>NC_059438.1:1702500-2302500 GCF_021028975.2 Sphaerodactylus townsendi
TGAATTCTGAATGATGAGAAATTGGGTTTTGCTTTGGTGGATAGATAACTCTGACTTGTGCTGGGTTCATAGCAACTGAAACACAGTGCCACTTATTTGAGATCAATCACATATTTAACTGTGAGATACATTCAGTACAGCCAGCTGATAAGAAATCAAATAGTCAGTGCACCTGTGTGAAATAAGTTCCTAGTATATTATGGAAACCATGCAGGACTAATTTCAATATTATGACCTCGAATATCCATAAGCAAAGATTTGTAGCAAACTTAGAAAGCAAACTAATTGCATAGATTCATATGGTACAAGTTCCAATCTGAATGTTTGTCAAATGAGATATTTGAATTGCAAATCTGGAAGGAAAAAAACAACAACTGTTTGTTCCAGCTCTATACAGCCATATTTCAAACAAAATTATTTTGGTTGCTTGTTATAGCTGTTATTCACAAGACCACTTAAGACTCCATATTTATAATGAAGGCACAACAAATCCATATTAGCTGGCATAAGCAGAACATATTCTTTCAGTGTAAAGTGGTGCTTCATATTAGCAAGAAGAATGAGCTGTGATCTGGAAAGTCTCTGGTTCACATTTCAGCTTTTCTAGAAGGCCTTTGGTCAGTTACCTTTTTCAGCTTCAATCTTCCAGGCTTGTAACCCCCAGATGGGGCCTAAACACCCCAGAATTGCAACCAAACTACCTGCTACAGAGATCAGTTCCCACAGAAAAAAATATCAACTTTGGAGGGCAAACTTTATGACGTGATTTTATGACATGAGGATATCGAGGATATCAAGACTCCTCAGTCTCGGATCCAAAATTGCAATGATTTTGTTTTCTCAGAGCATAGTTGTGCTAGAGCACAGATGTATGTAACCTCTTTCTGTGGGTTCTGTGGGGCAGTACTTGGAAGGAGTTGCAAAGAACCAAATTGAAACAAAACAGTTTACTTCTCTTAACAAATAACACTTTAAAAATATTTAACATTTACACTTTGCAGTCCTGTTAAGTTTGCATTTTCAAGTCCTTATATTTACAGTCTACTGATATTGCCAAGTCCAATTCTTCTTTGCTGGTGGTAGGTTTTGAAGACTTCTGAGGCTTGGTGAACGGGCTTCAAGATGATGAAGGTTCCCAGAAAACTCTCACCATTTACATTCACAAAAACCCTGAAACAATAAATTCTAACATTTACAATATAGCAAAAAAGTAAATAAACTCCCTTCCCACTAGTTCCCAACAACATTGCAGTTACCTTAAACAAGGTGTTAAGGGCTTATAAAATCAATCAAGGTCCCAGCCTGGTAGCCTTGCTTCCTCCATCCTCATGAGTTCTGCAGAATTCTGCTTCTTTTCAGACTCCACCCCTTTCTGGGTCATCCCATTCTTACACAGGGGTTACATGTACATGCACTTAGAATGGACCACACAATTGATTTTGGATTTTACAATCTACTTTGCCAAAACTAGACCTTTTCAAATTCTTAATCCTTGTCTCAAAGGGAACGTTCTTCAACTTTTTCTGCCTTCAGCATTCTAGTATCTTGAGCAGAAGGATAATTTGGGGCTATCTGGGGTTTGGCAAGTCCTCAGCCTGCTTTGAGACTTATTTAAGTGCCTGGCCTTGTTGACCTCTACAGCTAGCTTTATTCGGTATTGAGTTCTTGATGTGGAGTGAAAACTGTGTAATGGACAGATGGTCATTTCATGGCAGAAATGGAAAGGCTGGAGGAAAACCTGACAGTAATTTGTAAGATCTAAGTGTATTCGAGACTTATTTCAAAGACTTCATGGAAAGCCTTCTATATGCAGACACACATGCTGAACAGCAGAGAATGGCTCAGTTCAGATTCCCTCAATGCCTTCACTTTGTGGATGCATATCCTGCTTTTCAATTGCTGGGTCCACCAGATCTTCAGAAATGCTGCATCCAATAACAAAAAAACAAACCTATTAAAAATGAAGTGAGTTTAAAGGAATGAGAAAAGCATCTCGTACAAGAAGCACTTAAGTACTGCAAAAAGGAGGGAAAGAATGGAAGAACATCTTGTCAGCATCTTTGCCATTTGGGTCTAAGCCAAAAGTGGCAGTGGGAAACTTTAGGAATTGCTGGAAACTTTATGGTTTTACCATACAGTTTGGGGCAATTCCTAGAGCTGCCTAGTGTCACTTCTCATGTTGTACTGGAAGTGATATAGTGACATTGGTGATGTCACCAACTTCACATCCCCCCCCCCAATTTCCTGCCTCCCAACCTTTCCTCTAGCTACCAGGCCCATCCAGGCAACCCTATGTGTATTGTAATTCATGTGCATTCCAGGTCCTGCTACAATAGCCCTGTTCACACATGTTGTACAGGTTTACCAGGCAGTTGATACCCTCATATATACATTGCTTATAATGTATAATGCAGATATTTTCATGACCAAAAGACAGCATCAATAATTGTTAGCAGTTCAAAAAGATAAAGAGTTGCAGGCTCAGTTGATGCAAAAGAGAACTGAAATCAAGAAAATGGGTGAAAACAGCAGGGTTGGCAATTTCAAAATGATCTCCAGTCAGGAACCAGCAAAGGGATAAGGGAAGTGAGTCACCCAGGCTAAACTTCTCCCAGACTGTACAATTTCAAGTGGCATTTGTGGGATGTTATATTTGAACTACCAGTAAAGCCTGTTGTACGAACAAATACTCCAGAAAACTGTTGGTGGATTAACAATGCCCACCAAGGCAGCCAACCTCCTCTGTTGCAGATGGTACAGTGATTGTAATTATGAAGCAGGGGAGGAGAAGGGGGAGAACATGACAGAGTGAACATCTGCCACATTCCACTGTTTTGTTTGTGTTGTTTTTTACCCATTCGGTGCAAGCCCTGTCCACGAGCTGTGTGTGCATGGCAATTGGCTGGAAGTGAGTTGTCACCACCATGGCTAGCCTTTTATATAATAGGATGGTAGCCTTTTGGAGTGGGGGTGGGAAGGACATAGAATGTTAGAATTCCAGGAAACCAATTTAATCAGCAGGGTTCATCTCTGACACAATGACTTTCTTGGAAGAAGAGTGAGGATTTCGGCATACAGAGCCTGCCCACATTCACCCCTGCAGTCAAAATGGTACATTCTAGGAAAGACTATACAATGTGATTCTTCAGCGTAAACCAGCTGATATGCATTATATGTAGCTTCTGTAAACTCTATAGAAGCACCCAAAGGATTCATAGCTCCCCCTGTATGCTCAGTTTGGGGGGCTTTGGGGGAATTATAAGAATATTATAAGTCACACACTGAAATTGTGCACTGTGCAGATGGAGCAAAGCAATATCATTTTACTGCCAAGAACTATATATGAGCACAAAAGGAAGTGAATGACTTATTAATATTGTTCCTGTAACATTCAGATTTTTTACGAGGACATCAAGAAATTTCAATGGAACTCGCATAAAAGTTCTACCTCTGGCATATTACAGAGTCTTAACATGTAAGAGTTGAAGTCAAGCCCAGAACAAAGCACTAAAGCTACATAATAAGCGGGGTGGATTCTGAGCTAGCAGAAGCTGTGACAAGAGGAATCATACTATGCAACAAAAAAACCCCCCAGTTTCTGTGTGCATCACTGGAAGAAAGACAAGACAAGATGGCATTACAAATAGTCTACAGCATACTTCACACACAGTCACCTCATGTATTAATGTGCCAGCCATCTTTTTTCCCCCTCTGAAAATCTGTGTGGACAATTTGCAATGAAGAAATATTGGACATGGAAAATAGTGTTTTATCTTTTCTCTTTCCCTGACTTACCACTTCTAGACAGGGTTCCAGATAGGTTTGCTAGCACCGTCTTGGCAAATGTGGGAAATGTTGAGGAAAGTGCCCATGGAGGCTGGAGTTTGGTGAGGATCTGATGTCATTTTGACACCTTGGGATTTCCTAAGAACATAAGAACTAGCCTGCTGGATCAGACCAGAGTCCATCTAGTCCAGCACTCTGCTACTCGCAGTGGCCCACCAGGTGCCATTGGGAGCTCACATGCAGGATGTGAAAGCAATGGCCTTCTGCGGCTGCTGCTCCTGAGCACCTGGTCTGCTAAGGCATTTGCAATCTGAGATCAAGGAGGATCAAGATTGGTAGCCATAGATCGACTTCACCTCCATAAATCTGTCCAAGCCCTTTTTTTAAATAAGCATAAGCATTTTATTGTCATTGTGCATGCACAACGAAATTTTCAAAGCTATCCAGGTTAGTGGCCATCACCACCTCCTGTGGCAGCATATTCCAAACACCAATCATACGTTGCGTGAAGAAGTGTTTCCTTTTCTTAGTCCTTAGTCTTCTTTCCTTTTCTTAGTCAATGAATGCCCCCTGGTTCTAGTATTGTGAGAAAGAGAGAAAAATTTCTCTGTGTCAACATTTTCTACCCCATGCATAATTTTATAGACTTCAATCATATCCCCCCTCAGACGCCTCCTCTCCAAACTAAAGAGTCCCAAATGCTGCAGCCTCTCCTCATAAGGAAGGTGCTTCAATCCTTCAATCATCCTCGTTGTCCTTCTCTGCACTTCCCTTTATGAGTGCCCCCATTTTTTTATTTTTGTACTTTTGCATAGACCTTAGAAATGTCAAATGAAGTCTGGATTATTGTCGTTTATATGTAATGAGGCCCAACTGGACCTGCTTTTGCCCTTTTCATGCCATTAAAGGTTTCTGATACTGGAATGGAGTTTGGGTCAAACTGATATCAAAATGACTGTAAGTCATGATGAGGGCATGTACAGAATGTGAGGATTGCTTCTCCCTTAATCATGCAAAAATATCTCTGGTGGAAGTCAGCTAAAGGGGCTTTTCCTCCAAGGACATAAGAGGTCCTTTTCATGATAAATGAACAACCCAAATAGTCAAGCAGTGGGCTAGCCCCAACTATTCCCTTTTTATCTTAAGGGGTGGACAGGAAGATTTCTCAGTCCATCATGTGAAATATTCAGCCATCAGTACTTGCCTATCTAACATCTTGGTCTCCTTAAATGAACACTTCTTTTTTGATACTTTTACCTTTTACACAAAAGAAGAAAACCCTTCTCCACAATGCATACACATGTGTACATACAAACCAATTTCAAATTGGCTCATTTCTAGAAGGAAGGACTTTTAATCACCCTGACATTCCAATCCTAAACCTTTTCCTTTCCTTAATCTGAACAAAAATGTTTAAAAAATTATCCCTCAGTCCATCCAATTTGTAGCTGGTTTTGGATTCCAGCCTGTTACCCTGATCGCACGATTGGTTTCTCTAGTATTCCACCTTGTTCTGCTGTGTTACTTCAGTCTGGTTGATTTTCCAATCTGGAGTTGCCCTGCTATCTTCGAGAAGCAGGTTCATATGTCTTTGATTCTCCCTTTATATTTCCGCCCTTAGCAGGAAGTTTGTTAGTGAAAGGGTTTATATAATGTTTGTACTTCAAATATGCATTTATTTACTTTCTGTAGTGCCTCTATTTTTATTTACCAGATTTAATTTGGTTCTCTTCCTGTTAATCTGATAAATGTATTTTCTTGCTTAAGCTTATTCCCCTTTAGTTCTTTTTAGTGTTCATCTGTATCTTGACCTCAGTATACATAGGGTTAAGATCTTGATATTTAATAGCCTACAATGCATGTGTTTTCTCCTTGCTAATAAAAGGATGCTTTTGGTAGTTATAGGGGCTGCATGGGTACAAGTGAACTATTTCTTGGCAAAGGTGATAGAGACATGGGGAGATTCCTAGAACATCACTAAGATACCATTTTACTTGTTTGTTTTGTTTTGTTGTTTGTTGTTCATACCAAGTACGATACATTCTAAAGCCCATAAAATGATACAACACTCCAATATGGTGCATAAGCAGCCAGCTGAAGGGAAAAAGAGAGGGAAGGAAACAATGGGAAAAGGAAAGAAGGGAAAGGGAAGTTGAGTGAGGCCAACAAGTTGATTCAAACCATCATTGCCGTCAACTATAGATTTGGTGGAACAGCTCAGTCTTGCAGGCCCTGGTCTCATTTGTCAGAATGTCCCTCCAGGCCAGGGTTAGAGCCAAAGCTTAAGGGTTGCCTGCCATGGATGGGCAAATGGCAAGTCTAATTCTAGATTGGGGTTTCAGAGAGAGCACTATGGCTAATAAGCTACAGGCCACATTGTGCACATAAGAAATATAATTCAGTGAGAGGGATGGTATTATAAGGCTTGGCTCTTGGGTGTTTACCACCTTATTATAGATGCTTGTTTGTGATGCGGACATGGCTCTTCATTTCCTAGGGATAAATGTATTCACTCTTGCTGTCCATGTGTAGTCATGGCAGAAAGCCTTGACTGGCAGAACGATTGCAATTTAGTGTGCAGTTCTAAATTGGCATGGACAAATTCTCTTTAATTTAGAAATAATTCATTTTCTTTGAAAAAAAATGAATTGATTTTTTCACTGCTCACCAGACAATAATTTAAACTCTAAATGAGGTCTGAGATTCCCCAGCTCCCAATTGGCACAGCTACATTGACCAAGAGATCTTTGGCATCTAATGTTGAGCAGTGATATTTGGTTCCAAGGTTTGGATGGCCAGGCAAACATTACAAAATGGCCATACGTGCAAGCAATTTTCTATCCGTTCAACTACTGCTACATGCCCTCCCCCCCAAAAAAATTCTCATTAAAATAGCTTACATCATTTTAACTTATATTTTGGAAGGGGAAGGGTTAGAAATGCATATTGGCTGGAACCAGACTGCTTAAAATCAGGAGAGAAAAATTGAAATGCATTTGCAAAATAGATGGTGCTAATAAGAGCATTAACATACAACATTAATTTCATGATTTTAATAAATAATGAAATAGTAATAAAAATGTTAAATCTTTTGAAAAGGGGCTGAACTCTGGCAGTGCACAAAGTTGTATGGCATTTCATAATAAAGGAAAGAATAGTGGAAAATTAAGATATTTGCTGTGCAGTCCTAAGCAGAGTTACATTTCATAGAACTCTTTCGACATTTCAAGTCCATAGAACTCAAGTGGGCTTGGAAGGATGTAACATCTTTTAGGATTGCAATCCCATGTTGTGGTCCACCAAATAAGTGAAATCGAGATTCATGCACTGCCTCTGAATTAAAGCAGATGTTTGGAAGAGCACATAGCACTTTGCTCCATTTTGCTGGACCACCTCAGAAGAACAGTTGAGGATCACTTTTTTGACAGTCTTCATCAATTAAAATATTTCATAACCTGAGAAGTTATATGGCTGAACTGAAATTGTGCTGGTGTTTATGAGTGTCAGAAAGTGACACTCTTTGATATTTGCCTTGACACTGTTCTCACTGCCTTGCAGTCTGATGTTGCTCCAATTTGCTTCTCTTCCCTTTGCCCTCCATGTCAATTAAACTAATTGGCTGCCACCACCACCTCTGGGATGGTGTCAATGATGCCACAATATCACATCTCATAAAGCAATGCAATGTGTCATGTGATCCAGAGGGTCATGACACCACATCTAAATAAATTGCAGGGAGGGCAAGTAGAGTCAAGGACAGTGAAGCAGAAGAATGGCACTGAGAAGATGAAGCAGTGGCAGGATCAAGGGAGGAAATGCATTGTCAAGATCCTGTGAAAAACTGTTAAGGTGTCAGCTTTCCCCCTTGCTCTTGCCATGGATCTTGGGGGCGGGCCAGGAAATGGTGATGTGGGAAACCTCTGTCTTGGTTCTGGTGGGTTTTCTGGGCTGTGTGGCCGTAGTCTGGTGGATCTTGTTCCTAACATTTCGCCTGCATCTGTGGCTGGCATCTTCAGAGTATATCACAGAGCGAAGTCTGTTACACTGTGTCCAGACTTCTCTTATAACATCCTGCCTTGGTTAGTATGTTGCTGGTTACTTCACCTTGCTGGAATTTTAAGAGAGGTTGGAAGGGAAGAGTTATTAACCCAGAATTGCTCTATCAACATTAGTTCTGGCAAAGAATTGCTGGTGACTGAAGGCTATTGGTCCTGTTCAATAAACTGATTTCTAACCTAAAAACATTTTAAATGGATCCTCGATTTTAGCAATTATTTTTCTGAAAATGTTTTCAAAACATTTTCACTTGCTGTGTGATCTCTTTAAGACATTTCCCACACCTCTCTGAAGTCTCTGAACTTTCTCCTTGGTGACATTCTCTGAGCTCACTGTCATCTTGCCTGTTTATTTTCATCAGTTTTTTTTTTTGAAAAAAATGTGTGGGGGTGATATCTTTGAAGCTTTGAGTGAATGACTTATGAAGAGTCAAAGCACAAGGCTTTGAAGCATTGGATCAATGGAGAATTTTTTTTTTAAAAAAAAGAATCAGAACAAGCATTTCGAGGGGGTGAGTGTGACCAAAACGAGGAAGGGATTAAAAAAACATTTTGCAAAGATTTTGCAAACATTTTCATTGATGTGTGGAAAAAGCCTGAGTAGATTTGTGTTTAAATTCCCATGAAGGCATGAAAAGGGGGCCTTGGGCCAGTCACTCTCAACTAACCTCACAAGATTTTTGCTGAGAAAACAGAGGAGAGGGAAAACCGCGTATTTATTTATTTATTCATTAAAACATTTATACCCCATCTTTCACCACAGTTCAAGGTGGTTCCCTGACCTACCACCATCTTGTTTGATCCTGCAGGGTGCATTTGTCAGGTTTTTATCTTTCTGTTTAAGCTGTGCATGTGCTCCTACCGTATCTCAAGGAGGCAAAGCAACCAAATGAAAACAAAAATGTGGCAAAAGCAACATGGTTTCTCATGCATTTGCACATGTAAAATGCCATTGAGCTGCCCGCTGTAATGCTTATCAGTTTGTGTGACTGCTTTTTCAAGGAAAACCCCATGAATAATGCAGGAGCAGAAATGGTTGAGCAAAGCAAAGACATCTGAGACCCTCTGTGGACTTCCTGTGGCTAACCAAGAATGGGGAGAGCCAAAGTAGAAACCTCTGCTGACATAAAGTGATACGTTTCCAACATCTCTCATTGTGAAAGCCCAAAAGCAGTGGAGGAAATTACAACTCACTCAACACCGTGTAAGACAGAACTATTAGGAACAAATACATCTGACTTAAGTGCACCTGCTGATCCAATATATTTAACCACAAAACTAGATAGTTACATTGAGTACATTCTTAATGGCTGCGATTGTACTGGCAATCCAATAAGGCACTTATCTTAATTGTTATGCTAGTGTTAGTTTAGCTATTAAATGAACATGCTGGAGAACAAAATAGATTTTCAAGAAGTTGGTCTCATCTGTGATGCTTACGTTTCTAGAAATTCTTGTCTTGTTTGCTCCTTTTCAATACTGTTTTAAAGTGAACTGTGCAGAAAGCAAAACTGCTGTAGGAATTTGGAAAACAATGGGAGGGGATCCTTTCAGAAGCACAAAATATGAGTAATTTTGGAAGAGGTCAATAAGAAGTTTGATAGGACTAGCAAAATGAACTGGGGAGAGGAGAGATTATGCATGTGGCTCTACATCAGGAGTCTCCAACATGATACCCGTGGATGTCATGGTGCTTGCCAACACCTTTCCTGGTACCCATCTATTGCTTTCAGAAAATGGTCAGGGCTGTGGGGCTTTCACCAGCAAGGACTTTGAGTAGTTATTAGCAATTTGATTGGTTGTACAATTATTTTAAAAAAATGTTTTGGCATCAGCTGCCACCATAGCACAAAGATCTTCATTGTGTGACTTCTGTGGCAGCCATTTTGTGGTGCACCTACCACACTGTGGCCCTTTCTGCACGGGCCATAAATGGCACCCTGGGGATGGCAAAAACGCCGTCCCCAGGGAGCCATTCACACAGGCAGCGCTGCGAAAATGCAGCAGCGCCGACCTGGCTCCACTCCCCCTCCCCCAGGTCAGGCTGCCTCAAAAAAGTTTTTGGTAAACAGCGTATTCCCGGTGGCGCGGTGCGAACGGCACCGCCGGGAATGCGCTGTTTTCCCCGTCCCTCTCCCACTCACCTCGTCGCCTTCGTCACACTGGTGGCCTCCTAAGACCCTCCCTCGCTGTCCTCCGACCCCTGGAGGTCGGAGGGCAGCGTGGGAGGGTCTTAGGAGGCCAGCAGGGCGACGGAGACGACGAGGTGAGTGGGAGAGGGATGGGGAAGAGGCAGCTCCGTGCAGAGCCGCCTCTCTTGCGCCGGCCTCTGCGGGGGCCGCTCACACGCTCTCACGCGAACAGCCCCCACCCCTCCACCGGCAGAATTCCTGCCGGTGGGGAAGCGCCCTTTCCGCAGTGCGGAAAGGGCCTCAGTCTGAAGTTCAGAGGTTCTTACAGGTTGAAAAGGATTGGCAACTCCTACTATAGATAGCCCTTGGATTTTGGGACAAGAAGAAGGGTTCTAGTTATAGGGGAAGATAGAGACTGATACACTCCACTACTTTCATCTGAAACTTTCCCTTTGTAGTTCCTTCTACCAGGGTGGATTTTATTTATGAGGGTTCCCTGACTTTCTGACAGGATTTTTGAGGCAAGAAGTAGGCTTCTGGGGATAGGGGTAGGTGGTAAACGATCCACTCCACCAACCGCTAGAGAAGGATTAAACAGTGTTTCTTTTGAATAAAACAACAACTTTACTTCATGACATTATAGAAACACAACAGTAAAACAGCACAAAGATCAAAAGGCAGTTAACATCTTTCTCTTAGAAGAATGTGACACTCACTGACAGTTGAAGTTGCACCAGGGGCCAGTTCTGGAGTGAATATTTTGAGCAAACAACCCCCTCCCACCATAACAGTAAGTATTCGATGCAAATTAGGTCTCATTGCAATTTCCAACACCAGCTCCAACTGAAACTTATTTCTAGTATCCAAATCCGTGTAATACTAACAATATTCCTGTTTCTACTAATACAGCAGCAACAGATGACGACATTTGCCAGAGCAGACAATCCTATCTTGATACAGAGACAATGTCAGGACCAAGTAAAAATAATTATTAATAAAAAATCTCACCAGCTTCACATTCTATGGACACTTTAGGAAATATGGGGCACATTAAGAAAAATTGCAACCATCTGCGGGAGACAGTGGGACAACAGAAGAGATGGAATTATTTAATCAGTTAAATGCATTTAGGCATTTTGTTTCCTGTTTGTTCTAGCATAATTACTATGTTAATTTCTGTGTGCCTTGCATATTAAACCAAGCGTATTCTAAGATGCTAATGACCGCTGCATCAGCTTTTTATTAAACAGGAAATAAACACGCAAAAGCTTGCTACTGAAGCTAATTAGTTTACCATTCATATCAAATAAGGTGAAAAGAAATCTGTTCCTCTGGCTTTTAAGTGGATGTTAGGTTGTGTCTTTTGTACACCTTCAAATTCTTAAAGGTGATGGGCCCTTTGTTTGTGTGACTCACTGTCCGGTTCTCGTTTCCCCTTCATGGTCAGTATGGAAAACAGCCCTATGCAATCTTTCTTGTTCTTCCCCTGTCTTATTCAACACCTTTTGAATCTTTTCTAATTTTCCCAACCACTGTCACCTCTCACCTTCTCATATTATTATCCTTGTGGCGGCTTCTCTCTCCTTCACCTTTCTACCTATTTCAGTTTCTTTCACAACAAACCTCCTTTCATTATTGGATGCTTTTTCAGGTCATAGTAGCTAAAAGCTACAAAATATTTTGCTTTCACTGTTTTCCTTGCAAGAAGGTGTTAGTCTCTCATTTTTTTTAAAAAAAAAATAAGCCTTAGCCCTGTGTAACTCCATGATACAAGTTTTTTTTTCAACACACACTCTCTCTGTGTGTGCGTGTGTGCGTGAGTGCGTGCGTGCGTGCATGCATACTTGGTTATCAGATGTTTTTCTGTTGACTCATTTGCAAGGATGTGCATCAGCATCATTACCAACTCCATAGCCTGCACACCATGGCACATCTCCTAGCACAGACCAAAGTGTGAAACCTTCTTTCAACTTAAGAAGCACTGCTCCAGCTCTGTAACAGTTATTTAAATTTGGAGAAGACTCTTTAGGTAGGAAACGTGCTGTTGTGTAAGTTCTCAGCTCACTTTAGTTTCTTAATAATTAAAAAAACCCCAATACTTAGGCTCTTTCCACACAGCCAAAACAAAGCGGTATGCAGCCAGGATACATGAGCCCGGTGCAGCCCTGGGCCATTCTCACACCTCCAAGCGGGCGGTCCTAGAGCTAATATGAGTTACCGATGTGCCTTTACCTACCTCCCACCAATGTGCAGCTATGCAGGCAAGCATACATGTACCCGCAGAGCTTTGCTGACACCAGAAGTTCTTGTGTGGTCCCGCAGATGGAAGCCTGGAGGTTAAAAGAAGTGCAACCGCATAACGCACCTCCCACCTGGGGTTGTTTGCTCGGCTGCAGCTGAAAGGTACGTTAAAACAAAAGAATAGCACAAACAACAATTCTTGAAAAAACCGGGTTGGGGGGAGAATGCGGATCAGACTCGCATTAGGAGTCGGATCCATGCGAAGTCCCCCCCCCCCGGGTTTTATCCCACTCTTCACCCATGTTTATTGGCCCGTGCTGAAAGGGCCTCAGAGCACAATTAGGTGGGGGGATGCGTGGAAATGGTCAGAGATGGTGTGGCTAAGGCAGTGCCATGCTGCCTCCAAAAGGGCATTGAGTAGTGCAAAAGGGAGGGAAAACAAAAAATCCTCCCACTACCCAAATCAGCCCATAGACCAAACAGGCTCATGTTGCCATTTTGTGTGGCGTAAGTCTGCAAGTCCGGGAGCTAGTGTTCCTGAACTGGAACACTGGTGAAAGACAACTAACATTGGATGTACCCCCAGAAATGTTCTGGCCTGCCCCCCCCCCATGCCAGCAATTCAAACAGTGGTGCCGCCGCACACACGCACCTCCAGTCCCTATTGGGCTTTAGTAACCCCTTCTCGGCACTCAGAAAAAATTAGTAACCACTTCTAGAGAAGTGGTGAGAACTGGTTGGATCCCATCTCTGCCTTTGCCCCATCCACCAGCAAGTGCCCCTTGAGCTGATTGAGGGGACAAACACATTGGTGTGCCCCTCCACCACCCCCTGTGAGCATTCAGCTTTCCCCCCATCTGGATCAGGCAGCCCAGATTAACGTAAAGTGATATGGTACAATCCTCAACTGCTATACCCTTCTAAGCTCATTATCTGCAATGAACATTTAAAAAGTAAGGTTCTAATTTGGGTTGCGCTGTTAGTTTTCAAATCTGTTCACACAATTAGCCCCTTTCAGCCAGCCTCTATAATCCAGTTTAGCAGCCAGTTGCTAACAGATTTTTCTGTCATTTCAGACACAATTGTTGTGGTTCCTGCCTTCCAACAGTTTTTTTCCCCATACAAGGCCACTTGTGTTCCATTCACAAAATGGGGCTGAGCCATTTTTCTTAAAAACTGCTTCCTTCCATTTTTAGGTCTTCTGAATTGCTGTACTGTGGTGTTTGAAATGTCTGAGGTGTTTCCAGATATGTCTACCCCCATTCCTTTTCACAGAATGTTCTGTTTTGGCTTTTTTCCATGTTCTAGCTTTTGCACTATCACACTAGACCATTACAGCAATTCTGTGTTATATCGCCAGCATTCAGAAAAAGAAAGCACTGTGAAAAAGTGGTGTAGTTTTAAATAGCCAGAGCTTTTCAGACGTGGTTCATAAAAAGGTTGAAATACACTGTATGAAACCCCCATCCTAATGTCACTTTATTTGGAACATATTTACAATGACAATGTGAAAAGGGACCTATTATTAGTATAATACTGTGGTCTAATAAAGGCAGCCAGTATGTATATATCTATGTTTCAAGTGACTAGGGATATGGTTGAGGCAAGATTTGAAATGGACACCTCTAGCCTGTATGCTAGATGAACTCTGTAATCATTAGTAGCAAACATTTGGATTTATATTTCACTTTTCTGAATTGTAAGCAGCCTGAAAGCAGCTTACAAACACATTTCTTTCCTCTCTCCCCAACAGCACCCTGTAAGATAGGTGGGACTGAGAGAGTTCTGACAGAACTGTGACTAGCCCAAGTGTCACCCAGCAGGCCTCTTGTGTAGGAGTGAAGAAACAAACCTGGTTCACCAGATTGGAGTTTGTCGCTCATGTGGGATCAAACCCAGTTCTCCAGATTAGAGTCCAACTGCTCTTAACCACTACACTACGCTGGCTCTGGAAAAGTAGTATTCCTACTTTTCAAACATAATCTCTAAGCCATTCACACCATTTTAAAAGTTCTTGCACCATCTATCTCAGGGCTTCAGAACTCCCTGTGAGGTGTGGTTCTTACCCCTGACATCTTTTAATGTTTATCTCCCCCATTTTGTTACCAGTTAAAGAAGGCCCACACCACCTGAGCTCTGAAATGCTGTTGCCAAGCCAGATTGCATCTTCCCAAATTGATGTGCCAAAAGACAGGAGCCAGGCGACACTCTGCTTCCAGAGAAATTCTATCGCGTGTTTTTGGAATGGCAGGTGCTTGGACGTGGTTCTCTGCAGCCTCTTCCCCCAGGATAAGTATTCTTTTAAAGTTGGGAGCCAGGTGCTGTTCTGCCTTCAGTGTAATTCATTTGGGGGTTTTCAATGACAGTTGCTTGGATGGTGTGCTGGAGATTCCAGAGCCAAGGCAGCTGGCACCATAGACACACAGGAAAAGTTATCTTCATGCGTGCCCTGTGGTTCTGGTTCCTGGCAAGGTGGTTTCTTATTCTCCAGCTTCTAGCAAAAATAGGAAGCTGCCAGGTACCCACGAGGCACTCATGCTGATAAGTATAAACTTCAGAAACCTGGACTTAATTCATATTAGGAAAGCCTTGAATTGTAGCCAACCCCATCCTCTCTAGTTACTCGCGAACAGGATGTGCTTGTTCCATTTGGGGCCCTGGTACATGTATACTCTACCTTGAATGATTTCTCCTCAGGTTACAAAAATTTAGGGATGATGACATTCTCTTAATCTGCATTACGTCCCAGATTTTAGAATTCTGAATTGCATAGTCTTTTCTCCCAGTGTGTGGAAGAAATATAGAAAAATGTATACATTGTATACATTGCAGCGTTTCGGACTCTTTAGTTTGGAGAGGAGACGTCTGAGGGGGAATATGATTGAAGTCTATAAAATTATGCATGGGATAGAAAATGTTGACAGAGAGAAATTTTTCTCTCTTTTTCACAATACTAGAACCAGGGGGCATTCATTGAAAATGTTGGGGGGAAGAATTAGGACTAATAAAAGGAAACGCTTCTTCACACAACGTGTGATTGGTGTTTGGAATATGCTGCCACAGGAGGTGGTGATGGCCACTAATCTGGATAGCTTTAAAAGGGGCTTGGAGAAATTTATGGAGGAGAAGTTGATCTATGGCTACCAATCTTGATCCTCTTTGATCTGAGATTGCAAATGCCTTAACAGACCAGGTGATTGGGAGCAACAGCCGCAGAAGGCCATTGCTTTCACATTCTGCATGTGAGCTCCCAAAGGCACCTGGTGGGCCACTGTGAGTAGCAGAGAGCTGGGCTAGATGGACTCTGGTCTGATCCAGCTGGCTTGTTCTTATGTTCTTATGTCCACCATAATTTGTCTTAAGATGAGTAAAAAAGTTTTGCAGTCTTTATCTATGGATGAATTTACAACCATAAAACCAGCTGACAAAGGCGGAGCCCTAGTTATTATGAAAACTAGTGATTATAGGGGGGAAGTGCTGAGACAACTTGAGGATCCTAATTCTTATTGGAAGGTTACTAAAGACCCTGCTGATATGGTCAATCATAAATTACATTTGGTTGTGACTGATGGTAATCTTTGTGGTTACAGTAATGATACAATATCTACATTTTTGATCAGGGACCATCCTAAGATAAAAAGTCTGTTGTTATTGCACTCCAGAGACTTTTGTTGTCAGCATTAAACTGTAGCCTTGTGGTTGTGTACCACCCTTTTGATCATTATGGGATGGAATCCCAAACATGCAAGCCCATGATCTGCTATGGAGCCATGATCCTTGATCCTCTTGTGATGTGTACGATTCCTGCTGTGTTTTGTCTTCTGCTCCCTACTGCTTTACTCTCTTGTAGATTGACATTTTATCATTTATGATTGTGACTGTTTCATCATATTGCATGCTGTTGGCCACTCTGGGAACCAAGTTGGTTGCAGGGTGGGTTCTGAATTTTGAAATAAATGTGTTTCGGCCCAAAGCTCTTTGGAATGAATCACCTCTTCAGTACTGTAAAAAAATCCATAGTAAACAGTTAAACTGAATGCATGCAAAACCTTAATGCAAGTTGTTGTTCTTCAAAAGTCAGTGGATGAGACTACAGAAGTTCTCCAGACTTGTGATCTGATGCATCTCTGGGATAGTTTGTTAAGTATTCCATGAATCATTTCAAAGCTGATGGGAAACAAAGCAAAACAAAAGTAATCAGCTCATCTTAATGGAAATAAGCTCATTACTATAACTGTTTGCAGTCTCTTCTGACAGCAGAATTCTTGGCAGCAAATAATAGCTGACTGCCCACCTGCAGCACAGAACTAGAGCTCTTGACATCCACGTGCTAAATAGAAAGAAGGGACATCAGTCATACCAAACTACATCCCTTCCTACTCTTAACGGTAATCATTATAGCAAGGACAATCCATCACTCCACTCTAGAAGAGGTCAGAGAGTTATTCAGTCCTCATGAAACACATAATTCCTGCTGAGAATCTATGAGGGCTTCGTTTGACCTAGAATTCATCAGGTTTCAATCTCAGAACCTGCTTTTCTATGCCAGGGTGCAATGCAAAGTAGTAATAAAGGGGAAGGAGGTAATCATGAAGAATCTTTAAGCAGGTATAGACTGCTTTTTTTCATTTCCGAACAAGTCTGTAGCATGATTCTGAAGTAATAAAAACTCAGTGGTAAAGCATCTGACAGGTATACAAAAAGTCCCAAGTGTGCAAAAGAGAGAGAGAGAGAGAGAGAGAGAGAGAGAGAGAGAGAGAGAGAGAGAGAATTTGGATTGGGGACCAATTGGCCTGAGTTTTTTTCTGGTAAACAAGGGGCGTTTTCCCACTTACCTTCTGCCCCCCGCTACTGTAGCCAAGTAGCGCGGGGTCCCCTGGCACTCCCCACTACAGGGGCGGTGACAACGCAGTCGCCTCGACGCTGCCGCTGTCACGCCCCCTCAGCGCGCGTCATTCCTGGCGCTCTTCAAAACGGTGCCTTTTGATGACCCCACGCAGAGCACGGGGTTGTGGGGAAGCCTGGGCACACACCAGAAATGACGCGCGCTGAGAGTAGCGCGTGGCATAGGGGGCTATGAGTAAGTGGGGAAACGCTCATGGAGATCACCTAACCATCATATTGGGAATATCCAGATTCTCTGAAAAATTTGTATCTATTTGACCCAAATTCAAATGTTATGTTCCCTCCCGTCCCAATTTTCTGGAATACAGCAGGTGACTTGCAGCTCTGCACCACCCACTGTCTCTAATCCCCATCTGAAGCCCAGAGTCAATGAGCAGCCTGCACAGAACTGCACATCAGGCTCGGCTGGACCAAGCCCAGCTTGCAGCTTTGCACCACCACCTGCCATCTCTGAGCCCCAGGTGGACCCTGGATCCAGGGGTGGCAGGAGTGTTCGGAACCCAGCCAGAAGATAAGTAATGGAGACTGGTTGGGGGAGAAAGGAGGGGGGATAGAGGATACTCCCCACTGCAGACTTCTTTACTAAAATGATGACCAGCCAAAGAACCCTGAATCGTGCTGAAAAAGATTGGCATGATTTGGGGATCTGCTGTTTGGCAAGATAGAAGGCAAGATAATTTTTTTACTTCTTCGCAAAACATCAAGCAGGGCATTTCCTGTATACTACTTTTCCATATCTGTCCACAAGTAGAACAGATAAAACCTATTCAACAAAAGACACGAAAAATCAAGGACAGGGCTTATAATATACTTGTTAGGTTTAAACTGCCTTAGCTCCCTCTGTCCTGTGCACATTCCCTTGTCCCAGGGTATCTATGAGTTGTACTTCCCATTCTGTATATACAAACAAGGTCAAATTATGGCCAAGAAGGGATTCACAAGTAACACGACCAATGATGTGATAGTAAGAACCAGTGCAGAGAAATAAGGAGATGTACACATAAAATGCACATGAATCAGACCACTGGACTGTCAAGTTCGGGACTGTCTACTCAGACTGGCAATGGCTCTCCATTGTCTCAGAAAGAGGTCTTTCACATCATTTACTATCTAATCCTTATCAGTTGAAGATGCCAGGGATTGAACCAGATACTTTCTGCATGCTATGCAGATACTCTCCCACTGAGCAACTTTCCCCGAGAAAGGAAAGTTAAGGCAATATTGCAAGGGAAGTTCAGGTATATTTCACATTTTGGGTAATAATCCAATACTGCCTAATGCTTGTGCAGTCTCTTTCATAATCTGTAGTGTTCTCAAAGTGAAAACAGTGTTTCTGTTTCGCACTGTTTTCAGTGAATGGCTTTTAAGTCAGCGAATGACAGCAGAAGTAGGTTCCTCCTTTAATTTCCCTTGTGAAGTAATGAAACTACAGACAAGTTCTTTGTCAACTGAAAATAAGCCACCAGACAGGGCAGAAAAAGGAAATGGAAGAAATAAAATGGTTGTACAAAGAGGCAAGAGATGAAATCCAACCATAAAGGGGACTAACAGAACAGTAAATAGCAGGTTAAAAATAAAGAGAATGGCTACACATGGGAGAGTACCATCTAATGTTCTCCAGATGTTTTTACCCTGGGATATCTGGCCTCTTTTTTCAGAGGTTAGTCCTAATAAAGAATGTACATTTGCAGGCAAAGCATGTCCATCTGTTCTCCTGCAGGGTAGAAGACTCGTGGACTTCTCAGTGGACTTAAAGGTATTGAATAATTACCTGTGCTATTAGCATCAAGGACTGTCCCATCTGTTCATTCATGCAATTTATGATGATGTTATTGCCAATGAATTACAAACAGTATTTAATATCCCATTCTGATCTGTGTCTTTCTGTTGATTCTGATTCTTCAAAGCTCACCACAGATTTTCCTGGAAATGCAGACTGGAGTTGACATCAGCCACTTTTTAACTGGGTGTTCTGTCGAAGTAAGTCAGATTGTGATAAACATTAAGCAGCTAGTTTGGGGACTCGAACTAAACACTCCTATGTACAGTTGCTCCAGTTTAGACCCATTAAGTTTAAAAGGCACAGACTGGAGAAACTCTGGTGAGGATGCATTGTCACAGTTGAACTGAAAACATCATGTCCTGAAGTTGGAACAGATCTTTCTTCAGGGGTTATCTGGACTGTTCATGCTCAGATCACAAACAATGTGAGCACAGAATGGAATATGATGATGCAAAACCTATGATGGACAGACAGTACAAAAAGTCAAAGTTCATCCTTGCCTGGTTAAGGAGCAGTATGTTTTTACAAATGTTCTATTCAGATTCTGAAATACTTGGCATTCTCAAAAAATGCTACATATGGAGTATGCCGAGTAATTCTGAATTATTAATAATTTAATAATTCATTTAATTTTAAATAATTCTGGGTTTTTGAAATAATTCATCATGAAAAACCCATAAACTTGTATAGAATCCAAGCTGGGTTGTCTGGGAAATGAAGGTGAAACACATTTTTCCAGACAATATGGTCCCAAGGATGAGGTGCCCCCTCCTTAACAAGACAGATGAATAGTGACCACAGACTTCTTCTTTTGGGTAGGGTTTCATCTTCAGAACTCCAGAACTGCTGAACTGAGAACTACCTTGATAAGTTTTAGGAACTAGAGCATTTTTCCAAACAGTTTGGGATTAAGTCATTGTTGGGTGTTCTGATTATTATGGTTTTGCAGGACATTGATTCATAGGGTTGCCATGAGTCAGAAGCAACTTGACAGCACTTGACACACATGCACACGCACATGCTCACGCACACACACGCACACACTGATGGTTTTGTTTGATGCTTCCTAGGCAGTTGTGTAGTGCCAATGGGATGGGGGGGGGGAGATGCCCCAGGCCTGTGCGGGGTGTGGCCAGAGCGTGATGTAGAATTCTGGGGGCATTCCGGGGCATGGCAGGGGTGTGGCAGGGGCACAACAGGGGCATGGCAAGGGCATGGGGTGCACGCATGCTCTGGGTGCAGTGCCCCGTTTCCGCCCCTGTTCCTGGGTTTTCAGTTTTAACTGTGTAAAGGCTGCTAAAAGATGTTTTAATTGATTTACTGCTTTATTGCAGATAATTTGTAAGTACCTCATAAGCTTCCAGCAGAGAGTATGTGGCGTAAAATGTAAAAACAAATAAATTAATAGGTCTTTGCTGGTGGTCTGTAGGTGGACTGAGTTACCAATAGCTCGTCAGCTTCTTTATATCAAAAAAACCCCTCATAATTATTTTTTGAAAAAGGTTGCTAGTGGTATAAAAATGCCTCCCTTGAAATTCCTCATCCTTACATGTTTTTTTCTATTTAGTAAAATATTTGTAACTGATGCTCCCCCATTCAGTAGGCCCAAGAGACAGTTCCAGAAAGGCTGCTTTTGTGGGTATCTCTGCTAACAACAACAAACCATATCATCATCCAGAACAATAGTTGACATTCATATTCATAGACTGTAAAATGGTGATAAAGTCAATAACAGCAACAAAAAAGACAACACAGTCC
This sequence comes from Sphaerodactylus townsendi, assembly GCF_021028975.2. Taxonomy (NCBI): domain Eukaryota; kingdom Metazoa; phylum Chordata; class Lepidosauria; order Squamata; family Sphaerodactylidae; genus Sphaerodactylus; species Sphaerodactylus townsendi. The sequence goes on from NC_059438.1 coordinate 1,723,161, forward strand.
TGTCTTATATGATTGTCTAAGCGCAGGTTAAAAAGGGATAGTTCTTGCTAGGGTTGCTAACTTTGGGTTGGAAAATTCCTGGAGATTTGGGGGTAAAGTCTGGGAAGTTGGGAGTTTGGGAGAGGAGGAACCTGAGAGAGGTATAATGCCATAGTCCACACCCCAAAGCACCTATTCTTTCAAGGGGAACTGATCTCTAGTCTGGTGATTAATTGTAATTATAGGAGATCTCCAGGTTCCACCTGAAGGTTGGCAACTATAGTTCTTATCTCCACTGGTAGCCTTTATTGGGACAAGCACTGATAATGGTTAAGAGTAGGATGCTAGTCCAAATCTTTTAGAACAGAAAGAAGAACCCAAGGAGAGGAATGAAGTTGGTGCATTGGAATGCAGTTGGCTTGGGAAGGGACAGATGGCCCTTCAGATTTTTTTTTCTGTTGTAGGATCATTCTAAATTCATCCTCAAATTTGTTTCACATCACACAAAATCAGATGTCAACTCTAGGCCAAGGTCATATCTACTTCTCCCAATGCAAAGACAAACTAAATCCCTTTCCTGTAAACACCAAAGTTCTCTGATTCCTAAATGACTGAGAACAGAAGGTGTTCATTCTTGCATGAGCAGAAAAATAAATGTTCCACTAGAATAATTTCAAATAGGCATCCCATAATTCAGCAACACACTGCTATCCCACCTGAGGGACTGTCACAGGAGAACAAATAAATAGCAAACATTAAACAATCTGTGACTCATCTCCTACACCATTTTAATTTGTGTTTATGGGTGGAATTCAGTTCAAAGTTTGGACTCTTCAAAACAGGCCATCCTATGACTTGTGTAGACCTTAAAGACCCCCACTAGTATTGGTAGTAGATAATTATTGATCAGATGTTACTACTATTTAATTTAACAGATAAGTAAGGAAGATAGCTGAAAAACACTGAAGAGAATTTCTAGTGGGTGTCTGAAATCTCTCTCCATATGGACACTTTGGTGAGTCTTGGATTCATGTTTCATTTCCAGAAAAGGAACACTCTCCTTCAATTTAATTTCCCCAAATGTGGCAATACCTCCTGCTTCTTTTGGATGGCTGACATTTCTGAAGACAATTGGCTTGACACATATGTACTAATATAAGAGTTACTGAAAGTTTCTTTAGTGAAGATCATCCGTGTGAAAGCTTCTGGTTGCTGTCTGAATCTTTTTATAAGACAGGCAGAAACATATTAGCCTACCTTCTGTCTTTCAATCAATACGTACTCCATAGTTTTAGCAGATTTCCTACAATCTGTCCAATATGTATTGTGTTCACTTACAAGTCAAAGAGAGATAATGGGTCTTTACACTCAAATCTGCTTAGATTTGAGTGCACTGTCTGGTTTTTTTTTAATGTTCACAATTGTTTGTCCTATATTTTAAAATAATAATAAGAAAAAGGCAAGGAACTACTGTTATACCTGTTGAAATATAATATGGAAGAAATTGTTTTTAAAAACCTCCATTATGTTTAGTACAGTTGAAATCCAGCTGCCTCCATCACTGTTCTTTTTAAAATGTTTGCAGAACATTTTAAATAGTCTGTGCAGAAAAAGACAGGGAAAGAGATGAGAGCTTTCAGATGTTTTTAAGCATTACATTGCTGAGCTTGTGAAATTTGAGCAATACAAACCCTAACCCCACAAATCTCCAAGTGTTTGTCAAAGCCAAAGATGGGAACTCTAGCTGCATGATGGCAGACAGAAGCTAGTCTCATGTCTACAAAATGGAGGGGGAGGGATATATGCTCAGAGAACAGCGAGGTATAGTGGTTAAGAGGTGGACTCTAATCTGAATGACTGGGTTTGATTCCCCGCTCAAGGAGTTTGTAAGGTGCTTTGATAGTCCTTATGGTTGAGAAAAGTGGGGTATAAATCCCAACTCTTCCTCTTCCTACTCCTCCTCTTCTTCTTCTCCTTCTTGTCCTCCTCCTATTTTCCCTCCTCTTTCTCCTCCTCCCTCTCCTTCTGTCTTTCTTCAGTCAGGACAAACATTCAACCATAGACACTTATATGTCTAATTTCCAGATCTCCCCAAGAAAAGCATCTTTGATGCTCTGAATGCAAACAATGGACATTCACTTCAGAGCAGAAACAGAAACTTTCCTTTTCAAATTAGCTCATGTCTGGAGAGACTGAATTATCACTCTTGAATTCCATCGCCAATGCCAACACTCTTTCCGCTCCTCACAGAGATCATCATTTTCCCCTGGAGAAAAAGGCAGCTTCAGAGAGCAGATAACATGGCATCACCTCCCTGCAGAGCTCTGTTCATAAACTCAGCCCTCTATAGGCAATGCCCCAAATCTCCAGGAATTGCCCGAACTAGAGATGTCAGCCCTACTATCCAGTGACTTTCCTTGTTAAATATGGGTGGTCAGAGCATATTCACATGGAGAAAAGATGATGAAAGAGGACATAACAAGTGGACAAAACTAGCTAGAGTTTAGGCTGGTCTGTAGCTGCCGTACACAATGGAATGTCTATATTTATATAACTACTCTATAACTACCAGGTTCCAGGAAAACAGTGTACTTCTGAAAAGACACTTTCCATTCACTTTTATTGCACAGCCTTTGACATCTGAACAAAAAAGGTACCCTTTTTAAAATTCACAGAGGCAGATACCAAAACATTTAATCTATTCTCAGTTGAACTTAACAGGTATCAAGAGTTTTAGAAGCTTCTCAAAAACAAGGCCGGTTGTCCATAAATGTTTGTGTTTTGTTAAAATGCACCCAATAGCAGTTGCAGAAAGCAATTAGCAAAGAATCTAATCAGGAACATTGCTTTAGTGCCAATCGTTAAAAAAGCTTTAACAGTCAAACTATTGTAGTGTGCTCTTTTTATGAAGACCTTGTTGATGTGCGAGTTGAATGCCATAGAAAGGGGAAAGCTTTATTGTAGGATTCATTACTGACCTCTCTTGCACCCCATAAAGATTACCTGCTGCTTTCTGTACCTCTGTCCTCATTATAATATGCAAAGACAACAAAATACAGGGGACAAGAAGTGGAAATGTGATGTCCCTGTAGTTTGCTCACTCTGTGCTATGACACATCAGTTAATGCAAAGGCATTTCCTAAATGAGTAAATCACAGAATGTTTTCCAGCAATGCAGATATGGTCAACACCTTATATGTGTGGGGCCTTGGTGGCAAATACTATTTAGCATTGATACAATGTTGTGAGAGCCAGCATGGTGCAGTGGTTAGGAGCGGTGAAGTCTGATCTGGAGAACTGGGTTTGATTCTTCATTCTTCACATGAGCGGCAGACTCTAATCTAGTGAACCAGGTTTGTTTCCCCACTCCTCCACAGGAAGTCAGCTGGGTGATCTTGGACCAGTCACAGTTCTCTATGAACTCTTTCAGCCCCACCTACCTCACAAGGTGGTTTATTTATTTATTTATTTATTTATTGTTTGGACTTTTATACCGCCCCATCCCCAAGGGGCTCTGGGCGGTGTACAACATAATATAAATATAATAGAATTATTAAAACCATTAAAACAGCGGTAACAATAAAAAGAGGTTTGTTGTGGGAAGCTGTTTTGAGGCTCCTTAAGTTGAGAAAAGCGGGTCATAAAAACCAACTCTTATCTCCATCTGTATGCAGTCGTGATTTGGACCTTGGCCAGATGGTAAGGATAGCAGGCATTTAGCCTTTCAGCTTTTGTTTGAGGAAACTTTCTTCCTCGAAACTTTTTTCCACACTTTTTCCCATTTCTTAAAAAAATGCTTTGAGAAAACAAATTCACGACATAATAAATGAACATGGCACCATTCAAATGACATATCTGCAAAGCAGAAATGATCAGAGAAACACTTACACACAAAATTTAAACCCCACGAACTGAGCTCTATTGATTTTTTCCCCAAGAAAAATATCTCAGTGCAACTGCATTTGACTACTAATAAAGAAACCTTTTTGAGATATGCATGCAGATAGCAACTTAAACACAGAGCAGTTATTTAATTTTTATTACGTACAAGTTAGGTGCTCATGCTAAACCAAAAACCAATCATTTTAAAGAAGTAAAAAATGTTCCAGGATTGCCCCCTTCCTCCTGATTTATCCCTACTAGTACAGTGCAGTGTATGAGAATCTAACTTCAGATATTGCATTACAGTCAGATCCTGTTGCACAGACAGGAATTTTGCTCTGTGAGAGGAAGGAGAGGACTCTTCCTTCCAGTGAAAGTGGTCCTCTTCCAAGGAAATAGTCTTCACTTAGTAGAAGTCAGTCATGAGATCCAGTCATATGTATTTTACATCATTTCTTGTCTCCTTGTAAATGTCTAATGATTGAGCTTGCATCTATGCTTAAAACATATGGATATGCATTTAGATAATTTTGTCCCCATACTTTTATCATTTAATTGTCTCACAGCAGCGAAGAGCTGTTATGTTAGCTAGCTTGAATGCTCTTCCTTCAACCATATTGTATGAGAGATTTTTTTAAAAAATCCTTATTCAGCTACGCTTCGCCCCTGCAGGCATAACGGCCTTGATCTATTCTCTTCCACCTGCTCTTTTCATCATCCTTTGGGGAAAAAAGCATTGGAAGACATTGGAGAGCAGTCTTGGTGGTGGCTGGTGGGTTCTTGTGGCCAGCCAGGTCATTTCAGCACTGAGGCAGCAGCACCAGTGAGCAAAAAAGCAGTGGTCACATGGAAGAGCTGAAGTTAACAGCACAGAGGCCCCTTCTGCATGGTCCAATAAGCACAGGTGGAGGATGCTAAAAAAAATCATGGCGGGAGGCTTCACACAGATCCTGCCCCTAAAACAAGTCTTCCCCACATTATTTCCCCCAAACTAGTTTTTTTTTAATTGCTAAATTAGCGAGTCTGTTAAAAAATCCCAGGTTGCAGCCGCTTGTACGTGAACAGCCGGGAAGGAGGCGCTTTATCCGCCTCCCTTTTCCTTTTCTTTAATTTTGCGGCTTGCATCTGCGTAGCTATGCAGGTGCAGATGGTCATATGGTGGGACATCAGCATGGCTGAGGGGGTACATTCGTGCATGCCTGCATAGCTACACATGGGTGGAAAGTAATTTTAAAAATAGACACATCTCTGTGTGAAGGAATGCAACAACCCGAATTGTTTCCATGGGCTCCAATCGCTGCCTGCACAGATGCATGTGAATGCGAAAACAGGAGAACAGGTTCCTTTATCTCGACTGCAACCCACTATACATTTGCTGTGTGGAAGGGGCCAGAAATGATTGACAGGAGCCAGTAGAATGGAAACAGCAAAGGAACAGATTTGTACAGGAAGATGTAGTGTTTTCTTCTGAACTAGGAGGTTTGGGGATGGACAATGCATCAGTTTAAAACTGGGAGGCTTTCCCCCTTCCCTCAGTAAGAGGGTTGAAGACGGAGTGTTTGTAAGTAAACAGCAGAGATCAGAACCCATGGGTCTGATTCTTGGCTGGGCCAGGCAATTAATGGATTTAAGCATACTGTGAATCATGGCATGTTTTTTGGCATTCCGGGGCAGCCTTTCCACTCAAGTATCCTGTATGATGGTCTTATATTTGTGATTGGCATGAGCTATCGAGTTATCTATTAAATCTAATGATACAACATCTAATCAATAAACAGCAAGTACCAGCTGTGCTTTTTAATTAAAAGGATCCAAAACTGCTTGATGAATTTACACAGTTGGATGCTGGCACTCCACATAGAAAACCACACAAGTCACTGAGAATCACTCATTGCAAGAAGCAGTTTTTGGTGGAATCCCTATGGTGAATTTAGCATGTGCTGTTGTGGTTCTGAGGCGAAGGGCTCCTTCATTCACTGCGTTTTTGAAAAAAAATTGTAGAAATGTTTCCAGGTAGGAAAGTGCATTGCAGCTATATTGCCAGGTATAATTATCACACTCACTCACTGGGGAGTCACAATCAAGTGTGGCTTCTCAGTGCATGAACACTACTTCAGTGCAAGCTCTTCCTCTTTTTCCTATATCCTTCTTTTCCTTGCTGTTTTCATCTGCATGAGCATAAACACAAGCCAATGAGAGCAGGTACATAGAATGAGAATGTGTTCCACAAATCAGATACAAATTAGAACCTCCCTCCTTCAAACATAGCTCTTAATTCACTGCATGGATTTAGGTAAGTTACTTTCATGCAGTCTCTGTATACCCCAACATAGGAATAACAATGATACATCTTAAAACACAGGCCCTCATGTCTTTGAACCTTTGTATGCTTTCAGACTTTTGAGATAAGATAGTGGGAGCCACTGCAAAATGGCTGCCATGGGCATTGGGTCCAGTGCAGTAGCGTAGCGCCAATGGGACAGGGGGTGCAACATCCTGGGTGTGTGCCAGGGCAGGGCAGAGGCGTGGCAGGACGCAGGGCACGTGCATGCCCAGGGTGAAGTTCCCCCTCACTCCGCTCCGGTTCAGTCACAAAATGTTTTAGAAGGATTCAAACCAATTGGGTCCTCCTGTGATGGAGGCAGCTGTTTTCAAATGGGTGCTCCCTGCAGATGCAGAGATAAAGTCTCCTGGTTTCTTCTGAAATATCTCCTGATCCAACCAAGTAAAGGAAAGCCAGGATTCCTCCTTTGCTTGGGATATGCAATTCTTTGGGGAATAAGCAAGTCAGCCCTAGGAAGCACACTGGCAAAAATCATAATACCTGTTGGCAATCACTGTCTTCTTTTTAATGAGAATTTGTATTTATTTTACACATCTAAATAACACATACAAAGAAAGATAAAGAAAAGTTCCAGATCTAGTCCCCGCTTCCCCTATAATAATATTACATAAAAATTAAAATTTAAAAAACCCTACACAAACACCTACACATATATATGGTGACTTCCAGCTACCTCACTAAGGATCCAAGCATAAATCTAACTCTGTGCTTATAATTAATATCTACATTTTTTTTCCATTTTTACTCCTTTGTACAAAACTGTCTTAATCCAATATGCTGTTTTCATTTAAGTCTCGAATCCTGATGTTGTTCCGCTGTTTGTATATGTTTTCAATAAGAAGTTTGCAATGGACTTGGTGATCTCTGCAGGGAGAGAAGGTAAGTGTGTGGAAAGCAGGAGGCGCCTCCATGTGGAGGTGCCTCTGTGGGCCGTGGCCACTCTGGGGCCACTTGCACCTCAGCGTGTGAACAGCTCCAGGGCCACACTGGCTTCATATCTGCCAGTGTGCAGCCACTTTGGCTCTTCTTGCACATTTCCAGACGAACAATGAAATGTCTCATCTTTGAACTTCTGCACTTCATTTTCCCCCACTGGTGCTGAGAACATCACATTTACCTTTTGACTCTGTTGTTTCTGAAAACCCTTTTACACAGCATTCTCTGCTGAAATGTTTCCAAACTAGCTTCTTTTGCAGTGTGGTCATACCTACAAGGTTTCCGCTTTCCTGCCAAAAAGCACGACCATTTCAGCCCTCCTGTGCCATTGCCCAACTTTTCCCTTGGCTCCTGGTCTACCTTCCCCTCCCTCATATCTCTCACCTCACTGAGGTAAGTTTTCCAAGCATGATGGGCCAATAGGTATTTTTCTCCACTGGAACATTCTTTTAAACAAATGCATTTAAGCATGGAGTCGATCCTGACAGCGTTCAATGTCTAATATTATTTACAAGCATGTTATTTACAACTATCGTTTGAATCTCTAGTTAAGAGATATTTAATGGGTATTGCTACTTATGCTCATGGTTCTTTATCAAGTAGCAGTAAACTTTCCCATGAAATGATACTACTGAGTAAATACATTAGCCTCTTGTGTAACGTTACATCATCAAAAACACTGCAAGGCACATCAGAATTAAGAGGTCGTGGTTGCTGGGGAACATGGATACTTATGGGATACCCACAGTGAAATGTTACTGTGCTTGCCGACCGATCTCTGCCAACAATTAAATTTTAGAATTTATAAAAACCCATCTGGGGATATCTGTGGGTGGTTAATGGAAACATAATCATAGCAAACATTATTGCTTAAACCTGCTGTTTAAGTAACTCTGTGTGGTGGAAAGTGCAGAATTACTTACCCTTATGACTGTGCATCCCACATGGACTCTTCTTTTGATTATAAATTACCATCACTTTTATAGTAAATTAATTGATGAATACATTGTAGATGCTAATTTACAAGTATCCCTTCGGACTTTACTCACAGCTTATACAAGTAACAGTGGAAGGACAGAGGAATAGCTGTAACTTCTAAGACAAAACAAGTGCTTAGCATCTCAACAAAAGGATATGAAAAGATGCCAGGGTTGAAGGAGTCATCCCATCCTATGAGCCACTTGATGTTGGCTTTCTAGATTGGTTGTCTGCTGACCTTAATATACATCGAATCTTCATCCAGATGTTGGATGACTACTTGGTTCTTATTGACTTGTTCTTCCTCCTCCTAATTGCTTCTGCTTGTTTACTAAACCAAATGTTGAGAGGCAGGAACACTAACTCTACTGTTTTGGGATTTTTTCCCCTTTTCACTTCTGGCTAGGGTTGCCAGTTCTGGTTGGAAAAATACTTGAAGATTTTTTTTGGGGGGGGGGAGAAAATGAGGAGGGCTGGATTTGGGGAGGAGAGGGGCTTCAGTGGGGTATAATTACATAGAGTCCACCCTCCAAAACAGTTATTTTATCCAGGCAATCATTTTTACTGGCCCTAGGGTGCTGTTTTTTGGCTGTGTGGAAACGGCCTTTGTGTATTTGCCCCAGTTACATTTTATAAGTAAATTGGGTTATATTTCAGATATGTAAGACAACTGAATTAAGCGTGGACTACAAATAAGACAAAGATCCAGTTCTGCTTTGGAATAACGCACTAATCAACGACATTCAACAGATGATGATCATTGAGCATAATTTTAACTATTGGGATATAATTTAGGTTCTTTTCCCCTTTCTTAAATACCAGGGATGCATCAAGTATATTTTGGCAAAGAATATTTTGTAACCTTCCTAGATGGTAAAGTTCTCTCTTCCTCCTTTTCTAAAGATGCTTAAGAAAGATGTGTATGTGCCATCTCACCTGCACTGTCATTTTACCTTGGTAATTTTAATCTATGTGTTCAATCGTGATTGTTAAAATAGTACAACTGGGCCACAGATCATCAGGATAAAAGGACTATGTAATAAATATCATCAAGTTGCAACTGACTTTTGTTGACCCCAGCAAAGGGCTTTAAAAGCAACAGAGAAACACAGGTTGCTAGCCATTGCCTTTCTCTGCACAGCCTTCCTTGGCGATCTCCCATTCAAGCAGCCCCCCTGCTTGGTTTCCAAGATCTGATGAGACTGGGCAATGTTTTAGAAAAGAATTAGGGGCTCCTTTTGCACTGGCCAATAAAGGTGGGTTGGGGATGGTATAAACACTGTTTGGGGCAGGAATTTCGCACCGTTCCTGCCCTGCAAATGACTCTGAACTGCACCTAACCTGTGCAAGCGGCCTTGGAACAGATTATCCAAGAATTGCTCATTGAGCAATTCTTTTGTTTTAAAGCGGAGCACAGCCATGCCTGAGCGAACGGCCGCGGCTGTCAGATTCTCTAAACAGACGAATTGCTCATGGAGTGATTCTTCCACAACCCCCTCCCTGGCTCCCATTCACAGAGCCACTGGGGAAAAAGGGGCCATCCCATGGACGGGGGGGGGGGGGTGTTGGCCCTGCCTGCAGGTACAAGCAGGGACGAGGCAGGAGGCAGCAGGGAAGGGAACCTTCATGCAAAAGTGTGTCTGTGGTCCCTGGCAGCCACGAGGCTGCTTGCATGAGCGTGTGTGAATGATCCCAGGGCTCCACCTGAGTCAAGTACACTAGTGTGAGCTTGCCTCCCTGGCCTGTGCGGAAGGGGCCAGGGTGATAAAATTCTGGGTGCCGTGCCTGCTTTTTCTGGGGGTCAGCTGATGAAGGATGAAGTCTAGGGGCCCCAAAGGGACTAGGGGCTCATCAACTTTTTTGTTATTGTTGGATTTCTTTTTTTTTCCTGAGGCACTGTTATCAGCAACCTGGGGTCAGCCATATGCTGAACAAGCAGTTATGCATAAAAACTGAGAAGCTGCAAGGCCGACTCAGTCAGCTGAGGGTTGTTTTGATTGACTGTGTAGCACTGAGACATCATCACATTCACTTTTTAAAATCTCCAGCTGACTGGCATCACTTACATATGGAAAAGGCATTAAATTGCAACTGATTTATCCCCATAAATCAGTAAAAAGACTTCAAGGCATGGGTGGTTTGCTATTGCTTTTCTCTGCAGAGTCTTCCTTGTGGGTTTCCCATCTAAGGACTCACCCTGCTTAGTTTTTAAGATCTGGTGAGGTTGGCCTAGATTACATACTGCCAGTCTGGGATTACTCGTGTCATTATTTATCAGAGGAAGAAAGACCAACGTATTAACAGATCAGGAAAACTGCACCGCAAATGCATAGCAAACAAGATGAACCTTTGGGTGGTTTGGATGTATGTGTTCAGGAAATATTTCCACCCCTAGAACTTATTCCTTTCTCTCTCTCCCCCTCCCCCACTCCAAAGAGAAATGTGAAAACATTTGGCATAACCCTAATAGAGAGTGATGTGCTTACCCTTCACAGAAACATCTCTCCTGATGCTACCGAATGCTCTATCAGCAGGAACATTAACCTTCTCGGCAGTCAATCAAGCTTTTCAAAGGTTAGAAAAGAACTGTCTGTGGTCTGGTTAGCCGTGATTTACAATACATATAAATTCTGGGCGGACTTTAGAATATTGCCATTCTTATTCTTTTCCAGGACAATTTCTTTTTTCAGTGGTATATTCATATATTGATGCAAATTCTCTAGTAGATAACCTCCTGGGTAGAATCCATATTTTATGCATACCACATGATTTGGTGCTTAATCACTTCAGTATAGTTGGTGCATGAATATTTTGCCACATGGGTAATTTACCTAGTCCCACTGCAATGCAAAGAAGAAGAAAAAACATACAACATGTGTGGACTTGAAACCAACACAATTAACCATGTGGCTGGTTTGCCATTCAGTTCACAGGGATACTGGCCAAAAGGACAATAGGACAGGGTGACAATATGATTCTTCCAGAAAGCCGGATTTCCCCCCCTCCTGTATACATTCTCATTTTTTCAAGTGTTGCTCTCAATAAAACATTGATTTGGAATGGGGAACGCCACTTTTTAATTGGAAATTGTAGGTAATTCATGAAAGGCTGCCATTAGTTACAGTATTTACGGTTTAATTTTCACCACCATGCAATTTAAATGATTCTTCCAAGACATAGTAATGAACCATTGCAATCCTAGCTTCACAGGGGTCATTTTGGAGGTTCATGTATCATCTGTCAGATTTGGGTGGCAAACATCTATTTATGGGTTTTCGGTCCTGCTAATGCCTATTAAATTGTTGCCACACTTTGCACACAACTGATAATTATATCTTCCATCTCTCTTGCAAGGTAGAGTGATCAAAATTGTGAAAACTTATAAACAAAAGGTTTGCCAATAAATTCCAGAAGGAATTTCAGTCAGTTTGTTGCAGCAAAGGCAATAAAGACTCTTATGGCAGTTGAAAGGTTAACATATGCAGAGTGGAAGAAGCTACTGTACACTAGAGCCCCATTCACTGTATGCATGAAGATGACCCTCAGTTGGCAGACGTCTGAGACAGAGGCAGTGCTATTTAGAAAGGCTGATGTCCCTATAGGGACTTGAGCCACATATCTTGGATGGAGTGCCATTGGCTTTTGCAGAGCAGGTTAAAAGACCCATTTTTTTAAAAAAAAAAAGTGAAAAAAACTGGTATGTGGATTCACCTCTTGTGTTTTTTTAAAACATTTCTGGGTCTTTTATAGCTGAACATGAAAAATACAAAAAAACACACACCCCTAAACACAACCCTATTAACCACTTATCACCTCATACTTGGTGAAAAAGGGAGGGCCAACATGGTGTTAAAAAGAGACTGACTTTAATCTGGAGAACTGGGTTCAATTCCCAACTCTTCCACATGAAGCCAGCTGAGTGACCTTGGGCCAGTCACAGTTCTCTCAGAACTGTCTCAGCCCACAAAAAGGCAGTCCATTGGCAAACCACCTCAGAGCATCTCTTGCCTTGAAAACCCTATGGGGTTACCTTAAGTCAGCTGTGACTTAACAGAATACACAGACAGTAGGCGAGAAATGCCTGGTCTTGATTCAGGCTTTAGGAAATGCAGTCCCTTTTTCTGTGTGGAAAAATTGTGAATTTGAGACCAACAGCATAGGTTGTAATGTTCTACCATTACTTTCTGTATATTGGGATTTTTATGGAAGAGTTCTGATCCCTGATATTTTTTGCATAAATGCCATTTTGTTTGTTCTGGGGAGGGCATTGGGGACAGAAGACTGCATACAACACATTTCAGGATAGAAGGATTTATATTATTTATGATTTGTATTATTAGGTCCTGCAGTAATTTGGAAGTCCTAATAGAAGTCACAGTGGAAGTCCTATTGGAAAGTTTTTTTCCAAAGTCTGACACATATCCACCCAGTTACATACTGGTACATTGTGAAGTGGGACTTATCCGATTGTAGGCCATTGATTCCTGTGAAATTTTGTTCCTGTGGGTCAGCAAACCCTCAGGAATAACATAGAGGGCAGAATGGGAATCTGCATTGGAACCGTTCCAATGGAAAGTTTAGTCAAGACCCCCGAATCCTGAGGTCACTTATATTAACATAAATCCATAGAATTCGGGATTTTCTCTACTCAGACTGTACAGAAAGTATTATCAAAGGCCTTCATGACCAAAATTACTAGACTTTTGTGAGTTTTCCAGGTTGGTATGGTATGTATTTGCTCCTGACATTTTGCCTGCATCTGAAGATGCCAGCTACAGATGCAGGCAAAACGTCAGGAGAAAATACTACTGGAACATGTCCATACAACCTGGAAAACACACAACATTCCATAGTACAGAAAGTTGCTACTATTCTGGCTGTAAGGAAACATTCCCTAGCCATAGGTTCCAGTTCTGTACTAAAGTTTTATTCCTTGTAACACAGCAACACAGCTCCATCCATTTCTCAAAGGAAATGTACTTGCCATTTGTGTTAAAATGCAGGGGCACTGGTGCTTTCTAATGGATTCCTGGTAGCTCTTACTCTATCAATGAATCAAGTGAATGATGCTAAGTGTTACATTAACATAGTAATGGCCAGCAGGATTACAGCTTACATGATGCATTAATGTTGTACTGGCCAGCATGAATGGTACTCTGCTAATATATTAAGACTACAACATCTGGCAAAAGCCCATGTAGGAGCTTCAAGCACTGTGGCTTGAGTAATTGTAGCATTTTCACAAACGAGTATTACTTGGAGGTTGGGTCATGCTACCCGAGCAGATGCTACTTTGTACCTGTCAGGGCAAAGTTAACAGACTGAAATTTGATTGATGCAAGAGCCCCTCAGTCTGCTAATTTCCAGGAAACTGAATAACAGTGGGTTCATTCTTAGGTGGAGTTACATCCTCCTAAACACATTGACCTTAGTGGACTTAGAAAAGTATATGTTTATGATTGCACTTTGAGTGTATTAGTGATGTAGCAACAATTTTCACATATGCTAACTGCAGGATTGGGGGATCCAAAGCTCATCCACTCTTATTCCTGCCCACCATCTACTTTACACATTTGTTTTTTAATTTTCCAACATTAGTTTTCGAGATGGGATCTACGTAATTAAAATGCAAACCAATAAAGCACTCTATAAAAATCATTCTTTAAATCCTCCAAATCAAACTGAGAAATAAGTCTATGATCGGGATTATCTGATTATTAGTACATATACACACCTCTCATTATTTCAGGTGGGTAGACATATTGGTCTGCCGTTGAACAGCTAAATTTGAGTCTAGCCACACTTTAAAGGCCAACCAGATTTTCATTGCATAAGTTTTCAAGAGTCAAAGCTCCCTCCATCAGATGACCGGTTGCCTTGAAAGTACAACTAGACTCAGATCTTTCTACACGTATCATTGTGATTCAGATCATATTCAGGGGAGAGTACAGACTGCTACAGTGCAAATAGCCCTAGATAAATGGAGCAAGTGAGCAATGCTACACATGGAAAACTTGAAAAAATATTCCCAGGGTAACAAGTCAATCTGACCCAGGTGGAGAGATGTTCCAGAGGGGAAGAAAGAATAGAATAGAATAGAATAGAATAGAATAGAATAGAATAGAATAGAATCTTTATTGGCCAAGTGTGATTGGACACACAAGGAATTTGTCTCCGGTGCATATGCTCTCAGTGTACATAAAAGAAAATATATTTGTCAAGAATCATAAGGTACAGTACTTAATGATTGTCATATAGGTCTAGTAAGCAATCAGGAAACAATCAATAGTAATAAAAACATAAAATGTAAAATCATAAAATAAAATGAAATGAAATAAAATGAAATAAAATGAAATGAAATGAAATGAAATGAAATGTCAGCACAGGCTATAGTCATACAGTCATAATTGGGAGGAGATGGGTAATAGGAATGATGAAAAAAGTAGTGCAGTAATTATATAATAAATATATAATAAATAGTTTGACATTATCGAGGGAATTATTTGTTTCACTTCAGTGTAGTTGGTGCATGAATATTTTGCCACATGGGTAATTTACCTAGTCCCACTGCAGTGACAGAGACAGTGCCAATTCAGAGATACCAAGCAATGGAAGAAGAGGAGGAGAGTTTGGATTTATATTCCCCTTTCTCTCCTGTAATGAGGGGACTTGCAAACTCCTCTCCTTTCCTCTCCCTAGAACAGGCACTTTGTGAGGTAGGTGGGACTGAGAGAGTTCTGAATGAACTGTGACTTGCCCAAGGTCACCCAGCAGGAAAGTAGGAGTGGGGAAACAAATATGGTTCATTAGATTAGACTTTGCCAGTCATAAGGAGGAGTGGGGAATCAAACCTGGTTCTCCAGATTAAGGTCCACCTGCTCTTAACCACTACACCATGCTGGAAATCCTGCTCAGTGTTTGTATACCAATGGCTTGGGGTTAGGTAATGAGCCTCCTCTCCAATGCAATCATCTGTTAGATCAAATCATCATGAATTCAATGGAACACACTGTCCTAAGTATTATAGACTATCAGTGCAATATTTTACCTTCTACTAGAAGAAGAAGAAGAAGAAGAAGAAGAAGAAGAAGAAGAAGAAGAAGAAGAAGAAGAAGAGTTGGATCTATATCCCCCTTTCTCTCCTGTAAGGAGACTCAAAGGGGCTTACAATCTCCTTTTCCTTCCCCCTCACAACAAACACCCTGTGGGGTAGGTGGGGCTGAGAGAGCTCAGATGAGCTCAGCCCAAGGTCACCCAGCTGGCGTGTGTTGGAGTGCACAGGCTAATCTGAATTCCCCAGATAAGCCTCCACAGCTCAGATGGCAGAGCGGGGAATCAAACCCGGTTCCTCCAGATCAGATTACACCTGCTCTTAACCAATACAGCAAGCTCTAGACAGGCACAAGCGCAACAGTGAGGCAGGATCTGTTTTTACTTCCCAGTCTAAACCCTTTCCATTTTCCTTTTTCATCTTTACTCATCTCCTCCCCATGCCCCAGGCTTTAGCTTATCTTTCTCTCTCCTATCTTTTATTTTGGCTTTTTGCCTCCCCTCTGTAATACTGGCTGTCTGTTCCCTCCCCCATCCCCCAGTAATTGGCTTTCTGCTCACTTTCCCCATCATTATTGATGCTCTGCTTGCTTGGGCTTCACTGTTGGCATAGTGCTTGCCTACCTACTTCCTCCCAACCTCAGCAGAGTTCTCAGTTTCCACACACACACACACCACACACACACATCTCATCCTTGGCACAGTGCCCAACTCAACCGCCAGATGCAGAGTCTCTTCTTGCATTTACTCCCAGGAGATGCTTTTAATTGGGAGGAATTTAAACTGAGGCCGTTTCTGCACGGAGGCTGGGACCGGGAATGACGCATGACGACGCTTGGCCCTGGAAAGAGCCGGGCGGCGGTCGGGCGGCGGTCGGGCGGCGCGGCTACAATGCAGCTGCACCCCCTGTGCGAATGGCGGCCTGGGGACGGCGTTTTTGCCGTCCCCAGGCCGCCATATTCCGCCCGTGCGGAAACGGCCTCAGCTTGGTGGGGGAGTGTGGCCAAGGGACTGGGCGGGCTGCGGATGGCCAGGTAGCAAGTTGGTTGGCACCCAGCTACTCTGAGTTGGAGATGTACCCATATGAACAAAACATTCCCTCCCCACAAAATGAATTCCCATGTGTTTCATCACCAGTGCTAAGTTATCCTCATCCTAGGTAGTGCACACCAAATCCATTTTCCTCTATGTTATTTAACTTGAAGTACAGGAGGCCATTTAGATCCTTTGATTCTAAGCAGCTTCTCTCTTTGTAAAGCGTTCACACTTAGTCATTATTGTATATTCTGCTGGCCAGTATTTTGGAATATGAACAACAATTAGGAACTAGATAATTTGCTGCCTCTAGCATTTCCGCTGAATCAATGTAATTACACCCTAGTCTAAGCTGGGCTTTTAAATTAGCCATTCAAATAAGTTAGAACACATTTAACCCATGATTGGAGGTTAGAATGCAACAAACAGCCGTGTTAATTTGGGTTGCTAAAAATGTATTTTCGAGGTTTTTTGTTGTTCAAAGTCCAATCCAGATCTTGGGAGGTGGGAGATAAACAGACTCATTCTTCCTCTTAAAACGAAAAGGCAAAGAGGCATTCCTGGCTGGTAAGTCAGGGGTTGATTTGCCCCTGTTCAATTTGAATCAAATGCAAGGCCAGAGTGGCTACAAGTCAAAAGCTGCCATCCAGTGAAGAGACTGGAAGGAGAAACCTCTATTGCTGTGCTCCCTCCTGAGGCAGCTTTTCCAACCAACCACCTTTCTTTAAATATCATGGCATTAGCTTGTCACTGTTGGGGTCAAGCAAACCTTCTTCTCCGATTAGCTTTTGAGGGAGGGTTATTTTTTTTGCCTGATGTTCAGGTTGGGTGGTTATTAATAGCTTAAGTAGGCCTGATCATTGATTGTTTACTTTAGGCCATAACTAGTTTGGCAAAGGTAGGACAGGCTGCTTGTTGATAGGTTGGGAGCAACGACAAAGGCATGAGCCATCAGGCATGATAAAGGGCATGTTCTGAACAAAACATTATTTGCTTACTGGCATAATGGGGCACATGAAGGAGAGTCTTTGGTGCTCAGCCACATCTTTCTGAATCCAGTGATGACTTCCCAGCGCATCAGGGAAGGGGGCTGGAGACGGGCAACTCTTTGCACAATATATGCAGGCAATGACAAACAAGACTGGTGACAGCTTCTGGCCGACTTTGGTGCCTGGCCGACTTTGGTGCCAGGGTCAATTTGCCAAAACAAAGGGAGGCTATGCTTAGGCTGCCTAGCACAGCATGCCTTCAATTAAATATGATCATAGTTAATTGATAGCATACATGAGTTGTTTTAAATAAACTAGTTAACCCATGCTGTGGTCTCATGCCTTTATTGGATGATGGGACAATATACATCCTTCAAGGAAGCAAAAGGTCATGTTTGCCACGACAAGTTATTTGGCACGTGACTTCAGCCGAAATGAATTCTGTTTTTCAAAACACTCCAATCAAATCTGTTGGTTTTCTTTTCCAGCTATTTTTAATTGACAAATTGGACCCAGCAACTGGCTTGTATTGTATTGTGCATACAAGCCGAGTCATATATTCTCAGGTGAATGTTTGGGGCATCCGAATAGTGAAGGAGTGTATAGTGATGTCAAGGCAAATCATAGTGACCCAAGCAAGGGGCTTTCAAGGCAAGCAAGGAGATGGTTTGCCATTGCCTTCCTCTGCAGAGTCTTCTTGGGAGGTCTCCGTTCCAAGTACTGACCCTGCTTAGCTTCCCAGATCTGACGAGATTGGACTAAATCATGCTGAATCTAGTACCATTCCAAGCTCAGAGCTACCTTAGAAAAACAGGCATGAGAACAACAGACAGAACAACAGACAGGCACCACTGTACCAAGCCTGAATGTATCTTAAGCTGAGAGCCCTCCATCTTTGTGATCACCACCTGCCATTAGTAATGACAGCAGATAGATGAAAGACATCTGCCAGTATCTTTTGATTGTGCCTGTACCTAGATTCCCCATTCTAGCCCAAACTCATCAGATTTCAGAAGTTTAGTATTGGCCCTAGTTAATGCTTGGATGAGAGATGTATGATCACTTAATGTAGGTGTTATTTTTAGACATCTGTTATCCACATTAGAATCTATTTCATCTCCCATTGGAAGGAATGCCAGGGTCGTTACACAGAAGCAATGGCAAAACCACCTCTGAATGTCTCTTGCCTTGAAAACCCTATGCCATAAGCCACCTGTGACTTCACAACACAGACTTAGATTTCTCTGTAAAAAAAAAACTTTCTGAGAAACTCTCAGAATTATATGTACTTTTTATAATTATGTTTTGCTTTAATTTCTTCAAGCAGTGTTGCAGGCTGACGAGTAAGGTGAAAATGCAACATGTTGATGCATACATATGGAGCATTTTAGCAGATGAAGCTTCTCTGAATCTTTGTGCCTGGAAACGTTCCATGTTCTGGGTTCTGCCTGTTGTGAGGCTGTTAGTGGCTGAAGAGTTCTGCCAAAAATGCTGATGACTCCATTTCAAATTGTCTATTTTTGAACCTTAGTTATGAACAATGGAAGCAGTTGCATGCTATGCTAAAAAGCTTTAAATAATTTGGGGGGTGAGCTAGTTTTGAGATTGTTGCAATATTTCCAGTAAATATCATTACTATATTTCTAGAAAATTCTTTGGAGATTAAATAGATGCTAATGTAGATAACAGATGTCTCAAAATAACATTTACATTAGATGATCAGGCACAATACAGACACACCCCTAAATGGTCCTTTCCACACAGCAGAAATAAAATGTCCTGCAGATATTTTTAAAAGATCCATTTTTTTTGCGTTTTAGGTTCCCATGGTGAGGAGAACACAGGCTTTGCCAGCCAAAATGGTTCCTTTTTCCCCCACCTGTTGGCTGATGGAGCTCTGGTCAGTTTCAGAATTGCACCCACCATTTTCTGTGGTGCAGAAGATTCTCTGAAGGTTCCCCATGGAGCTTTCCACTGCTTGCAGCTCATCCACGCACGATTTCTGTGTAAAAAGTAGATGAATAAAGTTTGTTTTGCCTAGCAATCCCTCGCACGTGTTGTTTTTTCCTTTTTTTGTTTTAAGGGGTATGTCTGCAAAACTATGATGACACAAATATGCACAAATTGCAACTTCTCTAATCATGACATCGTAGCTTTGCAGATATACCCCATAAAAAGGGGGAAAAAGGAAATGTGTGTGGGATCGCTAAGCAAAACAAACTTTATCCACCTACTTTTTACACGGAAATCATGTGCAGATGAGCTGCAAGCAGAGGAAACGTCTGTGGGGAACCTTCACAGAGAATCTCTTGCAGAACACAAAATTGCAGGCAAAAATTGGCAAAAATGAAAGTAAGAGGTTTGGGCAGGAGAAATAAAGGGTTTCCTGCCTGCTTTTGTTTGCTTAGCAGGCAGGAAACGTTTTCAACTTGGGTTGGGGGTGGGTGGGGGAGATTGCTAGTTTAGCAATTTTCGAAAAACCTGGGTTGAGAGAAATAAAACATTCTGAAGACATTCTGGGGGAAATTTCTGTGTAATCTTCTTCCCCAAAACGGTTTTTAAATTGTCCTCAAGATGTTTTCTTTCTGCTGTGCGGAAATCAACAGTGCCACTGGAATAAATCTGACAGTCACCACATTAAACACTAAAGCAATATTAATTTTAAAAGCATTTCAATGTATCCAGGGTTCCCAACTCCAGCTTAGTATCAGATCCAGTTCTAGAATGAGGCAAGATGAAGCTGTGGACGCAGGTGGTGAATTGGGGGCAGGGGGCAGAAGACTCTGTCCTTTGCAATATTGGTGCTATCCTGCCCATCTTTAAAGTCATTAAGTCACAAACATAAAATCATAGATTTCTGGCAATTCCCAGAGCTACCTTATGTCGCTTTTGGTTTTTCAATGGAAGTGATATAGCAATGCCTCTGACACCACTTTTTAATCTTTTTTTTTCTTTCTGCTCAAAGAAATTGTAACCAAAGGGGGCTACCATGGGAAGGCCTGACATCTCTAGGAACAGGTGATATATATTTTTTCAGAGATACTCTCCCTTTATCCAGGCCTTAGGCCACAGAGAAAAAACAAACAATATGTGGAAAATTCAGGCTTCAAGGCCTAATGACTAGGCCTTGCTGAAATGAAATTGTGTGCTTCAGAAACTCACATAGAGTTTGTGGCTGTACATGAATCCATTAGTATTCGGAAGGGAGGATTTGTGTTTTGTGTTGGAGGCAGTTCACATTAAACTCAAGGTCTTAATACTCTTCTGAGGCTGCTGGAAACCCCATGGCAACTCTTGAAAAGGCTTTTATTTCTTCAGCATATGTAAATTGGATAGGCTGAAGTCAATCTGATTTAAGGCTAACATCTCTTCATGAACTCAGACAAGACAAAGGCTTTATATTAAATGAAATTGGGAGGAAATTGAAGTTGTAACAATTGACTGTAATACAGGCCTGAAGATGGGGGGAGGGGGGAGTAAATATTTAGTGAAATTAAAATTGGAAGCTTGAAAATTTACATCATTCAGTCTACATCTATCCTTCACCCTCCCCCATTTAATTTATCTGACATGCCCCACTTCTTCCAGGGGAATTACAGAATAAGATCTATGACATACAAGGATATTAGCAAAACTGCATTGGGCCACTCAATGATTTATGTAGCATCCTTATTTTATGTTAATGAAGCAGAAATGGTTATAAATATTTAAGAAATGGAATATACAGATGAGTTTCCATTACAGACAGACACATTTCTGCTCAGGTCCCTTTGCGTGGACTGCTTATTATAATCTCTGACATTTTAAGTTCTTCTGATTATTTTGCTCTTATCAAGCCTCGACGTGATGTATGGTAAATAAGTGGGTCTGGAACTTCAGAGCATGGCTAATCTTCATTGTTTTATTCGGTGCCCACCTTTACAGCTTCGTATTCAGTCAAAAGCACTTTACAGCAAGAGCTTATGAGCTGCCTATATAGCATGCTTTTAATAACATGCTCCAGATGATGTAAAGCTCTCTGTACCAGCCATTGCTGTACAAGTGACCTTTGCATACCTTCATTATCATGGCTTGCAGTGTTATGCCAGCACCATAAAGCATCCAAGGACATAAGCCTAGGTTCAGCGCTACTGTGCTGGCAACCATCCCTCTAAAACATTTCTGATTTATATACAGCAGAGTGGGTTTAATGCAAAAGTCATTTCCCATCAGCATGTCACTTCTTGATGATTTTACTTTTCCACTGCAGTCTACTGAGCAGGGTCAGCACTAGCATACCTTGAGGTAGGAAGCTGCCGGAACCCACAGCTTCTGGTGGGTCCAACTGCTGCTGACTTGTGTGTCCTTGCTCTACCCGCTTGCCTGCAAGCACTCCGCCATCCATGCCCTCAGCTGCATACACTTCCCAGCATAGTCAAGGAAAGCACATGTGGATCTGCATCTGCAAATATGATAGGGTTTCCAGGTACCCCCTGGCAACTGGTGTGGGGAGGTAGGGGGACAGGGTAGGAGAGACTAGCAGAAAAATGAGGCTTAGGCCTCTGTCACATCTGGTGCACAATGGAAATGACAATTCCATTGTTTGCAACATTGTGAGTATGTGGGCAATATAGTGTGTATGTGGGCAAAAAAACTCTGGTAGAAGCTGTTTTTACCATAGAGTTTTTGTCCAAATATGAGAATGTCCACATGCTTCTGGTGACATGATGATGTCACTTCTGGAAATGATGTCAATGTATTGCAAGTGACAGAAGCCTGGGCCTCAGTTTTCTACTGGTGAGTCTCTCCATAGGCCAGCTAAATAGCACTGGGGGTAGATGTCCTAAAGCAGGGGATCTCGTGTCCCCAGTGGGGGTCCGAAAACCCTAGAATATGAGCAGTGAGAGGGCACATGAAAGGGTGGAGGGGTGCACAGGCATGTAGATTGGTGGGTGGCAAAGACAGGCATCAGCAGATACACAAACAGAAGAGAAGAGGGGCATCTTGGACATTTTCTGCCACGGCCAATTAAAAACTGGACCAGAACTGTCATTGAATACCCTAAAATGCTGGTTCTGGGAAACAGTGAAATAGGTGTTACTGAAGGAAGCATTAGGAGTACAAAATTTCCGAGACATCCCAGATAATTTTCATACCCCACCTTTCTCCCCTAAGTGGCTTATAATATCAATCTCCCATTCCCAGGTAAGTTAGGCTAACTGGGCCAGGAGGCACTCAGCAACCTTCCACATGTAGTAAGGGATTTAAGTCTTGGTCTCCCAGATTATCATCTGCTATTCTAACCAGTATACCAGACTGGCTCTCATTAATGTCAATGGCAACAACATTCCCAATGGTTGGTGTATAAAATTCCATCCAAAGGGGATTACATTGTCAAGGATTCTACCCTTTAACCTTGACATTCTCTCTCCCAAATTTCAAGAAGGGAAGAGATAGACCACCACATTACAAAGGTTTTAAATGTATCCTGGTAGAATGGTCCCTATGAGAATTCATCTATTCCTCCTCCCCCCACTGCTTTTTTCTACCACCAAAGCACAGATATGGGTGGAAGTTGGCCAAGGATCACCCACTGTGTAATGGAACAGTTTTCACATTTTCACTTGTTTCCCAAATACCATAAAGAACAGCTGACATTACATGCATGTTTCCCTTGATAGCTCTCCTATACAGCTTGATGGAAGAGAACTTTGTATCTGGAAATGATCCTTGTGCCTGAAATGCATCATTGCTAGAGAAATGGATCTGTAGCCTCTGAGGTGTTCTCTGCACAGTGGGCTTGTAGTGGACTCTCCTCTCATTTCTCTGTTCACACGTGAGGAGACAATCTCCCCTGCCATGGAGCTTTTCTGCAGAGAACTCTCCTGGGCCTGGTTTTTTTTTTACTCTGCTTATCAAGTAATCCTTAAAGGCATAGCTCTCTGTGACGAAGCAGCCAACAGCATAGAAGGGTGAGAAAGGGGGAAGGCATGGATGGCAGTATGAGGGAATGGGAAGGCTGGGTGTGGGTGGAGGGAAGATGTACGGGGCAAAGCTGGTGGAGCAGTGGTAGAGATAGCAACTCCAGGTTGGAGTACTACTAGGTTTGAAGGTGGAGCCTGGGCTAGGCAGAATTTGTAGACAGGAGGGACCTTAGGGGACATTAATATCATACAGTCCAGCCTCCAAAGTAACTGTTTTCTCTGACTGCAAAGCAAATTAAAATCATGCTAGAAATGGTCTCACTAGCTGCAGAGAGAACAGAAAATGAAAGCAGGGCTTAAGGAAATATGTTTGTACAAGAAATCCTGCTGTGACAGATATTCACTCCCATCAGGCAGCAGACACCATATGCATAATTGGTTAAGCCTTTTCTTTCTTTCTTTCTTTCTTTCTTTCTTTCTTTCTTTCTTTCTTTCTTTCTTTCTTTCTTTCTTTCTTTCTTTCTTTCTTTCTTTCTTTCTTTCTTTCTTTCTTTCTTTCTTTCTTTCTTTCTTTCTTTCTTTCTTTCTTTCTTTCTTTCTCAGATATTTTCTTTTTGTTCCTGCTGGCCTTCCACCTACTTTCACTGGGATGGGACAAACCAATATGTCATTATAAACTAGAACATTCATAACACTCAAGGAAATAAGGCAGTTCTTCATAAAGACAATTGGACATTGTTTTTTCCTCCATTTGTATCACACGGTTTGCAAAATCCAGTGTCATAATCCCTCATCTCAAAAAAGCTGACAAATGACATTTGGATTATGCCTGAAGTCATGACATGCGGCAGCTGAAGAAGACCGTCTTCTCACCCACCATGATAAAATCCTCAGTAACTTTCACCATGCATATTTATGCCTCTCCCCTCTATGTTATATCGCTATTTAGGACTCAGCACATTGCATATGCCAAGGGCACATTAACTCAAACCATTTGACTTTTCTAATAGAAGATGCAGAGGACAAGATGAGCCTTATTCTGATTAACTAAGAGCCAACGAAAGCCTTTCCTACTTCAGCAACTTGAAGAATTTGCATTTAAAAGCCTCAGTCAGTGTCCAGTGATCTTATATTAACACATGCAGAAAGGCAGAAAGGCACTTAATTCCCACAAACGGGGAAAGAAACCCTTCTAATAAATTCCAGGGAAATTTTCATTAAAAACAGGGGCTGCTGAATTTTGGGGCCACATGATTTCTGTTACAAAATTTCAGTTCCACATGAGTTCTCCTTGTTTGGGATAAAATTGCAGTTGGCTTTTAAAAAACAAAAACACAACCCCTCCGTTGGAAATATTAATGTGAACATAGATCTTGTTTTGCTATTCAGCTATGTATAAAAGGAGTGAAATGCCACATAAAAGGCATCAAAGAAGTAAACAAATCAGGACAGCAGCTACAAAACAGGTCAAAATGAAAAGGCTTGCAAGGACAAGACAAGGCAATGAAAATAAATTAAAACCAAGAGGGCAGGCATTGTAGCTCAGTGGGTAGGGAAGGTCCCAAGGCTCACTCCATCATGTCCCCAGCTAAAGGGGTAAGGTAGTAGATGATGTGAAAGACCTAAGACCCAGAGGAGCTGCAGCCAGTTAGGATAGACCTGGATAGACCAACAGTCTGATTCAATGGAAGACCCACTCATGTATTCATATGTTTTTACAGGGAGGGGCCATGACTTAGTGGTGGAGCAGTAGTAGGGGTGGAGAACTATTGGGGGTTTGAAGGTAGAGCCTGGACTAGGCAGAATTTGTAGGGAGGAGGGACCTTAGTGGAGTATAATATCATACAGTCCAGCCTCCAAGTCAACTGTTTTCTCTAGGGCAGGGGTAGGGAACCTGCGGCTCTCCAGATGTTCAGGAACTACAATTCCCATCAGCCTCTGTCAGCATGGCCAATTGGCCATGCTGGTAGGGGCTGATGGGAATTGTAGTTCCTGAACATCTGGAGAGCCGCAGGTTCCCTACCCCTGCTCTAGGGGAACTGATATTGGCAGTCTGGAGATCAGTTGTATTCCTGAGAGCTCTCTGGGCCTCTCTTGGAGGTTGGTAATCATAATATCTGCTTGGTATACAGAATATCCTACACAAGTTAAAGAAACAACAACAGGTAATGGGTGAAATGAAAGACCATTGTGAATTGTCACTAGTTGAAGCAGATGATACTGACCTTGGTTAGACCAATGGTCCAACTTCGTATGAGAGAGCTTCATGTGACTTAGAGCATGATCCATTCTGTACAGCACAAATAAGACATCTTGTGGATGGGAAAAAAGTGTCTTTGGGAGGAACTCCATACAGTCTTTCCCCCAAGAAGTCTTAAGGATGCCTTATTCCGCAACGAGCCATCTTTTTTTGAAGTAGCTAAAATGTGGACTATTTTTCTGAAGTCATCTGCAAGTCATCTCCTGCTTGCTGTGCAGAGCTCAGGAGCTGAGAATAGATCTTATTTTACCTTCCCGACCATTACAGCTCTCTTGTCAGTTTCCTCCGCCACTCGCACCCAACATTTTATAGTGCTGCAGTGATTCTCCCAGCCTACAGCCCCTTTACTGAAGGTTTCCCTGGGACGTTTGCTCTGCAGGTTCCGCTGCTGGGGGCTTTTTCAGCCCAAAAAGTACATGGTTGTATTCTGCTCGTTGTGCTGATTCTGGCAATATATAGTTTTCCCTTTTCACAATTTTCTATGAGCTGTCTTTGAAGATGTACAGACACAATTTCAGAATCCATGCTGATTTTCATATTGTGTCTGTGTATCTTTGAAATCAGCTCATTAAAAAATAAAAAAGGGGGAAACTATATATTGCCAGAATCGGCAGGACGAGCAGAGTACAACCATGTACTTTTCGGGCTGAAAAAGCCCCCAGCAGCAGAACCTGCAGAGCAAACGTCTGGGGTAATATTCACCAAATAGCTGCAGGCATGGAGAATCCCTACAGCACCATAAAATGTTGGGCATGAGAGCTCTAAACTCAGGCAGGAGGAGATGGTGGGCATGGCAAAAAAGCCTCCTTCTCCTCTGATACCTTTTTTGTACATGGTGTCTAAACCAAAAAAGAGGTGGCCTTTTTAAAGATGTCCCCAGGACATCTTATTTGTGCTGTGCGTACTGGGACAATATGTGTGTATCTTAGTTTTGAAATAGTAGGTTTATATAGGAATGTTTCCAAAATGCTCCACATTGATTTCTCTCCATGGATTTTGGAGTGCTGAGTTATGTAGTCTGATATCAGAAATCAAACTAACACTGTAGATTCTTTCTATTGTTCAATTTCTTTTTTTAAAAAAAATCTGAACATACAGAGCTCTCTGCATGCACAGCTTGCTGCTGCTTTATTTAAATGCTTATTTAAACCATTTCTGTCTTGCAGATGTCAGTTTAAAAACTCTCCCAAGGAAGCTTTCTATATATTTACATAAAATAAAATGTTCAAAACACGACAACTGCACTGAAAGAACTGCACTGGCTCCCCATTTGCTATTGGGCCCAATTCAAGGTATTGACGATCATATTTAAAGCCCTAAATGGCTTGGGTCCCACTTATCTAACAGAGTGCCTATGCCCATATGAGCTGGCCCATGCACTGAGGTCAAGAGGGGAGGCTCTCCAGGTGATCCTTTCTGGTGCCGACATGTAGCGAGAAGGGGCTCGCGATAGGGCTTTTGCTGTGATAGGCCCCAAGCTGTGGAACTGCCTTCTTGCAGAAATGCTCCAGGAGCCGGCACTTCATGGATTTTGGTGCCTGGTTAAAACCTTCCTCTTTACCCAGGTCTTCAATGTATGACCCTCAGGGTCCCTTGCATCGATTCCAGCTGAAGGGTGGGAGGAGAGTGGAGTGGGGATTTTTAATGATGTTTTTATTGACTGTTTTTAAAGGATGTTTTTAAAGGATGTTTTTATGGTGGTTTTTAATGTTTATGTTTTATTTTTTTAGGATTGTATGTTTTAACGGGGCTTTTAACCCTATTATGTAAGCCACCCTGGGACTTTATTGTAGGGTGGGGCCTGAATGGAATAAACAAACAAACAAACAAACTCCCATTTAGCACAAAAATTCAGGAATCAAAAGCCAATGATCATTTTCCAGGTTTAGGGTTATTCACCTAAAATTTTGCCGAAAAACCTGAAAAAAAACATATTTGGTATCAGGTTGGGGGAAGGGGTTCAGACATTTTAGGGTCTAATCAACCCAT
Source organism: Sphaerodactylus townsendi (assembly GCF_021028975.2). Taxonomy (NCBI): domain Eukaryota; kingdom Metazoa; phylum Chordata; class Lepidosauria; order Squamata; family Sphaerodactylidae; genus Sphaerodactylus; species Sphaerodactylus townsendi. The sequence goes on from NC_059438.1 coordinate 1,750,506, forward strand.
ACCCCCCCAAAATAAAGAATAACATAGAAAGTGATCCTTTTCAACAGTGATGGATCCCTAAGTTTTGACAAGGCAAGTATATAATGCACTGCCTCCCCTTCCACCATTCACACCTGGTTTAATAGCTTTCCACTGAGTTATGTAGAGGTAGTAGGGATTTATAGTAGACTTTTTCTACCAAAGGATGAAACTCAGAGATGAACTGTTCCCTCTCTGCCCCGTTTTTGGCATCATCTGTGCCCATCTGCTCTCGTTCATGCTGCAACACAGACAGGAGCAGATGGGGCCTCCTCTCCAGCCTTTTCCTGAAGCCCATATTCATTATAACCTAATTTTTATGATGACAGTCCCGCTGTCAGAAATGCCAGTCAGTCATTCCCTCACACTTCTCTGAAGGAAAAAAGAAATCATTCCGTTGTTGCTGCACTAACAACCCCCACACGCAAGCCAGGTAAGCTGACGTACTAGTCTGGAAGCCAAAATCAAATCCCATTGATTTAATTGACTTTTGGATGGGAAGGTTTGTTTTGATCCATGACATTCCGAATCCTTGGAATGAAGTCAGTATCGATTACAAGCTTGACCGTACAGCTGGCTGTGGTCCCCGACCAAGAGGTGTATGGCTGACAAACCTCCAAAACATTTCGTTGCACTCAGAGGACAGAAGAATCTTTCCACAGTGTATGTCATCCCTGTGATTCAAGCGCCCCCTTCAATCAGTGGACTCCTTGGTACACATCTCTTTGCAGTGCCCTTGTGTGTCCCAACTGGGGCTAAAATGGACTGTACTGTGTTTTAATAAATAGCAGCCACCGATTCAACGGGGGCAGCCATTGCGGCTGTGGGGAGCAGAATAGGCAAAACAAGGGAGCTTGCAGCCAAAAGGCACCAAATTAGAGGGAGCTTCAATGATTGGCTCCAAGCCCAAAAGGCGGGAGGAGCAAGTAGATAAAAGGCGCCACACCCCGAGCCTCGGCCTTCTTGGCTTGCCAAGACTCAAGAGCGGTGTGACCCACCCACCCTCCCTTAGTTTACCTGTTTAAAAAGTTTAATATGTTATACAATGTTCTGTTTTCTTGTATCTGTCGCAGCTCGGCGGGTTGGCAATGGGAGTCGCAACATCTTGGGGGAGAAGCCGAGCCAGGCGGCCGGTCTTCTCCATGGTTGAGCCCTGCGGAAGGGCTGGGGGGTGGGGCGGGCCGGTAAGCAAGCCGGTAGGCTTAGCTGGTGCCCGACACCCCAGCAGGTGGGGGTGGGGCAGGCCAGTAGGCAAGCAGGGGTTGAAGCAGGGGTTCGCCCCTGGGGCTCCCAGCTTCCTGCGGAAGTCCCCAATGGAGATTGGGGACTGCATGATGTTGTGACCCATTTGCTGCCCAGCTTCTGGTTTGGTTTACTTGTTAGCATTTAATAAATTGGGCTGTGGCCCAATCCATTTTCCAAGCACTGTTGTGGTGTGTTTTATTTGCCGGAGAAGGGTCTCACCATCTGCACGCAAATGGTCCATGCTTTCTTGAGCAACTTTAGAGCAAAAGGTTCAGTTCCTCTTAGATGACTCTGAATCTCACTGTACTTATTTGGTTGCTCATTTCTTAGAAGCTGCAGAGAAGAGTTGAAGGGGAGTGTTTGATTGCATATGGGTCTAATTTATGATTTGGGGGTTATTTGATGGTGATGGTGACTGTGATTCAAGGCACCAGATGATGTCTAAACCGCTTCGTGCTTTATCTCTTCAAGGCTTCAGAAATTAGACTCTGCCCCTAGCACTTGATCTAAAGCAAAAAGTGAAATGATTCTGGAGACATTTCTTCTTAGGTGAACCACTGGGGGAATGCTGAAGGACACTAAAAGTTTTGGCAAGGCTAGAAAAATTCTCTGTAGTCTGTCATGACCCTAATCAATACGGAAAAGTCACAGGAGCTTTGTGACAGCTTAAAAGCATATATAAATCTCACCTCCTCAAATGTGGGAATTATACTGTTGCCAACAAAAGCCACAAGACACAGTTTGGCTTTCCTTGCAACAGGTATGTTGTTACTCTATCTTGTTGTTTTGCTAATATAATAGATTGACTTGTATTCTTATCATTTTTATTGAGCTTTAAACATCTCTGGGATTGCAGCCAACAAATCTACCATCTTCTAAAAAAACCTCTTAAATATGCAAAGGGACATACGTGACAAGAGCTCAGGTCAAAACAGGATATTTAATGTTATATACTATTAGATCTAGTATAATGTTCTTTAATCTTGAGAAAGGTTCTCCTGCTTGATATTTGAAAGGCTAAACCATCTAAGTAGGTTAAGGTGAAACACTTGGTTAATCTCACATGAAAGACCTTAATAAGGAGGAATGGCAAACATTCGAAGAAATTGAACGCAGATGAACCATCATAAAATGACCTTGGTGAAAGAACCTTTTGCAGAATGTACAAATTTTAATCCATTATAGATTACACAAAGCAACCACAAATACGAGCATTCAGCAATGAATGAATAGCTCTTCAAACAGCAGCTTTAATGTTAACTGCGAAAATACCTTCAAACACGCAGAAGTGGTGTTAATGCTGAAATTTCTCCATTGCAGATGTTTTCTATATGCATGTTCTTGGATTGGTTTCCCAGGGCTGTCCCTGTTTCACTTCCTTTCTCCTGTTCACCAGCTAAAACACAGCCCAAATATTCATGTGCAAAAGAGGTTCTCTCCTTCGATGTCCGTAGCCTTTTAGATAGTGTGATAGTGGTGGGATGAATGTCTCTCATAGCTTTGCTCATTTTCTCATCTGACTCCCAAAGCTGATCACATCCATAATATTCTACAATAGACCACAAAGAGTTTCCCACAGTCTTCTACTGCCCCCTATGAGGTTTAGTTCAGTCCAAAAGTTCTGAGTATGTATCAACCCAATGGCAGCTGATAAATATTGTCAGTCCCACAGCCACAGAGCTGTATATATGCTCAAAATCCTGCTGGCATGAAATAATACATGATTTGCTTTGATGACCCAGAAGTCACATACCTGTACAGTTTGCCAGGCTCCTGCTGGGCACTGGTAGGAAATATGGGAGAAGAGTCTCCAGATCCAGGTTGGGAAACTGCTGGAGATTTGAGAATGGAGCCTGGGGAGGACAGGAATCTAAGCAGGATATAATGTGACAGAGGCCAACCTCAAAGGCAGCCATTTTCTCCAGGGGAACTATGGACTGCAGTCTAGAGATGGAAATGTCCCCAGTCCTACCTGGAGGCTGGCATTCCTATGTTCCCTCAACTTAGGCTATATCACAGGGTGACTGCGAGAATATAATTGAGATGAGAAGAATCTAGAGGTTTTGGGTCCTCAGTTGAGAGAAAGCCTGGGTATAAATGATGTAAATAAATAAGGTCTAGTATTTCATCAATACGAGTCTCGGGTTTTATTCAAAACAAGAGGGCTATCACAGAACGGTCCCTTAGTTCAATAGACTGTGAATGATTTGTTTTAAACTGGGAACAAATCATCAATGTATGGGGTGACCAACTTGGGCTGGAGGAGAACTCTGCAAATAAAATAAGTCTGATTTTCCAAAGTCTTATTTGTGAAAATTAAATAATCTCTACTAGTAACACATGAGACTATGTTCAAATTCTCCATACACTTTTTCCTAGTCTTGGAAAATCTGACTCATTCTCTGCCTTCTCTGCCACACCAACTTTTATGCCATTTATGGCATTTTATGCCATTGGCTTAGCTACTCTGATGTCACCGTGGGTTATTCACAGTCTTCTGCTAGACAGCAGTCTTCTACTAGACAGCAGAACACTAAGCAGTACTTCAGAATCAAAATGAAAAGGTCTATGTGATTTGTTATGTAATTTGTTATCAAATTATAAGGGCCAGAGTTCCATGACATTTTAATTTGTGGATTGACTGAGAAGTTTGTGGATTGACTGAGAAGTTTGGGGGCTTTCAGTTAAAAGACTCACAGAACAACTTGAACTTCATATAGTTGAGAATGGCAGACAGCATGTATCTAGAGCCGTGGTGGCGAACCTTTGGCACTCCAGATGTTATGGACTGCAATTCCCATCAGCCCCTGCTTTGGGAATTGGCCATGCTGGCAGGGGCTGATGGGAATTGGCCATGCTGGCAGGGGCTGATGGGAATTGTAGTCCATAACATCTGGAGTGCCAAAGGTTCGCCACCACTGATCTAGAGTGTTATGGGTTTTCCAGGATGTATGGCCATGTTACAGTAGTATTTTCTCCTGATGTTTCGCCTGCATCTGTGGCTGGCATCTTCAGAGGATCCACTAAAGATGCCAGCCACAGATGCAGATGAAACATGAGGAGAAAATACTACTGGAACACAGCCAAACATCTCGGAAACCCCACAACATTCTAGTGATTCCAGCCATGAAAGCCTTCAACAATACACTGAACATGTATCTACTTCACAACCTTATATCAACTGCTTCCCCCATCCCAGTGTAGTCAGTGTGATCCATCTTCAACATTGAACATTACAAAACATTTTTGATAAACCGAGCTAAGAAAAACCCAACACAAATCAAAACAAAAACAAAACAGCAAGTCATCTCCCATCTCACAGGCTTTAATTCCCCCATCCCCGTTATGGTCAGAATTTAATTCCTCAGCACTGTGCTGCCATTTCATTACTAGCCTCCTCTGCTACAGAATTTGTCATAAGCATTTACATCCTGCACAGCTGATCTTAGCTTGCCAACTGTACCATTCCAACCCCAGGAGAACGCCATTAGCTGCTGGAGAAACAGCAGGCAGACTTCTGTGCAAACGACATGGGGATGAATGTTCTTTCCAGCCATTGGTCTGTACCTCCGCTTTTAATTAATTCCCAAAGTAAAGCCTTATTTGGCTTTTCTATGATTTTGGCATTGCTACATATTGCTACAATACTAGGCAATTCCGCTACCTGCAGGGCTTTGTCACCAAGTCCCAAGAGAACTTTTGCTCATTTCTGCAAAGGTATCCTCCGTTTCCTTTCCTTATCAGTGGCTGTAGATTTTCTTTATCAAATTCCTGTCCACTTCCCCAAAATGCTCACTTTTTAGAAGAAAGTAAAAATAGCTTGTTTTCGACTGCCTGGGGAACTTTGTGCCTTCATTGAAAACACAGTGCCCCTGCACAATTGCAGTATTTATAGTGGTTAGAGCACCATTCTAGGACTTGGAAAATTCAGGCCATTTATGCATTCACAACTTAACCCACAACTGTTTGCTTTGCAGTTTTTTTGTTTACACACGCTTTTTTCCTTGCAAAATGTCCCTTGCAAAGGTGGGCTACAACTAAATAAAAATAAATAAATAGTATCTGAAAGGTTTGAAGACTTTAGTTCAGATCTTGCTCTGTTTTTAAAATTTCAGATCTCCCTCTGTGTATTAAAAAAAAACCTGGTGATATACTGACTTCAAAGAGAAACATTTATATTATTTATGGATTATACACTGTGATCAAATTTACACAGAGAATGATGAATTTAAGGAAATACCTGGAAAGATGTGCTTCTCCCTTTTTCTTTACAATCTGCTAGGGTGGCGGTGGTGGTCAGGATGACATTTGAGGTATGACAGCTCTGGGGTGAGAAATTCCTAGAGATTTTGGGCATGGGGGGCAGGGTCAGGGGAGGGTAAGCAGCTTAGCTTGGCACAATGCATGGAATCTATCCTCCGAAGCAACCATTTCCTCCAGGGAAAATGATCTCTGTCATCTAGAGATCAGTTGTAATTCTGAGAGATCTCCAGGACTCACCTGGTGGTTGGCAACCACAGGATCACCTTCCTTTTGAATAAATATGGCCTGTAATTCTACCCACTTTGTAAATAAAAGATTAGCATAAGTTCCACTTCCTTGTAGGAACATAGTTTTGCTGCGTCGAACGATGTGGTTTAATATCCCCAGTACATTTAATTAGCTGGAAGAGCCTGCTGCCATGTTGTAACCTAGATACTATTCTTGGACTCTGAAGTACACAATTTAATGAGATGGCATTATCTGTATTATGCCACGGTTTGATCAGATCTTTTAAAAATGTTGGTCTCCATCCCATTCTGCAAACTTGTTTTTTCTTCAGACTGCTATCTTTTTCTTAAACTACACCCGATGATGCTTGAAAGACTTTTCGATGAACCAGTATGGTGATGCAGCTATGGAATATAACCCCTAACATTTCACATCAGAAAACAGAGATATTTGTATGACATTTCTTTCTAGTAGCAAGGATAAGTGTGAAATAAGGTTGCCATTTGCCAACTTGCAAGGGGTGGATGGGGATCTCCCACTATTACAACTGATCTTCAAGCATGGAGATCAGTTCACCAGGATAGAATGACTGCTTTGGTAGGAGGACTCTATTGCATTATCCCACTGAAGTCACTGTAGGGTGGGGAAATCGTGGAGAATCCATGACACAGATTATGTAGAAATCTTCTGTGAGCAAGGAGGGAATTCACATTCCTGTTCTAGCCAGCATGATTTAATTAGGTGTTATTCCTCTCTTCCCATAAAGAATTACCTGTTATCCTCCACAGCTAACCTTGACTCAGGTTCAGGATAGGGTTACCACCAGTGGTGGGATTCAAATAATTTAACAACCGGTTCCAATGGTGGGATTCAAATAATTTAACATGTGGTTGTTTACAAGCACCATTTTAACAACCAGTTCTGCTGAAGTGGTGTGAACCTGCTGAATCCCACCACTGATTACCACCCTCCAAGTGGAGCCTAGAGATCTCCCAGAATTACCACTGCTCTCCGTACTAATGGCAGCATCAAAAAACACACCCTGCAAATGTCTCTCCACTGCATAGATTCCACTTACAAAATCTCTGGAAATTTCCCAACCGAGAATTGGAACCTTAACTGAGGGAACCTTAACTGAGAGTGGGAGGAGAATGTAGGCTGGCCCCAACATCCAAATTAGAGGGTTTGGGGTAATGAGGAAGCCTAGTGAGGAATGCTGGGTTGTGCTCTTGACACCCTCAAAGATTGGAATCTCTGCCCCACCTCCTATTCAGAATGAAAAGGTAAGCAGTGACAGCCAGGAATGTATCTATACAGACAAAATGCAAACTTCATTTAATAGTATAGTACTATGATTTTAAACTAATGATTATTTTATGTGTGAAAGCATAGTATGCCTGCAGCATCTTTTTCATATATGTATTAATTGTTTGACCTTATCTGTACAATCTTAAATCCAGTGGGATAATGATTCTGTATGGTATTCTTTAATCTTTCACATATTTTTTTACAAATAGCTCTGAAAATTCATTATCCCCCCCACCCCACCCCAACATTGCTTAACAATTATGGATGTGACTCATACAAATCAACCTTTCAAATATCTTGTCATAAAATAAAGGTCAAGTCATGGAATAGTTTTACAAGAAGTGCTTAAAGAATATAAAGGAATAATGTTGTAGCTTTCATTAGAGTTTTATCTTTAAAATGCTCAGAACTTATTATTAAAGTTAATTTTCAGATTACTGCTTTTTAAAAAACTGCTATTTTTGTCCTGATTATGCCTCAAGGCAAAAATTGAACGATGGGGTGGTGGTGGGGGGGGGATCCCTTTATGATGAACACTAAAAGGTTTATGGTACAGCAGTAATTTTAATCAGTTGCTATCAATCAACTGTGTGCGAAAAGGTCCGTGGGTTTTATACACTATAGTTTTATAATCTTGCCTGTGTCTTTCTGCAAATGTTCAAGCCTTCTGTAAAGGAACAGATTACAGAAAAAAGTGCCCTAGAATGTAGTGTTAATTATCTGTTCATCATTCATTATTGCAGTGGCAATGGGAATTTCTTTTACCTTGTTAAGTGGAAACACTGTTCTTAATTGTTTGCAAATTAGGTGGCGGTGATTTTTTAAAGGCACAAAAAGACTTGCTACCAGTTTTTGCTTAATTTTGGGAGGGTTCAAGTGACTGGATTTTACTTTGAAACATGCCTTGGTTATGTCCAGGATTGATTGTGTACCCCCTGGCAGAGTTGTACTTTTGTAAATCCATTGAAGGGCTTGGAAGGGTGTTAGTCTGCTCAAGATTACACTGCAAGAATAAGGATCTGCCTTTGATGATAATTTGAAAGCTGCAGCTGGTACTGAATGATGAAAAACCAGAACATGTTCATTTGGAGAATGGAGCAACCTTAACCCATTTCTGGATCTGTCAAAAGGATCATAGCTGGGCAAACAGAGTGGCAGATGCATGAGAGAAGAGCAGGAGAGAGAGCAGGTGGAAAATCTTTTCTTTCTTATACCTATAGGCTGCCAACAAACAGGAAGACCTCACAAGACCACACTACACCAAGAGCCAGAAAGTTATCTGGGCAAAACTGGAGGGCATTCAAGGGAGACAATAAGCTTTTGGGAAATTGTCAAAAAGGAGAAGTACATCATGGAGTAGAAAATACCAGTTAGCCTCTTAACAGAAGGGCATCCAGTTGTGGATTATAACCATACTTCTGTTAACTATCCATTCTGAAAGGCCCAGCAGTAACACCTATATTGGGTCCCAGGCTTGATACATTAAAGAACATGAATAAGGCTCGGTACATTAAAGGAAGGGTGGGTAATAAAATCCATTTTTAATTGAGCAAGAAAAGAGCTAGTCAAATGGATGGGTGGATGGATGGATGTTTCATACTGACTAAGAAGGAATGTCAAAAGAATGTAGACAGTACATAGGGCACTAGTGCACATTGTATGGAGCCCAATGTGAAAAATGACAAAGAAATTCAATTCATTAGAAAAATCTGCTAGAACAGCAAGGCAAACATCCATTGGCCCTGGTATATGATATGACAATGAAAGTCAAGCTTGTAGGATAGCCAGTGTGATATAGCCATTAGGGCGCCCTGCTAGCATCTGAATCCCTACTCTATCATTGAAGCTGACTGAGTGATCTTGAACCAGTCATCCTCTCTCAACCTAACTTCTCTCAGAGGATTATTGCTGAAAGAATGAGGGGAATTATGAAGAAAAAGAAAATTGTTTTTATATCCCACTTTTCTGTACCTTTACAGAGTCTCAAAGTAGCTTTCTATCACTTTCTCCTCCCCACAACAAGCACCTTGTGAAGTAGATGGAATTGAGAAAGTTTGAAGAGAGCTGTGACTAGCCCAAGGTTACCCAGCAGGTTTCATATAGGAAACAAATCCTATTTACCAAATTAAAGTCTGCTGTTCTTAACTATTACATGCTGGCTCTTGTAAGCCACTTTGGATTCCCATCAGGAAGGAAGGAAGGAAGGAAGGAAGGAAGGAAGGTGGATGGATAGATAGATAGATAGATAGATAGATAGATAGATAGATAGATAGATAGATAGATAGATAGATAGAGAGAGAGAGAGAGAGAGAGAGAGAAAGAGAGAGAGAGAGAGAGAGAGAGAGAGAGAGAGCTAGGCCTCATTGATAAAAAGGGCTGGAGTGACATGGCCAACACCGTGAATGAACATCTGAATCCAGTAATCATCTCTTCTCCATCTTTACTTTCCAATAAACTCACCTGGAAAACAGTGGTAATTACAGTCTGTGAATTTACCCAGCCATGTATCAATTCCCTGATTCATTATCTTCTTGTAGAAAAAGCAAGCAATAAAATGCTCTGGGATTATTTCAGTCATGGTTCTTATAGCTTTAAAACAAACTTTAAAAAAATCTTTCAATAAGACTAATGACACAAGGTGCACGTTCCTCTTTTAGGTAAAAGATGTTGATGTAAGCAATATTTATGACACTATCTATATCTATATCTGTATCTCTATAATTTGTAGTACCACAGCTCTCCATTTGGTTCATAAATCTGCTAAATGTAATTCTGGAGGGGTCATACTGTCTCTTAAGAAACATCACTGCAGCCGATGCTGGTTTAAATCATTAAGAAGATGCTGAAAGTGCGAGATGGCAGCGCAAATGCACATTATCTGACTAGATTTCTTACCTCCTCAAAATCTGGGCACAAAAACAACATTTTTACAATAGGATTTTTTAAAATTCCTCCCTTGAAGTATTCTTTATTAGTCTCTAGAGCTCACTGGAAGGCCTTCTTTGTTCTATTCTCCTTCATTAGTATCTCCAGTGTGGAGAGACTGCCAGAATTAAGAAGATATCTGATCAAGTATTCATGGAGAAAATACTTTTTTTAAAAAAGGACATCTCAAAAGGAGCTTGTTAATGACACATCGAGAGATTCTATCGCAGTCAGTCTTTTTCATCCACTTCTATAGGTGGTTTCACACTGGGGCTATAATCCACAATTAAAATAGTTGGCCATTCTGTCTTTAGATGTATTTTTTTAACATAAGAGAAGGCAAGGTAGCTACAGCTGACCCCTTCTCACAATTTGCTGGGTTGTTTAGATCATGTGTCACAGTCTCACATCCCAGCTTAGCCTGATCTTGCCAAAACCTCAAAGCTAAGCAAGGCCAGTCCTTGATCGGGTGAACACATAGGAAGACAGGGTTGCTATGCAGAGCCATCTCTGCTAATCTTGTGCCTTGATGAGCTCATGGTCCTGGAGACACCACAAGTCAGTTGGGACTTAATGACACACAATTATTCATTACTATTGGATGACATATTCCCAAGGGGTAAGGGTCATCACTGTAAGGTCATAGCTATATCAGCTACATTTTATGTGTAAGCTACTTCTGTGCCTTCTGTTCTTCCACAGGCAGCAGAATGAATTGGTCAATGGAATTCACTATGGCTCATACCGCACATGCAGAATAATGCACTTTCAAACTGCTTTCAGTGCCCTTTGAAGCTGTGTGGAATAGCAAAATCCACTTGCAAACAGTTGTGAAAGTGGTTTGAAAACGCATTATTTTGCGTGTGCGGAAGGGGCCTATGTTGCGGAAAGACTCAGAACTTACTGAATGAAGAAATAGTTCCCAAGTAGCAGGATAGGAATGCATAGCACGCAACAATCCAGTTTAGAACACTAGGCAATGCAGCCTCCCACCACTCCAAGCTATAGACAACTCAAGGCAATCAAGGAAAGAAACTATTTTGTAAGTTGATTATTTTTCTGGAGGGTGGGTTGGGCAGAGAATGGGAGTGGGGAGAGAAATGGGAAACTGGGGCAACCATGATGAAGCAGAGTGAGAACACACATTCTCAAATATCTTGACATACAAGCAGCAGCCCTGGATTAACCATTAAACATAATAAGCACGTGCTTAGGGTATCAAGGGGAAAGGCAGCACCACAAAAAGTGAAAAAAGGGCACCACCACAAAAAAATTACCATGGCTAAAAAAGGGGGTGCCAAAAGGAAGCATCACCACCATGAAAAAGTCAGTTCCCTGATGGTCTCCCTCAGAAGTTCCTGGACGGATGCCCCCAAATTTTCACAGGACATTCCTCCCTGTTGCAGGCAGGTAATCGGACCTTCAAATCACTGAAAGTCCATACCTGAGCCAGGTAAAACATCTTTTTCCTGGTGTACCAGGCCATGAAGCTGGCTGTGTTTAACTGTCACCCTTAGAATGTTCGTGCAGCCTGTCTGTCTGTGGCCTGAGGGGTTGATATGCCCTTAGAATGTTCACGCAGATGTCCAGAGATGAGCAGTGAAAACAGTAAATAGGTAATACTGTTAGGTAATACGAGTGGAAGTGAAAAACATACACACTTTGGAGCTGTTTTTACCTTCTCACACTGAGAATGTGCCTGAATGAATGCTTTCATTCTAATCTGGTGGACCAAGCTTGTTTCCCCACTCCTACCCATGATGCTTGCTGAGTGACCTTGGGCCAGTCACAGTTCTCTCCAAACTCTTTCAGTCCCACCTACTTCACAAGGTGTCTGTTGGGGGGAGAGGAAGGAAAAGAGTTTGTAAGACACTTTGAGACTCCTTACATTTGGGGAAAGCACAGTAGAAGTCCAAACTCTCCTCCATCTTCTTTCTTCAGCAGCAAGTTTCTACATATGTATTGTGGGCTAAAGTCCTTCAGTTCCCATACAAGGACAATGTTTAAAACAAGAAATGTGTCTGCACTTTTCATTTAACTATTTATTTTAGAAAGATGATTCGCTGCTGAGGAATATCACAGCTGGATTTTTGCTCAGAAGACAAATAAGAAAAAAAGACTTGTTACTAGATAACAAGCTTCCTCACTAATACAAAGGCCCTGAGATGACCTCTCAGCAGTGCTTCTTATTTGCGCAAAATCAGAGTACAAGCATTTGATAGCCTGGCATCAAAACGGATGCGGTTTCTTTTGTTTTTGTCGGCAGAAACATTAACATTTTACAAGAACTCCCCCCCCACTTCAATTTGCCATTGGTAAGCTGATTTCCTCTGTTCCAGTTGTTTTTTTTCTCCAGTAACTTTGCTTTGTGCAATATTCCAATGTTCTTCCATCCTGCTTTATTTAAAGGAATTTTTTTTTTAAAAAACTATCTTTAGAATAGGAGCAGTCATTGTTTGGGGACAGTTTTCAGTTAATTAAAAAAATCCCCTTCTACTTTTCATTATCAATAACACTACACAAAATCAATTTTGATAGTTTCATAGGCCTGATTGTTTCAAGATTCTATTTTACATAAAGCTTACAGAAATGGTCAAAAAAGTCTCTCTGCAGAGAGAGGTCAAGAGGTTTTGTACCAGAATTTAGAAACCCCAATGCCAGGTTGTTGCCAAATTAATCTCAAAAGGCGGGGGGGGGGGCTGAAATGGGGCCTCAAAAGTGGTCAGGAAGGGATTGGGTGGCTCTTCAGATATGAATGGTGACTGATAATAACATGGAGAGTGGACTGTATGACATTATACTGTGCTGAAGTCCCTTGCCTCTCCAGAATCTGCCTTCAGCAGGATCCAGCCCAGTTCTCAGGAATTTCCCAACCCAGAGTTGTCAACCCTATACAGTACAGGGCATGGAGACTAAGGCTTTTCCCTAACGTTGCCGTCTGGCACTTATATACAGAGGTTTACTGTTTCTAAATGTGGAGGTTCTCTTTAGTCACCATGGTTAGTAGCTGCTGATAGACCTATCCTATGAATCTGTCCAATCCCTTTTTAAACCTGTCTATTCCTGTGGCTGTCACTGCAACCTCTGGCAGCGAATTCCCCATTAATCCTGATATTTTGACACCTCACTGACAGAAAGGAGAGAAAGAATAAGGGATAGAGTGCATCAGAAGATGACGCAAGCGACAAGGATGTTGTCTAGAATAATTCAGAATTGTAAAATCTGGGAAGAAATCCAGATAAAGAAAATTTTGGAAGGATCTCTATGGCAGATTTTGTGCATTAGAAGGAAAATACACACTGGAACTGCCACTCACCATTCCACTGTTTCTCATACTTTTGATATCTGTGGCATACTTTTTGTGTGAATTAAAATTAGATGCATGCTTCATTTTTCATAATTAAAAAGGATTTTAAAGTTCTTCATTTTTTTGAGTTTCTGGGGAAGAACTGACTGCTATAGAAAAGGCCGCACAATCTAATTCTGGCATTAATGTTAGAAATTGTCCTGGTTAAAGTGGAATTGAGAACAAAGGGAATGCAGAGCCAGGAGAAAATCTAGAACATTAAAGGAACAGACTGGGAGAAATCTGGTTATCCCCAGTTAGGATATTCCCTTCCAGACAAAACACTGACATAATTTCATAATAAGTCAATGGCTTTCAAGGATGCTAGCAAAAATTCTAAGGCTTTTACAAAACCTAAATCAGGATGTAAGAGGATAACTGGTTATATCCATTTGTTTACTCTATTTTTATAGTATAATTTTCACAGTAAAACTGACAGACATTGACAAAATTGACAAAAAAATTGACAAAAAAATGAAAAACAAAGAATTTGAACCAGATAGAAACAGAGCAAACAGGAACACAGTACATCTACCCAAAACTGCATTAATATAATCATTACATAGCGGATCTAACCATCACAACATCTTTAAATCACTATCTTCTCTCCAACTCTACACCATCTACACTGGTCAGTCTCTTATATCTCTTATATCTTAATCAGTCTCTTATATTTTAATCACTATCAAATATGAAATAAAGTTCCCAACTTTCATCAAATTTTGCCCATCTATTTGCAAGGATTGTTCGTTTGACCATTATAGCATATTCTCTGATTTTTATCTTGCCAAAGTTCTATAGTAAGATCTTTATCAGATTTTTAACAGGATGGAATAGTTACCTTTTTAAATGAACATTTGAGAACTGAGTTTTGAGGGAGGGGGGATCTGTAATTTTCTTACTCTTTTTAAGCCCAATGGTTTCACTGGTTAAACCAATTTAGATAACTGCAAGCATTTGATTTTTCTTTTTAATGTGGACAGATGGCAAGAAGACCACATATTACTAGGGTTATCTTAGCATAGTAATCATATATAACTCCCCCCCCCCCAAAAAAACCCCTTCCAAATGATATGAAATGTGGGTGCTGTGTGGTTTCCGGGCTGTATGGCCGTGTTCTAGCAGCATTCTCTCCTGACGTTTCGCCTGCATCTGTGGCTGGCATCTTCAGAGGATCATGGACAGAATGCTGCTAGAACATGGCCATACAGCCCGGAAACCATACAGCACCCAAGTGATTCCGGCCGTGAAAGCCTTCGACGATATGAAATGTGTTCAGAGACAGCAGATTTTCAGCAGGAGAGCACAAGAATCCCAAATGAATTGATGTTAAACTCAAATGCCGTATAAGGTGTTGAAGAGAGAAATTTCTCTTTCTTCTCTTTCTTTGTATTTGGGGACAGGGAGTGTCTTCTCCTCCCCATGTGCTCCCAGCTTTAATTTTAAAATCTTCTTTCACAAATTAACACATTTCTCCTAAGTGTAAATCTTTAAAAAGATACGCAGGATGTTACATGATTTGCCAATCCCGGCAGTTTGCAGATGGGCTCAGAGATGTTATCTGAAAGAAAAAGCGGGAGGGAAGTATGTTAACAGGTAGTGGTTGGTGGCAAAGCCCCACTGTGCCCCCATGGGCTTTGCAACTGGTTTAGAGACATGAAGAGAGATGAGCAACCTGCTGGAGAGGGTGCGAAGAACTGTGCTGACAAAATGCTTCCTTGAAAGTTGCTTCTGTAAGGACTTTCAGCTGGAGAGGCTATAAACAAAAATAAACTCTCATTTATTGACAAGGGATTTGATCCTAAAACGCAGTAGATGGTCTGCACTGCAGTAGAATTGTTTAATTTGAATCCAGTAGCACTTTAGATACCAACAAGATTTTTGGAGAATGAGCTTTTGAGAGGCAAAACTAGCATCTTCAGAGCTATGTCACCATAAGATGTGTTTATCTCTGTGGCACAGTGTGGAAATGTGAAGAGGCATAACTACTAGGCCATGGTCACACAGCCTGGAAAACCCACACAGCCAGTTGATTCCAGCCATGAAAGCTTTCAACCATACATTAATATTATCTACTCTGATTAGTGGGAGTGGTCCAGGGTCTCAGGTTGAGGTCTTTCACATAACCTTCTACTGGATCTTTTCCTTTTTTAAAAAATAAATAAATAAAAGCCATAGATTCTACAGATTGAACCTAGGATCTTCTACATTCAAAGCAGATGCTCTGTCACTGAGACATGGCCCTCCCCAGTTCCATGGTTTAGTGTATCCCAATATCTTTTCTGTTATAGATCAGGGATCTGTAGATACCATTGGCTGAAACCAATATAACTCTTTCCCATTAAGACTTTCTCTTATGGTTGGAATATCACTTCATTGAAAACTTCTTTTCATAGGACAATGATTTATTTCATCCGAACAAGACTCTTCACTTAATGGAATGGAATGACACATTTGATGGAATGACAGTACAATCCTAACATGTATACTTACAGTCAAGTTCTATAGAATTCAGCGGGACGTATTCTCTAGTAAACGTGCTTAGTATTGCAGCCTGAATCTCTTTCACTACATGAAGACTATTCCTTTGATGGAAGGACTCCCTCTTCAATGGAGAAAGGCTTCCGTTTTTCATCAGAAGAAAGAAATGGCTTCTCCTTATGAGAAGACTCCTCACTTAGGCCCCTTCCACACTGGCCAATAACTGTGAGCTAACTATGGTATAAAATCCATGTTGGGGGGGGGGGACTTTTCATGGATCCTGCTCCTAATGTAAGTTCACTCCACGTTTTCCCCCTCCAACTTGGGTATTTCAAGAATCACACTATCTGTGATTCTTTTGTTTTAATGTGGATTGCAGCTTTGGCTGAGCGAGTGACCTCCCCAGGAAGCGCGTTACATGGACCTGTTTCCCTTTTTTTTTCAGTCCCCACCTCTCTGATGCATAGCTATGGAGGGGCACAGGGATGGCAGCATGGCTGTGGAGATCCATGCCTGACAGGTTTCGTAGTTACAACAACACAAGCCTTTATTGGCATATAACTTCGTAGTTACGCAGCGGAGGTAGGTGAGTGAAAAAAGCACCTCCGTGCGAAGGCACATGCCCCAGCCAACATGCTCGCTGGCTGACCACGGGATGCCCAGCCATGCGAACGGCATGGGACTATAACAGGTTCATTTATCCCACCTGCAACCCACTTTAAATGTGCTATCTGGAAAGAGCCTTAGTAATCTTGCCCAACTGAAAATGAACAAGGGGTTTATCCTAGAGGACAGCACACCAAGGCTCATTCCGCACACGCAGAATAATGCACTTTCAAGCTGCTTTCAGGGCTCTTTGAAGCTGTGCGGAATGGCAAAAACAGTTGTGAAAGCAGCTTGAAAGTGCATTATTTTGCGTGTGCGGAATGAGCCCAAGTATCAGAATACTAGGACCATCATTCTATTAGAAAGTAACTAATTTCCAGGGACTGACAGGGGAAGGAGATTGTAAGCCCCTTTCAGTCTCCTACAGGAGAGAAAGGGGGGGATATAAATCCAAACTCTTCTTCTTATATATTCTTAAGTACAAGCTTATTTTATGAAACACCAAAAAATATCAGGACTGCTTGAAAAAAAGCTAATTAGATGAGATTCTGTTTGTCTCTGTGGCTCACTTCTGCAAAAGGCTGAGCTGTTTGTTTTACAGATAATGCATATATAAATCAGGGAAACAAAATGGCCATACAGACACCATTGCTGTCCATTTGCTGAATAATGCCAGCTGTATCCAGGCAACACTAATGTCGGAGTCAGAAAAGTCCATGTGAGGAATTTGTTTACCTTCCAAAGAACCATTCTCAGTAGTGCTCATAGACCTCAAAAGAACAGGCCATAATAAAACAGGATTATGTTACTGGAAGTTAATAAAGTTCAAGCCACTCTGCAGAGAGAGAAAAGGATGTAATTTATGAAGGCTGCCCATGTACTTGGAGATTAAAATAACAGACTGGAGTCAGCAAATAAAAACTGATTTGGGTTTTAGGAAGTGATTGTGATAGAGCTACTGAAAATTACACCACTTGGATGAAATCTTACTTATACATAGGCGTAAGTAGGCATGCCATGAATGTTAAAGTAAATGTGCGGGACAATCAACCTTACATGTCCTACCATGACAATCAGATATGAGCCAATGGCCAGGTGTGTTCAGTTCAGCTCTTATTGACACAATGCCTGACAAACAGACAATGCCTGGCAAACAGGTTTTCATTATGGCCCTTTCTGTACAGCAAATGTATAGTGGGTTGCAGTTGGGATAAAGTAACCCACCTCACACTGATGCATAGCTATGCAGGCATGCACAAATGAACCCCCACAACCATGTTGGTGTCTCATGATACCACGATACAACTTGTATGGCTATACAAATATAAGCCGCAATTTTTTTTAAAAAAGGCAACGCGCTTCTGAATAAAGTGCATTGTGCCTGGCCGTTCGCTCACAAGTGGCTGCAACCTGGGATTTTTCCAAAGACGTTCGAATAGTGTGATTCTCAAAAAAAATTTGGTTTGGGGGAAATAACATGGGGCAGACTTGCTTTAGTGGTGGGATCTGTGTTTTTTCCCATTCTAAACCCGTTTTTAGTGGCTCGTGCAGAGTAGGCCTATATTTTGCAAAATGGCTTGAGTATGAAAAATGGCTTGAGTATGAAAAAGACTACTAAGAATAACACAAAACATCAACATTATTTTAAACAGTACTTATTTGCAGCTAATATTATATGATTTGTGACTTACTGGGCAGTGGCATGACAAGGGAAGAGCAGAACTTCACTAGGCAGTAAGAAAGCATGTACAATAAGTTGATGATTTCATGTGCATTAAGCTGGACAGTTCTGCTATGAAGGATCACATTGAAAACACCTGTCAAACAGTCATAAATGGATCAATGAACAGTCCATTAAAATTGGCTGCCTGATAATATCTAATCAACAGGACATTAGTTGAACCAGAGGGTGTTCAAGCATGGTGATAGAAAGCATTGTCAAGTTGCAGCCAACACATGATGACTCCCATTTATATGGGTACATGAGGTATCCGGGGGGTGGGGGGATGCAGGGAGGCAGTCATGCCCCCTGGTACCATTTAGGCCCCGTACACCACTAATGACCCCCATTAGGTTTTGAAGGCAAGAGACGATGGTTTGCCATTACATACCTTTGCAAAGCATCCCTGGAATTCCTTAGTGGTATCCCATCCAAGTACTAAGCAGGGCCAACCTCACTTAGGTTCCCAGATCTGATAATCCTGGGCTAGCCTGAACCATCCAGGTCAGAAAACTTTGAGCATCCATAGTCATAAGTCTCCAGTGGACTTCATTCCACATAGTACTTAGCTGACAGCTCAATAACAATGCTCATGATTTTCTTACAGAAAGTCTCCAGGTTTAATCCCTGACTACTCCACTAAAAAGTTCTTGGGTTGCAAATTAGGTTTTAAAAGGATAATTAAAGATGGAGTAGAAATGCAAAATATAGAGGACGAGAGGGTGGAGGGTGAAATGAAAGGAGTTTAGAATTAATGTTAAATGTAATTTTAAGTGATGGGATAATATGTTAGAAAGATAGATTGTGCTTTTTTTATAATGTGGATATTATTTAATTTCATTACTTAAGAAAGGCTGAGATAAAGAAGATTTGATGTTGGGCTTCAGGTTTTTATTTCTGTTAACAAGATAAAGGCCTGGATAACTTTGACAGCAATGCTTGCCATATAGTTGCATGTAGGTACAAGTTTTTATGTTTTCTATTTTTTGTCTTAATTCCTATTTTTCTAGATGTAGATTAGGGTGGCTGCATCACCACTTTTTTTCTTCTTTTATTTCTTTTGTATCTATTTATGTTGCTGTTAGATGTAAAACCTCAATAAAACTATTATTAAAAAAGTGGAAATCTGCAATTAAAAGCATTTGAGGGAATGCAGCCTCCCTTGCCCAGTTTTGTAAAGGAAATGTTGCCTTTTCTTTATTTAGATATTTATACTTCACTTTTTTCTTCAGTGGGGTGTAAAGCTGCTTACAACATCATTTTCTTCGCCTGTGCTCTATTGTTACTCTTATCATCTGTTGTTTTTAATCATTTGTATGCTGCTTCAGGTCTCCTTGGGAAAATGGGAAATTTGAATATTTTAAAATAATAAATATACTCAAAATATATGACTTGGCAACCATCAGCTATAGTTAGCTGGGTCTTTCTACACAGCTGATGGTTCTTTTTCCTTTTTCCTTTTTCCTTTTATTTATTTATTTATTTATTATTTAAACTTTTATACCGCCCCATCCCCAAGGGGCTCTGGGCGGTGTACAACATGAATCTCAGTACAAATAAATATGGTTAAAACCTTTAAAAACAGCAGTAGGATAATAAGAGGCGTCCAAGTACCCTAATTTTAAATCCTCCCCTAAGAGGGAGGGAACGGCGAGTCCTATTAGATAGAAGGACTCAGGTGTTAAGAGCTAAAGGAGGGGGGGCACCTTCAGCGGCTGGTCCCTCCAAAGGCCCGGCGGAACAGTTCCGTTTTACAGGCCCTGCGGAACTCCCCAAGGTCCCGCAGGGCCCCGACGGCTGGTGGAAGAGTGTTCCACCAGGCTGGGGCCAGAGCCGTAAAGGCCCTGGCCCGTGTGGAGGCCAGCGGCATCATTTCTGCTGTCAATTTGCAACTAAATTATGTCCAGTCTGTGAGGTTTTCAGGGCAAGATACATTAAGAGGTGGTTTGCCATTGCCTGCCTCTACACAGCAACCTTGGTATACCTTGGTGGTCTCCCATCCAAATACTGACCCCACCAACCCTGCTTAGCTTCCAAGAACTGACAAGAGCAGGATAGCCTGAGCTATCCAGATTAGAACACTTTCTTTGTCAGAAATATAAGATACCAATTGGTACCTGTGCTTTGGGTTTTTACATTTTCCGTTTCTAAGATGAGTGAGTCCTGTCTTTGATGACTACAGAGAACCTGGGTGTGTTACAAATCACTATCCAGCTCTTTTTCTTTACGTTTAACACCTATCTGCAGAGGTGTTGGAAAGCATTGTAAATCAGTTAAAAGACCAGGTGGCAACATCCCCCCCCCCCTTCTTCTTCATATCTACTTTGTTCATCTTTCTCTCTCTCTCCTCTGGGCTTGCTAAACCAGCTTCAGCTCGCAGTTAGTAAACTTCAGTTTGCTCATTTCTTCTCCAAGATTAATAACTTCTCCGTGAAAGGTGTTGTGAGAGACGGAGAATCATTCACAACACAGAACTAGCCCGTAGCAGCCAGCTAAAGGAGTGAAACACTGGTGATAAAAAGAGCACATGGCGCTCTTTCAATACTTAAAAAAAAATCCTACAATTTGTGTTTGTTCAGCTGCTAAAGAGTAACCAGTGCTCTCCTGTGATATTAGATTGCCTTGAGCACCAGTGAACACAAAGCCCATGAGAAAAGACTCACCTGTTCCCAACCTTCCAAGCATGTACATCTTTCTAAATTATTGACAATGTCTCTGTGTCTTAGGTTTTTGTTTAAAACTAGTTCAGGTAAGCTCCACAGACAGAGTATGCTGAGGAAACATCAACCCTCCTACCCCCACAACCAAAGGCTGAAATAAAGGATGACAAAGAGAATGTCTACAGCCATTCTACATGTTCTGAAAGGGGCCCTGTTTCAGGATGTAGTTCCAGTTCATGTGATGCTCAGGGCTCCATAATGAAAAATCCCTTGCTACAGAAGACGACCCAACCTTCCTTCTCCAGAAAATTGCCAGATATGCATGTTGTCTTCCCAAAACCAACCTAGTTAGGAAAGGGCAAGGTATAAATAAAGTAAAAAAAAATAAAGTTAAAGGATTTGAAAATTGAAAATTGACACTCCCAGGTCATTTCTAAATATACTTATTGCTCCAGATTGACTTCTTAAAAATTGTATTTTTCCTCGATCTCAGACATGTCATCACTGTGCTGGTTTCAGCTCTGAATCTCCCTGGGTTTTCTCAGACTACCTTTGTACCAAATATGCTGGGGGGAGGGGGGAAACACATCTGAGTTGTTGTTTTTTAAATAAGTTTATGTGTTGCATGTTCTAAAGTTCTGACCAAGAAACATCCTTTTTTCATACCTCCCTTTTCAGAGCAAGTATTGTGTAATGGTTAAAGTGTCGGACTAAGATCTGGGAAATTCAGCTTCAAATACCCACTCGCACCATGGAAGCTTGCTGGGTGATTTGGACCAGTCACGCTCTCTCAACCCTGCCCTTGGCTAGTATTTGGATGGGTGACCGCCAAAGAATACCAAAATTTGTGATGCAGGGAGAAGGCAATCGCCAACTGCCTCTGAACATCTCTGACCTGGAAAACACCACCACGGTTGCCACAAGTCATATGTGACTAGATGGCAACCCCCCCAAAAAACCTCCTCCTTTTTCCTGTTTCTTCCAAGAACTGTCCATTCTCCTTCCATTTTTAAAAGCCCAAGGGAAAGCCTGGTGGAAGTTGGTTAAAGTCAGTTTTACACAGTGTCCTCCTGGATGCCAACACAGCTTTGGGGCCAGATTTTCTTCTGGATTGTGCGCCGCTGAATTCCATGGTGCCCGCCCACCTCCCAGTTTGCCCTCCCGGCTGGCATAACTGCCACTTACACCAACAGAATGGGCAAATGCAATAGTTTGGCCCTTCCCACAAATGTTTGGGCACTCAAGAACTTAATGGTTAAAAGGGGAATTTGACCCAGGCCTTTCCAGTTGTCCACTCTAACACTCACTCACTCACTCACGCACGCACGCACGCACGCACGCACAGACAGAATAATAGAGGATATTTGGCTTGATATAAGACCAGGTCATTCAGGAATAAAGTTCAGATGATTTAAATGTTTCTCTATACCCCCCCCCCCCAATTCATTATCAGTCCCACCTATTGTTTTGGCCAGACCACCACGTAAAACTGGAAGTTCTTTTGCAGGGCAGCTAGTGAAATTTAACACATTTTTCTTTCTTGCCTTAAGGGGGGGAAAAAGCCCTACTAAAAATGTGCTGTCATATAGCATTTCAAAAATGGTATATTACTCAAGGAGAGGCCAACGAAAAGCTATTAGGGACAGAGAAGAGGATGAGTCAGAACAGATGAGAGAAGAAGAATGGGCTCAGGAGCAACTTCAGAACAAAGAGAGCTGGAAGCATCTCAAATGATTCTCTGGCAAAAGTTAAACAATTCGAAAGGGAGAGTTAGATTTGAGTGAAAGGATCAGAGGTTATACATGGGTGGGGGGGATGAGCGAAGCAATAGGTCCTAGGCTTATTTGAGCAGCCTGGCAACTAGTTCATTAAATGTTGTGTCAGTGTTCATCTTCTTAATGTGAAACTCAGATATTCTGTTCAATGAACTCTTTCTTTACCGAGCTTGGAGTGGAACTGGGAAGGATGGAGCATCAGCGAGCAATTTAGCTAACAGGATATGGGAGAGTGGAGAAAACTAACAAAGGGCAATAGAGTTTGTACTGGCAAATTGGATCTGACTCCTTTCAGTTAGTCCATTAAACGAGCCATTAAGAATGAACACACACAAACCTGGAATACCATTACATATTTAAATGGCAGCTATTGAGGGGTTCCTCAGCTATTTCAGTACAGAGTACCAGTTGCTGCGGGAAATTGTAGGGACCTTGCATTGTGAATGTGCACATGTTTATGTTACTGTGTCTGTACTTTGCAGAATCCTCCATGAGCAGTGTGATCCTAAGAATTCCTTCCTGGGACTAAGTCCCATCAACTACAGCCAAAGTATGATCCTGTGTAGATCTTCCTAAGATTATTCTGTAATGGCTGAACTAGATGTTACTTTTGATGTGACTCTATTCTTTTCACAGACAAATGTAACCTCAAAGAACTAACATTCCTAAGTGTGCCTGGGCTGGGCCTAATTTAGCTTGGAAATTCAGTCTAAAGGCTAGGACGGATTTCATCCCTCCCTCCATTACATTTTTCTGCACCAAAATGGCCACAAAGAGCTTTATTTGCCCTGCTTTAGGGCTGCCCATGCAAGATAGGAGCAGAAGTAAGTGTGATCAGGAAAGCACATGTACACAAGACACATGCCACCATGACTGCAGTACTTGGAGCTCCACAGGGGGGCAAACACACCCTTTGTGACTGTTTTAGCTCAGGAAAATGGTAAGAGAATGAAGACTGAAACCTCTCATCATCATGGTTTTGAGACAAATCAGAACCCAGAACACTTGGGAATGTCAGTTCTTTGAATCATAATAAACTGGAACAGAAACCTACCACACCAATGACTACAGACACAAGAATATTTTATTAAGTGTGCAGAGGTCTGAAGGCAACAAGAATGGAAAGCACAGACACAGTATTCATGAATGCATTAACATATAAAGCACAGGTAACAAGAGAGCAACAAAAATTGAGTCCAAGATGAAGGAAAAGTTGTGTCCAAAGTGCACTGAACAGAAAATGATGAAAATGGATGGAAGATTCAGTTAAGTCCTTGTATAACAACTTCAAGAATAGGTAAGGCCCTTTCCGCACACGCAAAATAATGCGTTTTCAAACCACTTTCACAACTGTTTGCAAGTGGATTTTGCCATTCTGCACAGCCTCAAAGAGCACTGAAAGCAGTTTGAAAGTGCATTATTCTGCATGTGCGGAATGAGCTTAAGTCTTATTGTCTTCCAACTGAATATGTAAACATCAATATCTTCAAGATAATATCTAGACAGATGCTTCTGGGTCTTTCCCATTTCGCAGTAGCGGGACTGCTTCGTCAGTGACATTGAAATTCATAGCCTGCCCATAATATTGGTGTAATAACAACAACAATACAACAATACAAAACCTTTATTGGCATGACGAGATAAAATACAGATGGATAAAAAATGCAGTTGGTTTACATAAGCAGTTCGGCAGCGCAGCATAAGCCTTGTCACAAAGACAATACTTTGGGTGTTGGTTCAATTATAGCAAAAATGAGCACTAGGCAAGAGGTAAACAGGACAAAACGACAGGATTGGCCAAACCCAAAAACTCGCCACACGACAAGGAAATTGTGTACTACCATGATATTTTTTAAAGAGAGACTGTAAAAGGGAGATAGTACACAATTTCCTTGTCATGTGGCAAGTCCCAAGCTCTGCTCACAACCTGAATTTCAGTTGATTTCAGGTAGCTGGCTCAAGGTTGATTCATCCTTACTTCATTCCCACCTGCCTCTTCAAGCTCTCTTGACTCATTGTATCACATCTCAGAGCACCTTGGAGAGATTTGTGTAGGTGCAAGAAGCTCTGTGGCGTGTTGGTAGTTTGTGGAGTCACAAAGAGCTCTGGAGAGTAGCAGAGGTTGTTGAGTGCTCCTGGGGTATACTGAAGTGGCTTGGAGCCTACTAATGGATTGTGATTATCTGTGGAGGAAGTTGATGATCTTTCTGAGCCATTTGAGTGGCACTTGAAACTATAGGTTTGTCAAGGTCCCACAGACAGAACTGAGGTCTCCTAAGCTGCCTGTGAAAGACGGTAGCCTAATGAAATCTCAATATCTAATATGTATCATGTATTTGGCTCGGTGACTCTCTGGAACTGTTTAGAAATGAGGTTGAGGATATTAGCATAGGTGTTAGTAGCAGGTGTGTCTGTGGTGCCACCAAAGCTGCAAGCTGCCTCCATTTCTCCAGAGTCCTGGAGGCAAATTTGAAATGCAATTTAATTTCATTCTGAGAGTGGAAACAAGATGACCGGAAGATGTTTGGTTTCCACATATGAGCATGTAAGAGCTTTGAGAGTTTCCAGGGGCTGAGCATTAGTGATTGCTCGAGCCATCAGGTATTCTCAGATGGGTTTTGGAATTCAAACATCCATTAGTCTCGAAGCAGGAGATGAAAGCAAACGTAAAAGATAGAGTTTGAGAACAAAAGCATCTCAAAGGAGAAATGCATGAATCTTTAGGGATTTCTTCTTGGAATAGGAAGAGTACAACTGGAGACTGAAGGTAGAAAAGATGTATTATGCGCTCTGCAATCTCCCCTAGGTCCTGCTGTGTGTGCCATTAAAGCTGCAACCATTTCTGTTATGCTGCAGAACATTATTACAGATACTACAGATTACAGATACTTGCAAAAGAATGCTAGCGCGAAGGTCAAGAAGGTATTAGCTATGATAGTCAGTGATAAATGCTCATAAAAGTACTAGTAACACTAAAAAGATATTTCAGTAGCTTTACGGTGCCCAGTAAAGTTCAAGGACCAGTCCTAAGGAGGAGGGCGGTCTATGTAGAAGTAAAATCCATGTCAGTTAATGTGATGGGCAGCCCAATTCAGACAAGGGGGGTGTCCTTAGGAAGCACAGAGGGCCACACACTTCCTAAGGCTACGTACTCTCCAAGGGTGACATAACTCTATTAACAACCGGATACAGATCCCTGGGGTGGCTGGGGACAGCTCTGCTTCTATACCACTGCACCACCTCCACAAGATTTCCAGGCAGTGCATGGAGGCAGCTATAGGAAAAAAGAAGCCCTGCTGCCCAGAAGCTTTCCAGAGAGATTAAATGAGTTATGCCATCAGAGCACTGGCATGATTGTTCCTTATGCTGATGGGGGTGCCCCTTGTGCTGGCAGAGAGGGGGAACACATTGGCATGGCCCTCCATCACTCTTTAAGGACCTTTGGGCCCCCCATCTGGATTGGTCTGCTCACCTACGGAAGACTTCCAGGTGGTGGGATTTCTTTTTTTCTCTTCTAGCTGCTTCCCCACACTGCTTGGGAGTTTTGTGGAGGCGGTGCAAAAATACTGTATTTCCATCTGTAGCTATGTAGACACGACCCTTCGAGAATTTCAGTATGAGGCTTTGAAGCTTCGTAGCTACATATCTAAGAAGTTTTTAACAATGGAATGACCCCAGAATGATGGCCCGGAAGAGTTTCCAAATGGGTGAGTGTTGATGAACTGGGGGAGGGGGGGGGGGTTTGAAAACATTTTGAAAACATTTGCAAAATGTTTTCAGGGGCATGTGTGGAATGGGCCATAGCTGACACACAGGGCCATATGGAAGAAGATGCTCCCTCAATTACCCAGTTGGTTGATATCCAATTTATAAATTTATTACATGCAATCGATAGCCAAACAGGAGTTAAAAGCAATATTTTAATCAAATATCATTAACATATTGAGAGTAGGGTGGAGGGAAACCATGAAAGAAAGTGACTTTAAAATTAAACCCAAGTCATCATGAAATGTTGAAATGAGAAATTTCTGAAAGTTATAAATGCACAGTCTTACAAGGGATGATGAGAACTGTTATCACCTCTCTTTCAACATTTCTTCTTGTAGTGACCAGAGTCAGCCGGTTCATGTTAGAAAGTAATTAATCTGGATTTTCGGTGCAGTTGAGCAAAAGCTATCATGATCAAAGAACGGTATTATTTGAGATGCAATTAGGATACTATTTTAGTTTTGACAGGCAAGGTAAATGTAATCACATAGCAATTAGCAAGTGATTATGACATTACTACCTGGATCTATGTTGAGGTACTTACTATCTAGCAAGTCACCTGGACCTAAATCTCTTGCACTAAAACTGTTGTTTCATTTAATGAACAACTATTGATGCATTTTAATTAGGCATAGCAATAGATTACTTGTTCATAGTGCCAGATAAAACAATTAATACAAGGAATTGCTTCTCTGAAAGTGTTAAGGGTATCCTATATGCATAGCCTGGGAGTTCTGAAGCTGTAGCTGTATAAATTAGCTCTAGAAACCAAGCATGAATGGGATCTGGACCAGGACCATGGAGTGTGTGCGTGTGTGTGCATGTGTGTGTGTACCATCATCTCACAGCTGATTTATGACAAACCAGTAGAGTTTTCAAGGCAAGAGATGTTCAGAGGTGGTTTGCCATTGCCTGCTTGGTGTGGGCTGAGAGAGTTCTGGGAGAACTGTGACTGGCCCAAGGTCACCCAGCAGGTCTCATGTGGAAGAGTGGAGAACTAAACTCAATTCTCCAGATTAGAGTCTGCCACTCTAACCACTACACAAATGGCCTCCTGATCTATTTTATTTTATGTATAGAAAAGAAAAACCTGCAGGTACTAATATTGTGCACACTGGATCTTAAAGCAGCTGAAAAGGTGAAATTTTGATTGGAAAAAAGGAGTTAACTTTTGATTGGGAAAAATTTTGATTGGGAAAAAGGAGTTAACTTTTATTCTGTAACCCATATTGTTGCCTTTGATTGTTAATTTTTAAGGCCAAATAATACATCTGGTGTTCTGTCCACCAAATGCACAGCTTTATATGTGGTTGGGCTTCACATCCTTCCTACTAAAATCAAGATCATTTTACAATTATTTGTGTTGGTTTGATTCTACCTAAAATACCACTAGTGGTTGAAGAAAATCTTTGGCTGATTCCGCATGGGCCAAAAACAGTGGTGTGAAACTGGTGTGAAAACAGTATAAACCCTTTTACACCGTTTTAAACTCTTTTACACCATTTTCACACCGTTTTCACACTGCTGTTTTTGGCCCATGCGGAATCAGCCTTTGTGAAACTAAAAAAAAATCACACTCAAACAATAAATTTCCAGTTTTCCTTTAAGTGATTCCCCATGTTGTACCCAAAGAGATTTCAAAACTCCCTATTTTAAAAACGATTTTTGTGCATTTATATTTATTTATTTAGGTAATTGTAGCCTGGTTTTCTCCCCAATGGGTGTCTTACCACATTGTTCTCTCCTCCTCCATTTTATCCTCACAGCAACAATACAGTGAAGTAGATTAGGCTGAAAGAGACTTTGGGATGGCCCAAAGTCACCTAGTGAGATGACAGAGTTGGGGGTTTGACAGCCCCATCCAAAGGGGGGGACAAATCCACCAGCTTCCCTGCATCCCTGGTGGTACGGGGTTGGGCCAGGGTCATGGCCGGGAGGAGAATGAGTCACTGCCCTCATTCTACTGATGGCCCTGGGCTTACACCAGCAAAAAGGTATCATAAATCCATTAAGCCCAATGTGAGCTTCCCGGTACTGGGGAGGCTTTTTTTTTGCATATTAAGCCTCCACATGCCAATAGGAAACTCCTTGGGAGTGGTGGGCCAACACAGCCATGGTGCAGAGGCTGTGCACCAGGCCTATTGGATAGGGCTGCCAGTCTGGGTCTCCTAGGCTCTAGTCTGACAATCTCATCATTATACAATGCTGACTGTCCCTTCTGTTGATCAAGAAAAGGACGTTCAAACAAAGGTCTTTAGGATGAGCACAGCTAATGAAATGGCTGTTTGCAACCAAGCTTGGGTGGACAACATAACAATTGAAGCTAGAGCCCTTCGGGGGTTGGGCGGTATATAAGTTTAAAAAATAAATAAAATAAATAATTAATTGACGTTTTGGAAAGGCAAAACATACACATAGGTTCTCTTCCAAACTTAGAATCTGGATTTCCTGTTGGGATCATCTTTAATTAAGCAATCAGACCATGCTATAGCAATGAGTCACGAACTCCTCCTTCCCCCAACCCCCGATGTTCATTAATCAAGACAACAATTGGGAGCTGCTGCTTCCAATAACGAAACAGATACAAATATCATCAGCCTTCTCAATGTCAAAACATCTAGCTTTCAAAATGACCCAGTGTCAATTATTTGCAGAGGAATTTGTATGTAAATACACCTATTGATGACAAATATTTTTGTGCGTGATTAAAGTCACCTATTTTTAAGACGAGTTACTAGGGGAACAAGTGTCATAGCTCTTCCCTGTCTCTCCCCTTTCCTAGAGTTCTGCCTTTAAGACAAGAGATGCTCTTGAAGCAATTCCCTGTACTAGGATTAATCAAACTCTCTCTCTTTCTTCATCTGCATCAGAATCTCCACTGGGCTTTGCTTGCTATTCCAAAAAAAGGGGGGGAAAGGAAGAAAGAAACTCTGCAACCTTAAATAAAATATCATATACCAGTCTGGGGATAAGTTATGAGCTGACATCCCAAAGAGGCATACGGAAGCAGGCAGTGTTGTTCATCTGAGTTTTGAACGTTTGGCCAGTCGATTTGCACACAAAAAGGTATTTTGTTGTTAATTGTTTAGCATAAAGCCACTATCCCTGTTCATATTATGATGAATGCATATACACTTTACATCTGTTGGTAAGAAAGTGTTCACAGTACAATGAATGCACATACACTGTGCATCTTTTGGTAAGAAAGTGCATCTTTACTTCACAATTAAAACCAGGGACCAGTACCTGGATAAATATGGAGTTTAGATGCATTGAACAAGAATTATGCAACACATCTATCAAAAACAAATCACGTCTATACTGTATATCAATGTTCATTGTGATTTGGGGAAAAGGCAGGTGATAACGTACTGTCCCTCAATAAAAAGAATACCCACGGGCATCAGGATTTTAATTCTAAGACCCTCTGAGTGATTCTTGTAAATGGAGCTCCTGGCCTGAGATGAGGCATCCCATGCCCTTTATGATATCACAGAACCACTGCAATTCCTAAGAAGGTCTACTAAGTAATAAGTCCTATTTTGTTCACTAGGGTTTACTCCTGGGGGGTGAGGAGTATGGCTCAGTGGTAGAGTGGGTGCCTTGCATGCAGAAGGTTCCATGTTCAATACCTGGTATCTTCACTTAAAAGGATTAGGTAGTAGGTCATGTGGAAGACCTCAGACCCCAAAGAGCTTCAGCCAGTCTGAGTAGACAATGATGATCTTGATGGACCAATTGTCTGATTCAGTACAAGGCACTTTTATGTCAATAAAGGCTTATTAATATTATTTATAAGGCACCTTTGTGTGTTCATGCAATCAAATTCTTCTTTGTGTGTTCATGCAATCAAATTCTTGGGATGGCAGTCAATGGTAGCTAGTGGGGTCATGATGTGTCTGCTTTCCAGAAATAGGAATTCCATGAACTTCATGGGAAACAAATTCATCAGGCAAACGGTGTGTTCTGGAGCAACCATCACTTTGAAACTGAGCCTTGGTTCTTTTGCACCTCACCATCGGAGTTGAACAGCTAGTGATCAGATTTGCAACTGCATAGTCACAAGGGGTTATTTTCTTCCCTTCTGCTAATGAGACATAATCACAATTCCTTTGGCACATGGACTTTGGCTGGGTGAGTGTGACTGTTACAAAACAGAGCTGTTGAAATCGCTGATGGTACAATTGGACGTATGCATTTCAAACTTCCTTCTCAACTCTCAGCAATCCTTTATTAGAGACCAAAATACATGGACCCAAAGTGGGTGAATCAGATGTTCTTAAGCAGTAATCCTGGAATCTGCACTCTACCTTTTCGGCAATCCATTTGCCCAAGAAATCATACTTATTTTATCAGAAGTCTTTGATGGCATCTTCAGAGGAAAATTCAGGGAAAAAGAGGACAGTGAAGGAAAAGGAAGTCCATGGTCTGCTTACAAAAAACTGGATGAAAGAAAGGGGGAAATCCTTGGCAAAAAGCTTTGCAGTGCAAGATGTGTCAGATGGTTTTCAAGAAAAAAAAGAAAGTTCTGCCACATCTTAGGCTTTTTACCACTACATTTGTGCCACTCCCTTGTTTCTGGGTTTCCCTGAAATATGTTACCTTGGGTGGAGCTCCCAAATTCATTTCAGAAACTCACTCTTGGCAGCATCTAGTGCCCCTGCACAGACCAGCACAGGATCCTATTGTAGATTGCTTGAATTGCAAATCAGTTCATATGCAAATAGGGCAGAATAGCTGGTTGATGGGTTGCAGTCTATGCAAATTATGCCACCACAGACCATCTGTATCCATTGAGAAAGGGTACAAAGGCCTTCATGCATTGCCTCTTCAAACCACTAAACCTCATTCTATAAATATACTATTTTAATTCCTGGTCCTGTGAAGCAACGTGAGGTTCTTGGAGCAGTAGTTTTGCTGATTTTTTCCCCCCATTATATTTCCTAGCACCGTGTTTTGGCCACATATGATTACATAGCTCTGTGAGAGTGGAGAAAATTACCCAGTAATTTAGAAAGAAATTCCACAACCAAGTTGGCAGGAATATGCTTTCCAATTTAAGAAGAAATTTCACAGAGGCTAGCTGTTTGTAGTAGTTGTAAGCACTGTTTAAATCTACACCAGCCTGATGTATCATTCAAATAAATGTGATTTTATTTCTTTGTCTCTTTCTCACTCCCTTGAGTGAATTCAAATCAGCTCTGGGAATTGCTTCTATTACTGTGTGTTACCAAATCCCACAGTGCAATCGATCATATGTGAATTTGAAGGAACAACAAAAACAGAAGATACATAAATACCACAATGATGATCCCGCTGGTGCATGGATATGTGAAATGTGGATGTGATTCTTAACCCATGTTTTTCACTGATATGAATTTATTAGAGTTATTCCCATGCATGCTGCATTTATAGGTTATTAAAGTAGGACACCAGTGAAGATAGAGGGTCAGAGCACAGATAATATGGGGAGTCATGGCCAAGGTAGACATTATGGTGACCACAAGTCAGACTTGTGGTGGAAAGCACCATTTTAGAGAAGAATTTGGCCATTTTAAAATGTTGTAGTGGCTAGGATTGTCAACCTCCATGTTGGTAGCAGGAGATCTCTTGGCATTATGGTTAATCTCTGGGTGACAGAGATCAGGTCCCCTGTAGAAAATGGCTGCTTTGGAAGGTGGACTGCATGGCACTATACCACACTGAAGTCCCACCCATCAGGCTCTATCCACAAAATCTTCCCACAACATTAGCAATGGTACAGTCCTGATTGGGCCCATGGCCCAGCAGGAACAGGTCACCTTGTCCCTCTCCCCTTTTCCAATGCTGAAACAAAATGGCAGTACTGGGTCACTGCAGCACTTTTAATGGCCAAATTCTTCTCTAAAATGGCATTGGGCCCCACTTGTTGAATCTGTGGCTGCTGTAATGTCTAATTTGACTCTTAGTGGACTTCCCTAACATTGCCAAATTGAAATAGAAGCTGTAAAGAGCTCTGATTTGGATTAGGGTCAGAAATTAGTCTTAAACAGGTCTACTTAAAAGTGAATTCTGTTTATTCAAAGGAATTCCATTTTATTAAATAGGGCTTACTCCCAATGAGATATTCTTAGGATTGCAGCCTCTAGTGCTCTTAATTTGCCTGCGTTTTTGCCCCCTTGCAGGGTCTAGTTGGTATGTTAGCTTTGATCAGAAAAACTGCACATGGGGTAGGGATGACATCTTCTAGGTGGGGCTGGGAGATTTTCCAGAACCACAAGTGGTCTTCAGACAACAGGCATCAGACCCCCTGGATGAAATGGTCAGACTCCATGGAACCACATCCCTGATAGCACTGACATTACAAAGGCTAGTAATTTTGTATGTCTGAAACATCAGGTGTGATTGACAGATCTCTTGCAGGATGAGAGCAAAGGAATTGTTGGGTGTTAGTGTAAAAATAGAAAATAGTTAGAGTAGATAATCATAGATGCAGCTGATCAGCTTAAATACACTTAAATAGACTTAAATACACTTTACTGAGAAAATAGAAGGGAAGGGTAACATGGTAGAAAAAACAATAAAACAGTCCTAAACTGAGCTACATGTTGCTACTACATTGTGAGAAGGTAAGATTCCAACTGACTGACAACCAAGGAAGTTTACAACTTCCTCCCAAAGTGCCTACATGCTCAGAAACACATCATCTAAGGCAGTGGTTCTCAACCTGTGGGTCGCGACCCCTTTGGGGGTCGAACGGCCCTTTCGCAGGGGTTGCCTAAGACTCTTTCCATCAGTGTTCTCCATCTGTAAAATGGATTAAATGTTAGGGTTGGGGGTCACCACAACATGAGGAACTGTATTAAAGGGTCGCGGCATTAGGAAGGTTGAGAACCACTAATCTAAGGGTAACTTCATTAATGCAAAGACCTAGTTACTTAATACCCTGTTGGCTATGCTAATCTATCTAATGTTTACTAACAAACAGCATTATTAACTGTTTGAGCTGACATTTGATGTGCCAAGTGAACACTTGGTAGGCCTTGTATTAATAGGATGGAAGGCGGCATGGTCTAGCCCAGTCTCATCAGATCCTGGAAGCTAGGCAGGGTCTGTATTTGGATGGGAGACCACCAAGGAAGACACTGGAGAGGGAGGCAATGATGAATCTCCTCTGTTTCTCATTTGCCTTGAAAGCTCCTTGCTGGAGTTGCCATTTGTTGGCTGTGACTTGATGGCACTTTACACACTCATTTGTGTCAACATTTCTGGGAATAAATTTAAGGAAATGTTATTGAGTAGGACTGACAGTTATGACTAGCCTCATAAACATTTCTACTGTTTAGTACAGTTCAGTACAAGGTCAACATCAGAGGAAGGCCTTGGCCACTATGGCCTTGTCTACTGACCCTCTGTGGCAACTAGTTGGCACCTGTGTACAACAGGTTTATGGACTAGATGTACCTCTGGTCTGATCAAGCCAGAAGGATCAAGCCAGAAGGATCAAGGATCTTCTGTTCTTATGATCTTCTACCTAGTGGTAAAGTTCCTCCCAATTTGATCTTCCCACCAAATGAATAAAAAAACTGTGGCTTACACTATACAGCAACCAGGTCATGAACTCCACACTTCTCTCTTCTAGCTGCAGCTTATCTATCTTTATAACTATAAAAGATGCAAACTCAAAATGCTGTAGCGACATCCTTTGACCTATGCCTGACCTCAAGCTATTGTCAGTGTTTTGCCTCTGGTTCCGAAATAAGTAGAAACAGAGCTGAACTGTGCAGAAAAGTAGCTAGGTCAAAAGATCAGTGGAAAAATCAACAGCTTTATTAGCATCCATATGCTAGAAATAAGAGGGAACATTCTTTTGACAATTGGCTTTGGGTAACAAGTGCAATCCATATTCCAACATGCATTTTAATATGCCCCAAAGGGATGCATGTATGCACCCCCAAGGAATGCCTTTCTTGTATATGTTATTGCTGTGAGCCTTTTCATTTTGTCCATTCCTCACTGGTGGCATTCTGGAGGTGGTTGCTTCATATTCATGCCATACTTAGACCATTTTAATGTTATACACCATTTTTATGACTTTCTTACGCCATGTCTCTGCAATTGACACAGGACAGGGGTCAACTTTATGAGGATATTTCTGGTGATTTTCATTTCATTTTTTTTAACAAGGCCAAGGTTTAGAGGGAAAAGATTATGGCAGTTTCATCCTAGTTGAGGGGAGACCATG
Organism: Sphaerodactylus townsendi; assembly: GCF_021028975.2. Classification (NCBI taxonomy): domain Eukaryota; kingdom Metazoa; phylum Chordata; class Lepidosauria; order Squamata; family Sphaerodactylidae; genus Sphaerodactylus; species Sphaerodactylus townsendi. Next base: position 1,785,073 of record NC_059438.1, read on the forward strand.
ATAGAAACTGGAAATTTAAAAACAAAATTGTATGACATTATTTGGTCATACAGTTGTTTTGCAGTCAAGTCACGGCTGATGTATGGCAACCCTCAAGGCAAGAGTCTTCCAAAGGTAGTTCACCATTGCCTGCCTCTGCATAGTGCCACGTGTATTCCTTGAGGCTACAGAAGGAACAAACTTTCATTGGAAACTGATGCCATCAGCAAGAGCCAATCTCAGATTTCTTCTGCCTCCTTGAGAATGGTGGTGCTTGAGAAATCCCAGAAACCATCCCCTTTATGACTGCTAAAATCATCCCTTTGGAAGTAGCCACCTTCATTGTAGGAAGCTTCTGGCTTGGCACCTCCAAATATTTTGTGGAACCACAGACATTTTATTACTGGCTATGCATCCGTCAGCCATTTTGTGATGGTTCTTAATCCCCTTTCCCAAAATTCCAAAAGTGTCCACGCTCTTGTCAAGGTCAGAGTTCCTGTCTGAGAAAAAAAAAGGTTGGATGTGGAAATCTCTGCTTGGGAGAGTATCTGCCTTCTCTTTTCTCATGATCCAGAAAGGCACAAAGCCATTCTCCTAAGTTCCACTGATCACATAAAGCCACCCAAAAACTTTATTAAAAATGGAATACAACTTAATGCACCTTTTCATCAACAATGTATAGTTTTCCCCTCCCACACACATTTTCGAAACCTCCAGCAAATTTGAAGCATTACAAGATATAGAAAGCCTTAATGAGAACTGGGGAGTTTCCAAAAAAAAAATATTTTTTCACTATCTCTGCGGTGCAGAAATGCACAAGTGTCCAGCTGATAAAGGGCAAATGTTTATTCAACCATAACTCTCCCATCATTCTCCCACTAGAAGCAAGGCCCACAGCAACAGACCCAAAGAAGCGGCACCGTGTGCCGGATAGCTTTCATCATTTTCTCATTTAAATGAGAGAGATGCTTTGTTTTCTTTGCCACAGGTGCTCTCAGGGGAAGAGAACTAGGACCCTGGGAATGAGCAGATAATGCTTAATATGCATGCCCCCAGCTTTTACAGGAGTTTTTTGGAAAAAATAAATTATAACACTAATGGTAGGAAGAGAGTTCTGTGGAAACTACGAACAGCATTGTCTGAAACTATAGTTGAGCTACACTTTTGGATACAGAAAGTATGGCTGTGTCTTGTTTATCAGAGAATAGTATGGCCCCCACAGCTTGGGATCAAGTCATGGGACATAGCACATATGTTAACGAAGGGCCACAATATGCTAATTGACCACCTCATCTGCATTTAGCTACTCCTTTTGAAGTTTGCTGATAACTTCATGGCCAAACATGCTCACCAGGCAAACCAATCTGGTTTGACCTCCTTTGATCACATGCACAGTGAACTCCTGATGGGATTACCTTAATGTTCCACTACGGATGCCAACCTCCAGATGGAATCCCCTGGAATTAGAGCTTATATCCAAACTACTGAGATCATCTCTCCTGGAGAAAAAGGAAAGGGGACTCTGTGGCCACTGAGGTCCCTGTCATTGCCAGGCTCCATCCCCAAATCTCTAGGAGTTTCCCTACCTGTATCTGCAAGTGGTCAGGGAAGACCCCCAACTCTATATTCCTCAGTGATGTTCTTTTTGGCACAGCATTGTCTTGAGCCAATGTGTTGAGCTTCATAACCTCCAGTACTACAGGAGCAAGTTGTAGAGTTTACAGCTATTTATGTCTAACCTGAGACCTAACGCTGCCATCCTCAACAGAATTACACTCTTATCACTCTGCTTTGGATTGTGCTGTAAATCTGCTCTGTTTCTGGAGAAGAGGCATGCATCACTGAGAGTATCATCTGTAAAAAGACAGGGACTTGGAAATGCATGTCCATGTCCAGAGTTTACCTTCCCTCTACCTTTTCCCCAGAGCCTTTTGTGCACAGTGTGGCAGTTTGCTGTATAACAGTATGGCAGTTTGCTGTGCTGTGTGGTTTTCCCGCAGTTTTCTGTTTGAAAAGGAAGTCTCCTGCTACAAAATGTCCCTAGCTGCAAAAATCTGGTCCTCCATTTTGGCTGCCCACGGCTTCCTTTTCATACCTGCGGGACCGTCTTACCCCATATGTCCCGAATCAGTCTCTGTGTTCGGCAGAGGCCAATTTACTGGTGATCCCTGGCCCCTCCATGATACGGCTAGCCTCCACCCAGGCCAGAGCCTTCACAGCTCTGGCCCCTGCCTGGTGGAACGCTCTTCCATCAACTGTCCAGGCCCTGCAGGACCTTGCTGAATTTTGCAGGGCCTGCAAGACCGAATTGTTCCACCGGGCCTTTGGGGAGACTAGCCGTTGATAGGGGCCCCTCCCTTCCTCCTTCCTCCTCCTTCCTCCTTTTTTGCTGCTATAACATCATGTGGCCCTACCGCCCTTCCCTTTTGATGTATGTTTTTAGAGGGAGTTGATAGCAGGCGCCATCTTAGTTATCATTAATATTAATATTAATTTTATAAGTTACATTTTAATGGGGTAGGGTTTATTTTTATTAGAGCCATCTTAACTTATATATATTAATTGTATTTTAATCTGATTGTGCTCTATCTACATATTGTACACTGCCCTGAGCCCTTCGGGGGAGGGCGGTTTATAAACCAAATAAATAAATAAATAAATAAATAAATAAATAAATAAATAAATAAATAAATAAATAAATAAATAAATTTAGGTGCAACCTCCTTCTGGGGAGGTTATCTGCCACTTTTGTTTTGTTTTTGATATCAGTTTGAGTTTATTGATAATGCAATAGAGAATGTTAATTTCACAGGTGTATTGCAGTATCAATGGACCTGCAGCATTAGATTTTAAAAAAAAACAGACCAGAAGAGCTGTTGAGTAGGCAGGGGAAGGCCGAGAGGAGCTGGAAAACCCAAACCAAGCATAATTCCCTTTGCCTTCCCTGCAAAGGGAAGGAAAAGTTGCACTTTGCCTTGTTTTGGAACCATGGAGCTTCTCTGATCTGAGAGCATGGTGACTTTGAAAGAGGCCAAAATGAGTGCATCATTGAGAACCCAACCCAAAGGGAATTGCAAGGCAGACCACAAGTGCATAAAGGCCCTTATTTCAGTTTTGCGCTCCATATTCTTATTCTGCGAATTCAGCACATATAATGGACCTTGAAGCTTTCCTTAATCGTGTGATTCTTACCTTTAAGAATAGACAAGAGAAAGTCCACAGGTTAATAATGGTCTCCTGACTAATCATTTACCAACCTCCCTCCAATGAATGATCATAAATGTTTTTATGCAGACAAAAGGAGTGCAATCCTAAACAGAGCTACATAATTCCACCCAGATTTACTTTGAAGGAGCAATCCTAAAAAAGCTTTACTGGGAATAAACTCCATGAAATAAAACAGAACTTACTTCTGGATATATCCACTTAGAATTGCTCCATTAAAGGTCATTACTGTATTTAGGATCACAATGATAATCTAACTAGTTGTGAGAATATGATAAAATTGTCAGGGATCAGTGAACATAAAACAGGTAACTTTTAGACAACTTTGCAATGGACGGGTCAGATTTACCTGCTTCGTTAAAAAACAGGAGCCATTTCCCCCAGAATACTTCTGGCTTGCACTCACCTAAAATCAGGAATAAGATACCTTTTTCAGTTTAGTTTTCTTGTTCCTGATTCACCCCTGCTCCTCATATTTACATATACTTCCAGGGAATTGTAGTTTACAGCAAGTAGAATTCCCAGTCTCAGATCAGTCTTTCGTCTTCAAGTAATTATGTTAGTACTTCAAGTGTGAGCTGCCTACCTTTTCAAAAGGGGTTCTTTTTAAATTATGTTAATACCAGGTAATATTATTTAACAAAGATTCTATCCCTGAATGGATTTCAAAAAGCTTTTGCTCGGTACTAAGGAATATATTACCATTTTCCATCAGATAAAATTATAGCTGTTGCAGTGCTTTGCCCAAATAGCATTCAAGTTCTGAAGGTTTGCATTTTGATCTCTAATACATTTTCCCGAGACTGCTACAATAATTTTCAAGTGCTTTCCATTTTAATATAGTATTTTCTTTAAAGAAAAAAAAAACCTCTGCTCTCTTCATTAGTACCTGAAGATGACTAGATCTCAGAGAAGTTTAAAATTTCATTATATAGATAATCTCATTCCATTTAGTTTTGACCTCAGCAAAAGCATTCATTTCTACCCTGTTTTAACAGTAATAATAATATTTAATATCTAAGTGGTCAACCCTGCAAGGTAGATCTTATTCCTATAATACAGTTAGGGAGCTGAGAGTGGCTTGCGTAAAATCATCTACTGAGTTTATGATGTCAGCGACATTTGAACTGTAATTTGCGAGATCACATTTTAGCTACTACACTACAATAATGCTCAAATCATGAGTATGATAAAACTGTCTGAGATGGGGCAGACTGTATCAGGCCTTGGCTAATAATGACCTTGACACAAATGTCTCCCAGGTGTGTCACAGCAAAAAGATTGTCATAGTACTTAACATTTCTGTACACTTCAAAGTGTTCAAAGCACTTCACTCAGCTGCAAGTGAAACTGAATTTGAAAGAAACATCATTTCAAAATAGCTGTTGCCATCATAGGTACTTGTCCTACAGCATCCCAACATTTTGTGATTGCCATTCATGGCAGCCATTTTGTGATGGTACTTTCTACCCTTCACTAAAATTCCAAAAGGAACCACAGGCTCAACTCTGTTGGGGACTCCTGTCTTCATATACTGTAAATACGCACTGGAGATCATCTAAGCAATGGGGATAATATAAAGTTTTAAAATTGTATACACAATGAATAATGGTGATTTTATTGACACGTAAATGTTGTTGGAAAATGTATACGTTTCATGGGGGAAATGCAGAATGGGGAATATGAAACAAGAAATTCAATCTACCCGAAGGCAGGAGTTAGACAGTCATGGCATTCTGACAAATCCTCTAGCATCTCCTTCAGTATTATATTGGACAACATCTGGTTCTCTTTAAAGGCCGTGCTCCAGGGTTTTCACTTGGCAATTTTCTCTCCTATAAGGATTTTTTTTTAAAAAAATGCAGAAAATAGTTACTTTGCCACATCTAGCTCTTTAAACAAAAATAGAGATCAATCCAAGCTAACAGCAAGGGCAATTAGATAATTGATTCTGAAATGTAGGCTTTTAAACCATTTGTGAATCAAAGCCCTGGAAGTACAACGAACCAGATCCCGAGTTACTTGAGATCAATGAGGTTGAATGCAAAGATGGAATTTTCAGTAAAGTGGAAAGGTTTCCTTCACAGTTTAATAAATTAAATGACTTGACATTAAATGCATAAGTGCCTTGTGTCAAAACAGAAGACCTTTTAATTGGCTTAATAATATACCCGCCCCCCCCAAATAACTAAGTACTCAGAATCAAATTCAGTATAAACCACAACCTTTGGATGTGTTTTTCCATTTTTATTTTCCAGATGGCTATCTTACAGACAGTGCACAAGGGTTCCTTCTGAATTTTGATGTTGATGTGTCCGGGTATATTTGTCCCAAACAATGGATGCAGAACCACAAGAACATATGTTTGGAGATACCTCCACACCTATTCCTAAAATAAGGAGAAATATGCAGTTCCTCCCTATGCAAGAAATACTGATAGTCTTATCAAAATGCATTCACTGTCCTTAGATTGTTAATATTTCATTTTGACAGGAACTTTTAAGTTGAACTCAGGCTCATTCCGCACATGCAGAGTAATGAACTTTCAAATTGCTTTCAGTGCTCTTTGAAGCTGTGCGGAATAGCAAAATCCACTTGCAAACAGTTGTGAAAGTGGTTTGAAAACACATTATTTTGGGTGTGCGGAAGGGGCCTCAGTGGAAATATGTGGGGAAACCACTGCCCCTTATCAAACTGTTTTTGTTATACATTCAAAAATTTTAACAGTTATTTTCAAAAGCACGCACATAAAAATGCCTAGACATTTTGAGCTGTAAGGGATTTGGTGTGAGATTTAAGTTTCTGGAATGTCAAGTGATGCCTCTTGTTATTAATGATCGAGGTCAAAAGAGAATGGTAATTAACCCCCGGGAGCATAGATTAGATACTGCAAGGCTAATGAAGCTTATTTTTCAAAGATCCAGTCTAATGTAGATACTGCATTTTCCAACTCCACTGGCTAAAAGAAAAGGGCAGGACTGGATATATAATTCTCCGGACATCTTCTGATATGGTGAATGAATACAACGGCATTTTCCACAAGGTCGAAATATTCCGGGATGGGATGACAAATATCCCGAGATGGGTTTGTGAAAGATTTTCGCACAGTTCCTAGTCCTAATTTGTGGGTGCCCCGCAGCATTTCTCTTATCCTGGGATTTTGAAGGTTCCTTTTTAAAATCCCGGGGTCAACCTGCTAGAGCCTGCTACCATGCAAAATCCAATCAGGAGCAGATCCGGTTTATTTTTCCCACCCAGCCGCCTAATCTCCCCACCTGACGTTAACTCAAGCTGCCACTCAAAAACAATAGCCAATCAGAATGCGGAACACTTGCAATGTGAATACAGAAGTCCCAGGCTTGTGCAAAAGAAATGTGAGTATTTCATCCCAGTCTTAACTCGATTCCTTCATGGGAATGCACAGCACTGTGATGGGAGGAGCCGGGATATCATTACCCTGGAATTTATGATCCTGGTTCTACTCTGGTGTAATCATACCATGCGGAGAATGTCAGTGTTACAATCGCCTAAATTTATGCTTTATACACCCACTAAACTGCTTTGTATTGATTTAGATTATTGCTGTATTTTTTGGCTTCTTTCTTGGTTCTTTTCAAACCACTTTTATCCCACCTTTTTTCAGTCAGCTGATTTTGGGTCAGCTTTTCCCTTGTGCATAATGTTTGTGTTGGTTTTCTTGATCCCATCCACTCCCTCCCAGCTTCTCAATGATTGGTCTGTTGTCATCACTCTTTCTCCCCCCACCTCTCCTCTGCCTTGAAGATGTCCAAGTGGATGTTAATTTCGATGCTGCCAATGGCACAGGTCACATCAAAACAGTGCCTCTGCTCAAAATAGCGAAACTGCAAAAAGGTGTTACTATCAGTGTTTCCTGAAATCCATTTTAATTACCTTTGTATTACCTTCGTATTATGGAGAGTCTCCCTTTTGTGCTTTTTAGATCTATGACAGAATCACCGATTCCTGTTCTCTCTCTCTCTCTCTCTCTCTCTCTCTCTCTCTCTCTCTCTCTCTCTCTCTCTCCCCCCCCCCCCCCCCGATGTTTTCAACTGCAACATTGATTTGATTTCCACATATCGGCTTTAGCATTATGCTTTATGTTAAAGCATATTTAGTAGAAGTGAAGCTGAAAACTTCATTATAAGAACCACCAAACAATGGAAGTAGTGAAGTTGGGGGGGGGGGAGGGAGCGGGAGGATGGAAAGGCAGAGCTCAGAAATGCGTCAGGCTATTACTTTTTAATTCCAATTTGCTTTTCAGTTAAGTAGCACAGATAATGAAGCTTCTTGTGCTGGTATGTTCCCAATACATAGACAATAAGGGGGGAGGGGGGGTGTTTGTATGCGTGCACTCAAGGCCACCACTGGTAAATGAATTAATGGATGAATAATTTAAAGAATAAATATATATATTGCTCATGAATTTCTGTGGCAGACAGTAGCTCTCTGGGGCACAGCCAGAATTATGGCAGAGGTCCTGGCTTACACATGCTGCAACATTATGTGGGGATTAGGCAGAAGAATTCTGAGCCTGTAGAATGGACTGCATCATTTCAGGCTATGAGTGGAGGGGGAAATCTGGCTCATTGTTAGTGAACCAACTTAATAAATTAGCTTTATTAACTCCAAGTAAGTGAGGATAGGAGGGTAAAGCCCAGTGAGGTGTCTCTCACACACACACAAGCCTTTATTGGCATATAAAACAGGACAAAATTTTAAGTGAGGTGTCACTGTTATATCTGGGAAACTTTGGTTCAAATTCCCTCTCTGCCATGGAAGCTCAGTTGGCCAATCACTCTGTCTCTTCCTTAATTATCTGACAAGAGGGGTGTTATGAGGATAAACTGGATGATGGGAGAATGATTTTGTAAGCCTCTCTAGTTCCCCGTTGGGGAAAGAATCTGGGTACAATTACTGTCTTGCTTCTCACCATTCAGAATTCCTTGGTAATACCTACCTGTGGGGTTCATAATAATCATACTTCAAGACTGGGGAACTTAAAGCACTCAGAATAGCACTTACAGATAGAATAGAACATACTGTTAGAAGTGGATCCGTTCAGTAGATTTTAGCATTTTGTGGTCTAGGCTTCCCAAGTACTTGCAAGGAGGAGGGCAACATCTTCTAACCACTTAAGGAATCCATGCTATTCAACACTCTAAACTTCTATCAACAGTCTTTTGATTTACAGCCCCTGTCTTCACAAAGAGTTTTAACTCATTAAAGTTCAGTCAGATCGTCTGATAATTATCAATTGCCCGTATCTTTCATTGCTAAGTGTGTGTGGGTTTTTTTGGACTGAACACCATCAGAGTGGCATAATGGGATTTAAATTTGCCATGGTGATCACATTTGCCTCTTCAAATAAAATGAAGCTTTGATGGAGGATTATGTGAATAAGAAAAATCATTGAAATGGGGCCTTAGGGGAGGCTTAAGTACCAAGAGATTATTATCTTCAAACAACCCTCCTTTAAGAAAATAATGAAAGCTGGAGAAACTTGTGGCTTGTTTTAGTATTCACTTTCATAAGACGGAGAATCAGACATTGGCCCTGTGCCTGCTGAGCTAGGGTGCAGTGGTTGGGAACATGGCTTATGGATGGTATTTATTGTGCTAAAATATCTCCAAGAAATTAAAAGGTTACAAGGGTATGTGTCCAAGAGGATTCTGAAGATTACAGTACTTATAAACACAGGTTCTTTCTTGTACATTGATACCTGGGCTGGTTGCACTGATATAATTCTCATTCCTGTTAGAGTTTGCTTAGAAACAAGGAAATAAATTTGCTGTAATAGGTTGGATTCAAATGGGGTTGGATCCAATGAACTCTTCTGCTCATTGACAGTGTCATTTTTGCTAGGTATCCTGTCTCCCTTGGAATGCATTCTTCTGAAAAAATGAAGGACACTTTTGGATGTCACCCCATGTCTGCCACCATTATTGCCTCTTAATTGATCCAGTGTGAAATTGACTTTGTTTGTGAACAGATGATGGAACAAGCTGCTCATTTTTTAAAAAAAACCAATTGTTGTGAGTTCCTTGTTTGTTGACTGCCTCATTTGCTGCTTTGTAACCAGGTGATAGTTAAAGAAATGCATCTCAAGCCATGATATTCAGGCAACAGAAGAAATGATAAAACCCACATTTCTAAAATTTAACTAAAAGCAACAGGGTACCCCAAAGTTTCAACCTCAGCTCTGACACAAGATTTCTAAAGTAATTCTTCAAAGGGCTGGCGTTTTCACTTCAAAAATCAAATTGTGCAAAATTTCAGCTTGAAGCTTAGCTAAGGCAAAGGGGGACTTTTGATTTTAATTAAAATTCCTTTTTTACCTATGAAAAGGGGTAGCACACTTACAGCCCAATCCAGACTACCAGTGCAGGTGAGGCTGGCGTGCCAGAGGTGATGTTGCACCACTTCCAATGAGCTTCCCCAGTGGCATTCAGAGGAGAGAAACTCAAAAACCCTGCTGGAACTCCCACAACGGAGCCCTATGCAGTTACACTTCCCAAAAGGGTGGCATAACTGCAAAGTCAGAGCCATGGTACAACTGGCACCAAACCCAGGGTGGAAGCTGAACATCATCGACTCCACTCTGAGAATGCTCCCATGATGTTCCCACCACACTGACATAACTCAGGATGGTGTGAGAATGCCAACATGAAGCTGAGTGCCACAGCTGGATAACACAGGGTGTTGCAGTGGCTATATGCCATCATATTTTCCCCTCCACCAGGGTAAGTGCCCTGGGGAAGGCATTTCATCTGGTTAGGTCCACACCACTCCAGAGGGGGATACACTTCCCCTGGACTAGGCTGCTCATCCATAAAGTGAGGCACAATACATGAGTGAGTGCTGAGTTGTACTCCCTGTCTTTTACTTTGATTTTTTTTATTATGGTCTGTTGTATTCTTTGTATTGATTTATTTGCCCTCTGGATGACTAAGAGTAGTTAGGCTCTGGGACGTTTATAAGTATTGTTTTATGGATTGCTCTAAGCCACCCTGACCCCGCTTGCGAGGAAAGGTGGCCTGTAAGTAAGTGAGTGAGTGAGTGAGTGAGTGAGTGAGTGAGTGAGTGAGTGAGTGAGTGAGTGAGTGAGTGAGTGAGTGAGTGAGTGAGTGAGTGAGTGAGTGAGTGAGTGATACTGGGGAGAAGTCATTGACTATGCTTTGCGGGTTTTTAGATGACACAAATGTTGCTATAAATATACTTTGGGGTAACATCTGTTAATCTGGATTAAAGACTGTACATCTAAAGATGTGCTATAAAATATTAATACGAGTTTCAGAAGTAGTACAGCACTGTAGCGATTTCACAATGTAAGGAAATTCCAACTGAGTTTCTACTGTTTACAGAAGAATTCAGCAAGGCAGGTATTTGAAAGGCAAACATGTTCGAAGCACACATTTTGAAGGTTAGATAGATAGATAGTGGATGGATGGATGGATGGATGGATGGATGGATGGATGGATGGATGGATGGATGGATGGATGGATGGATGGATGGATGGATGGATGGATGGATGGATAGATGGATGGATGGGTGGGTGGGTGGGTGGGTGGATGGTGGATGGATGGATGGATGGATGGATGGATGGTGGATGGTGGATGGATGGATGGATGGATGGATGGATGGATGGATGGATGGATGGATGGATGGATGGTGGATGGATGGATGGATGGATGGATGGATGGATGGATGGATGGATGGATGGATGGATGGATGGTGGATGGATGGATGGATGGATGGATGGATGGATGGATGGATGGATGGATGGATGGATGGATGGATGGATGGATGGATGGATGGGTGGGTGGATGGATGGATGGATGGATGGATGGATGGATGATAGGTGTGTGTGTGTGTGTGTGTGTGTTTAAAATGTAAGATACATTTATGAATGCAGCTACAACCTCAGGGGAGACTGTGGTGAATGTGATGTGCTCTCACAGTGCTCTCACAACACTGATATTGTCTACTACTGCTGGAGTTCTTTCAATCCATAAATATTCCAGGAGAGGCCTTCCTAGTTCTGGCAGCAAGGACCTATCTGTTCTCTTCTGTTGTCAACTTCTGCCAGCAGAAACTTTTTGTTTGTTTGTTTTGTTTGACATTCCCTCAGTGTTTTTTTATCCAAAGTTCTAATTGTTGTTCATAGATTTTTGTATCTGTTTTAGCATTGGTTTTAGTTGTTTTAATAATGAGTTTTTGTTGGCTCCAATGGTTTTAAAATGTAATTTTATTATGCATGTTTTAATTTGATAGCTGCCTCTATGGTCCTCATGAATCAAGAAAGAAGGGGAATACCTTTTGTAAAATAGATTAAATAAGCAGAGTTCTTTTCCAGTCCAGCTACCCAAAATCCTTGGAATGGAGATGGATGGGTGAACATCTGCAGAGCTTAAGCTGCTCAAGTGGGCCTTCCCAAGTGTAGCTCTCCAGTCTCCTTTTACACTGAGGAATCATTTCATAACTTATTTTCCCTAGGATCTGCCAGACCAAATAAAGCCCAAAGGAAGAATGTAAAGAAAGAAGGGGAGGGGGAGCACTTCAAGGCTTACTTCATATTGAGGAAGTAAATTTTACAAACAAATCGATATCAGTAAATTATAGACTGTATCAAAAAATAATCCTGTCATAACAGTAAGATGATAGAAAACATTGAAAGATGACATAAAATCATTCCTTGAGGAAAAAAGGGAGCAAAACATTATTCTAGCCTTTTTTAAAAAATGGAGAAATGCATACATACCAGGCTGCAGTTGGTCTATTCCGCTAAAAGAACAAGGTGTCTACTAGACGGATGTCAACTCAAATCTCATCTTGGCTACAAAGTTTATAAATGGATGTCAGCATGGCTCATCACTGTTACCACTGTTACACTGAGATGTGGAATGGTATGAGATAGCTATCAGATTCTTAGGAACTACACAGGGTCGGTTCCTGGATGGAGAACCACCAAGGAAAACTCTGCAAAGGAAGGCAATGGCAAACTACTTCAGTTTCTCACTTGCTTTGAAAGCCTCTGAGTTGTGACTTGATAGTATTTTTGTCCCTATTTGACTATGTTTGTCAAGCCAAGCTCTAGATACCTCACAGGCACCATGGCCTTCTGAGATGTGGTGGGAGGAGGTTTTGTCTTTGATCTTTGTGAGTGTGTGTGAATGACTTTGAATAGAAGGTAATTACATCAACTTGATAAAGAAATTCTAGAGCACTTCCTTCTAATCAGTTCACTGTGTATTAAAATGCATATTTACTTCCTCTCTGAATACACAGGCAGCTGTTTTGTTGTGTATAAATTTCATTTCATGAAGACAATCTGCTATATTATCTAACTTGAGGGGGACACATTTAGGCTGCTTTCCACATAATTGAACATAAGAAGCTGCCTTATAATTGATTCAGGCCATTGGCCTCTCAAGGTGAATATTATTTAACTTTGATTGACAAAGATTTGAGATCTTTCATATCTCTTACTACATGAATCCTTTTAACTGGAGATGCTGGTCATTGAACTCAGAGCCTTCTCTACCTTAGGTGAACAAAAAGAATCACAATGCCATCCAATAGTGTTACTCCAGTTTAAGTTCATTGATATCAACTGGACTAGCTGGGCATATGATTTGCAATATAATAGTGCTTAAACTGGAGTAACTCTGCATAGGATTGTGCTGTATGCTGCCTATCTTTGTCCTCTAAAGTGGGGCCTGGAGATCTCCCAGAATTATGTCTGATTGCCAGATAACAAATATCAGTTCCATCAAAGAAAATGTCTGCTTTGGAGGGTTGGCTCCATGGCATTATAATCTGTGCTCCTTCTCTTCTCCCAATTTCCACCCTCTTCATAATCCACTTCCAGGTACCAGGAATTTCCCAACCTGGAGTTGGCAACCCTACCTTATCAGAAGGGAATCATGAAATTATGTCTTGCTTGTCATATATAGACTTTTTTAAAATGAAGGAGCTCTCTCTTACTGTTATATGCATTATTTTGATCTATACCCTGCCTTGCTCCCTTTGGGGTGCTCAAAGCAGCTTGAATGGTTCTCTCCTTCTCCATATTATTCTGTCAACAACCCGGAGAGGTAGGTTAGGTTGAGATTAATCCAAGGTTATTCAAGAAGCTTCCTTGTCAGAGTGAGGATCTGAGCCTGGGTCTCTCAGATCCTAATCCCACACAGCAATTACTGCTAAGGTGAATTGCTGAGAGGTGGAGGATGTTTTGTCTCCTGTTGGTGGGGACCCCTGGCTAACCTCTCCTGGGACTCTCCAGTTCTCCATTGTTACCCGAGGCCTCAGATATGAGGGAAGAGGACTCGCTGGTTGCCTCTCCCTTGTAATCTGGGGAGTTCCCCAGTTCTATGCTAATTCCCAGCCAACGGCTTCCTCCTTGGCCTGTGTCCCTCCCTACTCAAATAGAGGAGGTCACACCCTTAAGGGCCAATTTTCCCACTCAGGACCTCTGGGTTATGGCTGGGCCCACCCTTTCTTGGCCTTATGAGTTGTCCTACTTGTCTCTCTAGGCTGGGCTCCATTTTCTCCTATCCTTTCCCTAGGGACCGACCTCTGTGTCTTGGCAGATGCTGAGGCCTGTATCTGCCCCCCTGGCTCAAATGCTGTGGCTTGCCTGCTCCATGTGCAGCTCCTTTCTCCTTGTGAATAAATCCATTTGCCATTGATGCAGAGGAGCTGGAAAAGGTGGAGTGGAGCTGCTCTTGGGAGCTGTGAGACCCTCAGTGCCATCTCTGTCAGATATACGTGCTCCTGGGCTGCCTCCAAGTGCCATGGAGTGCATGACTCTGCCTCTATAAGGCATGGATACTCCCATGCTGCCTCTGAGCCCCATGGGGTGATGGTGCCAGCTCTGTGAGGCGCAGGGGCTCCCGTGCTGCCTCTGAGAGCAGGGAAGGTTCAGCGCCAGCTCTGCAAGGTGCGGGGGCTCTAGGCTATCTTCAGGAACTCAGGAAGCATCCCATGTGGTGGGTCTGGCTGCTGCCTCAGGACAGAGGAAGACTCAGAAGCAGTGATTCCAATTACTGGGGAGTGAGATGATGGTGTCTCTTGAGCTTAATGCCACAACAGCAACTGGGAGAGAAGATGTGTGTGAAGACAAAGATAGCTGTGGACCAGGAACAACATTCAGGCAACAGGAGAAATGAGCATTACTTCATCCAAGGAACAGACATAGAAGAGAACAGAATTTCCTTTTTTGAAATATGACCATCCATCTCTCACAAATTAAACAGTATGTTACCCTGAAGCCACTAGAGTTTCATTTAATCCAAATCAATTAAGATTTTAAATGATGTTAAATCAAATTGTATTTACTTACAGTAGGAAAGGGAAAGAAAAGAGAACTTGAGTAGAATTTTTATGTGTAATACTGAAAATGAATCACTGCTGAAGCTGAAAGGAAATTCATACTCCATTTGGTAGACTGTTAGGGTAGATATTATCAGCATTTCAGGAAAGCACTGGAAATACTGCCTGGATCTGTACTATGCCTTACCTCACTGATAGATTTGTCCTCCAGGTTTAATCTACAGGTGAATTAATATTTCAGTATATGCAACATATAATATTTTTTCATGAAGTGTTTCCAGTAACATGTGGCTGATGCAATGGGAACTTTAAACACAGGTGAAAGTAAGCTAGGACAGCCTGATAGGCAATAGTGGTTTAAAAATAGATTAAATGACATCTATCATTGAGTTGGATCCACATTAAATGTTCATCAACAGAACAGAATGTCTGTTTCGCCACTCTCCTACTGAACCCCGTGAAATGTGGACTATAGAGGATACGGGGCACTGAGAAACAACATGAGAAAGATCTGCAGTAGAAATGGTAGAATTTGTCAGTTTAGTTCAGATGGAACCCATCTTCTGTTTCAAGCCCACTGAGAAAGATGATACTGTTAAGAACTGTATGTTATGTTCACCCCTGGCTTTAGATATACAGAATCTACCATGAATCCAAGAGACAGAAAAGGTAGGAGGTATATATAATGTCCAATGCAGGAAATTCATTTAACTTGTTCCACTTGAGAAGAGATGAGTATCTAGGTTTTAATTCTGTTGATTTTAAATTGTAGTATTTTAACTGCGACATGCCTGCATTCTTGAGCAACGTGGAGAGGCATGATATAAACATTTTAATGAATAAATTTGTTTAAGGTAAATAATATGAGTTTCCTTGGCACGGATCTTTTTTTTCCTAGGATGGAAATGAGATTCCTGTGACATTCAGATTACTTTGGATCTGGTGGACAAAGGAATAAATTTTACCTATAACCATAGATGACATTGCTTGCATCTCATGTGCTGCTTATTGTCTATAGAAAGACTTATCAATTAATCCACCAAGTGGTTTGACCAGTTAGTACACAATGGAAGCTGGACAATGCTACAAATGATAAGATTCGTCCAGGATTGGTAAGCATTGTAAAACCTACGTAAAGAGTTCACAGACACCATCATCTTGCAAGCAGCATTCAGTACTGCTATTATTCAAGCTACAGGGGGAAAGAAACATGGAGAGCTTCCCCCTTTTATAATTTAAATGGATTGCCACAGATAAGCAAGTTGCTAGAGTACCATTAGCGTTAATTCAAAATGCATTAGCACACTGCATTGGGTAATATCAACTTAAGGCAAACCACTAAAGCGCTGTGCCTCCTGTGGCTTCCGTGCTGCTAATTTCAATTATTATTATTCTTGCATCTTTTAGCAACACATTCACATCTGAATGTCCTTGATGTTGCTTTTAAAGAGCAGTAAATAAAATGAAAACATCTTAATAGGCTGTTAAGGTGAAAACAGCTGCAACTGTCCAATATATTTTGCCCTCCTCTACCACTGGAGCACAATTAAGACTTATTTAAAAGAAAAAATCTCATACCTTAGTATGAGAACATTATACATTCACTCATCATTGAGCAGCAGTATGGTAAAACTGGGACCTGTGGATTCATATCCTACCTGATCAACATTAGGATTGCCAGTCATTATTAGAAATCTGAAGAGAATTTCGGGGGTAGGAATAATTTCTTTGGCATTGCACCATTACACATCTTGACTTCTAGCACTAAACCAGAAGTGGTGTCATCATGTAAGGACAATGCTGTAGGCTTCACCTTATACTCTAAACCATGGAGTGAATCCTAGGCCCTTTCCGCATGGGCCAATAAACATGGGTTAAGGTCGGGATAAAACCTGGGTTGGGGGAACTTTGCACGAATCCTGCTACTAATGCAAGTCTGCCCCGGGTTTCACCCCCCAACAGGGGTTTTACAAGAATCACAATATGTGTGATTTTTTTTTGTTTTAACGCACCTGCAGCTGCGGCTAAGCAAACAAGACTGCAAGGCACGTTATGCGGCCGCGCTTGGTTTTTCTTTTACCTCCCAGCTTCCATCTGTGGAGTCATGCACTTATGGCTCTGGTAAGGCTCTAGGGGGAGCATGTGTGCCTGCCTGCATAGCTTCACATTGGTGGAAAGTAGGTTTTTTTAAAAAAAGATGTGCCTCTGTGCAAAGGTGCACCCCCCAGCTGATGTGCTGGCTGTCCACAGAACAGCTAATCATGTGAACATCCCGGGGCTATTCCAGGTTCATTTATCCTGGCTGCAACCTGCTCAGAATTTGCTATGCGGAAAGGGCCCTAGAGCGTTACTCAATGAGACGATGTCACTTCTGGTTTTGCATTGCAAGTAATGTTGCACATTTGAATAACAAAGACTCCCCTCCCACTCCCAATTTCCCCTAACAACCTTTCAAGTGGTGGCACAGAATGGGAGGTCACACCCTGCCTCAAGTGCAATTTTCCACTCATTTTTAAACTCTCTATGTAACCCTGGGCCATTCACTGTATCTCAGCCTCATCACGTAGGGTTGTGACGATAAAACGAAGGAGGTAAGAACCAAATGCACCACCCTAATAGAAAGGGTAGGATATAAATGCAATAGATTTTCGTAAAGTCTTTTGGTACTTTCAGAGCATCTAATAAATCTGAAAAACGTAGAGAATTATTATTAGAATTATTTAATTATTAGAATTATTTGGAGCACAAGGCCATGAGAACTGGACATTCATCTTGTCTACTGCAACAGGACTTGTACAAGAAAGATCAGAGATAAAGTGTCCCCATTTTGCATCATATGGATCCATGGAAACTGGCCATGATTATTTTTTTAATCAAGCTATACCATTTCAAGTCCCACTTCTCAGCCCATGTTTAATATGAAGACATTGAAACAGTAGAATGGAATGAGTGCGTGGCAAAGCTCTGCCTCCAAAATTGGCAGGCAATACTTGAACACATGAGACTGCCTACTACCATCAGACCTTGGTCAATAGACTCTTCATCGATCAAGATCAGTATTGTCTACACTACCTTAGTAGTGTCTGACCAGGTCTTACTTGGAGGTTTTTATACATCACTTAGGACCTGATCCTTTTAAGAGAAAATGCTGTTGAGGATTGAACCTGGAACCTTCTGTGTGTGAAACATATACTCTATCACTGAGCCACAGCCCCTTCCTTCTTGAAAACCCCAAGTTGAATCTTCTTAAAGGTAAAAAGGTGATAGTCATTCACTCATTGTCAAGCTGTGCTACTTGACAGACCCATCTACCACCAATTAAATATGGAAGTTCTTGACCTCCTCAGGCAACCCTCAATGATCTTCTGAAATCAGTTTCTTGTTATCACAGGTGACCTGGTCTCCAGCCATGAAAATATAATAGCTATGGCCCTAATTTAAACACAATTGGATTGTAATTCTTTACAAAAACTGTGCCAGTAAGTAAAAGTGAAATTGGATGCTCCCTAATTGTCACGGAGTGTTTATGTGACAATAAAAAAAGCATGTATTAAATGTATTTCATGGATTCAACAATAATCTGAGCCTCTACTTTTAATTTTGGAGGAAAACTAATTTTGAGCATTCCTGATTGAGTGTGAAGCAATTTAGAATTTGGATGATGCACAGTATATAGTTCAAAGTGAATTGTGCCTTTGATTACGTGAAAATAAACATTAGCAGAAAAAGAAGATGCTTGGTGCTACAACTAATATTGTGTCAAGCTTAATTTTATTTAGTGCATTTTTATTCTGCCCTTCCTCCAAGGAGCATTCATGGTTCTAAGAGTGGGTGATCAGTATTTTTCAGGAAATTTTCATCCCACCTCCAAAAAAAAAAAGACAACAGTAAAAGGGAGCTCAAAAACTGTATCCCAAAAATGCAATTTTTCCTGCCATTTATTAGACCTGTTTGGTCCACTGCCTAAAAATAAATCTGATTTTTTTGGGGGGGCGGGGGGAAACATGAAAAAACTAGTAGTATTGACTTTTTCAGGGTTGATCATCTCTGATGGTTCTGTCTGTCTCAAGTTTATTTGCACAGCAACAATGTGTTGTGTGGTAGATTATGCTGAGGAAGAATGGACACCCATTCATAGGCTCATTCCGCACAAGCAGAATAATGCACTTTCAAGCTGCTTTCAGGGCTCTTTGAAGCTGTGCGGAATGGCAAAAACAGTTGTGAAAGCAGCTTGAAAGTGCATTATTTTGCGTGTGCGGAATGAGCCATAGCAAGTGGGGGTTGAACCTAGGGCTTCCCAGTCCTAGTCCAGAACTCCAACCTCTCCACCACACTGGTTTGCTTTTAATTTTAGCTTTCTTTGAGTGTAAAATAAACCTAAAAGCTAGAGCAAATGTTAGCAAATTTTATCAACTTTGTTTCAACTCAAAAATCTTAGCTTCTGACAGAGGTTCTCCATACTCAGGATAATACTGAAACCATTGTTCTTCAGTAAAAGTAAGATTAGTAAACATGACAAGAAATCAGGAAAACCTGTAATAAAAGTAGACAAAACAATCACCAGGTGCAAGCAGGACATTCAGGTAATTGGGGAAAAATGGATGCTTGATATTGTTCTAAATTGTGTTGCAAGTGCTTCAAGGATTTGCATTTTCTGCATTCCAGCAGCAGTCTCCCTCTCTCGTCCACCATCAACCCAGCCCTCCTGACAGAAAAAAGTGCTTTCCAAATTAGTGTTTTCCATTCACAATGGCTCACAATGCTACAATAAAAACCATCATGATAAAAACATCAGTTTTATTTTAAAAATAATTTAAAAATGGCAAATCAGGCAAATAGAATAATTGGTATCTTAAATTAACACACAGCTCAAAAAAGTTTAATTTTCCCTTTCCCATTCTTTCCCTTTCCCTCTCTTTCTCTTTTGGTTAAACAGCGACTTAATTGTTTCTTTCCATTCCTCTTTATTGGCCTCCCCATTTTTGTATATTTGGGCACTGCTGAGTTTTAGATAGTAGGTTTTTAACTGTATTTATATATTTTAACTGTCCATATACTGCTGTAAGCCACCCTGAGCCTGATTTGTCAGGAGAGGGTTGAATAGAAACCAAATAAATAAATGTATTGTCGAAGGCTTTCACGGCCGGAATCACTTGGGTGCTGTGTGGTTTCCGAGCTGCATGGCCGTGTTCTAGCAGCATTCTCTCCTGACGTCTCGCCTGCATCTGTGGCTTCATGATCCTCTGAAGATGCCAGCCACAGATGCAGGCGAAACATCAGGAGAGAATGCTGCTAGAACACGGCCATGCAGCCCGGAAACCACACAGCACCCAAATAAATAAATAAATCTTCACATGGCATCTCAGTACTTTGGAAGAGGACAGAAGGAGACCCTTGCTGTGAGGACTAGGGTAGACTAGACCAAGAGATAGTGACTGGCCCAAAGCTTCCCAGCAAGTTTCCATAGCCAAACAGAGATCTGAATCTGAGTATCCCAGATCCCAGCTCAACACTACAACTGCTACACTACACTGTCTTTAATTATATAGATAAGTAGATATAATATTTGAAATAGAAAGTAGAATTGTTGGCAACAAGCCTTAGGGGGGGAAATGTCTTTCTAACTATAGATGGTGTGTGAAAGAGCAAGTAAAGAAGTAGCTTTGGGACAAGACAAGCCCTATGCAAAATCAGGTCATGGAGAGCTATTTCCTTCCACCAGCTTTGCCTACCATGGGAATTGAAACTCGGTGACTTTTCTCACTTTGCCTTCCAGGTTTCTGACATCACTTCTTTTTTTTAATTAATCAGATGAAGAAGATGGGGAGGATGTCCACCTAACTGCAAGCACTTCAGAGACCTGCTCTTTATACAGAGTGAATTAAGTCATTAACTGGAGACCTATCCATAAATCACCTTTAGAAGCTCAGCATCTGCTGCTGTCACTTTTCTTAAACGCCTTTCCGTGACCTGCTTAGCGGCTGCTTCAGGGTCAATGGAAATGAAGACCCCGTCCCCTTCTTCACACACACAAAAGAATTTAGATATTATAACGGCTTTGAAATTCATTCAAATATGAATGAGAATTGTGGTTTTTCTTTTCCCAATTATGCTATTGTTCAATATGAGTTCCAGCTCTCCTAGCAATCAGATACATTGCTATGGGTTCTACTCAAATTACGTTTAAACAAAAATAACGGGTAGTAGCTTCAGACAGTACTCAACAATAATAGCCGTAACAAATGCATATTGGATTTCTTATCATACTCTCCTATTTAGGCTGTTATTGATAGATGTTCAATACATTTATTTACATAAGCCACTTTTTCCCCAAACGGAGACTGCAATGGGATTGTACATTGTTGTCTCTACTTCCATTTATACTCACATCAACCTTATGATGTAGGCTAAGCTGGCAAAAAGTGAATGGGCCAACTTCATCCAGCAAGCCTCCATGGCCAAACAAAGGTTCATTCCACACATGCAGAATAATGCACTTTCAAACTGCTTTCAGTGCTCTTTGAAGCTGTGCGGAATAGCAAAATCCACTTGCAAACCGTTGTGAAAGTGGTTTGAAAACACATTATTTTGCGTGTGCGGAAGGGGCCAAAAATTTGAATCTAGTTCTCCCAGATCCATGATTGACATTCTAACCAATACACCAGACTGGCTATCATCCCCTCATATCCACATGGAAACACTTTCTTCATAGGGCTGTTGTGAAAATGAAATGAGAGAAGTATATCTGTTCTGTTCAGTTCTTTGGTTAAGGTGAATGGAAGTCCACATGTAAGGCACATGAAGGTAGCCCTGAGCTCCTTAGTGCTCATGCTCAAATAGAGAATATATTTGACACATGTCAGGTCAGGT
This sequence comes from Sphaerodactylus townsendi, assembly GCF_021028975.2. Lineage (NCBI taxonomy): Eukaryota > Metazoa > Chordata > Lepidosauria > Squamata > Sphaerodactylidae > Sphaerodactylus > Sphaerodactylus townsendi. The sequence continues at coordinate 1,806,499 of NC_059438.1, forward strand.
ACAGTACATGTGGAGTACCACAGCAGAGCAAACAGATGTTCCAGCTTTGGAAAATGGTGTGGGTGGGAAATCCTCTACCTGTAATAGCCCAGGCTAGCCTGATCTTTTTCTCAATGCTTTTCAGATATTTTTTTTCTCTATGGCTCATTCCGCACATGCAGAATAATGCACTTTCAAACTGCTTTCAGTGCTCTTTGAAGCTGTGCGGAATGGCAAAATCCACTTGCAAACAGTTGTGAAAGTGGTTTGAAAACGCATTATTTTGCATGTGCGGAAGGGGCCTATGCTTTCCATATCTTGCTAGCTAAGCAGGGTTAGCCCTGGTCAATACTTGGATGGGAGATCAGGGTCTCTACACAGAGACAGACAATGGCAAACCACCTCTGAACTTCCTAACTCAATGAAAACGATCATCATGGACAGATTAAACCCCCCAATCAGGATGTAAGAAAAGCAAGAGAGAGAAAAAAGTTATTGGGACAACTGTAGATTCTTGATTTACTGAGAGGAAAATGTCAGAAAGATTCCATTTGTCACTGATTGCTTACACAGCACATTGATATAAAAACTGAACCCCAGGCAATAGCTCTGCCCAATCGTTACTGGACTATACTAATTACAGAGACAGAGATCAGATATCCAAGGTGGGCAAGATAAACAGCACTCATCAAGTTGTGGTCATTTGTTTTGTTCTTTTATCTGGATTTATCTTAGAAGTAAAGAAGTAGAAAACAGAAAGTTTTTGGCCAGGTCAGTCAAAAGTTAGCAACTAGGATATGCTAGAACCTTCTGTATTGATAACCATGTGTCTGGAAAATGTTGAAAACAGGATGCCCACAGTGGAGGGCCATTGCCATTTTAGGTTTGCCATTTTTTCTCTATGCTTACAGGTTGTGTGGAAAGCAGAAGTATTTGGTTACAGAACACAAATGCTCAGACACGGCAGAATTACTCACCACAGTTGATCTGAATGGGAAAGGCAAGCTGAGTTGCAACAGAAGGAAGGACACAAGGTGCCTGTGAAAAAGGATGAACTGCTCACCTCTCTTTCTGCTGGCGGAAGCAGGGTGGGATGGAAACTGGAAGCTCCTTTCATAAGATGAGTTGCTCCAATGTCTATATGCCTGTGAGTCTAGTTGCACACCCATGACCAAGCAGGTGCTGGAAGTATCTTAAGAAGATAAGAAGAGCCTTGTTAGATCAGACTGATGGTCCATTTAGTCCAGCATATTGTCTCAGACAGTGGCCAACTAGTTCCCCTGGAGGTCCAACACAATTTCACAGAGAGAGAAAAAAAATTATTTTTATCTATATCTTTACAAAAATGCAAGAAGAAAACATGCAAAGAAAACTCAAACATTACTGCTGGTTCTACCAATTTGACAGAACTGCATGGAATTCAAATCATTGTTGTTAGAGCAATTTGCTCTGTTCTACTTAAAAGAGCTAGTATTTTTTTCCATCTCATTAAATGCTCAGGTAAATAGTTTATTATCAATTCATTGCAATGGGCTTAATCCAATTAATTCCACAAAGAATGAGGTTGCAAATCCACGATCCTAACCATATTTTGCAGCAGCAGCTGTAATTTCGGGATCACAGTTATTCAGTAACATTTGAATTATTTGATCTTTACTTATGAATGCTTTTGACTGAATTAAAGTGATGTGAGGGTGATCTGGTGACAACATCTGTCACCTCATTGATTGCCAGGGTTGATTCGGATGATCTGACTGGGTAGGCAGGTGTCCCCTACCACCCTCACCATTTCCTGTTTGTCCTTCTTGAAGCTACATGCTCAGTGGAAGTGCATGACCAGACCATCCCAGAAAGGAGTGCACCAATCTTTGGTTAAGGGTATACAATGGCCTCTAGTGCATTCTTCAGCTTTACAGAGAAATGCTAGTGTTTGCTAACCCTTTCATCAGTAGCCATGCCTTCCAAAATTAGCAGCATTGAATTTGCAGGTGTGAGACAAGAGGCTACATATGCAGATCAGATTGATTATTAAACATCTTTCTTGTCATCTGGGAGGCTAAAAACAGGAAGGGGACATGGTAATAGCCATTAGTATACATGGCAAAAGGGACTAGACCTATCATGAAGAATAGATCCATTGACAGCAATTAGCCATGGTGACTAAATGGAATTTCCTTATCCAGTGCTGGGGTAGAAGGTAACATGTCTCTATCCTCTGTTTTCTTTCTAGAACAACTGGTTGGCCAATGTGTGAAACAGGATGCTGAACTAGATAGACCACTGGTCTGTTTCAGCATGGCTTTTCTTATGTTTCTGTGTACGGGCACCTTTCCTATGGTCTTTAATTTATTGGTATATAAACAGCTTTGAACAACACAAGCATTATACAGGAAACTGGCACTTTAAAAAAACCCTTCAATTTAATTCACATAAGGGATAAATGAAACTGAAACAAGGATATTGTGAGCCACTCTGAGCCATTTCGGGAGAGCGGCATATAAAATTTAAAAATAAATAATAAATAATAAATATTTAGGTTGAAACAATAGTCATGAAAACTTTGAAATCATGTTTAGCTGATTGCGAGTAACTTTTGGTTCAGATGTGGAGCAAAAATATAGTACATAAAATTAAACTGCAATAAATGCATATGCTTTCAGCAGCCTTTCACTAGACATTTTTTGAGATAGGAATTCTTGAGCAGTCTCTAAAAATAATAGCTTTCAAAAAAACCTATAGATTGCAGATTAACTGATGTTTCAGGGAGGGTGTCAGATCAGGACAGAAGATGCTGTTCTTACAAAAACCAATGATTTATGTAGGTGTTCTCTAATGTGGCCGTCAGATCTTTAAAGGCTAAAATATCACTTTGTGTGGTACGTGATCATTCTTTGACTATGGATTCATGCTAGCTGTGGATCTGGTATGTCCAAGCAAAGGTCATTTAGGACCAGAATATGCCACTCTTGAACATTCCAGAAAGAAAGGTGTGTCAGGGCGTTTCTCCACTCTAAAAATAACGTGGAGACTTACCGCTTTCATCTGCTGCGGGACCTTTTTGGCGCGGTTAGCGCGCAACAAAAGGTGAGTGGGGAAAGGGCCTCAGATATGCTTTCTATTAACCTCTTGGAATACAGGCTCCTTAGCTAGATTTTATTGGCTTTGAGAAGCAAGCAGGCAGGTAGAGATAGACTTTCCATTTAGACCAGGCAGGCTTTAAAACAACGTTAAAGCAATTCAGAAAATTATACCTGTGAAGTGTGCCAAGACATTAAACCAATATACGCAATAGATTATTTGAGATGTACTCTAATTACATTCCAGCAGAGTCTTTGAACTCACAGCAATTTATGGTTTATTGTCTTGTAGGCATTTTCCCTGTTAAATGGTCGGAATGCCAAACTCAGTTCAAGTCCCGATGCTCAAGTTCTCACCGTCAGGAAACTCATGAGTGCCCTGGGTCTAATCATTCTCTCTTTGACTAACCTACTTCACAAGGTTCTTATGTGACTAAAATAGAGGAGGGAGGTCATGTTTTGATGCTCAGTTACTTGGAAGAAGGGTTGTATAAAAAATGTGGGGCCTTCTAATCCTCATTAGACAGGTGGTTCAAAGATGATGGCAGGGGCAGAGCTCAATATGGTTGCTACTTTTCAACAAGTCCCATTTTAGGCTGAGAATTGCAGATTTGTAGTGTAAACATTCTCAGAGTGATGCCAGTCTAAATTGTCTTACTTCAGTAGGCCCCCTTCCACACATGCAGAACAATGCACTTTCATTCCATTTTGTTTGCAAGTGGATTTTGCTATCTGCATTGCTGCAAAGTGCATTGAAAGTGGAAAAGTGGATTAGAAGTTCATTATTCTGCATGTGCGGAAGGGGCCATGTTACAGTGAAGTGCATCTGCTTACAATTTCACTGCTGATCCAAAGCTTGTTTTATTTTTTTGTGAAAATTTGATGATTTTATGAAAATATTATTGCATTGGTCCCTGCTCCCCTTTTTACCAATGGAAAGTCTGGTTGGCTCCAACCCATAACCCTGACACTTCTGGAACCAGTCTTGTTCTAGAAGTTTTGATTTCAGCTGCATTTGAATTGGTGTGCCACATATTAGGTAGGTTTGAACTGGTATTATTTCACGGATTTTTTTAAAAAATCCATCAGAAAAAAACCACCAAAAACTGCCTTGTATGGCAGATGTCTATAAAACCAGGGAGTCAATCAATATTAAGTAACATAATTTAGACAACAATAAATAAATTGTTGTACTTGGAGATTACCTTTGTTGCCTGTCTCTCCTTATCAAATTAGTTTTTGTTGAAGGACTATCATATAGTACATGCCTTGGGGAAATAAAACAGTGCATTTTTTATTGTCTCCAAATCTATTTTATGCTCTGTTGGAGTCAGCACTAAATTTGAAGCAGAAACCTCAGACACCGAAAATAATCTATGATCTTGGGGAAAATATTCAAATGAAACTTGGGACAAATTGTAGATGTAGAAGTCCTTTTGCTTCAGTACGAGGCAAGCAGAACACTCTGTGGCTCACCCAGGTTCCTGTATTACGTACACTTTTAGAACTGATATTGATTTAAAGTTTCAGTGCCTCTGCTAGACAGTCCATATCTTCAATCCATATCTTCACCCTTACTAAAGCATCAAGGGGCAGAAACAAGTAAAGATGAAAACAGAAGAAAAAGAGGGTGGGCACTCTATTGCTAGAACTTCTAACTTTTGGAAACACCACTCAATGGCTTCTAGGTTTAATGGCTTAAAAAAGGGGACGACAAGTTCATGGACTGTAGCTCAGTTAACACACTTGAATGTTAGCAAGGACATCTATGGGCAGAGACAGTACATCGAAGAATGTAGGCACATAACTGCCGTTAAATTGTAATCAACTTATGATGATCCTAGCAAGAGGCTTTCAGGGCAAGAGAGAAGCAGAGGTAGTTTTCCATTACGGTCTTCTCCAGAGTCTTCTTTGGTGGTTTCCTGCCCCACCACCAATCCTGCTTAGCTTCCAAGACCTGACGAGGAGGTTATACCATGTCACACCTAAGAACAGCAGGTTCTAAAGTCAAATAAGGTCTGCTGTTGGCATCACTTGCTACTTGTAAATGCCCAGAGGCTGCTGTTCAAAAGGCAGTGCTGTAGAAGCTGGATTTTAATTCATTGAAATAATTCAAGAGATGCTCCAAAATATAATCCTAAATAGAATTAGAAAAAATCTGTGGGATGAACCCATAACTGTGATGGAACACAAACTTTGTTTTCAGAAGATCTCTACCTGAAAAATCCCTCTACCCAACATAGTCAACATCAGCAAAGCCAAAAAGAAGAATAGATTATCCCCTCCCCCATTATTATCATTTTATTATCATTTTAAAAATAAGAATAATGTCCATATAGGAAACTTTGTCTTGTATAGTTGCCTAAAACCTTCAAGATATTTTTTTTTCAAAGCATGTAAGAAAAACTGGGGCTCTCCTCACAAAGTTCCCAGAGGAATCAACTTATGATGATCCTAGCAAGAGGCTTTCAGGGCAAGAGAGAAGCAGAGGTAGTTTTCCATTACGGTCTTCTCCAGAGTCTTCTTTGGTGGTTTCCTGCCCCACCACCAATCCTGCTTAGCTTCCAAGACCTGACAAGAGGAGGTTATACCATGTCACACCTAAGAACAGCAGGTTCTAAAGTCAAATAAGGTCTGCTGTTGGCATCACTTGCTACTTGTAAATGCCCAGAGGCTGCTGTTCAAAAGGCAGTGCTGTAGAAGCTGGATTTTAATTCATTGAAATAATTCAAGAATGCTCCAAAATATAATCCTAAATAGAATTAGAAAAAATCTGTGGGATGAACCCATAACTGTGATGGAACACAAACTTTGTTTTCAGAAGATCTCTACCTGAAAAATCCCTCTACCCAACATAGTCAACATCAGCAAAGCCAAAAAGAAGAATAGATTATCCCCTCCCCCATTATTATCATTTTAAAAATAAGAATAATGTCCATATAGGAAACTTTGTCTTGTATAGTTGCCTAAAACCTTCAAGATATTTTTTTTTCAAAGCATGTAAGAAAAACTGGGGCTCTCCTCACAAAGTTCCCAGAGGATTTTCATCTAAATCAACTCTTCAATTTAGTTTTTAATTTCATTTGAAGGACAATCTGGTGACACTTCAAAGAAGTGTAGAACACTGCAGATGAATTTCTCCCCTTGAAATTCTCACATCTTTCAACTGATTTTCAGAATCCATTTTCTGTTTTTATACAAGGGGAAAATTAATAATTTTAACAAATTAATCAAACAGATGTCACTGGAGGTCCTTAAGAGCTTTTTTTCCTCACAGGGTGCTTGTTATGGGGAAAGGAAGGAAGGGGAGGTGATTATAAGTCACATTGAGACTCCTTACAGTAGAGAAAAACAGGGTATAAAAACTAACTCTTCTTCTCTACAGCCAACAATAAATCAATATCCAATGATGTGAGGACACATGCATTCAGACATGCCAGGTATATAGCTAATTTGTGGATACACGTGTTCCCTTCAAAACTTCCTTTCCTTCAATTTTTAAATTGTATTTTATACACTGCTAAAGGTAGTTTTGTGTGCAAGCAGCAGGTCATTACTGACCCATGAGGTGATTTCACATTGCAACATTTATTAGGCAGACTATATTTATGGGGTGGGTTGCCATTTCCTTCCCCAGTCATCTTCTCTTTACCCCCAGAAAGCTGGGTCCTCATTTTACCAACCTCAAAAGGATGGAAGGCTACCTGAGACTAACTTCCTTGCTACCTGAGACTAACTTCCATTGAGATTGAACTCAGCTCGTGAGCACAGCTTTGACTGTGGTTCTGCAACTTACCATTGTGTCAGAGATTGCAAAAATATTTACTGTTGGAAAGGCTGTTCTAAAAATGTACATTAATAATAAAAAAACTGGAAGCAACACCATCTAATTAGAAATGTTCAGGGGTCTGATAGCAGAGATAACTGTTAATAGGATATTGAGCCTTTCCCCTCAACAAAGCCAGTGAAAAACCAGTCCGGACTCGTGCTGCCTGAAAGATTCTGTTCTCTTTGTCTCAGTTGTTGCTTCTCACTCATGCATGCAAAACAAATCTGTATTCTCAGCCTGTCTCTAAATGAGGGGATAAATCTTAAAAAGACCCAGTTCTTTTTATTTTAATACGCCTTAGTGTTTCAAGGATACTTTTGATGCACTGTGTGAAAAATTGATAATATTTCTTTCACCTGATGACTCAAGATGAAGAGAGATCCATGATTTCAATTTCCCACAGTTTTTAAGGCAACTGGGAGGCTTTTGTGGCCCCAGTTTGGATTGGCAGTATGTAATGGGAGATCCCCTCATGATTTTAAAAGTGGTCACATACCTCAAGATGTTATTATCTTGGAAAGGAAAGAAGAAAGTCAGACTAGGGGAGAGTTTGCCTGTCTTTGTACTATCCAGAGGATAATAAAATGGGAGTGTTTTAATTTGCAAAACAATATGAATAAATAAATTAAAATGCTTAGAGTGGTTCTAAATGAGATAATTTTGATATTCTAATCCATTTGAGCAGGGAAAGATTAAACACCCTCCTCCCCTGTATTGTTATTGTTACCTTAATTAGACCAGTTTTTTTCTTTGAAAATATGATTGCAAGAATGGATTACAAGATTAGCTAAATTCAGATCACGTTGAGATACCAAAGTAGTAAGTCTCTTCTAAAAAAAAATCTGATTTATCTGAACAGCATAGTAAATAAATTAGCTTCCTGTTTCTGGCTGGTGAAATGGACAGGTGGGTGTTCAAGCATAACTAAATTAATGCTTGTTTATGTGGAACCAATATGTTGGGTAATGGCCCTGCTGCAGATACAGAAGGTGGGACATGTTTGAAGTCGCCTTGTATGTGTATATGCAGCCTTCATACTTCATTCTGTGAATATATTTAAAATGACAAAAAAACAACCAGGGAAGAAACATTTATTTGACCTTTTACATCCCAGACAACCTAGCAGTTTTATTGTCATCAGCAAGCCTTTATTGGCATAGAGAGTTTTATTGTCAATAAAACACTATGCAATAATGCCAAAACATCAGCAGGTTCCAAAGCCATGTGTACAATACATGGTCGTAATAAAGCTAGAATATTGCATAGCACACTGCAACAGCATTTTTTAAAAATTCATTTTCTCATCGCTGTCCTCATGCGATAGTTTAATTAACTTCCAGGGCCTCATTATATTTTCCATCTCAAGGAAAGAAGAGCAGTGACCATGTAAGGGAGAAAGGAATGTGCTGTTCTTGTCACACTCACATCCTTCCAATCAAATCACAAGCGTGCTAGAACTGATGAAATCTGCAGCCCATTTAATTCTCTCTCTTAACAGCTTGCTGGCTAGGAACCGATAACAGGATTTACAGGTTGAAGCTACTATATCTTTTCTGCTGATTCAGGAACCTGGAATCTGAGGGTTACTCAACTGAATTTACCATCCTTGAGACCCTTAAAATGTTCTACTTAATGGTCTTCTCCATCTTTCTTTTTTTTTACTTGAAGACAAATGCCCCATTCTGACATTACCTTCAAGGTGCGGGACCTGGTGCTGTGCGAGATCCTTCCATACTCTTCCTGAAGGAATCAGAAGATGCTGACCACAGGGGCAAAGCAGCAGTTTCCTAGACCATTGAGGCTCATTGTAGAAACTGGGGAAATGCAAATATGGGAAAGAGCTATGGCAGATAGTTACAACCTCTGGCCCTTTCCGCACAGCAAATGTATAGTGGGTCGAAGTCAGGATAAAGTAACCTGCTTTCCTGTTTTCGCTTTTGCATGCATCCATACAGGCAGTGATTGGAGCCCATGGAAACAATGCGGGTTGCTGTTGCGTCTTCACACAGAGTCGCATCCATTTTTTAAATTTACCTCCCACCGAAGCGTAGCTATGCAGGCATGCACAAATTAAACCCCATAGCCATGCTGACATCTCATGATACCATGGTATGACCATTTGCACCTGCCTGGTTACACAGATGTAAGCCACAAAATTTGAAAAAAGGAAAGCGAAGCCAAATAAAGCGCCTCCGGCCCAGCCATTTGCTCAAAAGTGGCTGCAACTCAGGATTTTTCAAAAGACTCGCATTTGGCGTGATTCTAAAAAAAATGTTTTGGGGGAAATAACACAGGCCAGACTCACTTTAGGAATGGGATCTGTGCAAAGTGCCTCCCAATGGATTTTTCCCCATTCTAAACCCGTGTTTAATGGCCCGTGCAGAGTGGGCCTCTGTAAGGGAAGCATGAAGGTTCCTTACATTGAATGAGATCGGAGGTCCTTCAAGATCAATTTTTTCTACTCAGTCTGGCAGTGGCTGCCCAGGATTTCTAGCAGAGATCTAGCAGAGGTCTTTCACATCAACGGCTAGCTGATCCTTTTTAAAAACTGGAGATGCCAGGGATTGAACCTGGGTTCTTCTGCATGCTAAGCAGATGCTGAGCCATGGTCCTTCTCTGAAGCAACGACTTCACAGTGGTAATAACGGCTTCATCACAGTGGTAATATTGGATGGGACTCAACAGAGGTAGATTGAAGGTCGAACACAAGGGCTGTTTGAGAATTCCAAGGTTCTCAGTTTTTAATCCATTATAAATATCAGCCACATCAACCTTGGTTCAGAATGGGACCATGGCTCACTGAATCCCTTTCCTTCCCAAGGCCGTTTTCCCAGCGCACAGTAATCCCTTCAATGCACAGTTTTCAAAACCTGAAATAGTTCGTGGTTCTGTTGTTTACCCCCAGGGCTAAACCATTTTGAATGTGGTCTATGGGTTCATTCACATCTGAAAATTGGCACAAGGGAAAACAATTACACTCCCCCCATCACCCATGCTGCAGTTCTGACTGCTATCTCCAATGGAAATAATAGCTTGAAAACATAGTTTATCAGATTGGATCCAGCCATTTTTTTCTCTCAACCCTACAAAATTCCTCTCCTTATTACAGCCCCGTCCAATGTGGCTTTTGTGCATGTGGATCCCATGATCCCCAGCATCGTCTGTCCGTCCGTCCGTCCGTCCGTCCGTCCGTCCGTCCGTCCATCTCTCTGTCTGTCTGTCTGTCTGTCTGTCTGTCTGTCTGTCTGTCTGTCTGTCTGTCTGTCTGTCTGTCTGTCTCTCTCTCTCTCTCTCTCTCTCTCTCTCTCTTTTCTGGTCAAACAGGAATTTTCCTTCTTTTTTTACCAGCAGGTAGTTGATAGGAATCAACCCTTGAAAGGTTATCTTGTATAGTTTGACTCTAAAATAGTGGAATAAGAGAGTCAGTTGCTTCAGATTTCGTGTAGATCATATATTTTGGTCCACTTAGCCAGCATGATAATTTACTCCAAACAAGACCTCTATATAATATTATACAATCCTTCCCTTCCCACCATCAAGATTCCTGCTCCAGGGCTTGCAAGACATTTGACCAATATATTGCAACCCTTGCAAAGCTAATGTGTATTTAAAAAAAAATGGAAACACTTGAGTTTAGAATCCATACCTTTGGTAATAAGCAGATTCTTAACTTTACTGAAATGGCTGGCAATGAATTACTTGGCAGTCTTTCCAGGGTATTTCACTTTTATGCATGTTAAAATAAGCCCTAATAGTGATCACACTGAGAACAAAAAGACTCTATCAAAAAAAGAGCAGCTTTTGTTAACTGCAAGAATAAACAGGCAGGCAAGACATGCTGTTATCACACAGCTAAGAATCAGTGCAGTGTGCCTTCCCACACCAGCAATATTATTTCTTTTTTTTTCTTGGACTATCTCGCAACCGGGAAAAAAAGTCCTTCCAAGTGAGACAAATATATGCCTTTTCAGAAATGGACTTTAAAGGAATGCAAAGTGACTAAATTGAATTTGGTTGGTGATCAATAATGCATGAAAAACCAACAGGAGAAAATTGAGAAATGTTGAAGAGATGGCTTGGGCAGGTGGCAGATGAACAGCGCAGTCAAACGGTGCAGTGCTGTCAAGTCTATGATCCTCCTTGAAGCTTGGCTGCTTTGCTCCAGCAGACTTCAGGGAGATTAAGACAACTTGAATGTACATGAGATTGCAACCAAAGTCTAGCAGGGAGCAATGGGGTCACCCAAATCTGGAGTGAGCTGGGAAATACACTGGTTAAGCCAAGGAGCCACTGTGGCACTGCCAGTCATCACTGCAGGGTCCATTCAGTCAGCGGGGCTAATGACAGGCATCAGCTCACCCATTGCGTCTTCCTTCAATGTCACCATTTCAGCCAGTGAGTCTGAACTAAGTGGTCTCTGTGGAAACAGCAGAGCTGATGAGGCTTGGTTTGTTTGCTCCCGGATGCCAGCAGCACTCCAAAACAAGCCCATCAGGAACTTTTCCATTAGGTTCAATGGCCATTCCTCTGCTGGACAAAATGCAAGCTGGAACACATGAAGCTGCTCCACATTGAATTAGACTATTGATCTCTAAAGGTCAGTCTCATCTCCTTTGGCTTGCAGAGGCTGTCCAAGTTCTCAGGCAGAGAGATCTTTCACATCCTTTTAACTGGAGATGCTGGAGATTGAACCTGGGCCTTTGACACACAAAGCAAATGCTCTGCTACAAAGCCCTATGAAATCTGAGCCTCTCCCCACAACAGACACCTTATGAAGTAGGTGGGGCTGAGAGAGTTCTGAAGAAGTGTGACTAGCCCAAGGTCATGTAGCAGGAATATAGGAATGGGGAAACAAATCTGGTACACCACATGACAGTATGTTGCTCATGTGGAGGGAATCAAACCCTATTCTTCAGATTAGAGTCCACCTGCTCTTAACCACTACACCATGATGGCTAAAGACATTAGATGCCTCAGAAAATCCAGTTATATATCTATTGTCTTGTATTAAATTTGACCCTTAAAAAACTTGCTGGTTGGTTTTGAAGAAACTGGATTTTTAAATAGTTATGAATGTGATGTTTGCTTATAAAAAGGAGCAAACTTCTGGGGGGGGGGACTGCCATTGAATGATGTCAAGTTGAGAGGAGGAGGGGGAGGAGGAGATAAAAATATTTAAAATTCTGCCTGGAACATTTCCCAGAGACAGACATGCATAAATTACAACACCTTGTGGGCAACTGAAGTTGTCTTCTCATTGACCTTTCAAAAGGTGCTGTGAAACACAGGTAATAAGAAAACAAATAATACCTGCCATCTTTTTGAAACTCAAATGAAGAAAAATGCACCATGCATTTAAAACATAAGTTTTTTTATAAGAAAACTACAGCCATGGAATTATTATCAGCTGTCTAAAAATAGGATGGGAAATGTTAAGTTGCCATTCATCTTTCAAAACAGTTTCCTATCCACAATACAGAGAATCATCTAATTTCAGTGTACTCTCTATGGTCAACTAAAAATGTGGTTTTCTTGCTGTTGCAAATATTTATAAGTAAATACAAATGTCTGCCATTTGTATTATATGCATTATGCATTATGTAGGGGCAGGAGGACTAAAAACAATCATGTGTTTTATACCCTGAGGCCACTTTTTGCGTCCTGTCATGATCTTTCAAATTGTGAGGGAATGGACCTTTACACATTTGAATAGATTCTTGGGTGAGAGACAAGGGGATGGAACTGTGCACAAATATATGCCCAAGAGAAACTGTGCATCCTCCAAGGTCAATTCCCCCCCACCCTTTAGGGAATTCCAACAGAGAGCTACTGGACCAACAGGACACTGGCAAACACAAGAGCATTTGGGGTGGAGAAGGGGGGGGATATGGCTGAAGAGGCATCATCCCCCCTGGGTGATCAACTGGAAGTGTTGTCACCTTTCCCCCACACAGTTCTAAGAATTATCTTAATCTCCATGGTAACCATAATAAATACTGGGGAAATTCTTGGGGTCATGTCCAGGGAAATTCCTGGACATCACTACCCTATTTTATCCCAGTGTGAGAAAAGATCAACCTAATAAGCCTAAACAGTAGACTTCTTACTATATCAATTCTTTAGTTTAGGTGGAATGTTTTAGGTAAAATTTTAGGCAGAAAAGAGATCCAATTAGTTTACCTCTAATTTCCAATCCCTGAATATAATTTTGGATACTACTATTCAGGATCTGGATGTCAGCCTTGAGATCAATCAAGAAAAAATTGTTAGATCTTTGCTGGTACAACCTTTAATATGAGTTTTAACAACAGAAATGCTTAAAAACCTGTAGAACTGGGGACTGTTCTCCTGGGTTCAGGTTTCGTGCAAACACAAGATACCAAAATTTTGCAAAATTCAAACATGGTACTTGCCAACAACTTTCCTGGCACCCAGCAAGCGTTTTCAGAAAGTGGGCAAGTGTTGCTGTTTTTGCCCAACAGAGCTTCTGAATGGCACTAGAGTTCTCATGGCTGTGCAGATTAAAAAAAAAATTTCAACAGTAGTTGCCATCATGGCCCAAGAAACTTCAATGGAAGTGTAAGCAGTGTGTAAGCAGAAAATACTCGTAAGCAATATATATATATATATATATATATTTTAAAAAACAGCTTAACATTACCTCATTCCCTGATATATTGTGGTTGGCTCTGCCTTCTGTGGAAGTCATTTTGTGGTCGGTTCTGCCTCCTGAACCAGCTGTTTTGTGATTGTTCCTAGTACCCTAACCCTGAGTCAGAATTCCAAAAGTGTTACAGGCTAGGTACCATGATGTACAGGGTTGTCAACAGTGTCGTAGGTTTAGATTTTTTAATGGGGTGAGTTCGTTGATTGAGGCCTTCCAGTTGTTCCATTCCATGCATTGTTTCAAGCAAGCCAGACATGTAATGGGAAGGGTTTGAACATGAGAACGCCCCCCCTTACCTACATCCCTGGTTGCCAGTATCCAATTGCGCACACCATTAGTAATTTCTTCGAAAGATTTTGTCTCTGCAGCTAAGGAATAAAGCACTTTCTGACACTATTTCAGTTAGGGCTGCGTGATATTGTACAATAATCAAAACAGTAGTTGATTAATCAACTATATTTTATTCCATGGTTTACATGTTGAAATGTAAATATATTTGCACATTCTCAATAACTCTGTATATTGTCTTTTGCAATACGGGCGTCCAAAGTTACAATTAAACAAATGTGACTACCTGTTGGGTTGATTCTTTTGCTAACTGAAGTGTCTTACTTCTTTGGAAGGAGTCTTCCTTTGATGGATCACAATAATTTCTGTTGACTTCTCTAAGCAGAAGGAAAGCTTTGAATTCTACTCATTGTACAAAGGAAGTGCCATCTTTAATGATTCTCACCATTATCTAACACACCAGAGGAAAAAGAAATTCCATACTCGAAACAACCATGTCTATAATTTTAATTTCCACCAATTCAAAATTGCTCCCCCAAATGGTATTGACTTCCAAAGCTGTAGTTGAATAATATACAAAGTTAAACAATTACATTTGTAGTTTAACACAAATATATGGTTCAACTCAATATCTATAGATAGATGTTAATTAATTAATTAATTATCTTCTGTATGGCATGTGGGCAATAATTTAGACTGATTGACTTTAGATAGAAGTTATGGGTATGAAAATGGATAGTTTTGATCTCAAATGGAGGGTCCATTAACTTGAAGTATAGTAATTTCTGATTCTTTAAGTTGTAATAGGATGCCACAATCCAACATGGGAACAATTTGCATGGAGCTTCTGAGTTAAACATGAGAGATACTGTTGAATTACAATGGAAATATTGACTCATTTGTTCATGCATTAAAGAAAGAATTTTTTTTCTCAAGGGAAAAATATTCAGAAGGTCTCAGAACTATTAATAAAACAAACCTTATCACTCTGTTCTCACAGCTGCTTCCTTATTTTTAAGCAGCACATATGTGTTCATGAATATTTCAAGAAAATTCTGAAATATTGTCAAGCATGAGGTTAAAAACATATTCATTGGCTATTGAAACAGCTCATATAGTTAACTATATGCAGGGAAGTTGATAGTTTACTCATTTCAGGTTTGATCTACCTATGAAAATTCATTCCAAAGGAGAAAAAAAATCCTACATTTGAACATAGTAAAGGTTTAATTCAGTTCCCAGTCATGCAGTTGGACACCGAATTTGCAATTTTATCCTTCAGTGCTTCTGATTACTGTTTCACATTTATTGATTTCTGGCAATGTTTGCTATTATGAGAGGATCTTCCAAAATGTAGAATCTCATTGCAACAGATATGAATGCCGCAGACAGCCAGGGACAGAATCATGGGGCTTAGGATTCATTTGTAAACATATAAACTCTAATATGCTGCAATACAGTAGGCTTAGGGAAATGTAATTAATCTTGAAGGTTTTGGCATGTAATAACAAAGGTTAGGGAATTGTGACTATTGTTATGGCAGATCTGTAAATACAATTGCTTTCTGAGGAGTTGTTTAAATAGTTGTCAGAGGCCGTTTCCGCACGGCCAAAAGCAGCGACGCCGATTATCGCCGCAAATTGGCACGCAGATCCCAAAGTTGCCCATTACAGATGGCTGGATGCCATGGGCGCCCTGCAGAGCCCCGCAGAAATGTGACGGTTCGGCGACGTGGAAGCGCTAAGTGGAAGCGGCGTTCTCAGCGACGCTAAGTACTTCTGGCAAGACTTCATGGGCTGCAGGCCCGACGCCATTTTCATTTGTGACGCATATTCGGTATGTTGTTCGGTGACGTGAAAAGGGCGCGCCATGCGCCGCTACATGGGGAAAAGAGAGTGGTTTTGCTGCTTGAATACACCGCCTTCGCTACTGGTTTGAAGCTGCTGCTGACGGGCGCTGACTGGGTGCAAGACTGTCCTCAAGCTGCGCTGGCGCTGCATAACGCCTTCTCGCTTCTTGACGCTCTTTTTCCGCAAGGCGTATCGACGCCATATTTTGCTCCGCGGCGGAAACGGCCAGAGGCGTTTCCATGCGGCCAAAGCAGCGACAGCGATGGCACGTGCAAGTGCAACATCCCAAAAGCGTTCCACACAAGACAGAGCGGGCTAGTCCGCAGCCCACTTGAAATGTGGTTGTACAGGCTGCGAGGCGGCGTCACCATGACGTTAAGCCTGCGCGCTAGCGGCCGTGCAGGCCCGGCGCCATTGTGACAGCTCCGTGGCGGCTGTTGCATGCAGTGCGGCGTCGATCGTCTATGGGGAAAAGAGTGGTTCAAGCGTTTCTGAATACACCGATCTTGGCGCCCGGTTTAAGCGTTCAGCGGCGGTAGCGACTACTTAGCTCTTGTGCGAAGCCTTCATCTAGCTTCTTTTTCCGTTGCGACGACGTCATATTTTGCCCGTGCGGAAACGGCCAGAGCCAAGCCAGAAACATGAATGTCTGTATCAGAGGCCAGTGCTGGAACAACAGTTGTTAGTTCCGAATTTATGCCTTTTCTGCACAAAACGTTTAAACTGTTTGCAGGCAGAAAATGAAATGTTTTTTTTCCATGGAGTTCTGCACCACCACCTTTGGTTTCAGAAATGTTTTATTTCCAACCTGATTATACCTGAATATTCGGGTACATCTGAATATGCTATTTGTCTTATTCAGGCATACAGATAATTTTATGCTTGAATAAATCTGAGTTTACTGAATTTCTAGGGTATTGACCAAGCCTAACATTTCTAAAATGTTCTGTCTTTCCCACTGCTATTTTCCACACCTTTATGATCCAACTCAACTTTCTCTTCAATTTTTCCCTTCTCTGAGCTGATCTTTTGCCTTAACCTCTTTATTTTCTGTCATTTTCAGCTGTTCTCTCACTCCTCTTTCCCCCTCACATTTTCTTTTATGTGCAGTTAAATTTTCTCATAAATAAACCCACAACTAGGCAAAGCAACCATTTTCTTCCTGCAGTTTCTTTTACATGCAAGTAAATTAAACCAACCATTACTATAGAGAACCTTAAGACTCTATGAAGCATCATTCCTACAAATAATCCCCCTCACAGTGGTCATGAAATTTTTGGAGGGGGTGAGTGAGAACAAACATCATGGTAAAATTATCTGTAAACATTTTAGGTATTTTCTTGAAAGAGCACATATTTGCTTGGATGGGGAATAATGATTGAAGACCGTAGCCCTGCAAGGTAAGTGAGTGGTGGTGGTAAGTGCCATCAAATGACAGCTGACTTAAGACGACTCCATAGAATTTTCAAGGCAAGAGACATTCAGAGGTAGTTTGTCATTGCCTGTCTCCCTGTGAGCTAAGAGAGTTTAGAGAGAACTGTCACTGGCCCAAGATCACCCAGCAGATTTCAGGTGGAAAAGTGGAGAATTAAACCCAGTTCTCCACACTAGAGTCTACTGCTCTTCACCATTACACCATGCTGGCTGTCTAGGTCACTGAGTATTTCCTTCTAACTGGGGTTGGACGGGGAGAAGCTGAAAGAGAGTGGATTGCCTGAGACCACCTTGTAAGTTTATGGCAGAGGCAAGATTCACATTAGAGATTTCCAAATATATAGCACAGCCTTTTAGTCACAATAGTCTTATTGTTGAGACAGACTAATTAGATGATACATTTGGCTTGCACATCTTGTGCTGCAAATACCAGCAAAATGTCATTGAAAAGGCTATTGGGAGAGAATATGTTTTTCATCCTCAATAATCTGAAAAAAAACTTAAAGGGGAAATATTTTTGGTGAAGAACGTTGTAGTTCTGCCCATCCCTGGGTGGACAACTTTTCTATTGCTGATTTTCATCCAAGTTTGATGGTTCAGTGTATGTCCTGAACAGGTTCTGGATGAAGAGGACCATGTGGTAGACCACTTAACTTTGGGTGGCTTGGTGGCTTCTGTGGTCATGGCTTGCCTAGTCAGACACTCTAATCAGCATGCCATGCTAACTCCAAAGGAGATTTGTGGACAACAGCATGTATAATTTCAAAATCAGTTTAAGCCTTGAAAAGAAAACTCTCCACAATGTCTTATGCTGCCAATAAACACCTAGTTGCTATTCTTACATATTCAGCAGTATTAGGGTATGCATGTTTATGTGCAGTAGATTTTTAGCCCACTGAACATATGTTTCCCCTGATCAAGAACAGACTTCATCTCAAAACAAATGGCACCCTTAACAGCTGTACTATTTTGTTGATTGTTGTTTCTTCTGCCAGGTGCATTGTAGACATTTGTGACAGTTCAAACTTAAAATAAGACTGGGACAAGGAACAGGTAACAGCTATAGGAGATAGTGATGCATTTAGAGAGACATCTGTTAGGAAGGAAAGATATCGTTCCTTGCCTATATAGTCACATATTTTAAGGTTGTTTCGGTCAGGCCCTTTCCGCACAGCAAATTGCTGTGGGTTGCAGATGGGATAACTGAACCCATCATAGTCACAGACCATTCGCATGGCTGGGCGCCCCATCGCTGGTCAGCGAGCACATTGGCTGGGGAGCACACCTTCGCACGGAGGCGCTTTCCCCCCACTCACCTCTTCCCACTGTGCAGCTACTAAGCCTGGCAGGCATGAACCTCCACAGCCATGCTGCCACCCCTGTGCCCCTCCATAGTGATGCAGCAGAGAGGGGTGGACTGAAAAAAAGTGAAGCACATCCAAATAATGTGCTTCCCAGGGCAGCTGTTCACTTGGCTGCAGCTGCAATCCACATTAAAACAAAAGAATCACAGATACTGCAATTCTTGAAAAACCCGGGTTGGGGGAAAATGCAGAGCGGAGTTACATTAGGAGCAGGATCTATGCGAAGTCCCCCCCCCCCCCAACACTTGTTTTATACTATGGTTAGCCCATGTTTACTGGCCCATGCAGAAGGGTCCTCAGATAGTCTGAGTGCTGAAGGATTAACAATGTTACTTTTTGAACGACGAGCTGAACTTGGCCTAAGTTATAACAGTTCTTTTCTTTATATTGTTGAAGGCTTTCATGGCCGGAATCACTGGGGTGCTGTGTGCTTTCCGGACTGTATGGCCGTGTTCTAGCAGCATTCTCTCCTGACATTTCACCTGCATCTGTGGCAAGCTTCTTCAGAGGATCTGATTCTTTTCTTTGTTGTCATGTAATGTGCATAAGGACTCCATTCTTTGATCTGTTATGTTAGTAATTGAATATAATAAGAAAATTGCTATAAAACCACTTGTATGGTTTCTCATCCTTAAAGATTTAAGTATTATACACACCAGTAAAGCAGTGTGTTGGAGAGTTATCTGGCTCCAAATATCTCATCATTCTATTTTCCGTGCTTCTTCATTTCCCACATGGGAAGATTTAGGTTGAGCAGGTGTTCAACATTTCAGCAGATAATTAAATTATCATTCAAAAATTCATTCTGGTATCTCAGCATCCAAGAGCAGAGATGAACTATGCAAGTGCAGAGAGTCTGTCTGGGGTTTATATGTGACATGAGAAATGGTAGAAAAAAACAGGTATAGCAACTTTCACTCCCGTGTTGGCATTCAAAGGACTTACGTTTTGTTTGCATTTTTCTATTCCCTCTAAGGCCCACTCCACACAGGCCAAAAACAGCACCCCTGGAATGGTAAAAACATTATTCCAAGGGAGCGCTTTGCATGGCTGCCACCTCTAAAACAAGGCAGCACCGTGCTTTTCCCCTCCAACTGGCGGGGAAATGCTGTTGTTGAATCACTGTTTTTGTCTTTTCAAAAACAACGTTTTGCACCCAGTGCTGAGCAAATGGCACTGGGTCAGAGACGTCACTTTTAGGTGCCTCCGTTTTGTTTGTAAACTTACCCTCTCTTCCCTGTGCAGCTCTGCAGCGATGAGGGGACACGGCTCCTTTCCTCCAACCCCCAAGGCGTTGCAATGGCCATGGGGGCATGTCTCCTTATCCCTGCAGAGTTGTGTGCTGCGGCTTTACAGGCCCATGCAGAATGGGCCTAAGTGTATAGCCTCTTCTTTTGAAACACAAGCTAGTAGTGACAGAGATGGCAAGCCTCTTTATGAGCCCAAATACATCCTACATTGTTTTTATCTCCTTATTTATCCATATACATATCTACCCACCCAAGACCAATTTTGCACCTGAAATTGCCCCTCTGTTTGGCACAGGGAATGCCCTGATGCAATCAGGAGTTTTGCACTGCCGCTGGTGCCGCAGGGTGACTGCCATGTTTCTGCCCCAGAGCCTCCCCTCAGCATTGGCTTTGCTCTGTGAATTTCTTGAACAGCAAAGGTTGAGGTCCTTTGAAATGCAGAAATTTATAAATGGAAACGTGCGCCTTAAAGACAAGGACAATGACAGGTATGGAGCACTGAAGAAGGCATCGAAAAGCTTTAGTTACGCGACTAGCTTCTGCTTGCTGATTGTTTCTCCACATTGGGGACAAGGCTCCTTTAAATGGACTCTGGAAGGAGATCACATAAGAATTCAGCCACGTATCCAGAACAGTAACATATGTTGAAGGATAAGAACTTTGTAAATATTAAGAAAATATTTCCATAACCATTATTTTGGACATGAACTTATGAAGAGCAAGACTGTTATCTTTCACGATACGTTGGACTAAAACTCCTTCCAAAGGAGTCTATTCGGAATAGAAATACAAATAAGCATTGTTTATATTGCATTTTATGTATGGTTAGAAATATAAGTGTGTGATACATTGAAGCCACTATAGCAGCATACGTGTGTCTTGTATAATTTTTTCGGTCCGTTTTTTGACACGTCCTTTGAAATGCCCCTTTGTTGCTCCAGAGGCTTCCACCACCATGCAAAACTCCTCTGTAGCAGAAACAGGGTCGATTTTCCCGCCTCGCTACTCTGGCCTGCCCCACCAATGGACAGGCGCTGAGAAGCGGTGCTCCCCCCCCTTGCAATGAAAGAAAAAACATTGGGAGAAATTTTGGTTTTTAGAAAGGAGGGAGAAACCTTTGGCAGAAAAGTGGCATGTTCAGGTGCTGCAAACGGGAGGCAGCGATTCTCTTGCACTCACAAGGATTTTAGATGGAGGGGGGTGCAGGAAAGTGATCCCATTGAACATGCAAGGATTTTAGACTGCGGGGGGGGGAGGGTGCCAATTCTTAGTGCCTGTTTTGTGTTCAGAGTCATTTAAAACAACAAGCATGAACGTGAGTGGGAGGAATGGGACAAGATTCAGCCAATCTGGATTTACCAGGTGTAGTGGAAGAGCAGCAAAAGGTTTTCTTGACTACTGTTTTCTCAATGGATTAATGACATCCAGAAGGTGGTGTAAATCCAAAGCCTGGGCTGCCTGTGCAACAGGTACAATGGCCAGGAGAAAGCTAATTAGTATTGTCGAAGGCTTTCACGGCTGGAATCACTGGGGTACTGTGTGGTTTCCATTCCTACCATCATATCCTCTGAAGATGCCAGCCACAGATGCAGGCGAAACGTCAGGAGAGAATGCTGCTAGAACACGGCCATACAGCCTGGAAACTGCACAGCACCCCAAGCTAATTAGTGTCAGCTCCTCCCTGGCTATGTCCCTGTTCCACTCCTGCTATGCCGGTGCCAGTGGTGGAAGTGTAGAGATACTGGAGCAGCATTCAGCACCCCAGGTATATTCACCTGTGTGACCCTGCATTACTCCCAATTACAGATTCAGCCTTCCTCTCTTTGGATGGGGAGAAAAGGCTGACAGTTAATTTATACCCATTTTGTCCAAGGTAGGGTTGCTGTTGTGGGTTGGGAAATTTGTGTAGGTGTGGAGGTAGGTCCTGGGAATGGGTGGGATTTGGGGATGGGGAGGGATCTCAGCAAGGTCTAATTTCATAGTCTACTTTCCAAAGCACCCATTTTCCCCCCAGGGGAAGTGATCTCTGTACTCTGATGATCAGTTGTAATTTCAGGAGATCTCTAGACTCCACTTGGAGACTGGAAATTCTAGTCCAAGAAACTAAACCCAGGGTAAAATCTCATTGCTATGGTATCATCTTTTTACATTATTTTGGAAATAAATTCATGGGGGTTTTTTTCTTTCATTATTTATGATATTGTGTTATAGGATGGGGTTGTTTGTGCATGTCCAATTCGTAGCTCAGTCTGACACCACAGAGCACAATAGCAACTTTATCAGAAGCAACAGCTGAGAATTATCTCCAAGGGAAATGATCAAGCTGTCCTCCCTTAATCTTGTGCAGCCTCTTTTAGTAGCTGGTCCAGATCCAGATATTTTTGTCCACAAAGGAGGACAGCTTTTCATCTCAGTGGGATGGCCTTGCTTCAGTAATCATGTGAAAAGAATCTGTATTTAACAGACTGTCTATCACCTGGATCAAAACCATTGACTGGGACTCCAGAGGGAACACAGGAATACACTTAGTGGTTCATTTGTTTATTGTGTCTTTGACATTCAAAGGAGCGGAAATTCAAAAAAGTAGAATGCATCTTCTATTCCTTTTATGCTCAACTTATTTGCATGTTCTTCATGATTCTCAGCTTTGTTTCTGGCTTGTACCTGACTTAGGGAACCTTGACTCTCAAAAGCTTATATCCTAGAAATCTTGTTGGTCTTCAAAGTGCTACTGAATTTGAATCTTGCCCTCTCTACAGCAGACCAACATGGCTAACTACCTCAGGCTCCAATTGTATGTTTGTCATTTATGTATTTAATAAGATATTTATACTGGTTTTTTTCCATAATTTTTTTTTAAGTCAGATCAACAACATGTCCACACATACAAGCTCAAACTGAAATAATTTCCATCCTTGCTCAACAAATTTACAAAACTACCCTCTCTGAAAGCCTAGTGAGACAGAATGGTTTTATAAAACCTCCTAAAGATAAGCAGTGAAGGCATGCACTTCACTGAATCCATCTAAGGACACTGAAACAGAGGAAGTAGGCATAGTTTTATGAAAAGACACTGAGAGTAATTATTGTCAGTGTCCTCATATGCAGAATCACACTCTTCTAAATAGATTGAAGCAGCCTGAATCACCCAGATTAGCCTGAGGTTGTCACAGCATGGAAACTGAGCAGTGTTAGCTGTGGTTAGTATTTTGGGACATCACCAAGAAAGACAATGGCTACTATGCAGAGGAAAACAACTCTGCTCATGTCTTGCCCTGAGGGGTCAGCATAAGTCAGCTGTGACTTGATGGGACATTATTGCCTTGACCTGGGTAGCCCCAGCTAGCTTGATCTCATCAGAGTTCAGAATTTAAACAGGGGCAGCTCTTGTTATTATTTGGATGTGAGGCCACCAGGAGGGTCCAGAGTTGCTCCCCAGAGACAGGCAATGGCAAACCACCTTTGTTCACCTCTGGCCTTGACCTATGGAGGGTTTTCAGCTGAGTCAGCTGAGACAGATGGCAAAAGAAAAAAAATCCACTCAAGTAAACAGACTTACAATGGTTAGGATTGTATTGACAGAGTTACAATGGTTAGGATTGCATTGGAATGTTAGGAGCGCAACCCAAATTAAATTTGCGACCAGCTACACGTGCTCTTTCTGTTTCTTTCATCAAATACTACTCAGGACCACTTTTTCCATTAAAACTATCATCATAGCCCCTCATCCCCCATCGAAATGAAGCCTAAGTAGAAAGATGCAGTTGCACATATTCATTTCTCTTTCCTCTTCTCTCCCACCAGTGAAACATAAAGCCATAGTCTTCTCCAGACATCATGTAACATATCTTGTTTCACCCACAGATCAATTAAATACCACAGCAGATGTCCAATGCATTCCCTTTAGATGATCCAAAGAATTGGGTATAACATCTGTTTCAGTGTAGAAGTGTGGTTACTTGCCAGCATTATCAGTGGCAGAAAAATGTAGCTATCAGAGGCTTAATCAAAGTTGGGCAGATATCTCAAGAGGATTATTTTAAGGAGGAAAAACATGTGTTTCATTACATTTTCCTGTCCTTTATCTTCTGTCTCCCATTTTGCTATGGAAAAGTGAATAGAAACTAGAAACAATAATGTTCAGCTATTTATTTCCAATATAGTTTTCTTGCCTTTGATAACATATCTGAATTTCATCTACAGAAGGGATTTTGGTAGTATTCACTTTTTTATATTAAAAAGGCTGGTTATTTTAAAAAAGGGATGAGTTTTTCACTGTATCTCATCCATTTCTCCTTTTTAATACAGTTCCCAACCCATGTGGCTTTTGTGCATGAATGTTTTCCAGCATAACTTTTTTTGAGGGTCAAGGGGGGAATATTCCTTCCTTTTTCACCAGCAGAAAAGCCTATAGGCTCCAAAGCTATGCATGTTTTTGAAATGACCAGGGAGGCTAGCCTAAGCAGGTCTACTCATAAGTAAG
Organism: Sphaerodactylus townsendi; assembly: GCF_021028975.2. Classification (NCBI taxonomy): domain Eukaryota; kingdom Metazoa; phylum Chordata; class Lepidosauria; order Squamata; family Sphaerodactylidae; genus Sphaerodactylus; species Sphaerodactylus townsendi. The sequence goes on from NC_059438.1 coordinate 1,830,720, forward strand.
TCCAATTTTATCACTGGTGTTTATCTCCAGGAAAGTGTTCATAGGCTTGCAACTCATGTCAATCTATATCTATATCTATATCTATATCTATATCTATATCTATATCTATATATATAAATCTATCAGTGTGTTTTTCTGCTGACAGGTAATCTCCCAAACTACTGGACCGATTGCTTTGAAATTTTCACACAACATCGCATTTGCGTGTGGCCAGGTTTCCATACTGTTTCCACACCTCCTGTTGTGTACATGTCACAACTGTGCCAGTTATTGTGTACATGCCACACCTGTGACAGTTGGAACCACAGTTCTGTTCCGCAACAGCACCATCTGCTGGCCGTCAAAGCAACACCCTCTGATACAAGGGAACCAACCATGCCTTCCTTGAAAACCACTGTCTTATGGAGTGAAAGGGATGGGGCGGGCCATCTGCACATGGCCCACCCACCCTAGCGGAGGAAGGGGAAGGTGAGGGAGGCTCCAGGGGTTTGCTGGACCAAACACTCTGAAATTTGAACACAACATAGCTCATGCTCCCAGCGTGTTTTACGCTAGATAATTTGCCTTCAAGGGAAGGGAGTGTATTCAGTCACAAGCCTTTATTGGCATAAAATAAACATACAAAATCAGCATACAAAATTTGCCCATTATTGCTCACAATTATAGACACTGGTACTAAAATACTAAATACTAAAATATATACATGGTCCTTCTGTAACTATAGGACATTCCTTCAGCTAAGTTAACTCACTTAAACGTCATCGGATACTGACAGAAGCTAGAAAAATTACTGCTGGCTATATGTGGTCATAATACATAGACATTGGTTGGTATTCATCTAGACTTACGTCTATTATTGTTAGCAGAAATTTTGCTACATTCTCACACACTGTGGGATCCATGTTGTTCAAAAGCATAGGTATCTTAAGAGCATCAGTTAGATTGTTATACAGAAATGGGATAAGTGCAGATTGTGACATTCTGATTTTTGCAAACCTTACACAATGAAAGAGGGTATGATCGAGCGTCTCCACCTGACCCATATTGCATGGACATAGCCTCCTCTGTTTATCAATTTGTTGATATCTGCCATAGAGCAGCATAGAAGGCATTAGATTGAATCTGGCCAGTGTTAAAGCTCTTCTTAATTTAGGGTTGGTTAGCCACTGTAAAATAATTGGCCATGTGTCCTTTTGTTCAATTGGAATAAGCAGGGTCAGGGGGGAACACGCTTTCCTCGCAGCTGTTATCATATCCCGATACTCTTGTTCTAATAGCTTAGTTTTCAAGCAGCTATATGCTTCTGATAGGGAAAGAGGGACTAACGACTCTAATGAAAAGCCAAGAGTGTTGATTTTTTCCCTCAACTAGTTTCATCGACCCAGAATTTGCATAGTCGGAAAGCATGAGGTGTAACAAACTGGAGTGATCCTGCAAATAGTGGATAATGTGAGCCAGTATCTGACAGTTCTCAGCCAGGCCATCGCGGGCATATGATATTTGCCCGAAGTTCTAAACATAGGGCTGCATATGAAGCACAATTTGGTAAGCCCATAATTTTGTGGAAGAAACGGACTGGGCTGTGTTTATATTTTTTGTTTATAGCTCCGATCCAAATAGGTGCTCCATAGAGGAGCTGAGAGTCGCGATTTAGCATTGAACACCTTCAATGATGGTATATACTGGTGGCCCACAGTGAAAAAGAAACGCTTGAATTGCTAGGGCACTGTTGGTAGCTGCAGCGAGTGCTAATTTCCTATATACTACCCAGTTAAGGTTGCTGGTAAGAGGTATGCCCAAATATTTGAACTGATTAACTTGTTCTATGGGACTGTTAGTGATGGACCAGGTATGACTAGGGGGTCTTCTAGCGAAGACCATTATTTTGGTTTTTTCATAGTTAATTACCAGTTCGTTCCTCTTACAATATTCAGCACAGCAATTTAAGAGACGAGTGAGACCAACTTTAGTGTGGGAAAGAAGAACGGTGTCGCCAGCATACAGTAACGCGGGCACGTGTTTAGTGCTTAGTTTGGGAACATGCCCATTGGCCTTCTGGAGGGTTGGCACTAGATCACTAAGGAATATATTGAACAAAGTGGGGGCCAATGTACAGCCTTGTTTGACCCCTCTGGTTGTGATGATATTTTCTGTGAGCGGTCGGGAAGGGAGTGAAAGGGACAGGACCAGCCACCTGCACATGGCCCACCCACCCTATCAGAGGAAGAGGAACATTAGGGAGGGACCGGCTGGGTTGCCATGCAAGGGAATGGGAGAGAGGGAGGGGAGCGAGGGGCCCATTGCCCCTCCCCTCCCTTGCAATCATTGTGCAATGATACATGTTCGAACCGTTCGCTTCCCCTTTTCTTTCTTTTCCACTTCACCAGACTCAGCCACAGCAACGCGTGGCCGGGCCCGTTAGTTAAGTATATTCAAGCACATGGTGATTGAGAGCAAGGAGCTGATATTTCAGCATGCTGTTCGTATGTTTTCAGATAAATGCAGATGTGTCTATTTTGCATAATTTTGTCACTTTTGCATTTTTCCTAAAAATGATGCAATATCATCACACCAATGGGTCTCCTTCATGTCCTTCTCCTCTAGATTCCAACCCCCTAGATTCTTCAGTTGACAGTGATTCTCAAGGCAATCTGATCAGGAGCTCTCCTGATGCCTAATCATGGAAGACAAGCATGGAGAGATTGCTCAGCCATCCTGTTTGTGTCACAGTTCACAACATTGCTAATGCCAATTACTAGTAGTCAGCATAGGCTGCAAACATCAGTATATTCATGGATGATACTACACACCTCCATTAATCAAGAGTGATTCAACCTACAGAACACACAGAACATGCAACATACAGCACTTTGACATGTTCTCTGATTTTTTTTTACTATCTGCATGCTATAATGCTGATCACTACTCTACATAAAGAGTAACCATATTTTCTGGTTTTTTATGATGATGTTTATATGTGTGCTAAAATTCAAAATGGTCACTTTCTGGTACTTTGCCAGAGGAACAGAACTATCCAAACTTCCCTTTCCTTCTGCATTGAGGATCTGCAATAAGATAAGAGGGACTCTGCAAAGATTGTGCCCTCTTCACTAGCAAAACAACCCCCCCACACATACACACATTTGGATCAAACTTAATGGGTAGCTGTCTCATACCAAGTCACAGCATCTAATTTAGGGTAGTCTGTTCTGACCAGTAATGGCTGTCCAGAGTCTTAAGTAGAGCAAGATCTTTCCCACGACTGCTGTCTGAGATCCTTCAACTGAAGACACTGGAGACTGAGCCTGTGACCATCTGAATAGAAAGCATGCGCCCTAACCACTAAGCAGATCTACCTATTAACAACAGTAGCAGCTACATCAGAACACCTGTACAAAGATGAAAAGAAGATGCTCAAATTATAGACTTAGCATGTTAAACAATCGAGTAACTGCTTACAAACAAAATGAAATTATTATTCTAATTGCAAAATGGATGAGAGTAATTTGGTTTGTTTATATTGGGTCATTAATCATGAAGTCGGCTTAAAGATCAAGAAATACAAAATACAAAAGATGCACTTATAAGTAGCTGATCTGAAATAGTGCAACTGTTCTTTGGTGCCATGCATTTTCTATTCCTGCTGACACCAGAATTTTGAGTGGGTTTTTCTTTAAGTTAAACACAGCATGCTGTGGTACCCCATCTTGGTCCAAACCCTGGACATGACGGGGATGGGGAAGGAGGCAAAACCTTCAAAAGTAAGTGAGCTAAAAAGCCTAGAAAATAGAGGAATTGACCTAGCTGGTGTACATTTTCCAGGGACTTCTCAGACACTGGCTCCCAGTCCAGTTTTCTTAGTCTTAAGAAGGCTTCAGAATTTAGGTCAATACTGTTTCGCTACTTTCAGAAAAAGCCTGTTCAGGGATAGTCAACTCTGTACATGGTGAGGACCAGGAAATAAATATGGAGGGTGCCTCATCTCCCTGTCTACCCAGCACAGTGGCCACATCTTTGATGCTACTGGGTAAGGCAGGGGTGTACCATCCAGAGGAACATATGGGGTCCAATGTCCTCAGGCTGTGGCCATTTAGTCATGTGGGGGTTGAAAATTGCCCCACACCCCTCCTCTTTCCCCCCCGAGTCCATACAGTAACTTCAAGACCTGGTGCAAAAAAGTTGTTTGGTCATGGGGGGAGCCCTATTCGGGGGTGGGGGATGCAGAAAAATCAGATTTTGCACTGGATTACATTTTTCCTAGATATGCCTCTGGGGTAAGGCAGTGGTATCTGATTCTTAGGACATTCATAAAACCCATTTTGGGGAAGAAGTTCACACAGGTCTCTCCCTCAAAATGTCTCCAGAATGCTTTATTTCTCTTAAACTGGGTTTTTCAAAAATCATTGCACTAGTGATCTTTTTTTTTCTGAAGATGAGGGGAAGACATCTCCTGTTGCCTTTGTGAACAAAACCAGGCAGGAGATGCTTTATTTCTCCCTCTCCTTAGCTCTTACTTTCATTTTCACTGCACTTGTGCCTGCCATTTCATGTGCTGCAGAGATTCTCCTTTCCTGGTGAAAATTTCCCACAGAGGTTTCCTCTGCTTACAGTTCATCCACACGCAATTTCACTGCCAAATGTCCATGAATGAAGTTTGTTTTGTCTGGCAATCCCACACAAGTGTCATTTTTCCTTTTTTGTTTGTTTTGAGGGGGATATCTGCAAAGCTATGACAACACAACATGAGAATCTGCAATATGTCAGGCAAAAATAAAGTTTATTAATGTACCTCTGTCCCCCAAGCACCAACCAGTTACTAGCACTTCTCTGGGAACCCTAACCTTGGACCATGTGTGTGTAGAGTGCCATCAAGTCACAGCCAACTTATAGGAATCCCAGTAAGGGGCTTTCAAGGTAAGTGGGAAGCAGAGATGTTTTCCCATTGCCTTACTCTGTAGAGTCTTCCTTAGTGGTCCCCCATAAGCGTTACCAGGTCCTCCCTGGCCACCGGCAGGGGATGGAGAGGTAGGATGGCTAGCTTCAGGTTGGGAAACTCTTGAAGATTTGGCGGTAGGGCCTTGGGAAAGCATGGACCTCAGTGGGGTGCAATGCCATAGAACCCACCTCCAAAGCATCCATTTTCTCCCATCCTATCTCCCATCCAAGTGATGACCTTACTTAGCTTCAAAGATCAGACTATACCATCATGCTTTCCCTCTACCTCTGATCATAAAAATGTCAATTCTCATGAATACATGTGCATTTTCATTAAATAAAAAGGGAGTGGCAATAAACCTACAGCTAACGCACAAAAACAATAAACCTAACAAGGCTGAGGAATTAATCAAGTCAACCTTAGAAATATATGTATTTATTCATCTTATCACATTATTCAAATATTAGATTTATGTGGCTACATACATGTCTACCATAGACTTAATTCATCCCTCGACCTTTGCGGGTTTATAATGTTCATGTTCCTAAATGGAAAGCCCCATAAACTGATATTTTTTTCCTGTGCCACAATCCAAATGGCAGCAACAAAATTAGATGATTTAGTTGGCTTTTGCTTATGAAACAAATCTTTTACTTAAAAGAAATCCTCTATTGAATGGCTTTCAAGATTATGCAAGCAAAGATTTTGCACAGGTCAGTCAGCAATGGAAAAGAAAGCTGACTGAGGGAAGTTATTCTCTTCATCTTTGGGGAATCCGATCCATCTCACATAAAGGGGAGTCAGCAGGATATGGGTGCTGCTGACTTGCATGAGTGGATTAATGGACTGACTTGGTTATTAAAGGAAATGCCTATGAGTGAAGTTAGTTCAGCATGGAAAGAAGAGTCTACCAGAGTAGCAGGCAGATCAATATTAAGGCAATTTTGTTTGCTTTACTTAATCAATGGCCTAAGAGGAAAAAGCAGCACCAAGGAGAAATGTGCTGATTGGTGAGAAACGAGGACGAAGGGCAGAAGGCTTACTTGTGAGGGAAAGTCAATGCAAGATGAGAAGCAACATTAATTTCAGAAGGAGTGTGAGGGATAGTTGAACCTTGGACTGGATATGGAAAGAAATGGCCTTGAGTGGTTGTTTTTGTTTCAAATGTCTCAGAACTCTAGCCTAAGTAATTTATTGAATGCTGAATAAGAATGGGCCATCTATCCCTTTTTTGTCTCATCTTTCCTCCAAGGAATTTCAATCATTAACCAATAAGAAAGTTCCTTACTGTCTCCAGTACTAAATTCTGTCTAATGAAGAAATGAGATGGATTGGGATTTCAGCTGGGGCATATTGTAGTCTTATACTAGAGTTGACAATCTGCAGGTGAGTTTACAGAAAATGAAGGGTGGACACTATGTCAGAATATCTCTGCTAATATGTTTGCAAATATCCCTCCCCACCAGTGGTGGGATTCAAGTAGTTTAACAACTGGTTCCGGTGGTGGGATTTAAAAAAAAAATAACAACCATTTTAACAACCGATTCTGCCGAAGTGGTGCGAACCTGCTGAATCCCACCACTGCTCCCCACCCCATACTACACCCTCCAATATCGAAAAATTTCCAGTCCCAGGTTGGCAACACTATCTTACAGTGTCAGCTACCTTCTAAGATATGATCTTCTTGGCCGCGTACAAAACGTTGCTTAAACGTTTTGCTTCATAGGTGGTGTGGTTCTCATCATCCAGTTCTAACGTTACTAGAAAATGGAGGCCCCCTACATCATGAGAGGATCCACCTCAAGCTGGGAATCCCTCCTTCTAGTTTCTACCTGCCGTCGTTACATTCATAAGGATAAGAGGCAGTAGCTAGCCAGCCACCTCTTTTACTGTGCCTATAGGGCAGTGGTGGCGAACCTTTGGCACTCCAGATGTTATGGACTACAATTCCCATCAGCCCCTGCCAGCATGGCCAATTGGCCATGCTGGCAGGGGCTGATGGGAATTGTAGTCCATAACATCTGGAGTGCCAAAGGTTCGCCACCATGGCTATAGGGAGACTTTATGTAAAATTGCCATCCTGAATTCTTTTTATGTTCCTATAACTGATATTTGCCCTGTCCTGTGAATATAAACAACACTAAAACCCCGGTTTGAGCCTATAAGTAGGATAAAAATGTGCACTTCAAACACTGCCAAATATTAAATAACACTGCGACTCATCAAACAGTGTCAACTACAGTATACCAGTGATTTTCTGTCCTCCAATGAATCCTGGGATATTTATATACTCCAAAACAGGTCATGCATCAAATCAAATCAAGAAATTGCCAGGACCAACCACAAGTACTGCATCCCTCAGTGAATACACTGAATGATTCTAATAAGTTCTGAATTCCTGCATTCATTTGTGAACCTAACGCAGAGCAAGACTGAGTGACCAAGGTGCACATCTTTTCCCCCATGCTTTTGCCGCAGCAAACTGTAGAAATAAACAATTAAAAACACAGTTTGACTATCTCACAGGTCCTACACAATAAAATGCTTGATCTGTGCTTTTCCACCACTAGTTCTTAGCTGCAATTAGTCCTTTTCCTCATAAGCACCCTAACAGATAGGCCACTTCTGATGAAATAGCCATCTTCAATGGAAGCTAATTTGAGTTACTAAATTTCACTACACATTCCTATTCAGAAAGAAGGGCTTCACTGCGTGCTATGCATAAACTGAATGGACACCGAGGCACGTGCAAGTGAATTTATAGAATTGGACAGCATACCAAATGATGCACTAAATCCAGATGTGGATGTGCAATTTCCCCAACGTTGACAACAAGTGGCAATCAAACTGTACAACAAACATATTGTGATCAATAACAAGAATGCACCAGTGGCTGTCTGCCATTCAATATTAAGAGCTGCATTGTTCCAAGGACCCAAATCAAGGTCAGAACAACATATTCAGGCATAATAGCACATCTCTCAGCTGCTCTTCTACTATATGCAGACATGGCATGTTTTCCCTTGAACACTTCATTGCTTTCCTGTTTAATTAGGGTTTTTTAAAAAAATCTGCGGGCATAAGCAGGACAAATCCTATCGATAAAGTGTAACAGCTGTTTATTTTAAAATAAGGGCCAATCCAGAACTGGATTTTCATGTGGGGATAAAGCAATCCAGTTTCAAATAACTGTTACAAAGCAAGTTAAATGTAATACCCAGTGATGTGAGGATCCAGCACAAGTCTGGACTTAGTTCCCACCTGGTTAATGGGCCTAGAGTTTGTCTGCAGCCTAACTCTCCCACTGAAAAATCAAATGGGAATTAGCACTGTATTTCTAATCAGAGTAGTGCCCACTAAAACTTATAGACATCAATACATGTAGAAAGGTATAACTTTGTGTTGTCAGCAGATTTGCCCAGACCATACTGGGTCCTTTTTTGATTCAACCAGACAGTTGAATCCAACCGCCTCTTATACTCAGCTTTGCCTAATTCCCTTCTTATTCCAGCTGCTCATTGCACATATCTTTTATCCATCAAGGTCCCATGATTCCTATCTAAGCCATTTTGGTGGTCAAAAGAGTCCCTTTCCTCCCCCTCTCACCAGCAGAAAAGCTGGTTAGATTCAGCCCAAGATGATTTTAGCTCACTGGTTAGCAATTGGAGGGGGGTTATATTTACAGTCTCAAAACCTGCCAAAACTCAACAAAAACTAAAGCAAAGTTTCAAAGTTGCATATTTGAAGTACTGATTTCTAACACAGACTGTTGGTATTGTCATGAAACATAAAACTCAACCATATTCCATGATGATTTTAGAACATTTGATTGCAGCTGTGGTTGTGTCAGGTGAAAGCATTAAGTTAAAGAAAAAATTAAATGTAACACATCAGTTAATAAGAAATCAGTATTCATGGTAATGTTAATTATTGCTTCTTTCTTGTCATTCATGTTAACATATTTTGGTGCTGTCAAGAAACAGTAATTCTCTAGTGGGGGGGGGTTCATAACAAGAAGTAGACAACAACTTAGGTTGCATCTAAATTATAATTACTTCAAAAAATTTTCATTTAAATTGACCATTATTTCTTCAAAAATATTATTGACAAAGTTTTGTAGCAGTGTCTCCACTCCTCTAAACTCCTCTAAACCCATTGCAGTTAATGGGTATTGGGGGTAGGGGTGGGGGCGGGGTGGGGTGGGGGGGAAACTGCCATCAAATCCAAATCTGGTAACAGTGTCTACTGAAATAGCAACATCACTCTGTAAATAACTGCCTGATTTTGAAATGTTCTTGTTTTCTCTGTGAAAATGCCCGACAACTTACCGGTAGCTTTAATATTTTTGTCTAATCTCCTTTTAAACAGTTCAAAAGCCTCTGGTGCCAAATCATTTACGACAAGGAATAGGGTGTGGAAATACAGTGATGCTCTATGGCGGATTCCGCATGGGCCAAAAACAGCGGTGTGAAAACGGTGTGAAAACAGTGTAAACCCTTTTATACCATTTTAAACTCTTTTACATCATTTTCACATCATTTTCACACCATTTTCACACTGCTGTTTTTGGCCCATGTGGAATCCACCTACATCTTTCTGGGAAGGTCATTTGAACTGGGGGGTGGGGGGGAGCCCAGTTTACAAATCTTATCCTACCCTTAATTTGATAGATAGATAGATGAATGAATGAATGAATGAATGAATGAATGAATGAATGAATGAATGAATGAATGAATGAATGAATGAATGAATGAATGAATGAATGGTGGGACAAGATTCATATACAAGATTCAAGATTCAAATATAGCATTACTCACATAAAATAAGGGCTACTAAGTTCATGAGACTATCATAGACTATCTTTTGGTGGGAAAAAGTTTCCTCAGTGAGTCTGAAAGTATAGGGTCATTGCAAATACTAAATACATTTAATATATCTGATACATACCTTGAGTGAAAATGTACTAACACATATCTGGCCACTGGAACTCCTCATACATACCACTTCAGAAAGGGACAGAAAGGTAATTGGGGAGTTAAAATAAAAGTATGTGACAGAAGTAATTATGAGATCACCGCCAGGACACTGGAGGAGGGGAAAAACATTCTGGCAATCTGAACAAAATGACAAAAAAATCCAGTCAGCATCTATGCTGGCTAAGGCAATTTGCCTCCTCTTTGAAAATCTTCTCTTTGAGCCTTACTTCAGCAAAATGCAGCTATCATTTCTAAAAGGTCTCATAAATTGGCAAAAAAAGAAGCCGACCCAACATACAAGTTCAAAGGAAGGGGAAAAAAAATAACATGCCCGAGCCTATAAGTTCACGCATTTGATGAGACGCTACATGAAACATCCACTTCTCTTGCCCTCATTTGTTCTGTTCAATGAATATGGATTAGCAATTAACCACAGCTACACTTGAAGTTAAAATATATTACAGGAATAAATGCAACGTAGTTTATGTGATGAGAACTTCTCATTGATCAACTTGCAACAGACAAAAAGAAAAAAGAAAAGAAAAATGACCTCAAAACTCCTGCCTGCTTTACATGATAGGAGTAGTTTGCTTTACTATTGTTGTATCCAGTTATGTCAGACCTGCATTATAGATGGCAGAGATCTCTTGGGCAGCACTTAGGACTGGAATGGTTTCAAAAAGAACCATCAGAAGCTTGAGTGGTTATTTTTATTGGGAGAGCATCTAGGCAGACTTCCTTCCACTTCTTGCCTGAGAGATGAATGCTAGTATATGTTTTTATTTATTTAATTACATTTTAAGGCCACGCTTCTCAGGACATCTTGCAACATGTAAAATCACATTTTTTTAAAAACACACACACACACACACGAATTAATGACTTTCAAGATGCCCTGTCATTAACAGCCATACTTAAGTCTCACAAATTGTTGCCTGTGGCTTCCTTTCTTGAGTCAATCCATCTCAGGATGTGTTTTCCTCTTTTCCTGCTGTCTTCAGCTTTTCTTAGCATCATTTTTTTTGCCGTGAGTTTTGTCTTCTAATGATGGGACCAAAGTTTGTAGTATTAGTTTAGTAATTTTAGCTTCTACAGAGGTTAGTTAAAGCTATCCCCCACCCCCAAATCTGGATCAGTTATACTGATATTGCTTCAGATTTTGATTAATTCAGGTCATAGCACACATTCCTACAACTTATCATGACATCCTGGAATGGATCTTATTTGTAACTAATTTTAAAAGAACTGTTGGAATATTGAGGTGGAATTGTTTGAAAAAACCCCAACATTTTAGATAGTAAAGCCCAGAGATCTGAAATCCGAGGGAATAAGCAAAATAACTTTTACTCTCTGAACATCACAATAATCACTCTAGGAAATAAATTTAAGCACTCTCCCCCCCACCCCCCCACTAAATTATTCTGTTTCTATAACTTTGTTGATTAAGAAGACCAAGGACTTTGGGAACGCTTCATGTTTCTGCTAAATGTTTCATATGCTGCAGATTAAACAGTTGGATACGCTGTCAAAATCTGTTCGGAGGTGATTATGTAAAACCACTACCATATGGTTAGCTTAGCATTTCCAGGATTGTTGTAAAGGTTTAGATTCTTAAAAACAGTTCAGGTAAGGCTCATTTGGAAGAATAATGCCATGTCAACAGTTTACAGTTCACATTTTGATAACTTCAGCATGGCTAATTTGAAAACTTTTTTTTTCCTTCTTAAAAGTTATAACAAATAAATATAAAAAGGGATTGCATTTAAATATGCTGTATATATGAATTACATAACTTGGATCTAGAGAAAGCTTGGGAGTATTAAGCATTATTTTATCAAGGAAGGAAGGAAGGAAGGAAGGAAGGAAGGAAGGAAGGAAGGAAGGAAGGAGGAAGGAAGGAAGGAAGGAAGGAAGGAAGGAAGGAAGGAAGGAAGGAAGGAAGGAAGGAAGAGAAAGAGGGGGCAGGGTTAGAATGACACGTGGCATCATTCATTCATTCATTCATTCATTCATTCATTCATTCATTCATTCACAGAACTCATCTGCAACTTGGTGCCCACCAGCATGTCTACTGGTGTCCACTTCCTTTTCCCTTATAACATTTGCACCCAAACAAAGTGTTTGGCTTTTTTTCCATCTCATGGAAGCCTGTGATTTTATCACTGGGTCTGCAGAAATAGCTGTTACTCATAATGGGATGATGGTTGGCTGGTAAGCTTGCCATTTCCCTGTTCACAATTGGCAAAACCTCACCTTTAGGCCCAGTTATCCACCTTCAAGAATTAAGGAGCAGGAGAAAAAAAAGGGCTGAAAAATGACCTCATATTTATATTCTAGGAATTTCCTCATGTCTCTATGGTTGGTACTATATAGACTAAGGGAAATTCATAGAGTGTCACCCGGAAGAGATAATACATCTTCAATGTTCCCCAGGCACAGTTCTTCTGTCTGGAATGAACTAATATTTTGGTAATTGCTTTGGTTGATATTAAAGCTGTTTCTGTGCCGTTCAGTCAGAATTGGCTCCACACATACTTATCACCTGATGATTTTAACATTGTGTCAGTTTGTATCAAACTCTACAGTAAGTGATTTGGGTACTATTTCCCCATCTTGAATTGTATTGTCCTCATTAGAAATAGAACCTGGATGAGATTGTGTAGGACAGAATCTTTTTTCCCTTCTTCTGTTCACTCAATGAAAAATTTACTGTGAAGCTTCTTCAGTTCCTGTGACTAAAACTGGACAAGTGGAACTTCAATTCACAACCTATATGTACTTCCACTGCTGGGACAATGTACTACACTTTGGCTCACACAGTTTGGCCTGCATTAATGACTACTAGGAAATCTTTCCTTGGTCTTAAGGCTAAATTTGCTCTTCATAGATATGGTCATTATGATGTAGAAAATCATAAATATGTAATGTGAAAGCAATATAAAGGCTGCAATGGAACTTCTTGCAAATGGCAACCTACTCCTTATGTGTATTTCCCTTGTCTGCAAAGGGTTGTGTCAGTGTAAATTGCAATAGCTTTTTTAAAGAATTTTTTTAAAAAACTCTCTGAATTAGTAGTACTTCTGGTGGTGTTCTGTGCTCAGCGGGGAAAGGTTTTAAGTACAACATGTTTGAAATTCAGATTCTTGCTGAATTGAGTGTTGTTTGCATGCATCTATTCCCTCTTTGTTCACCAGGAGAAAGTTTATGACAAAGCTAAGGATTTTTTATTTGAAATAATTTAAGAACATCAGTTTCAGGCCAGTGAACCATTGGAAAGATGAACAGATAGAGATGGGGTTCTGAGAAGACTTCATTATAAAAAGGCAGTGGCGTAGCGCCCAGGGGACCAGGTGGGGTGCAACACCCTGAGTGTCTGCCTTGCAGGGGCATGGCTATGACATGTTGGAGGCATGGCGGGGGCATGGTGGGAGCATGCAGGGGAGGGGATGGGCCTGTGGGGGCATTCTGGGGGCAGATGATGAACATGTTCCCCAGGCACAGTTCCCCCTCGCTCCACCTTTGTGAAAAGGTTCTGGTACTGCCCGCTAGTGATGCTTATTTGGATTTATGATCAATTCATGTTCTCTGAATTTTGACATCCCTTTTTTCTTCAGTGGGGACCCCAAACAACACTGACCCTGTGAGGAATGCCAAGCTGAGAGAAATAATAGTTTAAGATCCCACAGTGAACTGTCATGGCAGAGAGGGGATTTGAATTTTGATTGCTGAGATCCTAGTCCAACACTCTATCCACTGGCTCATCAAGCAAACTACTGGTCATCACCACATCCATCAGAGATGCTGAGTGGCAGATCTCCCATTCCTGCATGCCAAGTATGGTGATGGCCATACAGTCCTGCTAAAGGTGATGCCTCCCCTAATACCTTAAATTATATCTGTGCCTGTTCTGCCTTCCCATTTGTCTTCTAGAATCATGGAGTGTAAGCAACTACACCTACCTACTTCTCAAGTTACCTTATCAAACACTCCCAATGCCTGCACTGCTTATTAACCAGAGGTGTTTTCTTCTGTCTATGCCAGATCTGACAGGAAAAAAAATCCTTCTGGAAATGGGCAATCCTTGAGAATGTTTATCTCAAATGGATAGGAGGAATTGAGAAATAGAAATTTATTTCTTTTGGAAACCAATCAATCAAACAACCCCTCCAACTGAATCATTAAAAATAATACTTAGAGTGAGAGGTATAAGGGAACCAAATCGATCTAAAAAAAGAAAGAAATGAAAATGGAAAAAAAGGCACTTCCATACTGCTTGCATAGAAAGAAATGCCAAACAGAAAGGAACAGCCAAATGTTTGGGTAGGCTGCAGAGGATTCATTAAATAAGAGCCCTATGCAGAATTAGCATTTTAACTCCTTTTTTTTCTATGTCAGCAAAGAAGAATGGAACATCTCTGAATGTCTCAAATACCATGTAATCATTATATGCTAAAAATAGGGAGAAAGATCAGGAATTAATTGAAAGTGTCTAAATTACATGTAATTTCAACCTTGGAGATTGTATAATTGAAACAAAGCAAACAACGAATAGCAGACATAATACTAACTATACCCAGATTTTAATTAGATGTGAACAAAACAAAACATTATTAATCTCCTTCACCAACGACTCTGGGTGAACTCATATTCAAATGATTTTTGACATGTGATACAATCAGTATGTTTAATTGTTGAAGCTATTGATAGCTGGAAGTCCTTTTTAAAAATAGTCTGGTTGAATGTTTTTGAGATAAAATATAGCCTGCTTTCCAGATGTTCTGGTAAGAAAACAAAACTAAATATATCCATGTGAACAATGACTAGCCAGAGAAAGTTAATTGTGCATAAATCCTATTCAATCTGCAGAACAAATCTTAATTCTCATTAATTTCATTGGGACTTGAGTATTAGCATCAATTTCTGGATTGGGTCCAATGTGTTCAGCTTCTAGGAACAATTTATTTACTTCATACATTTTAATTGTGGCCTTCCTCCAAGGAAATTAAGACAGCATCTATCATTCCCTATTCTTCACAACAACCATATACTCAAAGCTAGGCAGAGAGAGAGAGAGAGAGAGAGAGAGAGTGATTACCCCAGGTTATCTAGTGAGTTTTGTGACTGTGAGGGTTTGTAAATCTGAGGCCCATTCCACATGGGCCAGGGAAGTGGTTGCACACCAGTATAATACCTGTGGAAGTTCCTTCACACGGAGGTACCTCCATTTTGTTTTTTAACTTACTTTCCCTTCCCTGCACAGCTCCACAGGGATGAGGGGACATACCCCTGTGGCCATGGCAGTGTTTCAGGGGTTGGAGGTCAGGAGACGTGTCCCCCCATCCCTGTGGAGCTGCATGGGGAGGGAAGGGAAGTTGATAAACAAAATGGAGGCACTGAAAAGTGGCACCTCCCACCCAGTGCGGTTTGCACAGCACTGGGTACAAAATGAGCAAGTTTGAGCAAGTTTCACAGACACCATTTCCCTGCCGGTTTGGGGGGAAAGCATGATGCTTCCTTGTTGCAGAGGTGGCAGCTATGCGACCTGCTTTCCAGGAACAGTATTTTTACCATTCCTGGGGTGCTGTTTTTGACCAGTGCAGAATGGGTCTGAGTCTTCCCAATCCTAATCCAAAACTCCGTGGCTGAATTTGTTTGTGTTGCCAAGTCACAGCTGACTTATGGCAACCCCACAGGGTTTTCAAGGCAAGAGAGGTTCAGAGGTTTTACCATTGTCTGCCTCTGCACAGGCTGAGAGAATTCTGGAAGAACTGTGACTGGCCCAAGGTCACTCCACAGGCTTCAAGTGAAAGTAAATTCAGTTCTCCAGATTAGAGTTCACCACTGTTTACCACTCTGTCACAGTTTTAGCTTTCCAGCTTCACTGTTGGTTTGATAGATATATTTTATAGCATGTAGATCTTTTCATATGCAAGTGATGTAATGTTTTTATGAATAATGCATATCACTGATACATACAACATGCATTCAACATGCAATACTGACTTTAGCATATTAATGAACAGTGAAAAGGGTATCTATTTTACAGGGGAAAATGGTGCGTATGATACAGAAAATGATGCATAAATAAAGAATCATAGATTCAATTAGAACAAGGAAAAAGATCAATCAAACCCGGAATCTGAGCTCAAAATTTGAATTTGACCTGGAAGACAGAAGGGTGGACAAACAATATAGTTATATGTATACAATGATGATCAAAGCAGTCCATGCAACAATAGCCTTGGGCTGGAAAGAAAAGAAAAAATGGACACTTCAGAGATGGTTAGAATATATCTGGGAACAAGTGACACTTGATATTTTTGATATACTAACCAAAAATAAGACGTGGCAAGATAAACAGAATGAAATTTTGAAGATATGGATAATATACGTGGACTGGATGAAAGAAGCTCGAGTCAACGGAGAAATATGGGAGAAGAGGCTACAGAGAATGAACTTACTGCTGTTTGTGTGACAAAACTATGAAGAAGAAGCAATGGGGGGAGGGAGAAAAGGGGGAAAGTGTTGTTTGAAAATTACTATAAACTGTAAAATTCAAAGGATACAATAAATTTAAAAAAACAAAAAAAAAGAAAATTTGAATTTGACCCATATTGAATTTCACAACCTTATTGTTTGGATTTGGAAACCCATCCACTCACCCTTCAGCTTTCTGCAAAGCAAACCTGTGGCTTTTTATTTTCCGACCCTTTCCTATTTCCACGTGCCACATTATTGCTGTAGAATTTACAAACTTTTAAAAATTACTTTATGCACAAATTGCATATTTCTGATGTATAAACATCAGATAGGAAGCACACAAATGAGGAACGTAAACACATGAAGCTGTTCCATACTGAATCATGCCATGAGTCCATCAAAGTCATTATGGTCTACTCAGACTAATAGTGTTTCTCCAGGGTCTCAGGCAGAGGTCTTTCACGTCACCTGGTCCTCCTTTCCCCCCTCTCCCCCATATACTCCCTTTTCTGGGTTTTCTTGGAGGGTACCAGCTTTCTCTGGGTTTAAACCTCAGCCATAGCCCACGCCCTGTAATTTGTTGGGATGGGTTTTATGTGGGCTGAGTGGGTATGCATTTTTTAGGAAGGGGGGCAGGGTGGGAGATGGCACATCAATTCAGTTTTTTTAGGATGGTTTTATATTACTATTAGTATTGGGTTTGTATGGTTGAACCCCATCCAGGGACTCTGGTGATGGGTGGGAAATAAATGTAAGGAAACAAACAAATAAGTGAAGACAAAGAAAAATCCCATCACTTTGTCCCTGTGTGCTGATTCTGCATGGAAGAATTTTAAAAACTTGTAATTTGGAATCTTCTCTTCACCTGAAATTTGGCAAAGAGTGCCATGGGCAAGGGTGGAAGAGGTAAGTAACAGATGGGAATGTATTTTCTGTTGAAATCGCTGTGCAAACATCACCAAATGCAACAGCAATCCTAATCATTTGATACATAAAAGAACTGGAACAATTTTGTTTTGAAGAAACAAAAAAAGTCATACCCAAATGCTACAGAGAGGGAGTGATCCTTAACACAAAAGCAAAAAAAAATACTGCAGTGAGGTGGTTGTGGGGGAGATACCTTACAGTGCATAGTTTCCAAGGGTACAGAGTATTTTAAACAAAACCTTTAATTATAGACTTCAGATGGGAGCTTGTGAAGAGTGAAAATGTGTTCCCAACCAAAGACTTTAAAAATCTTTAAGTAGGAGTTTGCGATCAGTCATTCGTATCAAAGTCTTCCCTTTCTCTTCTATGGAGGAAGCCAGGGCAATGCTTTAAGCTAAAACCTTTCTAGGTAATGGAGAAAATGTATCAGTGTTCAGCAGTCTATGTGACTACTTACTGTAAAGGTCAGGCAAAAAGAGTTCACATTATCCCTTCTCAAGGGGGGACTGGCAAGAGAATAAAGAGGTCCCCATAGCCTTGCTATTTTGGCCTGATGCATATTTTATTTTTTAATAAACCGAAAAAAAATGAAGTTGTCATGTCATGATTTATCTCATCCACTCCACCTGTCACAGAATTGCTGATACCTAATCAGATTGTCCCAATAATCTTGCCAATTTAATGCAAAGACACATGACCATAAATATTGATGAACTCATGATGCAAAAGAGCTTTGGATTAATTTACTCCATAAAATGTAGCAATCGATATTGCCTCAACAGTGCAATTAGGCTGCTCACAATAGATCTTTTCTGCCCCTAAAGAGCTGTAAAAAAAAAAGCCAACATGCTATTAACGTGTCTCATTTGAGGGCTGCTAAAGTTGAATAGAGTAACTCCAAGGGCACGACAGGATATGTTTGTGTCGGAAATCCGAGCCTGGTCAATCACTGTTTGGGTCAGACCCAAACAGCTTATCTGCTGGTGAAAAGAGAGGGCAACACCCTTTGTGGTCTCCTAAAGGCTGTGTTTGAGGTTGTGGGTTCTTCTGCATGAACAAAAAATGTGCACAGTTGGGGGCTGAAATAAGGAAGTGATAACCAGAATCTTGAATTGAACTCAGTAAATGTTTGGCAACAAATGGAGTGTCTGCGGAATGGGTTTGACATGCCCATCCTGGCTGGTGCCTGATAGTAACTGGGCTGTCATGTTCTGCACTAACTGGAGTTTTTGTGTTCTCTTTAATGGCACATCCATTAGTGTACATTACAGTAATGTGGCCTCAAAGTGACAGCTGCATGGATCCATGTGGCCAGGTCAGCTGAGTCAAAGTAGAGCTGGAAGAAACTGTATCAACTTGTGTTTTTGCCTCCAGTAGCAGTGCTAGAACCAGCATAACCCCATAGACTCTTAATTGCGTCAGTGAACATCAACTAGACCCCATCAATGGAGGGGCACACGATGTCCTTCGAGGCTTCACCCTTTCCTACCAGCATTTCCTCAGGATTTGCCCGGTTAAGGCTATACAGACAGAGAGGAGATGGTGGAGTTCTTCTTAAATAAGTCTGTAACTGATAAGGCCTTAAGGTGGCGGGTTTAGCACAGGCTAGTTGTGCTGTTAATTATATTGACAAGCACTGTGCAGTGTCTTAGGCTAGGAAGGGGAAACCAAAGCAAGTCCAGAGCACCCGTAATTTGAATGTTGAAGAAAGTCAAATTAGTAGTTTGTAGGTTCTCACTTTTGGAAAATTTACTGGGATTCCCCAGGCAGCCACCATTAAAGTGGATTTTCTAGGTGGCTGCCATGTTGTGCTGGTAAGTGGGTGGGGGGGATTCTCGAGTAGGGGGGATTCTTGGTTGTGTGATTCACAGGGAAACTCAGCATTTCCCATGTGAACTGTGCCACCTCCTGATGCCGGGATTCAAGTGATCCTGGCTGGTCCCTGCATCACTGTGCAAATGGCAACACAGACAATGTGGGTTCATTTAAACCATTTGGGTTGCCTGTGCAGAATCAACCAAAGTTAATCTAACATTTTCAGGTTCCAGCCCTGTTTAATAGAATGCCATTTAAAAATAAGATTAAAAAAATTCTAACATGTGTACAAAATAAGGCAACTAACCTGGTTTTACATGAACTGGGCAAAAACCCTACCTGGCTCCTTCGGTTTTCTAAAAACACAGGGAAGATGTTGGCAGGAAGCATGACTCTTAGGTTCTCCTCAGTTCCCTCATACCCATGCCATGTATCCTGAGATACATATGAGTTTCTGCAAAGGATCAAATTGCAACATGAGGGTGCAATTTGATCCTTTGTGAGTTGCAAACCCAGAGACCAGAGACACCCTAGAAAATAATAATGGAATACTTTTTGTTACACAAAAGTCTAATAACTAAATAGCATAGTGTTGGATCCTACAAATCCTTTGCACTGTTGAGACCAATTATTCTCTGTTGTCCGGACTTCATCCACTGAAAAAAAAGACATCTTCTGTTAGAGAACAGCTTTCTCTTTCATTGGTCGCTCAGCAAGAGGCAATCACTGGATCCAACTCACCAGAAGGGAGCTGTAGGTTTCAACCCCATAATTCTCTGTCTGAAGATATTTTAAGCGTTCTATGACAATCATTACAACGGCTTGTAAAAACGTCAAGCTGACTGTTTATGATGAATTTTAGATTTTTTAACCCACTAAATTATACTGAAGTAGACATTTAGAGACTTCTACACTCTTTTAAAAGCTGCTCAATCTGTTCTTAAAAGTAAGCCACCCTGACAAGTGACAGCAGCTCAAACTGATTGTGTCCCACGATACACTGCAACATCTGGATGTAAATGCCTGTTTAGTACATTATGGATTGATCCTTCGGGATGCTGCAGTAGAAAACATAGTGCCAAGCCTTGTGATGCTGCCAATGGATGGCAAGTCTGTTGAGGAGGATGCTGGGATGTAGCTATGACTGAAAGCTACACTGTTATAATTATATATCCCACCCTCATATCACCCATAGGCAGGCAGTTACCTGCACCTGCAACTACAGAATAGTGAGGAAAAATCTGTCTCATGATACCTCTCATGGTCTGGATTCAACTCATTGTTTCTGAAGAAAACAGCATTTTTTTAAAAGGATACTATGCAGCAGTTTTGGCAGCCTGAACAACCCTGATTAACTTGGGCTCGTTATAGTTTAAAAGCTATGCAGAGTTGGCCATGGTTAATACTTAAATGGGAATCCACCAAGGAAGGCCAGGGTTGCTATGCAGAAGAAGGCCATGGTAAACTGCAGTAAAATTCTAAGGAAAGATATACCCTTATAAACTCATTGACTTGAATGAACTTAGATGGGTATAAATCTATTTAGGATTGTACTAACTCTATGATTATACTTAGAAGGGTATAAATCTATTTAGGCTTGTCTGCATGAGACAGCCAAGACCCCAGTGGGGGCAAGGAAGCACCTGTTCCCAGTCCCTGTAGCCCCTCTGCCTTCCTTGGAGAGGAAGATTTTTTTTAAAAAATGCATTCTTGTATACTTACCTGATGTTCTTACCAAAAGTGACAAGGGGCAGCTCTAGGAGTTGCAGGAAACTTCATGGTTGTCATTTTTATTAAGAACTGTTGGTCAATGTGTGTGGCTAATGTAGTGGTTAAGAGCAGTGGAATCTAATCTGGGGAACCGGGGTTGATTCCTTACTCCTCCACATGAGTGGCAGACTCTAAGGCTCATTCCGCACATGCAGAATAATGCACTTTCAAACTGCTTTCAGTGCTCTTTGAAGCTGTGCGGAATGGCAAAATCCACTTGCAAACAGTTGTGAAAGTGGTTTGAAAACGCATTATTTTGCGTGTGCGGAAGGGGCCTAATCTGGTGAACTGGATTTGTTTCCATGCTTTTTCACATGATGCCTGCTGGGTTACCTTGGGCTAGTCACAGTTCTCTCAGAACTCTCAGCCCCACCTAACTCACAAAATGTCTGTTGTGGAGAGAGGAAGGGAAGGAGTAGCAAAGAAGCAAATGGTATAAAAGACAGCTTACAACATTCAGAGAGGTCTGTAAACCATTTGTAGGTGCCGATCTCATCGCAGAATTCTGTCAGGAAATGTAGTTCAAAAACATTATTTTATCCAAGTTTATTTCTAATCTCAAACTATTATTTTCATTCAACATTGAATAAGATGTAAAATAAAGCACTTGTCAGATAAATGGTAGCATCTGGAAAAATAAAGAAGGCTTACAACACTGATAGGAAAGAAATAGATCAGAATAGATGCTTATGAGGAACTGCAAAGACATAATAAGTAGTTATCAATTCCTCTCAGGCTGGGAAAGTACAATTTTGCATCAAATCATTTCATTCAAGCACATATAATTGAAGAAGCACTGTAGAAGTATGCCAGTGCACAGCCAAGAGGATCACTGCCCTCCTGCAATAGAAAAAAAATTTCGTACAATATTTATAAATATTACCTTAGAAAACAAAGGAATTGTTTAAATATAGAGAAGCTATCCCCTGGGATCCAGAATACAACAGGCACAAATCACAGCTACCATCAATTTTCACCTTAAGCAAAATTCAAGGCAAATCCAGATGTTTTTGCTTTGTCAATAAACTCTAAGTAGAGGAGAGCCTCAGAGACTGGGGGGGGGAGGGAGAGTAAGCTAGAGAGTTTACATTACGTTTCTCAGAGCTAGCTGCAAATTTGGGGAAACGGCTGGGTTGGATGACCTCTAAAATGTCCCCCATGTACATACAAATGTATGCATGCAGAACCAAACCCAAACTCATGAGCACCTTTTTGCATGAGAAAGGGATAAGCAAAGCATTCAACAGAGCTTTCAATGGTGCCATTCTAAATAGAAGTCAATGGGCTGGGAAGGGCATAAATTTACTTAGTAATGCACTGAAAGGTATATTCTGCTTTGTTTAGCTGCTGGCAAAGGTGTCTCTTTCACACGCGTTTCAATGGCTTCCGGGGCATTTTTTAAGGGAATCGAGCCTGGAGAAGAAATGAGGTGTGTAATGTTCTTAAACTCTCCCATTGGTAACAGCAGAGCTTGTAAAGGTGAGAATGTTAGATAGGATTACCAACCTCTAGGGAAGAACTGGAGTTCTCCCAGAATTAAAACTGATTGCCAGGCTACAGAGACAACAACTTCCCCTAAAGGAAATAATCGCTTCAAATAACAGTCTTTTTGACATCATATCCCAGCTAAACTTTTCCTCCTCCACAAATTCTACCCTTCTCAAATCTCCATAAATTTTTCCAAGTCAGTAGTCGCAATCCTATTTAGACTAGGATATAACCATTCCTGATTCAAATTCACTGTGTAACCCTTGAGCCAATCATTGGCCCTTTCCACACAGACACTTTTTGAGGCAGGAAATGAAATGTTTCCTCTAAGGCACAGGTGTCAAACTCGCGGCCCTCCAGATGTTATGGACTACAGTTCCCATCATCCCCTGCCAGCATCATGTTGGCAGGGGATGATGGGAACTGTAGTCCATAACATCTGGAGGGCCGCGAGTTTGACACCTGTACTCTAAGGAGTTCTGGAATTGCTTTTGCTCCAAAACATTTTATTTGCAACCTCAAAAATTTTAAATGAAAACGATTCTCTGGCTGGAACTTTTAAAAAAAGGCTTCATTTGCCTGTGCTGCTGCCCTCTAAGACTTTCCCCACTTTCATTTTCCAGTTGAACACCAATGGTGGGAGATCATCTTAAAAAGAGCATAATAGAGTTTGGATTTAGACCTTGCTTTTCTCAATCATAAGGAGTCTCAAAGCAGCTTACAAACTCCTCCTCTTCCTCTTCCCACAACAGAAACTTTGTGAGGTAGGTGGAGCTGAGAGAATTCTGACAGAACTGTGAAAGGCCGAAGGGCATCTAGCAGGCTGCTTGTGGAGAGATGGGGGAAATCCATTTCACCAGATTAGAGTCTGCCAGTCATGTGGAGGAGTGGAGATTCAAACCCAGATTTCCAGATTCGAGTCCACCCACTCTTAATCAGTACATCACGCTGGCTCTTTAACTCAGCATGTGCACCCGAAGCTGCCTTATATTGAGTCAGACTATTTGTCAATCAAGAATAGCATTATCTCCTGTGACTGGCAAGGACCCTCCAAGGGCTCAGGATAGTATTTCACATCACCTGACACCTGATTTTTTTTTAAATTGGAGATGCTACCCTGTACCTGGGACCATCTGCATTCAAAGTAGAAGTCCTGCATCCTCAGGTCAGGCCCCTCTTGTCTGCCTGTCCCGTTCTGCCTTATAGATATCTGAAGTGGCAGAAAGTGAACATTCAAGTTTAGGCAAACAACCTGAAGAAGTTTGAAGGACAATTAAGAGAACAGGGAATGTTGGAGGTCACATGACCCTGGTATAAACAAAATGTTTAGTTCAGCCTAAAAAATACAATGCTTTAAAAACACATCCGACTGTGTTTTAAGTTCCTATTCCACATAGATAATTGAAGTTGTGAGATATAATTAGTGGTGAAAGGCCTTTAAGAACATGTTGGGAAAATTACTATTATTAGCATAAATGCATTAGGTTGCAGTATAAGAATTTTTTCAAGGCTATGAACAATACCAAATGTAAGAGGGAAATCACTCATAAAGCCTCTATTTGAAGCCCAAAACACTTAGCATTAACACAGAGAGCTAATTTGTGTTACAGTTTCACTTCTTAGGAATATGAAAAGCCATGGCTGGGATCCAAAGGGCTCCTTGCATGAGAGGAGGGCATTTCTGTTTTAACAAGGGAGGAGGTTACCATTTGCAAACCCAGAGACCAGAGAAGGAGCATGGCAGGGGAGGAAATAATACACCACACACAACTGGTTGGGGAAAAGTAGGCCATAGTTTTAATAAATACAGCTGCTGGAGCATTGGTACAGCATGAGGATTTATCCACCATATTGTGACCTGCCTGCCACCCAATAATACCCAATAACAATGGAGAGGCAAATCCCCAGGATATCACGTGGGCACTAGCCATGTGGCTGCCTTACCACCTTGTGGTTAGAGCCATCCAACAGCCCTCAGTTAGGCATGACACGGAATGGCTCCACCATGAAGATCACAACCTCCAAATGAATAAATAGTGGTTTGCAAACACTCTTCAAATCTGGACTGGAAACAAAGTGTCCTTCTAATTCTGGTTTCAAAAACAAGTGCAAATAATTTGGTGGGAGCAAATGATCAGTTTTTAGTAGAGAAATGTTCTGTTTGATCAAGAAATACTTTTCTTAACTAAAGGTAAGTTCAGCGGAAAACATTCACTGGAACCATGTTGGGGACTATTGGTTTAGAGATCCGCCAGTATGCAGAACCAATCAGCTTGAGTCAAATGCAGATGGCCCTAAATAATCACAGGAGAGCTCTTATGAGTATATATAAACGATTCAAAGCTAAGACTATTATTACTAGCTGTCCAGAAACCAGTACTTAAACATGCATTTCCTCTCTATACAATGGATGTACTGTGTTCTAAGTGAAGGTCAACAGATTGGGAATAGCTTTTTTGATTCTTCTATGTTCAGTAGCATTCTCTAAGTGGCACCTTTGATCAGAACAATGCATTTGGCTATGCAGACTAAAGATAATTGTTAGTTTCTTTCCTAAGTCATATTTCTGAGAGAAAGTAGGCACTGTATGCTTGGCCACAAATAGCTCTCTTTTTCTGAGTTAAGTGATGTTGTGTTAAAAGTTCTAAGTCACAGTAGAATTGCATTCTTGTTTTGCTCTTGGCATCGATAAAGTAATCCTGCAAAAAAAAAAATATCAGTGAGAATTCAATAATGCTAATGGTGCACCATTTTGAAATTATACATAGAAACTGTGGCTCAAATGAAAATGCCTGGAAGCCACAATTAACTGCATTTTATCTTGGGAAGGGTTTGGTCACCATTGAACAGAATATCTTATGATGGAGGTGTGACATGATAACTGAACAGAGGAAAATAAAAGCCATCTTGAGCCCCTTTGGCAACCCAACCAAATACATGACAGGCCAAGATGGTGTCCGCGTCGGTGCTCGGCAGCGGAGAACATAAGAACATAAGAACATAAGAACAAGCCAGCTGGATCAGACCAGAGTCCATCTAGTCCAGCTCTCTGCTACTCGCAGTGGCCCACCAGGTGCCTTTGGGAGTTCACATGTAGGATGTGAAAGCAATGGCCTTCTGCGGCTGTTGCTCCCGAGCACCTGGACTGTTAAGGCATTTGCAATCTCAGATCAAAGAGGATCAAGATTGGTAGCCATAAATCGACTTCTCCTCCATAAATCTGTCCAAGCCCCTTTTAAAGTTATCCAGGTTATTGGCCATAACCACCTCCTGTGGCAGCATATTCCAAACACCAATCACACGCTAAGTACAGTGTTTCCTTTTATTAGTTCTAATTCTTCCCCCAGCATTTTCAATGTATGTCCCCTTGTTCTAGGATTGTGAGAAAGAGAAAAACTTCTCTCTGTTAACATTTTCTACCCCATGCATAATTGTATAGACTTCTATCATATCCCCCCTCAGCCGTCTCCTCTCCAAACTAAAGAGTCCCAAACTGCAGCCTCTCCTCATAAGGAAGGTGCTCCAATCCCTCAATCATCCTCAAGCCCTTCTCTGCACTTTTTTTCTATCTCTTCGATATCCTTTTTGAGATGTGGCGACTCAGAACTGGACACAGTACTCCGTCGCGGTCGCACCACGGCTTTATATAAGGGCATGACAATCTTTGCAGTTTTATTATCAATTCCTTTCCTAATTATCCCCAGCACAGAGTTTGCCTTTTTCACAGCTGCCATACATTGAGTTGACATTCCCATGGAACGATCAACTAAGACGCCCAAATCCCTTTCCTGGTCTGTGACTGAAAGCACTGACCTGTAGCGTGTATGTGAAGTTTGGATTTTTTGCCCCTATGTGCATCACTTTGCATTTTGCTACATTGAACTGCATGTGCCATTTCTTAGCCCACTGACCTAATTTATCAAGGTCCGCTTGGAGCTCGTCGCAATCCTTTGTGGTTCTCACCACCTTACATAATTTGGTATCATCTGCAAACCTGGCCACCACGCTACCCACCCCTACTTCCAGGTCATTTATGAATAGGTTAAAGAGCACTGGTCCCAAAACGGATCCTTGGGGGACACCACTCCCTACATTTCTCCATTGTGAGAATTTCCCATTTACACCCACTCTTTGCTTCCTGTTTCTCAACCAGCTTTTAATCCATAGGAGGGCTTCCCCTTTTATTCCTTGATTGCTGAGTTTTCTCAATAGTCTCTAGTGAGGAACTTTGTCAAAAGCCTTTTGGAAATCCAAGTAGACAATGTCCACTGGTTCCCCCTTATCCACATGCCTGTTTACATCCTCAAAGAACTCTAGTAAGTTTGTAAGACAGGATTTGCCTCTGCAAAAGCCATGCTGACTCTTTCTCAGCAGGTCTTGCTTTTGTACATGTTTTATAATTTTATCTTTAATGACAGATTCTACTAATTTACCAGGAACAGATGTCAAACTGACTGGTCTGTAATTTCCCGGGTCCCCCCCTAGTTCCTTTCTTAAAGATTGGTGTGACATTGGCCATCTTCCAGTCTTCAGGGATGGAGCCTGATTTCAAGGATAAGTTGCATATTAAAGTGAGAACATCAGCAATTTCATGCTTGAGCTCTTTAAGAACTCTTGGGTGAATGCATAGCATTTAGTTTATCAATGGCTGCCAGAACTTCTTCCTTGTCTACCACTATCTTCGTTAGTTCCTCGGATTCGCCTCCTAAGAAGCTTGGTTCAGGTGCAGGAATTTTCCTCACCTCCTCTTGGGTAAAGACAGATGCAAAGAATTCATTCAGCTTTTCTGCAATCACCCTGTCATCTTTTAGCACACCCTTTGTTCCTTTGTCATCTAACGGGCCTACCGCTTCCCTTGCTGGCTTCCTGCTTTTGATGTACTTGAAGAACTGTTTGTTGCTGGTTTTGATGTTCACAGCCATGCGTTCCTCATAATCCTTTTTTGCCTCCCTTACAGCTAACTTGCTTCTCTTTTGCCACCATTTGTGTTCTCTCTGGTATTCTTTATTAGTTAAGTTGGACTTCCATTTTCTAAAAGACATCTTTTTTTTCCTAATAATTTCCTCAACGTCCCTTGTTAACCATGGTAGCTTTCTTTTGGACTGGGCGCTGCCTTTCCTAACCTGTGGAACACATTCCAGCTGAGCTTTTAAGACTGTGTTTTTAAATAACCTCCAAGCATCTTGGACATTTTTGACTCTCTTGATTTTCCCTTTCAGCTTCCTGCGCACTATCCCCCTCATCTTTGAGAAATTTCCCTTTCTGAAGGCAAATGTAACTACATTAGTAGTTGTCACTTGTTCGCACGCAGAGATACTGAATCTGACAGCATTGTGGTCGCTGTTCCCTATCGGCTCAACAACACTGACTTCCTGCACCAGGTCCTGGGTCCCACATAGAATTAGATCTAGGATCACATCTCCCCTGGTTGGTTCTACAACCATCTGCTCTAAGCCACAGTCATTTAGCATATCCAGGAATGTTCTCTCCTTACTATGACCTGAACACCGCAGGTCATAGTACCGCAAACATTCGGTTTTTAAATTTAAATTCTCTCCATATTAACCTGTATTGAGACCTCTGCCTGCTTTTATTGCATCCTACACTTTGGGAGGAGAGACCTGGCGTTCAAAGGCTTCTTTGGTCGATGGGAGAGTAACAACTTTAAGACTCTGAGACGCTGAGACGCTGAAACTCGGAGACCCTGAGACCAAGTTACGACCGTATGAACTGGGACGATGGAATGCGGTATCTAACCCTCTGTTACCTTACCGGGCTTGTCTGTCTTGTTTGCCCTGCCTGTATTTACATCGTCACTGGTGCCCCCGTCGGAACGTGGGTATCCACTGCCAGAACGTGGGCGTTCATCGCGAAACTCCCCTCGGCACCCCCTCTCCTGGGGCCTATAGGCTGCTGTTTGGATCCGGAACCGGGGAGCTGCCGGCTGACAGGGGATCCCTCCTGCTCCGTCAGTGCGGGCCCGGCCGACCAGGGAGCCTTGCAGCCGGAGAGGGTTGTGGAGCCAGAAAGAATCGGGGAGCTAGAGGCAGAGACGATGCGCCTCGGCGGCAGCGACGTGGGCGGCAGTGGGACTCCCCAGCGGCTGTGACGGCTGCGACGCGGGCAGTGACGACGTGGACAGCTGGCTGTAGAGGTTTCCCCCCTGTCCCCTAGGGGCCGCGGCCGGCGTTGGGGGATCGGTGGCAGCGACTCCCCCAATTCTTCCAACATGGCCGCCGCCAGCTGCTACTGAGAACCGCTACGGAGCTCCTCCTACAATAACGTCACTGGGTACATCAGGAGCAGTTCCACTCTCTGCCACAGGCGACAGCAGAGCGTTCGGCCTTGTGGCCAACTCTGGCATTACAGGAGTGGATATTTTGATATATTCTGCCACTCCGCAGACACAGTCTTCCATTCTTCAGACAGAGCTCCGGACATGGTTTTAACAGTGGGTTGGGCCCAGCTTCCACGATCCCCCAAACCATCGAAGACCTAATGACACACTGGGCAGCCGGATGTTCCCAGTGGAGTGGCTCATTATATAGTGGCGAGTTGCTGGAATCTGAGCATATGGTGACATTACTAATTTTCAAAACGTACACATCAGCTGTGAGAGAGCTGGGTGCCTCATCCTCAGGTTATACACACCAGCTGTGAGAGAGCTGGATGTTCCACACACCGATACCGGTTACCTAGGACTGATTAGAGTGGCCAGTGGCAGTGGCCTCTGGCTATTATCTGGACTATATTTATTTGATTTTCTTTAGTTTCACCCCATAGCTCTCCAGCTTGTATCTAGGCAGTTGGTTCAGGTGGTGTGAGCCCTGACCTACTGCCTATGTAACAAATACAACAAACATTTCATCTTAGGGATACTCCCCACCACTACCTTCACCATCACCCTCACTGGGAACCTAGACGACAACGACGCCCCTTTGAGGACTGCTCTCCTTTGGTTCTTCATCTAACACCTTCATTTTGTATTCTTTCTTAACCCGATTTATTGTTGGTAACTTAAGGTTACCAGTCTATTTGTTAGATGAGATTATTATTGGTAGTTGTTAGTTGCATATAGATTGTAATTTGTGGATAGTTTTGGAATTGTATTAGTATACGGGTAGCTACTAGAGTTGTTTTAGAGCAAGTTCTATAGCTAGTTTGGTCTAATGCCAGACTGATTAAGACTGGCATAGTCAGCTATTCTGGGAGTATTAGCCAGGTTTTCTTAGGTGGAGGGGAGGCTGGTAGAGTCATGGGGGCACAAATCCCGGGGCTAGGGATCCCTGTATTGACGGGGCGGGGTAGATATTGCGGTAGGCGGTGGCCATATGATAGAAGACACACGAGATGCAATGATGCTCGTTTGCCTTCTGACCTCCGACCTATCCCGAGAAACGATGGTGGTTGGGATCAGGGACACTCTGCTTCGTCTTTGGTGTTAATTAATGCCAGGTCCATTAATAATAAGACCATAGTGCTCCGGGATTTTCTCGGAGCCCAACAAGTGGACCTGGCATGTATCACCGAAACCTGGGTGCGCGAAGGTGAGACCGTCGCCCTCGGCGAAGTCGCGCCCCCGGGTTTCGCGTGTCTTCACCGAATCATGAACCCAGGGGCTGGGGGGCGGTGTTGCATTGTTCTTCATCCGTGATTCCTATTCCCTTTCCAAGGGCAGTTCCCGTTCCGGAGGTCACCGGCATAGAGTGTGTTTCCGCCTGGAGTGGTTGGCCTTGGAGAGGTTGGCTGCTTCTCCTGGTGTACCGGTTAAGCCTAAGCCGCCACTGAGAGAGACAGCCTTCGTCGCAGAAGCTGCTGGAGGTGGTGGCGGAGTGGAAGCGTTGTGGTTCCCCACAGACTTATTGTCTTGGGGGGGACTTCAACGTCCATGCTGACGCTTTTACCCTTCCTGTACCGGGCGGCTCACCCGGACCTAGTGTGTCATCCATGGCGCACGCTTAGGCCTCTCCTTGATAAACTCTGGCCCCACCTGGCATGAGGGCTGGGCAACATGCTGGATTTGGTCTTCGGTCGGGGATAGGCTTTGGTCAGTGATCACTCTCTACTGATAGAGTGCCATGGTCCGGACCATTTTGCCCTGAAGGTCCGGTGGACATGCCGCGCCAAACCCGTCAATAGGGCCGTAGGGGCTGATGTTATGCCCCGCCGGAGACTCATGGATCCTCACTTTGGTTTCCTGAATGCTCTGCGGGATTCCCTAGACACCCACTCAGCACACTTGATGAGCAGGTGGAGGGACTGGAATTCCCGACTCTCCGCTGCCATCGAGCATGTTGTTGCTCCCCGTTGTCCTTTCTGACGCCCTGACTCTCGGCCAGCTTCCATGGTATATACAACAGAGGAGTTGTGCTCGTATGAAGCCGGAGCTTAGACGCCTAGAGCGAAAGTATGGGAGGAAATCTCGCGACGAAGCTGCTTTCGAACATCCTATAGGACGAAACTTTTATGAAAGCCTATGAGATGGCTTTGCACTCTTTAAGCGAGGCGAAGAGGACCTATCTTCCTCCCTGGCGTCCGCTAGCCTCACGCCTTTACAGCACAATTGTTCGAATAATTACGGTCATTGACCTCCTTACCGGAGAGATCTTCAAATCCTCAATTGAATATATCAGCTGTGAGGCATTTATGAGCTTCTTAGCCGGATAAGATCACGCCGGCTCGCCACAACCTTCCATCCACGTTGGCTACAATTAGCGAACTGGAGACTCCCTTGCCATCTTCCGGGCTCTTGTTTGACCCAGTTTTCCCTGCTTTCTCTGAAGCCGCTAAGTTGACAGAGCCTTAGCTGCTGTTAGACCTACTACCTGTCCTTTCTGGGATCCGTGCCCATTCCCTGGCTTGTGAAAACCTGCCGGGCGGAGTTAACGACCCCATCTGTTGAGTATCATCAATGGTTCTCTTTGAGCAAGCGAACCTTTCCCGGATGGGTTGAAGGAGGGGCAGTGGATCCAACCCACTCTTAAAAAGACCATCAAGTTAGATCCAGGAGATCTGGCCAATTACACGCCTCGCTTCGAATCTTTCGTTTCTGGGGAAGGTAATTCGAGAGAGTGGTGCTGGAGCAGCTTCAAGGTTTTCTGGATGACACATCGGCTTTTGACCCTTCCAGTCCGCTTCCGGGTGCTGGAGCATGGGACGGAGACTGTTCCCGCCGCCGTCCACAGACACACTCCGCGATCCAGCTTGACCAAGGCGAGGATCGGCGCTTAAGCTGGTGTGTTGTTAGATCTCACCGCAGCTGCCGGATGTGGTCGCACTACACCATCTTTGACCCACCGCCTCGGCCGTACTTCTGGAGTGCGGGGCACTTCATCCTTCAGTGGATAACCCTCATTTCTCCGGGGCCGAATCAGTAAGTGAGGTGCGGGATCCAGGCCTCCCGGAGGTGCCCGCCATACCGCGGTGTGCCTCAGGGGGCATTACTGTCCCCGCTGTTATTTAACATCTACATGCGACCCCTTGCTCAGTTGGTGCGGAGTTTTGGGCTGATTTGTCATCAGTACGCTGATGACACTCAGCTCATTCTGTTGATGGAGGGGGGAGCAGCCACCGCCCCTGCGGCTCTACAGCATTGTTTGGAGGCGGTAGCTGGTTGGTTGCAACAGAGCAGGCTGAAACTGAACCCCTCGAAGACGGAGATCCTCTGGCTTGGCCGTGAAGGGTGGGAGGGGACTTTCCAGCCGCCGGTATGGGAGGGGGTCACATTGGCACCGACCCCCTCCGTTCGCAGCCTGGGGGTCCACCTGGACTTATCTCTCTCAATGGAGACCCAGGTGGCCCACACAACCCGGGCTGCCTTTTTCCACCTCCGTCAGGCCCGGCGACTGGCCCCCTTCCTCTCCAGAGCGGATCTAGCCTCGGTGATCCATGCAACGGTCATCTCCAGACTTGACTATTGTAACCTCGCTTCATGCGCGGCCTTCCCGGCGCTTTGATCCGCGACAAAACTGGTTCAACCATGCAGCAGCGTTAACGCCTGTTTACGGGCAGCACCTTTCGGGAACACATCCAGCTCCAGGCCGCGCAGCTGCATTGGCTTCCAGTAGAGTTCCTCGATCATCTTCAAGGTGCTGGTGTTGACTCTTTTAAGGCCATTCACGCCTGGGACCATCGTGATCTTCTCGGCGACCGCGATCACCCCCATACGCCCCTAGGCGGCCTCTTCGGGACTCTGGCGCGGAGGCCAACCTACTGGTGGTCCCTGGCCCCTCGGCAATGCAGCTGGCCTCCACGCGGGCCAGGACTTTTACTGCCCTGGCCCCAGCCTGGTGGAACGCTCTTCCTCCAGCTGTCCGGGCCCTGCGGGACCTTAGGGAGTTCCCCGGGGCCTGCAAGACGGAGCTGTTCCGCCGGGCCTTTGGAGGACCCAGCTGCTAATAGTGCCCCGCCTTTGGCCCTCAACATCTGGGCCCCAATTACATCTTTGAGACTCGCCATGCCCCCCTCCATCATGGGGAGGGAGGTTTTTTTTACATTTTTGGAACGCTGGACGCTATTTTATATCTTGAATTTTAACCTAAATTTAATCCTGGGTTTTAATTTGTGAATGCATTGGGAGTTTTATCGCTGCTTTTAAATGTTATTTAATTACACTGTTTTAAATGCTGTACACCGCCCAGAGCCCCCCGGGGATGGGGCGGTATAAAAATCGAATAAAATAAATAAATAAATAAATAAATAAGAGTGGCAGGGTATTCTTGGCTGAGGGCCCTCCCCTCCTCAAACTCCCCCCTCCCCAAATCTCCAGGAATTTTCCATCCTGCAGGTGCATTTTGGGGGGAGTGGAACCATCCCTTCTGAAGTCGGCCCGCGGGGGTCGCAAGGAAGAGGTGAGACACAGAGATATCATCCGGTGGAGAGAGCCAGCAGCAGGAAGCGTGATCCGTGGATCTGGCAACTCGGCCGTGTCCTAGTCCCTGGCACCTTTTATTAGGGTTTCAATGGGGGCGTATATGGGAGGCGGGAGAGCAGGAGAGCAGGAGAATATCATATGATACATGACATCATGGGGTTGCCTATGTGCGGGAGGAAATGTTCGCATCTGGGTCTAATCCATACCTGGGCGCAAGAGCCCCTTTGTCCCTTTGTCTGGGACACCTGGTGACCATGAGTCAGGTAGTTCATGACCTGTGACTCACGGGGGGTCTGGGGGATGGGTGAGCGTGTGCGCCCAGAAGGACACATATAGCACAGGCATTCCTGCGCTCTCTCTGAGGCTCTGCTGGGTTTGCGGGGCTCATCCCTACACCTTCCCCATCCAGAGCCAGCTCCCTGATTTGATTGCCCCTGCAAGGATGTGACATCATAGAAGCTGGCAGGGAAATTAAGCACTTTATCCCAGAGGTTCCATAAAGTTGGGGTGGGAGGAGATGTGGCCCTGAGGGAGCTGTGAAAGAGTCCCGGTCAGGGTCAAAGCATTGCTCCCTCCCTCCACCTCTTCTGTCTCAGGGGCATCTTTTGCAGACCTCCAGCAAAGAGAAGAGGATGAGCCCAGCAGCTTTTCATGTGACAGAGAAAAGTTCTGGAGTTGCTGGCCCCTGAGTGGTCTGGGTGGCCAGTCGCCATGGAACAACTCACTTCCAGCCAATCATCATACATGGCATGGCTGGAAGTGAGTTGTGCATGGTGATTGGCTGGAAGTGAGTCAGTGCCACTGGAAAAGCTTAGGCCGTTTCCGCATGGCAGCAGAAACGGCTGGGTCGGCGCTTCTTGCGCCGACCCAAAGACGCTGGGACCGTCCGCACGGACGGTCCCGGGAAGAGGCGGGCAGCCGGCGCCGCGGAGTGCCGGCGCCCGCATGACCCGGCTTAACCTGCTTGTCCGACGCTGAGGCCTCCTGGGGATAACATGCCCTGGCCTCCTGGCGCCGCTTCGTGTTCGAGCGGGGCGGAAGGGTCCCAGGCCTCATGGCTACGCCGGAGGCCCAGGGACAAGGTGAGTGCCGGGTGGGGGAGTCGAAGTGAAGCCGCTGCTGTTCGCTCGGCAGCGGCTTCACTGCGGCGTTTCCCCAAAAGGAGCGCTAGGAAGCGCTCTGGGGAAACGCTGGCTCCAGGCCGGGCGGGCGACGCGAGGGCGGCGCGGCTGTGCTGCAGCTGCGCCCCTCGTGCGAATGGCAGCCTGGAGACGGTGTTTTTACCGTCTCCAGGCCGTCATTTTCTGCCCGTGCGGAAACGGCCTTTACTCTTTTATATATACTGATGGCACAAAGGAAAAATAATGTCCATGCACAGTTTAATTCTACTGTCCTGCAGGTTCTACTGCAGTGCCGTCCACTTTGCCTAGTGTTTCTGTCTCCAGCTCAGGGAACACATGGTTGCAGGAAAAAACATTTCTGACATTTTTTATATTTATTTCTTTGAGGCCTCTGTGTGCTTTACAATGGTGTCATTGAGTCAGTTGCTTGGAAATATCATTACCCAAACGGGCATGGCCAGAACATGAACCTAAGTGAAAAATCTTGCAGCCAATGGTCAACAATTATTTTTTGACAATTAACTTGCATTATGCTTGTATTGGGCATCCAGATTTGGGGCAGTGGAACCCGTTGCCTATCCTTCTCCGAATCCGAGGGCCTAATTTGAATAGTATGGAAATCATTGGCTGATTTTGCAAATCATTACATTTTCATAACTTGAAACAACAGGCATTCCCACAATTCTTCTTTCCGAGGCTGGTGAAGAAATGGATTGAATATATTTGGTTTAATCTGATGGGAACGTCTAGCAAGACTGTTTTTCCTGCTTAAAGTGTTCTGCTTAGACATTTTTGAGGGCAGAATTTTTATCTGCATACAACAGGTGTTCAGAAACCTAAAACAAAAGTGTGTGGAGTGCCACTAAGGTAATATTTTTCAGGTTTTATAGAGAGTGGGATTTTTTGTTGTTGTTGATGAGTAACTGACTTTTGTGTTCTTACACCTGCCTACTCTTTCCATTAACATAAGTATTCATGTCTGATCCATGCATTGTGACATTTCCTTACATTAACAGGGGGAAAAAATTGGTGAGTCCATCTGCAAAGCATCTGCTGAGAAGACTTTTGGGGAAAAACTTCTAATTAGTAACTAATAATGGAACATTTGAATCAGTGCTTGTAAGACAACAAAAAAGAGGGAGTGAAATCTAATTGCTTACTTCTCCTGAGCTGGCACATTCTAACAATTTATTTAACCCAATTAACTACAAAAGAGTTTAGTTTATCATTTACATTTCAACCTCTTAATTGGTTAAATATGCTCTTCGCTTAAACCAGACATTCTAACATTGCAAAAGAAATTATTGTTACAAAACAGTGAAGACTCCCTCAAACTAATCGTGACAGAAAATCTGCCCCCATTACAAGTTGGCCATAGCCATTTTAAAATGTCATCAAGGCCCAACATGGATTAGTCTTGTGGTATGAAACTCTCCTCCCCCCCAAAAAAAACCCACGTCTTTTCAAGTGCCAAAATAGCTGGGAGGGGCAGTACATCTCCACAGCTGTTTCAGCAATTTTTTTTCAAAAAGGTCATGAGGTGGGGAAAACGGTAGGGGAAAAGCTCCATGCCTTTATGGCATGTATTGTCGAAGGCTTTCACGGCTGGATTTAACTGGTTCTGGTGGGTTTTCTCGGCTGTTGGCCGTGGTCTGGTGATCTTGTTCCTAACGTTTCGCTTGCATCACTTGCATGTGTAGCTGGCATCTTCAGAGGTGTATCTGGCTGGCATCTTCAGAGGTGTATCACAGAGGGAAGTCTGTTACACACTGTGTCCAGAGAGAAGGGAATGTTGGGGTATATATTGTCCATGTCCCAGGGTGGGGAACCAATCAGTAAGTGTTTGGGTGGAACTTGTTATGCAAAGATGTGGTTGATAGTATTGTATTGCAGGTGGGGCTTTCAGGCACTGCAGCAGCAGCAGTATTGGTGAATGCAAATCCTGTGTTTGGGTGGAGTCCGTTGTTCATGAACTTAGCATGCCCTTGGGGTTTGCTTTTGAATTAACAAAGAATTAACAAAGAACTAGAATTAACAAAGCTTGGCTGCCAGTACTTAAAAACACCAAAAGCAAACCCAAAGGGCGTGGAAGAGGTACAGGGCGCATGTGTGCCCTGGGCGCAGTTCCCCCTTGCTTCGGCCCTGCACAATCTCCATACATTATTCCAATTTACTGTAGTATAAATTGCTACAATTTATACTGTAGTATAAATTCTACTGCCCACTGACTCACAGCTGATTGACAGATGGAAGCAGGCCAAGAGAAGAGAGATAGACTGATTGGTATCATCTATTTATACAAATGTTCCAGTATCACACCCAGCACAATACCAGAGTTTCCGCAGAAACCCAAAATGGCGCCATCATGCAGATAATGCTGATTGCTGACCCCAACCTCGACTCCCTAAATGTATCATCAGTTGTGAGGAGAGATCTGGCGACCTAAAGTGATGCACATAGGGGCAAAAAATCCAAACTTCACATACACGCTACAGGGGTCAGTGCTATCAGTCACAGACCAGGAAAGGGATTTAGGCATCTTAGTTGATAGTTCCATGGGAATGTCAACTCAATGCATGGCAGCTGTAAAAAAAAGGCAAACTCTATGCTGGGGATCATTAGAAAAGGAATTGATAATAAAACTGCACAGATTGTCATGCCCTTATATAAAGCAGTGGTGCGACCGCACTTGGAGTACTGTGTCCAGTTCTGGTTGCCCCATCTCGAAAAGGATATTGAGGAGATAGAAAAAGTGCAGAGAAGGGCAACAAGGATAATTGAGGGACTGGAGCACCTTCCCTATGAGGAGAGGCTGCAGCGTTTGGGACTCTTTAGTTTGAAGAGGAGGCGGCTGAGGGGGGATATGATTGAAGTCTACAAAATTATGCATGGGGTAGAAAAATGCTTGACAGAGAGAAATTTTTCTCTCTTTCTCACAATACTAAAACCAGGGGGCATACATTGAAAATGCTGGGGGGAAGAATTAGAACTAATAAAAGGAAACACTTCTTCACGCAACGTGTGATTGGTGTTTGGAATATGCTGCCACAGGAGGTGGTGATGGCCACTAACCTGGATAACTTTAAAAGGGGCTTGGACAGATTTATGGAGGAGAAGTCGATTTATGGCTACCAATCTTGATCCTCCTTGATCTGAGATTGCAAATGCCTCAACAGACCAGGTGATCGGGAGCAACAGCCGCAGAAGGCCATTGCGTTCACATCCTACATGTGAGCTCCCAAAGGCACCTGGTGGGCCACTGCGAGTAGCAGAGAGCTGGACTAGATGGACTTTGGTCTGATCCAGCTGGCTTGTTCTTATGTTCTTATGTTCTTATCCTACATCACCACAACTCTGGCCTAGAGATTTGAGGACTGCTAAAATCTGAACTGAGTGTGAAACTTACTCATAAATTCACTGTTTTTAAAAAAATTATAATCCCAATTTGTTTAATCACCCTTCTGTATTTTGTTTATAGAAACAAGTCTGCAGAAGTAATTTGTTATTTGTAAAAGGCACATCTGACTCAACCATGTGTTTTCCAATTAATTTCAGCCTGCAGATATCAATACAGAAAAGGAGGCTGTCAATTGTTCACACTGTGAGGAGTTTATTTTTACTGATATGGAAGATGGTACAATGAACCAATTTACCCTGTGGGAAAAAATAAGATTATAGTGAGATTAAAAAACAAAAAACTGAGCAACAGCAGAGTTCCCAAAACACATGCGAAGGGACTTTCAAAATACAGAAGTCAATATATTCCAGTATGGGGTTTTTTAATTAAAAGAAAGTATTGTGTGTGTTTCAATTTCAATTTATCAAGTTCATACTAAAAGGTTTCTTGTTATCAACGTTGCATTCATGAAGTACATGCCATTGTTACAAAGATATTAAAACAATGGAAAAAATTAAAAATCTCTAATAGTTATGACACTCACCAGCGGTCTGACCATTAATGTAAGAAACAGAGTTGGAAGTTTTCATTGGCTAAAACAGCGTTTCCAGCCTCTAGGTGGGGGCTGGAGATCTCCCACAATTACCCTTGAACTTCTGACTACAGAGAGTTTCACTGAAGAAAATGGCTGCTTTGAAAGGTAGGCCCTTCCGCACACGCAAAATAATGCGTTTTCAAACCACTTTCACAACTGCTTGCAAGTGGATTTTGCTATTCCACACAGCTTCAAAGAGCACTGAAAGCAGTTTGAAAGTGCATTATTCTGCATGTGCGGAATGAGCCGTAGATTTCATAGCATTATAAAAAGCTGAGAAGAGGAGTTTGGATTTATACCCCACTTTCCTCAACTGTAGGGAGACTCAAGGCAACTTACGAACTGCTTTCCTTCCTCTCCCCACAATATACACCTTGTGAAGTAAGTGGGACTGAGAGAGTTCTGAGAGAACTGTGGCAAGCCCAAAGTTGCCCAGCAGGTTTCATGTGGAGGAGTGGGTACACAAAGCTGGTTCTCCAGCTCAGAGTGTGCTTCTCATTAGAGGAGTGAGGAATCAAATCTGGTTCTACAGATCAGAGTTCGCAACTTCCACCACTAGACCACACTAGACCAAAAGAGTTGTGATGCACTCATGCAAACAATCACCTCTATCTGAAGATGCCAGCCACAGATGCAGGCGAAACGTCAGGAGAGAATGCTGCTAGAACACGGCCATACAGCCCGGAAACCACACAGCGCAGTGATTCGGCCGGTGAAGCCTTTCGACAATACAATCACCTCTATCTGAAGATGCCAGCCACAGATGCAGGCGAAACGTCAGGAGAGAATGCTGCTAGAACACGGCCATACAGCCCGGAAACCACACAGCACCCAAGTGATTCCGGCCGTGAAAGCCTTCGACAATACAAATCACCTCTATCTGTTTGCAATATTTTATCATTGCACAATAGCACATTGGTAGTCTGGCACCTTATGCATGCAAAGCATGGGTTCACCCACAAAGTCAACAGCACCTCAGAAGAAGAAGAGGAGGAGTAGGAGTTTGGATTTATATTCTCCCTTTCTCTCCTGTAAGGAGTTTCAAGGTGCCTTACAAACTCCTATTACTTTTGTCTCCCCATAACAGCACCTTGTGAGGTAAGTGGGGCTGAGAGAGTTTTGAAGAACTGTGAATAGCAGTTCCTTTATGTGTAGGAGCAACAAATCAGATCCAGTTCACCAGATAAGAGTCCACCACTTTATGTGGAGGAGTTGGGAATCAAGCACAGTTCTCCAGATTAGGGTCTACCAGCTCTTAACCACTGCACCATGCTGGCTCTCCCCTTATGTTAAAAGCTCATGCCCAGTCATATCCACCATCTCTGCCCAGTGTCTCATAGAAAATGCAAGAAAACGGAGGAAAACCAATTGCCTCCTCCCAAAATACACAGCTTGTTCTTATGCAAAGCACGACAGGAATTCAGGCAGACTGAACTCAGCTACAGAATGTCCTTTTTTGGCCTTTGGAAAGATGAATTGTAGTAGCTTTTTGAATTAATTACGATTGATGTAAAAATACTTTGAAGTTAAGGCAAGGAGAATAGTGGTAATTAATACCAGCAAAACGATAATGTGCTCATTAACACAGCTTCTATGTCATTTCCCCCCCCCCCAAAAAAAAATTCAAGGTCCAAAGGGGGGATGGAGGGAAAATGTCTCATACATTTTTAAAAAGTATTAATTGAAATTCAATATTTAAGTCCATTTAGATTCTGAACAATTAGCTTTATGCATTAAAACATAGATTTAACTAAAATTGGGACACGACATGGCGAGTTCAAGCAGGGAGGCAGTCTCTAATTGAGGTCCACAGGCGACCAATGGGCTGTCTTCCTTGCCAGTATATATTTACATAATTGCAATTCTTGCTAAAGAATGAGGTTTCCCTTTGCAGAATGATGCTTTGTGAGCATTTGATAAAAGTTTAATAAAATGATTAGGAGGCATTTTAATATGACGGTGACACAATTTACAGTCAAGGGTGATTACTGTGAGACAAAAGACAGTATTTGATTGCTTGTAGCCACAGGCTTGGAAGGTCGTATTTCCAATGGCTTTGTGCTCACTACCTTTGTGCTCACTACCTAATAGAGTAACTCTGGAGCTACCTATGTATTCCTTGACTTGAATCAGCCCTATATGGTTATTTATTAGATTATTAGCGAGAGATAGAGAGCATACATAGGGCATACATTATAATGTTAGGCCGTTTCCGCACGAATGTGGAAGCGGCCGGGTCGGCGTGCTTGACGCCGACCCGACGATGCTAGGACCGTCTGCAGAAAGAGCCGGGCAGCCGGCACCGCGGAGCACCGGCGCCCAGCCAACCCGGCATGTCCCCGGGCCTCCGGCGCGTCGCCAAGGCCTGGGGACACGCCCCCTGGCCCCTCTTAGCGCCGCTTGCTCCAGTGGCACGAGGGCGAAATGGTCCCCAGGCCTATGGCGACTGCACCGGAGGCCCGGGGACAAAGGTAAGTGCGGGGCGAGGAGAGGCGTCTCGAAGCCATTGCACGTTCGCTTCGGCATTGCAGCCCGGCGGCATTTCCCCAACAAGAGCGCTTCCGGCTCTGGGAAACTTGCCGGCTTAGCGGGCGCGTCGGTAGCGGCGCTGAGGTGCGATGCAGCTGTGCCCCCTGTGCAAATGGCGGCCTGGAGACGGCGTTTTTGCCGTCTCCAGGCCGCCATTAAATGCCCGTGCGGAAACGGCCTTAGAGAGTGGGATTGCCAGTTCTGCAGTGGGAAATTCCTGAAGATTGGGGGGGGGTGGAGCCTTATGAGAGTAGGGTTTGGGAAAAGGCACTCCACCCTTTGGGGTAAGAGGTAATGTCATAAAGCCCCCTACAATAATGGTTGCTTTCTTCTTAAGAACTGATCTCTGTAAACTGGAGATCAACTGTAATTCCTGGGGCTTTCCAGGCCCCCCTGGAGGCTGGCAACCCAATTAGAGAGAAACCGTACATAAGGAGAGAGGTCAGTTTAGGCGAATGAAGGTAGTATTGTTGGATGTACCACCACCGTGCAATCCAAAATGTAATAATAACTTTACAAAAAAAACCCCAAAATGTATTTGCACTGAACCAGCATGATACAACACTTGGAATGTCAGATTAGGGTCTGGGATACCCAAGTTCAAATTTCTAGTCTGCCACTGAAGATTACTGGGTGAGGTGCTGTGTGGTTTCCGGGCTGTATGGCCGTGTTCTAGCAGCATTCTCTCCTGACGTTTTGCCTGCATCTGTGGCTGGCATCTTCAGGAGAGAATGCTGATAGAACACGGCCATACAGCCCGGAAACCACACAATACTCTAGTGATTCCGGCCGTGAAAGCCTTCGACAATACATTACTGGGTGACATGGAGATAGACACTCGTTGAGATAGACACCTCACAGACTTTACAGGGTTGATGTTTGGTGGATAAAATGGAGGAGAGGAGAATGATGTTTGATTCCTTTTAGGGAGAATGAATGAATGAATGAATGAATGAATGAATGAATGAATGAATGAATGAATGAATGAATGAATGAATATTCCTGGAAGACCGCTAGGGATGAGTGAACATTCAGGATTTCTTCTTACATTTGTTTCAGCATTTGTCCTGAACTACAACAACCTTATTTATTGCAGTTGTAGATTAATTTGTGTTGTGTACGCATGTGCTATATGGCTCTATATGCACAATATGTACATACCACTGGTTTACACTTTGGTTTCTGTGTTGACTCTGGGGACCAATGAGGAAGCCAGCTTTTGTTTATAGCTTTCCGTGTCCTAAGGTTCCTTCCCTGAATGATCTTAATGAATATTCTTGACCTGCTTGGAAAAAGCATCATTTAGGGAGAGCAAAGGGCAGCCAACCTCTCTGGAAATTGCTTTAGACACCATTATAATTATTCTATAGGAATTGCCTATACCTCTGGCCCGTTCACTGATTCCACACGC
Organism: Sphaerodactylus townsendi; assembly: GCF_021028975.2. Lineage (NCBI taxonomy): Eukaryota > Metazoa > Chordata > Lepidosauria > Squamata > Sphaerodactylidae > Sphaerodactylus > Sphaerodactylus townsendi. Next base: position 1,873,038 of record NC_059438.1, read on the forward strand.
TGACTGACTATCATTGCGATTGTACTTAGAGACAAGGTGTGCTTTCCACAGCATGAAATATTATACGGCCCCTTTCATTTCTTAGACCTGGCAACTGTTTCGCTTCCTTCACTTGTTCTTCAGACCCACCCAACAAGTTTTTAAGGGGATGGGCAAGAATCAAAACAAGATTAAATGCCTAGCCTTGGTTATAGTCAAAGTTTAAAAAATAAATAAAAATATCAACACAGCCACACATAATGGTATAGTCTTTGTATACCACAGTAAGGTCATCAGCACAGGATCCGATACTCACTATTACCATGACTGATATATGTGCCTTGTACAACAGATTCTATAGAATTCATTTCAAATATGGATTTTGTTTCCCTGTTCTAATGCAATGCATTAGGTAGAATGACCTTATGTAATCAGAAAGCACCTTGAACATGTGGAAAGGTACTTTGGAGATCAAACCAATTGCCCCCATTCCAAAATGTTAACCCTGTTATCAGATTGTTGGAGGGAAGGCAGCATAGTATAGCCAGATTTCATCAGATCTCTGATGCTAAGGAGGGCTGGTCCTCGGAAATGATAGTTCCAAGGAAAACTCTGCAGAGGAAGGCAATGAATAACCACCTCTGCTTAATGCCTTGAAAGCCTCTTGCTGAAGATGCTGTAAGTCAGCTACACCTTGGTGCACTTTACATATTCACACTACTAGGTTGTAATTCCTTGGTCCTAGCAATCCTTTTTGTCATCAACAAGCATTATCTGTCAGTCTGTCTGAGGACCAAATTAGCCATGGGGGGCTGTTTCAGCACTTAAGAAGGTGTGTCGGGGGCAATATGTTCTGATCTTACAGTTCTTCAGGCCTAGTCAGGAGTGGGCACTCATGACATTTTGATTGGCTGAATTCAGCACCAAAATGGAGTTGGTATCTATGGGTCAGACCACAGGAAACCAAAACATCTAGTTTGGTCCCAAAATTCTCAGTTCCCATGCACTGACCAAGGTGTTACAAACTTCACCGTGAATTTCACAAGTGAACTTCACAGTGTGCTGTTTGTGGCAGCCCTGATCATTCATAAGCCAAGATTTGGATTTCCTTGCTTTGCCACTATCCAAGTCAAGGACCCACTGAACAGCTTTTGGGAGCAAAATGTGAGCTGAGCTAGGGTCTTCAAGCATCCATAACCAAACATTATACCACACGAGCCCACTTGGTTAACCTTGTGGAAGATCAACATACAATTTTGATACAATTGAAACCCACCAAACCATTTACTAAGTTCTTTTCATGTTTGGTTCTACTCAGGGTTTATTGCAAAATAAACAATAACCAGAGTGATTGCTAATTAAATAAATTCAATGGCTAACCGAATCACCGTGTCACTCACAAGGGAAATGTAAAGCATCCTCAGCGGCACTCCATTGGTATGCTAATCAACATCAAAGACGAGATTATTTATTTCAAATCTCTAGCACTTGACTACTGACATTAAATCTGTCCATTTCTTTTCTCAGCTGGACAAAGATGGGAAGGCTACATTTCTGCAGCAATCATTCATTAACTCAAAAGAGACAGGAGATCAAAAGACCAGCAATCTTTCCCTCACTGTGCAGTCAGCATCTGAAATGTAAAAGAAGAATTACAACTAAGAAGTATAATTATGCATTTTTTTAAAAAAAAAATCAGGATGATTATCCTGTCCTGGTTTTGGTTCACAAGCTTATGCTGTAAGCAAAAGTTTTAGAACTAGTTGGGAATAATTAAGAAAGAGAGAAATTGAACATTTTTTTGATGGATACTGGAGGGTTACTTTTGACAATGTGCTGGATCCTGCCAGCTTTTCACTCAATTGCACCCAATTCTCTTCTTTACAAGAGTCCACATTCCGAATGAGTTTTGTGCAAGTAGGTTCCATGATCACTGGAATAGCTTTTGGGGGATGCTAAAAGGGGACTCCCTTCTGCCTTTTTTCACTAGCAGAAAAGCTGCTTAGATCCATCCCAGTACATGAGAATCTCTGTTGTAACAACCAACAAGATTTTCAAGTTTTAAGCTGTCAAAGGTCAATGCTTCCTTTGTCCAAGCTTTGACTCTTGAGGGCTTATACCTGAAAAAATCTTGTTGTTCTGTAAGGTTCCACTGGGCTCACATCTAGTTGCTACACTGCAGACCACTATGAGTTAGATCTTACAGCCCCTTTCTGCTAAGTAAAGAGATTTGCCACGGAGGAAGCCTGTGGAAATCATCTTTATACATTGAGAGTAGGATTGTAGTTTTAATTGTCTTGACATTTTTGGGGTTTCCCCCTACCCCACACCCAAACATTTTACAGAACAGAGAATACTGTTTTCATTTAATTTTTCTTCTAATAGTGGAATCAAATCTTGTTGTATTATTTATTGCCTAGTGGGTATAATCCACTTTTATGGGATTGTTTATTTCATGTTTGATGCTGTTATTTCTTACCTTGTTTTTTACAGTTGTGTGATTTGCCTTGAGTATCAACAAGAAAGGCAGATTATGAATAAAGGAAATACATGACTAAATACATCTTAGAGCAGTGTTCGCTGATAAAACTTTAATTTATTGTTCAAGGCTTTCACAGCTGGAATCAACTGGGTGTTATGGGTTTTCCAGGCTGTGTTGCCCTGATCTGAAAGTTTTTGCTCCTAACATTTTGCCTGCATTTATGGTTGGCATCTTTAGAGGCAGTAGACCTGGATGCTGGCTTGGGCTCCAGGCAGTAGACCTGGATGCTGGTGCGGGCTCCAGGCAGTAGACCTGGGCTCTGGGCTGTAGACCTGGGCACCGGTGGGGGGCAGAAAATTCAGATTTTGCCTCCATTTTTTCTAGATACACCTCTGAGTGGATATGAACCACCTGCTGGGACTTCATATCTCACCTCTGCTATCTGATTCAGCCAGAGCTGGATCCACAGCACCAAGTGGTGGAGAAAGATAACTGCAGAGCTGGAAGCTGCTACAGATTGCATTGCTTGGCAAGGGCTGGAAACTCCCAGGAGCTTATGGGAGCATGGCAGGGTATCACATAGAGTCACATGATGCTGCATTGACACCATGACATCTATTTGGTCACATAACCAGAAGAGCCATGCCATCATGTATTGCCAAGATGTTCTAGCAGTCTCCCCAAACTCTATGGTTCTACTTTGAAAAATAGCTAGAGCATTCCATCTCAATGTAATGTCACTCCCCAGGGTATGGGGAGTAGGAGATCTCCCACCATAATCAGAGACCTGCCCTCCACCCCAGGCTCAGTACTGGAGTTCTGCTACGTTACTCATTAATAAGCATAATAACATTTTATTAGCCTGTAACATCCGTCCTACTGGGTCTTATGCTGAAAAATCTCAGAGCAACTTGCTTTTGCAGGGGCAGTCCATTAACAGCACACAAAAAAAGCACACAGATTGGGGAGGGCATGCTGAGATTATGCTATCCCACCTGCAACTCTAATTCCTCCTGTGACTTCATAAATGTTAATTTTTTTTAAAAAAAGTAGCATGACCAGCAAGAGCTTTTTAAAAAGGTATTGAACATGTCCTCCATTAACCCCACCATAGCTATTATTGCTATGATTCCTCAAAGAGAACCAACTTCCTCAACAGGGTGTGGGAAGGAAGTCCTCTGAAGCTATAATATATTATTGGTACTCCTCTCTGATGTCAGGTGGGGTTGGTTGCACCTGGAAATGGGGTGGAACATCTATTGAGAAAGGCTTGCTTGGGCCTTTTAAAATTTCTTTCTGCTTTGAATTTTTTTTTAAAAAAAGATCAACTCTGTTGCATGCACAACAGCTGACTTCCAGCTAGCTAGCCAGAAAGAAACTGCCTTGCCCCGCTAGAGTCCTTTTAACAGGGGTTTGGTATGCATAAATCACTCAGCGGGTCAACCTTTTATGGCATGTGGCTTCATGTGATCACCAACTAATTACTGCACATCCAACTGTTCTTAAAGGGACAGCTGGTCCAGATTTCACAGATTATAGCTGGTTACAAATTATTAAACTGGCATTTAGGAGAGACCAATATGACCTTTTTATGTTGTCGTATCCCTTTGATGCTGTTGTCACCAGTGGCTTTGGCTTGCCTCTTTCTTGTTATGATTGCTGATTATTCTTTTACACCTTTTATGCCAAATTCGGCCACTTATACATGATTTATGTGCAGCTGTTCCAAAAAAATATATTTCCGTGCACTATTTTTTTTCATTGATTTAAAATTTTCTTTTTAGTGGAAAACATAGCGCAAGGAAAGATACATGGATGTGAAAATACTGAGACTAGAAATCGTGGCCAGGAATACATAGACCCACAAATGAGCTTCTCTTCTTAATCATTCTGGGGCTAGGATGGGCATGCAAGGTGGGAGGGCTGGCACATTCTCATTTGCCCTCATTCTAATCCCCATGTAGGAAAAGGATCAGGGAGGACTGCATATCACTCCATCCAGCTAGGGTTACCAATATGCTGGTAGAGGCTGAATTTCTCCGTGGACTCCAGATAGCAGCTTGAAAGTGTGGACTCACTGACATCACATCCCCACAGAGCGCCTTCCCTTCCCTGAACTCTGCCTTCCCAAACATCAGATCTCCAAAAGTTTCTCAACCAAAGTCAGTGTGACGTAGTGGTTAAGAGTGGTGGACTCTTAACTCAGAGAACCAGGGTTTGTTCCCCTCCCCACTCCTCCATCGGAACAGTGGATTCTGATCTAGTGAACCAGCTTTGTTTCCCCACTGTTATACACAAAGCCTTCTGGGTGACCTTGGGCTAGTCATAGTTCTCTCAGAATTGTCTCAGTCCCACCTACCTCACAACGTGTCTGTGGTGGGGAGAGGAAAGGAAGTAGTTTGTAAGCCGCTTTAACAGTCCTTATGGTTGAGGAAAGTAGGGTATAAATCCAAAAAAAAAGTATTCTCTAGTTCCCCATCCAACACAGGAGAACTGTGGTATTTCATTAATAGTAGTTGCAAGGGAGGGTAACTCTCAGAAAAAGGTAAATGATGCAACTGTGAAAAAAAAGAGACTTTGCTTGGCTTTACTACATGCCTTTATGACTATATTACTGTCTTCAAGTCAGGGATAAAATAGTAAATCCTCAGGGTACTTGCAAGAAGTAAACCTTTGCTTTTTAGATATATCCAACTTTCAAATTTTGAAAGCTTAAATTGAATCTCTTTGCTTCATTGTAGCTCTTTTTTTAATATCCACATAAGTGCTCTCGTGTGCACTTTCCCCCTCCCTTTGTCATGAATACAGGAAATGAGTTTTTAAAAGTATTAATAAAGCTTTAAATATATATAGCACCCGGCTGTGACCTTTAGACATAGGTGGTATCGCCCTCAAAAGTCTGCAGCATGTCAGCATTGCTAGCAGAGGAGTAGTATGAAAGAAATGAGATTAAGATCAGAAAATCAAATGAAAGGTGTCTGGGAAAAATACTGAATTTCATTTGGAAATCAATGTAGAACCTTCTCTCCCTGCATGCACATTTTCTGCAAAGAATAACTTTGTATGGACAAGGAGAGGAAATAGAAAACTCACAATGGAACATGATTGAAAGATACAGCATTAGAAGATTTCATAAAATGTTGGTACAAAATCATTGTCAGAGCAGGAATAAAATGGGCTGGACATTTTTAGAGGTGGTTCACACATGGCTGTTCACCATTTCCAGATGTGAATGAGACATCACAGCCCAAATGTTCATATACCGTTTTAGAGATTTTTTGAGGTGCTCAGTGGTTGCTTTATGGTGTTTAATGCTCCTCTTTTGCTTGTATGTGTGTGTGTATAATGGCAGTTTATGATTTTTTAAAAATGATATTATGGCATTGTTTTCACTTGCAAGCCATCCAGATAGGCAGCATATACAGTCCACAATTAGTACACACCAGGACATCCATGGCCAGTTGGCCATCATGTGAGGATGTGCTACTTGCTACTCTAGAGAAGACAGGCAGCTTAATATGTATGTTTCCAAGTCTTTTGTGTGTGTGCATAAAGTACCATCAAGTCACAGCTGACATGGCAAACCCCAGCAATGGGTTTCAAGGTAAGTGAGAAGCAGAGGTAGTTTGCCATTGCCTTCCTCTGCAGAGTCTTCTTTGATTAGCTTCCTTCCAAGTGCCAACCTCCTTGGCTTCCAGGATGTGATGAGACTGGTCTATGTCCATGCCAACTTCCCTTTTCAAAGGCCTCTAGACTACATAGAGTCCACGCAAAGGAAGATTAGGGGAGCTGTTTAGCCCCTACCCCTTTTACCTGATGCTAGCATGAGCTAGAGAAGTGTACATGGATATCCATTGCAAGTTGTACTTCCATAACAATTATGTGTACCAAATGCAAATCGGGTAGTGGTGGAAAGCAGCATCAAGTTCCAACTGACTTACAATGATCCTTGACTCCTAAACAAAATCTGGGAAACAGCAATGGAAAATGGCAGAAAGAGATAACACACGCAGTTCTCCCGCTCCACAAGTTGGGCAGCTCAGACTGGATGCATCTGTTCTAGAGAAAACATATATCATAGAATACCTGGATTCATATTACTAACCCTGTCTCTACCTCTGAGCCAAGTCAGATGGCACAGAATCAAGACTGTGATTACAAGTGATCACGGGTAGCATTTAGGCTATTTCAGCTTTACAAAATTAAAGTGTTTATTGTGCATCTATGTTACATGTGCACTGAGCAATATTCTTTGTGCTATATTGTTTTTATTGTCCCAGTAGGACATTTATGTTAAGGTGTTTACACTGTATTTGTGGTAACAGCTGTTTTTATTGTTGCTTCATCTGCTTCTATTAGTTTCATTGGATTTTTTCACGCTTTTGCTGCAAACTACTAAAATAATGTTCATGGGTGATTTATTTTTAAAATAGGCTTTAACTATGCTTTTGCAAGTGATGTACATAATTTTTATTAAAAATTTAACCAGTCCACAACCTACACATTTAATCTAAACAAGAATATTTTGTGACATCAGTCAAAACATGGCAAATGACATCAGTCATTTAGTCTAAACAAGAAAATTTTGTGACATCAGTCCCAAACACTGTGTGGCATCAAACCAAAACATAGTTTAAAAGTTATTCTCTACTTTCTTACTTTCTCTCTCCACGCAGATAAATATTTGTACCGCATTCGGAAATAACGCCATAATGCGTCTCAGCAAATGCAATGGAAGGAGTGTTCTGGAATCTTCTGCCATTATGACTGCATACAACTGATTTAAGAACTTCCAAGGAAGCCCATTACACAGCAGAGGTGCAGACACCAAAAATATGAGCTTGACCAGTAAGTTCCTCCAAATGGAGGAACTAATGGATGAATTTCAATGACACCTGATCTGACAAACCACTCATGAAAGGCTTTAAAGGATAATACCCATGAATATGGAAAAAAGTTGCCTGCCAATGTTGTCAAGTTAAACTTGAATCGATGGGCTTGAAACCCTTACTGCCCAATTCAGAGTCGGGGGGACTTTCCAGAGGCATTCTGGGGGTGGGCCAGTGGGGTGGAGCTGACACAGCCAGCCTGGGACAGATGTCACCTTTGTCATTACATACTTCTGCTTCTGCCTCCTGTGCACAGCTGACTCATTACTGGGTTCCCTAGGAGGATCTGCAGGCTCCTTCACCTGCACTTCATCAGGCAGGGAAGGGCTGGGAGTTGGCTCTGCTGCCTGGTTTTCCTCAGGAGCAGCCAAATCTGGCTGCACCGTGTTGTCAGGTTCTCTCTCAGAGTCCTCTGTATCCTTGTAAGTACCCAGAGGCTGGCTTATGACAACCGCTGTTAACCACTACACCTTGCTGGCTCTCACCCGACAGCAACATTGGAAGTCCAAAATGTTTTTTAAAAAATGTTGGTGTTATCCAATGTGATGCAGAGATTTTGGTCAGTTGGTAATATTATTTCATTAGGTTTATGCATCTACATTGAATTCATGCAGTGAAACATCTGTTTCCACCATAATGTCTGCATACAACCATTCTATGTGACCCACAGATGGTCTTCTCTGCCATCTCATAGGATCTCATAAAGGTGGTTTGCCATTGCCTTCCCCAGTGATCTCCATTATATCCCCAGCAAGATGGGTACTCCTTTTACTGATCTCAGGAAGATGGAAGACTGAGTCAGCTGACTACCTGAAATTGACTTCTGTCAGGAAGTCAAACTAAGGTGATGAATGGAGTTTGGACCACTGTGCTGCATTCAACTGTGCTGTAGTTCACCATTCTGTGCCACAGGGCTAGAACTTTTTACCACATGTGAAAAGGTGGAGTATAAACCTTTGCCAACCTACAGACTGTTGTGAAATTTTTTATAGTGCTTCGAGGGAATAGTGACTAATGTTCAATCACAGAACTCTTCCAGGCAAGCAAGACAAATAATAAGGATTCTGACAGGAACCATCTGCAAACAGAGCTGGGTTAACACAGGTTTTTTTTTGCTTTCTGATCTGGAAGCTTTTTTTTAATGTGCTGCTGTTAGTTGTTTTATTAACAAAGGCCATCAATTTCCAATGGTTGCCATATTAAATCCACAGGACAGAAGGTTCAGTGTGATTTCTTGCAGAGGAGGAGGTCGGCCCCTCTTGCTCTTGTCAAGCTGTTTGTTGTGTAATTAGATGAAAGACAGGCCAGTAAAAATGCCCTCAAAATGTTTATAAATAGGAGCTGTTTTTGGAGTTTCACATCAGAAATTGATCAGGAGGATAGAAAACTGCGAGAGACAGGAAGAAAAGACGTTCTCTGTCTCGCCCCTTAGCAGAGAGACAAATTAAATTCTGCCATGTCACACCAAATTATTTGTTGCTATCGATCTCTGTAGAAACTTGGCCTGCCACTTGAGACAAGAGGAAAAAGATGCTTTCCAAAGGGGGAAAAAAGAGGAAAGTAGGCAACCTGGTCTGTGGTCTCTAACTTACAGTAAACTCGTAATGCATAAGAGAAAGTGCAACTCAAAACCAAGATGGATAGCAAAGCATTTTCCTGTTGGGAGCTTTTGAATCATTTGCCCATTACAGCCATAAACAGTGCCTTTCACATTGTTTGAAAATGGTCCGCCCATCTGACATGTTAAAAACAAAAATCCTCATGCTTATATATCGCAAGCGCTCCCTCTACTGGTATTTTGTCAGTTGGTTGAATTGCCTTTGGATGGATAATTGAAGCACATGATAAATATTTATAAAAGGCTGATTTCTGCATTTTAGAATATCATAAACTGAACAGTGTCATTCTTTGAGATTCATACTCACACGAGCTGATAAATAAGTGTGTACTGAAGATCTCGTGGGGAAATGGGATGCATTGAACATTTTTTTAATATTCTGCATCTTGAAGTTAGCAAATCTAATAGTGAAAAAAATGCTGCATGCTCTTCTATGCACTTTTGTCAATTTACTGTGGCTGCTTTTTAATACCATTTCTTTACCAGCTCTGCTTTTAACTGAGTTATTTGGACTGACACTGGATCCAATTGGCTTAGCGTTTCATATGATTTTATTAATGGCTGTCTGAGGCATTATCACATCAGATGTAGCACTAGGACCCTGATGAAATCACATGGCTTCCATAGTCAATCAGACTGATTATAAATGACACCTAATGGAGGAGAGTGAGGTCGCCAAAAGAAAGAAAGGGGCACCGTGAAGAACAATGGCCAAACTGAGTGTCTATATCTGCAACACGTATTAAAAATCATCAAAAAGAACATGCTCTGTGACATTCAAAGAACAGAAGTGGAACAAGTCTACTAGATCTGCCCGTGCCCTAAATGTAAATAAATCATTCAATTAACATAGCATTCCTTTGCATATGTGAGTCTTGCATTTCCATTAAAAGCAAGAGAGGAGTAACAGCTGTAGAATTCCAGCTGTGAATGAGAGGTTCTATACCATGAGTGACCAGTTAATCATGGTGTATAACTTAAAAGTGTTAGGCTATGGCTATCCCTTTTAGACATTCAAAAGGGGCAAAAGTATTGTCTTGATGGATCACTTCAAGATGTATCCAAATTAGCACCCTGTTTCCAAAGGAGAACATTCAGATGCCTCTGGAAATTCACAACAGGGCTGGAATAACCTGCAGATGAGTATCGCCAGCCAAAGAAACATAAAGCAAAAATATTGTGATTAATATTTTGGAGGTTCCTGGCTAACCAAAGCATCTAAGGGACTTGGTGGGAAGCTGAAAGGCCTTTGATAAGTCCAAAACCATTTTTGCAGTGGTGTTACCTACATCCCTGACTAGCCATTGAATTATGCCTAAAGCAAGTTGTAGGGATTCTTCTTTCAACAAAACAACTCTAAGAAATTTTGAGAAGTACAAGGTAGAGTTTTTTATATGACTCACAAAACTGCTCAGCACTTCATGGCTCCCCATGGTTGCATTCAGAATCACAACACCAAACCTTGTTTGTTTGCAATGAGAAACTGGTTTATATTTGGGCTGTCCCACTTCCTTCTCTGCTCTGTGCTTGGAACTAAGATCAAAGACTTCCTGATGAAAAAGAAACTACAGTTGGTGGTGATATATAACTCGGGGCACCTTAACAAATGGCTGTTTGCTTTTTGTCTAAAAGAGACTCACTAAACCATGGTTCAGTCATAGAGTAGAATCCCAGCTGGTAGACAAGAAACAATTTGATCCCCCCAAACTGGTATTGCAAACAAAACAAAGGTAAAGAGGTAGGAAGGGAGCAAAGGAGCCTGATGATCTACCAGACCCATCATAAACAAACTGGACTTTAATTGTAATATACTTTAAGAACATGTGACCACCCATGCTGGTCCAACTAAGACATCCTTCTGTTTAACACAAATGCTATACAGATGCCTCCAGAAGACCAACAACCAGGGTGTGGAGATCAACAAACTCCTTGTTGCCTGCAAGGAATGGTATTCATCTTGAAACTGTCTCTGAACATAGTTCTTTTTAGTCTTTGTGGATAATACCCATTGCCAAATGTGAACTTGTCTAAATTCCTGCTGAACATGAATTCAACTAGAACCATTACCGCACCAGCTCACAGCAGGATTGGCAGCCCAAACTGGCAACTGACTGAAAGGTTGGGGTTGGGTCATGGTAGAGGGACATCATCACTGGTATGACAACATCACTTCCAGGGGGAAAAGCTGTGACAGGTAGCTCTAGGAATCACCATAGATGTTCCAGTAATTCCTAGAAGTACCTGCAGTTACTTCCAGGTCTTCATCAGAAGTGGCATCATCACACCAACAATATATTTCCCCTGTCACTGTTGTGATGGGCAACAAAAGCTCAGGGCGGGGAGTCCACTATCTCTACTGAGGACTTCATAGCTTCATACTCTACGAGGACTTCATAGCTCTATCTCATCATGACTCCTACAAGTTAATAAGCAAACCCATCTCTTCAACTTATATACTCTAGTCTAGTGGAATGTTGTGCTCTGTGGTGCAGTGGTTAAGAGTAGGTGGATTCTAATCTGGAGAACCAGGTTTGCTTCCCCACTCCTCCACATGAAGCCTGCTGGGTGACCTTGGGCTAGGCACAGTTCTCTCAGAATTGTCTCAGCCCCACCTAGCTCATAAGGTGTCTGCCGTGGAAAGAGGAAGGGAAGAAATTTGTAAACCTCTTGTGGCTGAGAAAAGCAGAGTATAAATCCAAACTCTTCTTCTTCTTTCTAATACCACAGGGAGCAAAACGCACAAACACATCAGCGATTGCTGACATTTCTTCTTTACCTCCATACAGGCAGCAGAAGCCCCGTGTAACTGCATCGGTAATTGGAATCAGCAAACCCAGGTTTCAGAGCAATCACTTTTCCAAGGATACATTTTAGTAGACTTAACTGTGCTACAGTGTATTCCTTTGGGGTAAAGAAAAATTCCATAACAGCATTAGTAATTTGCTAGGAGCATGCTTCTCATCATCTTTCATTTTTCAAGGGTAATTTACCAGCAGAGAACAATGACAAACTGGTATTCCCTTTGCCAACAAAAGCCTAAATAATCTTATTTGCTGTGATACAGGCGATCTTCTGAAATTGCCTGTGTTGTCGGGTTATTTATTTATTTTGCTCAGTCTGTTCCTTTTGTCACTTCATAAAATGTGGAATGTCAATTCGTATCTACAGCTCCTCTCTATCTGGCTCTGCCGCCTGTCTCTTTGTATAAAGTGCCTTAATGTATTGTTGGGGAGACATCAAGTGCTTCAAATGGCAGATGGTTGCTTCTTTGAATTGCTCAAGCATTCACTAGGAAAAGTTGAGACTCCCAAGACAAGCCAGATGGGATTCAGCCACAGAGTTGATGGGAGATGTAAGGAGTGTGCATCCTGAATTGAAGAGGGAAGACAAATTTTTTTTGAAAGATACCCTTGTCACTATAGGTTGGCCATGGTTCACTTGACTCCTGATTATATGGTGTGATATGTTATGTTGTAACAATATACTCAGGGCTAAACATATTTGGTAGTGCAGTCGTCCTGCTGGTGGATTTCCTAAAGGAGGAGGAGGAGGAAAGGAGGAGGAGGAGGGGGTTGGATTTATCCTCTGCTTTTCTCAAGTATAGGGAATCTCAAAACGGTTGCAAGCTTCACTTTACTCATTGCCTGCATGTGTGGGAGCTGCCATCAAGTTTCAATCATTGTAGTGCTCTTCTGTATCTTAACAGCTCTGTTATTGTTTTGTTTGCTTTGTTGTTATTGATGAGGTTGATGTTATACTTTCTTTTTGTAGTGTGTTTTGAACTGTGTTATTTTTGGAAAGTGTATGCCCATTTATAAAGTGTGTTGAGCCACCTTTGTTGGTGGGAAAATGGGATGTACATCTTTTAATTAAACAAAGCCCACAAAACCTTAGGCAGGATTAATTATTACAAATTTAACTACGAATGATGAAATCTCCTAAAAAAATATGGCCCTTTATTGCATACTTCTTTTCTTTACTGAGGAAAGACAGATTTTATGGGCGGGGCAATAAAATATAACTTCTGAGTGTTACAGAATTAGCTTCTGAAGAAACATTTCAATCACTCTCTGTATGCGAAATCAATGAAAAATTAAATTAGTTGCTAAATCTGGATGTCTGGATTCTCTAAGCAGCTTAAACCACTGCTTTCTAAAATCTTTCATTTGTTGAGAGTAAACTGCTCATGCAATGTCTACTACAGTCATATAATTAAAACCATGTTTGGCAATTTCTTAAATGGGACTCAGTCAACAGAGTGGAAACTGCAGGAGTTAGATGAGCGGAAGAAAGCATAGCTCATAAAAGGATATGCTGCTTGTGTTGTATGACCTCCCCCCTCCAACAAAGTCTTTTTATAGCATTCACTAGAGTATAATACAAAATCAGTTGCAGAGGAAATGTATATAGACTTCTGGAGAGGGGGGTGAGCGGTCCATTACTTCCTCTAGAACGTTTTTGTTAGTTTATAGCTCTCAAGATGTGTGGATTACCCCTATTCGTTCTGTCCTGTGTTCTATGCTCTTTCTTGTTCCAGCATGGAGTTAAAAAATAATCCTGCACGCATAATTTGCCCAAGCTATCATTTCCTTCTGTTCAGTCTGGTTGCTTATGCATTAAAGAAAGTGTCCACCTTGACAAAATGCAGAGTAGGTAGGAATTTTGATCTCTCACTGTGGGGCATCCACAGCAGTTTTGCACAGTTAGATAAATATACAGTGATGACTGTGCACTGAGAAAATCTCTCTCTGTCTCTGATGCACACACACAAATGTAAAACCAGAGGGGTCTGAAACCTACTGCAACCTCCATATATATCATTTACTCAAAGTCCAGAAATCAAAAGGAAACAGTAGCAGATTGTAGACTAGCAAGTCATTAGTGTCATATCACTAACAAGACCAGGAGTGTCATAAATCGAGGGAAAAATTATGATGCAGAAAAAAAAATATTTTTCTTAATTTTAAATGAATGCTTCCAAAACATACGAGCTTTATGAATGAAGGAATCTTTCAAAGCGGGCACACAGTAAAAGTACAATCCAACTGATGCCTTTTGAAAAGATTAGGGGGAAATGAAATTGAATTTTCATGGTATCTTAATCACATCATTTGCCATAGTTCATTAAAATATGTTATGGGCCCTTAACCGCATACTCTTGTGCATATTTTAAGGTTTTGCGAAATGTTTGCAAATTACAAAAAAAGAAACCGTGTAACATCTTAAGACCAACCAAGTTAGCACACAACAATATGCGTGCTTCTGAGTTGTCACGAACTCTTAATCAAGCTAGATTTTTTTTTAAAAAAAGGAGTGGGAGGGAGGAAAAAAGAGAGATGTTAAGGCCTCTTCCCTGCATCCTGTGAAAAATGGCAGGCAGATTTGAAGGGATAAAATGGTGCTGGCTGGCAGCTCTGGCGTCAGCATATCCTGAGCTAGGGCAGCTGCCAGAGCACAAGGATACTGGTGGGGCCCACTGCTGCTAATTGCTACTCACACATCTCTTCTGATGACTGCAACTCTGGGTGGGGAAATTCCTGGAGATTTAGGGGTTAAGTCTGAGAAGGGAGAAGGATTTTAGCAGGAATATAGTACATAAAGTTCATCATCTACACCAGACCTGGGCATTATATGGTCCGCGGGCCACATCCGGCCCGCCGGATGACCCTGACTGGCCCCCCTGCCTTGCTGGGAAGCAAGGCGCCTTTGAAAGCCCCGCAAATGCCGGTTGCCTTGGCTGCCAGCTTCTGCGGGGCTTTCAAAAGCGCCTCGCCCCACTGCCTTTTGGCCCGGCCCTCCACAATATTTTCTGTTTCTTATGCGGCCCCATGGGAAAAAAATTGCCCACCCCTGGTCTACACAGTCATTTTCTCCAGAGCAGGGGTCTGCAACCTGCGACTCTCCAGATGTTCATAACTACAATTCCCATCAGCCCATCCACTTGGCCATGCTGGCAGGAGCTGATGGGAATTGTAGTACATGAACATCTGGAGAGCCACAGGTTGCCGACCTCTGCTCCAGGGGAACTGATCTCTGAAGTCTGGAGATCAGTTGTCATTCCAGCAGATTCCAAGGATCTACATGGAGGCTGGTACCCTAACTCGCGTCCTTCAACTCCCTGCTTCTAAGTACCTAATTCTGTAAGAATCCTAGCCAAATTGTAATCTTTCAATATTTATGGACTGTTGTTTTATTTTATGGGTTTTATTTGCTTTGCAATATGTTTGTATTGACTGTTCGTAATATGCATTGCGTAATATGTTTGTTCAATGATGATGTTATGGCCTATGGCTGCAAGAGTAAATGACAGACTGACTGAGAGCTTAGTCACCTGTGCTTTCAGCTGCATAGTGCTTCTGGAGGAAGATACAAGTATGGTGCATAAAGTATCAGCGTTCCTGGTGGCCATGGTAGTGCCCCACCTGGCTGCCCCCTCCATCTAGCACCAGCAGGGGCGTAACGAGGCAGCCCTGGGCAAACTGTAGCCCTTGGCAAAACCTGAGTTGGATGCCCCCCCCCATGGGCGGCCACTCCACCACGACCAATTTTTTTTTGCACCAGGACATGGTGCCTGCAGGGGGTGCAAGAATGCCCTCCCTGCAAGAACATCCCGAAATTTGCCCAAGAATCTTTGCTCTGCATTGAGTTTTCTGCATTGCTGTCAATGGGGGTTGCAGGCTGGGGGGGGGGCACATTTCTGAAGGCACAGTCTCAAAACTTTCAGGGTCTCATCAGGAGACTGCCCTAATGATACCCCCCAGGTTTGGTGCAGTTTGGTTCAGGGGGGCCAAAGTTATGGACCCTCGAAACTGTAGCCCCCATCTCCTATTAGCTCCCATTGGAAACAATGGGGGATAGGGGCACCCCCTTTGGGAGTTCATAACATTGGACTCCCTGAACCAAACCTCACCAAACTTGAGGGGTAGCATAAGGACAGTCTCTTGATGATACGCTGAAATTTTGGTGCCGCTAGCCTAAAAACTGCGCTCCCTGCAGGCCAAAAATGGAAAACCACTAAAATACCCAAAAACGAACCCAGCATTTTGATGCCCCTCACAAGATGATGCCCTGGGCAGCTGCCCACCTTGCCCAATGGGCATTACGCCAGTGAGCACCAGTAGAGAAAGGCTGTGCAAGGAATACAGGCGGCTGTGCTTGCAGGTAATGTGGCAGTTGGCGAGGGGGCAGGACGGAGATGTGGGAGGGACGCATGTGGGTCAGTGGGTAAGAAAGGGAGCCTAGAATAAGCAGGCTCCTGAGTGATCTCAGCTCAGGGCTCTTCAAAATACGGAACTGGCCCTGCGGTTTGGAAATTTCTGCATTCCACTATTGTGAAATTCTGGAAATACTTTTTTAAAAATCAGTCAAAAAAAAGCATATGCAAATCCTCTAGAATGACTACGAAAACTCATGAACACAAACAGATAAATATCAGTTCCTTAGGAATCAATTGTTATCAGACAGAAGAATCATATATTCCCTCTTGTCAGAGTCTCTTTGCACGTTAAGGAGGGAACACTTCCTTTTTCCTCTGATGTACTAGCTCCGTGGTGGTGAACCTTTGGCACTCCGGATGTTATGGACTACAATTCCCATCAACCCCATGCCAGCATCACCAATTGGCCATGCTGGCAGGGGCTGATGGGAATTGTAGTCCATAACATCTGGAGTGCCAAAGGTTCGCCAGCACTGTACTAGCTTGTTACTTGCAAGGAACCCCTTTTTAGGTAGGGGGAGCAGTTGCACACATTTCTCACCTGCAGAATGAAATGCTAAAAGAACAAGGATCTCTGCCACATATTCTCTCCGTGAGGGCGGATTGATGATTGACAACCTACATCTGACACAGTTCCAGAAGTCCTCTTTGTCATTCACTTGTCACTTGTCTTGGAGTGTATATCTCATCAGTTTCACTTGAAAAAAAAGATATCTTTGGTCATCTGCTGCTGTCTGCTTCCCATGCATGGTTTCAGAATTCAAGAGTGATAAGTGATCTAGGAAGTGAGTTTTTGACACCCAGTGACAACTGAGCATGATTACCACAGTAACACACAAGGCATGGAAGACATGGATGAATTGGGCCATCAATGAGAAAGCTATATGATTTCTTTTGCAAAGGTAACAGTAAAATAGTTTTATGGGAGTCATGATGGTACCTTAAATACATGAAGACACCAGTAACTATGATGTAGCCTACAGTAAATTTTTTAATTTATCTTCAAAAGGATTTGGGAACTTGGTTTGCATTATTGTAATTTTTCGCAAAAGAAATCAAGGTCATGAAAGGATTGTTAACTTTCTTCGTAGCAAAAGGGGAAAAAAATGGCACATGAATCCCAATCACCTAAATTCATACTTCCCAGTGAACCATGCTGGTAATTCATTTTCAAATTTTTAAGCTGTTTTATCATTGTTGTTCACCGTCCTGAGTCCCTAGGGCCATGGTGGCGAACCTTTGGCACTCCAGATGTTATGGACTACATAACATCTACAATTGGCCATGCTGGCAGGGGCTGATGGGAATTGTAGTCCATAACATCTGGAGTGCCAAAGGTTCGCCACCACGGCCCTAGGGGGAGGGCAGTTTAGAAATCAAATAAATAAATAAATAAATAAAATACTGATCCAGATGATATTAAAATCGACCAATCAGCACATTGAAAAAGGCTGATAAACAATTAAAACATCTCGACGAGCACAGAATTGCAACAATGAACCTTTAAACCATCAACAAGCAAAATCTTTGATTGGCCTAACTTGTACAAACAAGGTGGATAATTTCCTGCTTCTTCTCTGTGTATCTTCCTATTTTATGATGTCGCAGTAAATGTCTGAAATTAGGCATCTGTTGATAATTTCAGACACATTGGGTAACTGCCTGAAATCTTAGAACGACACCTGTATATGACAGTAATCTAAATGCAGTTGTCAACATTCACCTGTTTCAGGGATAAGAAATGCTGTATATTTCACTTCTTTCTGTAACAGTTTGTATTTCTTGTCAATGGATGTTGTTCCTCACTTTTGCTATTGATGTTTGAGAAGGGGTCACAAGAACTGATGCGTTCCAGAGCCCTTCGGGGGTTGGGCGGTCTATAAGACTGAGAAATAAATAAATAAAATAAATAAGTTTATGAGTAGACAATGAAATAAGTCTCCACTCAAAAATTGGAGATGAGGACAGTGGCAAATTGGTACAGGGATAAGTGTGTGTGTGCGGGGGTGGGGGGTAGTGTCACCCAAATTAGTCTGGTCTGTTCCCTTTTTGATTAGGGAACTAGCTGGGAACAGACCTGCATTCTAAGAGGCTAGGTAATGAGATCTGCACCTATGTATACAGCGTTCAGATCCCCCTAGAAACCCACACAAACATCAGAATTAAAGAGAAGGTTTACAATTTTACTAAGGATTAAAAATAATTAAAAATCCAAATGCAAGCTGTAAACACACACAGAGAGAGTTTCAAGAAGCCTAGAATGTAAAGAAAAGGGATCAAGAGGGGATAGAAAAAGGTATCGAGGGAAGGGGATTATTTACTAGTCTAGAAGAGGTCCGAGGAAGTGGGAACCCAATGCTTTAGTGGCCAAATTGATCAGTTTTAGCTCACTGGTTGCCTCCTCCCACCTGCTTGCAGGAGGAAGCAAAGAGTGACTCCATGCCCAATGCTGACCCCACAGGGGTAGACAGATTAGTTTGTTCTTGAACCATCTTAATTTTCCAGTCTGCATCCACAGGCAAACTATTCAGGGATTGTGGGGCCATAACAGAAGAGTCTTTGTAGAGATCAGGAAGATGAAATAGTTAATGACATTGGAATTAACAGAAGAAAAACTGTGACGGGGTCCAACCATGAGGTTCAAGGACCTGAGAGAAGCAAAGGGCTAGAGGAGCCCAGCCACTTTTCTCAGAGGCAAACTGCCTTGATTGGTTATCTTAAGAAAGCTGGTGACTGCAAGAGGTGCTTCATGGCATACACCCACAGCATGAAGTTTTGTCTAGCATTATTGCCTTTTTTCAGTGACTTTTGTCTTCTCATGATGTGACCGAAGTACGGTAGCTTTGTTTTCGTAATTTTAGCTTCTGGGCAGAATTCAGGCTTGACTGGATGTAGAACCCACTTACATACTTGTATTTCTGACAGTCCATTATGTATGCAACTAATATCTTAATAGTCTGTCTGCCTACTGAAAAATAGTTCTGAACAATTTTTGCAGGCTGCTTAGCCAGAGATAAACTTATAACACTACTTCACACAAGGTCAGAGTAGTCCTCTGTGTGTCCTAGGATTTCTCCAAATGGTGTCACCTCCATGACCTTTTAAGACAGTTATCATTCCTTTGAAAAGCAGGAGTGGGGTCTGAAAGAGGAGAGAAAACGAAAAGGAAGAAGGTCAGCAGCCATAGAAAATGAGCACTGGGAACCACTGACCTTAACAGGTTCAAGCTGGTGATATCTTGGTAGGCAAGATATTTTTTGGCAAAACCAACGTAATTTGTGTCTGTTTTGGAGAATTGGTTCTGCACACACGTTTACTGACTCGGTGTTATGAAGAATGTCATGAACAGGACTTTCTGACTTTGCATGTGGAAATGCCACATCCAAGTATGACTGAGGCCAAGTCCCACTTAATTTGAAAGTACTTGGCAAGAGGATAGCCTGAGGTGATACAACTGCAGAATGAGCAAAGATGAAAGCCACCTATCCTTTCAAATTAATAAAACACCCCAGAACTTAATGCTATACAGGAACAATCAGAACAAATAACATATAAAGAAAAAAAGGGAATATTAATGAAGGATGACGAGCGACGCTAAACGTTCATAAGGTGGGTTCCGGATGGAGCGACATTTCATATCAGCCTAAAACATGCTGACACTAAATTCTCTCCTGCTGGTCTCCCATCTATTTTAGGCGCTGCTCAAAACGTCTCGCTGGACATGTCATTTATATGCTTTTATTAGTAACGGTATAGTGACAGCATTGTCTTTTAACGCTGCCTAATCTGTTCAGAGGTAATTTGAATAAATTTCCCTCCCCATTGTCTTATAAAACAGTTGACAAGCTCTTCTTCTGCTATTGAGGGTCATGGCCCAGATGGGTGTGATGCGGTATTGACATATTCATTCCAGTGGAAGTGAATGTTGAAGGGTGATCATTCAGTTCACATCGCCCTGGCATTATCAAAGATGCCCTGTTTATGGGTTATATCATGGCTACTGATTCATAGTATAGTCCTAAACAGCGTTCTAAACCCATTTACTTCAACTGCTTGGAAGGATTTAACTGCGCTGTTAGATGTTCCAATACCCAGAGGACCTACCAGATGTCATTCTTGTATTGTTTTAATCTAGTTAATGTCATCTCAGTGATCAATTGTCTGAAAGGTGAGATATAAGACACTTGAACAGTGATCACCAATCTTGTTGAACATGTGGACATTTTTAGAATTTTGAGAACGAAGAGTGGCTACCTCCAAGACATGATATGAAAATCTATACAGGGTGAGCAGAATGCAACCATGTATTTTTCAGGCTAAAAAGGTGCCCAGCAGTGGAACCTGCAGAAAAAACATCCTGGGGAAACCCTGAAACATCACAAAATGTCGAGCGTGAGTGGCAGAGGAAGCTGACCAGACAGCTTTAACAATCAGGAGGGAAAAATAAGACGTCCTCTGTTCCTGAGCTTCACACAGCAAGACAAGATTGGGGGGGGGGGGGTGTCAGTAGTTTTGTGTCCTCAAAATAAGATGGCTCAAGCAGAAATAAGGCATCCTGAGAATGTCTTGGGGAAAATGCTATGCAGAGTTTCTCCTCAAGAGGCCTTTTTCCCCATCCTCAAGACATCTTATTTGTGCTGTGCACAATCGGCCAAGGTTGCAAAAGTTAGACTGATAGGCTGGTACATTTCATTCCTTCTACTGCATTTTATCTTTCCAGTTTTACATAAGAAGAAATAATACTGTAGCCTGTGACACAGCCATCAAATGAAACTTTTGGAAATACCATAGGCATTCTGTCCATAGACTCTGATTTCCAATTATGAACCAACAACAGAACAAAACATTGTCAAAAGCAGGTAAGACTCAATGGCGGATGACAAACATTCACTCACTCAGCAGGAGAAATTAAGGGTTGGCTTCAATAGGAATAAAAGATCTCTTTTATTACTAAAGAGGTTTGTTTCGTGCTAGCATTTTTGTTAAACTTTCAGCTTAGAAATAAAATTATTTCTTCCCCTCTGCACTGCTTAATTGCTTAATACAGCCCCCAACTTTGTACTTAGTAAGAGGTAGAAGTCTGTTTAAAGAAAAGAATATATACCAAACCATGGTTCAGTTTCATTGTGTTTAACAATAACATCTCTTTTTTCTTTTGTGAAAGCAGCAAAGCATTTTTTGGATATGGTGGTTGTTCTTTGCAATTTTAACCCACTGAGAGTTTCATGTAACTGTACGTACAATAGAGGAGGGTGGGAAATGAAGAAAGGGCAAGTTGGACTCTTTTGTAAACAGGGCTGAGTATTTTTGAAATGCAACTACTTTTCTGTGTATTACTAATGGAATAAAATGGATATTATCCTCTACCAAATGTGGGGAGCACTTTCATTTACCTGATTTGTCCTGATTTTACCAATGGTAAGCTTGACTTTCTGGGATCTTTCGCCCACCAATCATTGTTAAAGACATTTTTTGGGAATATTTCTTAGGAATTCAGACATTTTGTTGAACTAAAACTTGAGGAGAGGTTTTTTTTTTACCATTCATGTTTCTAGAAGCTAATACTCTGAGTGAGTAGGTAGACCCACCTCATCTTGAATGCATTGCATGTTTACGTGTATTCATGAACACTAAGCAGGAGTGGAGCAAGGGGGAACTGCACCAGGGCACGCGTGCCCTCTGTGCCCCCGCCACATCCCCACCCTCAATCGCCTTACCCCAGAATGCCCCCTCCATGCACCAGCCATGCACCCTCACAGGCTCATGGCCGGGGCATCATGCCCCCCTTCCCAGTTGGCGCTACGCCACTGACTCTAAGGATTGTATCATCCACAGATACTGCAGCTTGTGAAGTTCACTTTGAAGGGTGGGAATTATTTTAGACAACATTTATGACTATTTTTCTGGTATGTCTTAGATTGTCTTCTTTGTTCTCTACTAGTAAAGAATAAGCAGAGAAGGGTGTTCATTGTGGGAAAGTGGATTATTGTTGGAGATAGTGAGTGGTGCAGAAGAATATCACGAGTAATCAATTGGATTATTTCAAATTCTTCATCTCTGCTGTTTTGGTGTGAAAATCCCCATGTGCTTCCCATCCCCCATCTAACCCATAATTCCCCGTCTTTCTTTTCTCTCTTGATTTTCTTTCTACAAAATGTGCATATTTGCCAATGTTATTTATGCATCACCATTATAAAATCCACATATATACTACACATAGATGGCAAACATGTATCTATTCATATCATAAAAATATATATAAATTTGAAGAAAATGAACAAGATTTTGGATCCTTGGGTTGACCTGAGACCCTGGAATTCCATACTCTGTACCTCCCTTTGGACCTTTGCCTAACTGTGTACAGGGCTGAATGGTTTAATAATCAATTGTCTCTTCTGTGTCTCCAATATTCCCCTCATCACTTTGTTAGTTTCCCTTCCCATATTATAAACTTTATTCTGTGTTAATTGTTTGTTTGGTGTGCCAAGTAGCTCAGTTTGGGATGTCTGAGTGAGTTTATAACATTTTGAATTATTAATGATAATTAATAGATTACTTCCAACAGAGTTCTTCTTGCAACGCTTTCCTTCTCTCTTCCTTAGAGCATGTGCAATCGGTGCTGTGTCCTGGGCGTTCTGTTCTCTAACCCCATAGTTGCCCAGGGCACGACGATGAAAGATATATACTGACTGTATATTGCAAACAATGTCCTGTGCTTTCAAAACACAATTACCGAAGGTATTCATTACCACAATAAAGCATCTCTTCATTTCCACAGGATTACCGAAGTCCTCCCTGTCTGACAGGTGCAGCATTTCAAATTTAAGTGTAAACAATATTATTGTAATAGATCAGAGACAGCCAGCTTCTGCAGGCTTAGGGGAGATTCTTCGCCAAGCTGCTTAGAGGCCAGAGATACTACCCCCAGCCCAAGACTGAGAATAAGGTAGTTTCCTTTTCATCTGTCTGAAGTATGCCTCGTCCCTCAGGAAACAGCAGACAATCACAGAGGATTCAGTTAGATCATAAAAGATAGGAGAAGTACCCACTAATAGGAGGAAAGCAGACTTTTTTAGCCAGTCTAGCTTCAGTAGTCAAGACTCATGTGGGTGACATCCTGTTACATCATGGAAGTAGAATTAACACTACATACAGTGCTTTTGAGTTCATCAGCAGTACAAGCTTTACCTTGGCAATGTACTTTCTCTGAGAGTGCTAATACCACACTCAAAAATAACACATGATAGTTGTGCTACACTATCTATCTATCTATCTATCTATCTATCTATCTATCTATCTATCTATCTATCTATCTATCTATCTATCTATCTATCTATCTATCTATCTATCTATCTATCTATCTATCTATCTATCTATCTATCTATCTATCTATCTATCTATCTATCTATCTATCTATCTCCTTTCTGAATTTAAATGAACAGCTGATGTAATAACCCATGATGTACCTAACATTTTGCTTCAGGATACCAAAGCAAGATGGTGGAACTGTCAGGTATTCAAACTAAGTATCTAAGAACTAAATTGTCTGAAGGCTGCTAGCCCAAAGATACCTAGACTGAGGGTTTATCAGAAAGCTTAGAGGCAGGTTCAGAAGTACTGGGCATTCACTGCAGGGTGGCTGGCTAACTTATAGGGAAGATTACACTCTTTAGCCATGCTCAGAGAGCTTAATCTTACCAGGACAAAGAACAATCTTGCCCTCTGTGGGAAGACAAGAGAGGGGCACTGGTGTTGAACACTTCAGTTATGAGGTGGGTTGTTACAATGAATGGCTGGACACTTGGTTTAATGTTCTAAGCCAGGGAGTGCGTGGAGATGGGGCAAAGTTGACTCAATCACAGGTTCTAGACAATGTCAATGCAAACGAAGGTGGTCTTGGGAATGGTTGGTCAGAAATTAGAAAAACAAGAGTAGTATTTTAGAAGAATAGCTGGCAGGAACTCCTTAATGAAACCATATTAAACATACTCTTTGTTTCATAGAAGCAAGTAGACCAGGGCTGGCGATGGGAACTGGTTTTCCCAAGATGAAGTATTTCCTCTTCCTAGGAAGAGGGTGAGGCAAGTTAGTTTGCAAGGCTGATGTTGATGAGGGTTACTCCAGATAGATTTTCTTGTCCTTTTGGGTGACACTGAGCCAATGCAGTGAATGGCATCCCAGCTTGGCACTGCACTGCTAGACCACCCCAAGGGTTGACAGCATGGGTAGAGACACTGTTGTCTTAAAAACAGGGCTCCCCCACCCACCACAGTTCAGTGTGGTAACACTGTAATGTAGGATCTGAAAGCATTGTGTTCATTCTAAGAATGACCGTCTGCTTCTTCTCCCACTCATTTGTTGTTGCTTCTATGAGTTGTAATGAACAGTTTTGGTGGCTTCCATTACTGATTTGTTTATTTTACACATTTTATGCCATTCATATGAAGCTGCATTCTACTGGAAACATTCAGCATAGGGAAACAGAAATCAATGCTGAAGGAAAGATTCAGGGACTAAATTCACAAAGCAAGAAGCAAAATTAAAATGGAAGTATTTTTAATTGTCATTGCACCAACGTGGAATTTAGTAGCATGCTAAGTTCAGACAACAGTTGTCATCCAGAGCCATACTATACATGATGTTGGGATCAATGCCTGGAACCACAAATGTGTAAAAGCAGTCCCGTGTGTGTGTATGGGAAGGTGGATAGGTGGATATAAATATGAAACAGAATTATGACAGTGCGTAATCAGGAATTTCCTCCTCCCCTTCTCACTGATTTCTTGATGGGATAGAAATGAACCTTCCTGATTGCTTTTGACATTCAGATCTACATATACGTATGCGGTGTCAAGTCACAAAAACTCATGGAGACCCTAGCAAGTGGCTTTCAGGGCCAATGAGTTTGCCATTACCTTCCTTTCCAGACTCTTCCTTGGTGGTCTCCCATCTCATCCTGTTTAGCTTCTGAGAGCTGATGAAATTAGACTATAGAATTAGACTAGCCCCATGCAATTCCATACCCCTGTCGAGAGGGAGAGATAGAAACCTATTTTCCTTCTACCTGGGTATCCTCCTGCATTTATTGCATGTTGCTTTTTTTCCTAGGATTTTGTCCTCAAAGTGGAGTGAAAACTCATCCCTATTGGATGACAGAAACCATTGTAAGCTTGGAGAAGGGCCATCCTCAAATACCAAAAGCCTTCCCCCTCCCAGAAGTTCTGAATACTTCCAACATCTGTAGATTGCCCCCTGTGTGGCTTTGTAGCACCCCATTAAGAATCATGAGCATATATATATATATATATATATTCTCAGCAGCTGAGTTGTTAATTATGACTGTAGCAGGTGTTTTGTTTTCAGAGAGAATCTTCAGCACATTGTTGGCTGTTCAAACACGTACCAAGTGAAAAAGAAAGTACTAAAGACATTTTCAAAAGGAACAGACAGGTGTATACTATCGACTCACAGTGCAGGAAAATTATAGCTGTGGAGCAAAGCAACTGGAAGTGGTGTAACCGATACTTCCAATACAGTACTGAGTGGAAATGCCTTTGAATGGCTGATGCATTAGGTATAATGGATTAGGTTATTACCTTGGTTATTACTTCTTGGTTACTTCTTGGTTATTACCTCTTTGTGTTGCTCCATAGGGTTCTTAATTGTGCTGCTGCAATCCTTACAAATGACATGATCAAAAAAAAATCTAACCTGGGCTGATTCCGAACAAGGTTTTGTTTTTCTTCATGATTGTCATGTTGCTGGTGTGTTTGTCACTCCATTTGCATTTTAATGGAGATCACACACAGAACAGGGTAATCTGTTTTTGCACCTATGCTAGCCCTGGTTTCTCTTTTGCATCCGATGAAAATTTCATATCTCTCTCCCTCTCTCTCACACACACACCCCTTACTTTAGAGATTGTTCTACTTTTGCATCAACCCACACTCCCAAAAAAGTGGAGGATTTCTTTAGATTTGAATGATGTCTGACATGCACTTTATAGCTCCCATCACCCAAAACACCACAGTGAGCTATATGGACTGATAGTCTGACTCAGTATAGCCCAGCATCATGCATTGGTGTATATTTGATTAGGTCACTGCCAGTATGCTTTACTGAGTTCAGCTAAATCAGAGGTTCAATACTAGCCTATTAGTGGCCACATTACTGTCTGGGGAAAGGGAATCCCATATCTACCTTTCCAAACTGATTAATGTTTTAAAAGTGCATTCAAACGTTAGGGCAAAATGTGTGTTCCAAGCACAAATCTATATTGGGCAATATATTTTATTTAAACAGGATGAGAAAAAGGCACCTGGGGTGATTAGAGACCTGCAGTGATCAAACTGGAGAAAATGCTCTTCTGATATGCTCAAAATCTCTGTGGCTACAACAAGGAAGGGATGTTTTATTCAAGTCGTCTTGTCTGTTCAGGTAAGAACAGCTATAACTCTTTCCTGAGGATGTTAGAAAAGTGTTGTTCCCTGAAAGTTTGATATGAAAGCCCATGTTGCTCTTTCTCTGGAAATGGGATGCTACAACTAGAGAAAGGCTTCTCAAGAGCAAGAAGTAGTAACCTCTTGGACTTTGGCAACGGGATCGCCCTCATCCCCAGGATAGCACCGTGATCTGGGCAAGGTTTGCGCAGCGTGTTCTAGATAGTTACAACACAGTGCAAAGAAGTTAAATCAGCAAGACTCCAAGCTGAGACTGATGTTTAAGTAGCTGTAGAGCCGGAATCCCCAAGCCCATTAGCACTGTGGTGTCCACCAAGTATTTGTAAAAAGTGGGTGAGGCCAGAGGAATCTCCTGCCCAGCAGAACATCTGATTGGCCACTGGGGATCCAATTGGTCGTGCAGATTACAATAGTGTTGTTTCAGCACGGCTTGCTTCCACAGTGTTAATTTATTCTATCATTCTTTCCCAGTATACTTTTAAATTACCACTAATTACCACTAAGTTGGACTTTCTCTCTGTGTGTATGTGTGTACGTGTGTGTGTCTGTCGTTCCACCTCCCATGGCAGCCATTTTGTGCTTACATCCATCAGCCTGCTAATCTGTATCATCTGGAGAGCAGTTGTAATTTTGGGTGATCACCAGCTCTACATGGAGGCTTACAATCTTAGTTCCCAAGGAGAAAAATCTTGCTTTGGAGGGTGGAGTCTAGGGCACTATATGCTTCTGAGGTCCCTCCTGTCCTCAAACCCACATTCCCCAGGCTCCACCCCCCAAAGCATCAGGTATTCTCCAACCTGGAGTTGGAAATCCTATCACTTGCCTGCCCAAAACCCAACCTTCCTTTATTTGCCCCCCTGTCTTAAGCTTTCACTCTCTTCCCCCTGCCCTCCCACCGCCCTATATTGAGGAAAACTGTGGCCCAGTATTTAGCTGTCAGCCACAGGGCCAGATTCAATTGCATGATATGAAACCCTTAAGGCCTGGCGAGGTGGTATCTCACTTTCCCTTTATCATCCTCCCCATTTCCTCTTTCCCTCCACCCCCACATTCTCTCCCATTTCCCTGCCTCATTGTCCCTTTCTCAGACATTCATTAGCCTACTTTTCACCTGACTCCCATCTCCTATATTTATTGTTTATTGAATTAACTTATACCCTACCTTTCTGCACAGTGGGGACCAAAGCAGAACTTCACATTCGCTATCTTGAGTGTGTGCTGTGTATGAGTTGTTAGCTGCATCTTTGATGTTTCAACAAGCCGGCTGACTGTTCTTCTACCAGTGAAATTACTAGTCCCAATCTTCTTGTATTTTATGAAACCCACTAGAAGCTCTCTTGTCCTTCCCTCTCGTTTATTATTCTTTGTGTATTTGGCAGCTCAGATATGAGTGTACTCAAGATCCGGAGACATCATTATTCCACGCATCAAGACTCCTCTTTTGTCTTCCTTTTCTACATCATTCATCAATGACGTTCCAAGAGTTGTATTCTGAGTCTTGCAGACAATTTTATTCCTCATCATTTATGATACGGAAGCTGCATTACGCGCTCAGCAAAATCCTCATTATTGAATTCTTGTTTGCATCTCTTTTAAACAAGCTTTGTCATTTGTAAATACTGAAGGATGTTTATCAGTGTCGTCGGTGGAAAAAAATTGCTATTCCCATAATTACATCTATGCAATTTCACACTTGTTTAATAGTTTTTGTAGGAAGTTCACAAATGTGCTCCAATGAGGACACCATCTAGGGCTGTCCCATATTTTTTCCGTCAACATTCTCGGGCATGAAATTAAACATTATCCCTGCCAATCTATATGTTGCTTTTTAAAACAATGCAGCAAACTGCACATACCAATTCATGAATTATCACAAGATTTCTGCTTTGTGGGAGAGTTTAACCACAATTCTGGAATTTCTGTTGCCTGAACTATGAAAACGGTGGCCAGCATTCTTGTGAGACTGAATCTCAGGACAGCTCAGGAAGCTCTGCGGGTCGTTGTGTGGCTTACTGCATTGGTTTTTAAAGAAGGCTGAGCAGCAAACAAGTAAGATTGTTCACTAGATAAACCTCACGCTCAGGGGAAAATGACCAAAAAAAAGCGCACAGAAATGAAAAGAAACAGACAGCATCCATAAAATGACCTTGAACTCAAGTAGATTTAAACAGGTTGGGAAACAGAGAGAGACTGCACAAAAATGTGGAGAATTTGAAATGAACGAGATCAGTGTTTGAAGCTTGTCACATTAAAACCTGCAACTTTTTTTTTGTTTGTCGCTTGAATCAAATGCTATGTTGAGAGTCTGGCCATGTGCTGTAGTTACTTTGATAGGCTTTTCTTCCTAAACTCTTCATAGGTTTCAGAGTCATGAGAATGTGAAAGCACTCGATCAGAGCAGGTTTTTGTTATGACACAGGGTGAGTCACACTGTTGCTTAGGAAATTACAGGTCTCCCCTCTCCCTGTTACAATTCCTATGAGGCGGTGCAAGAGTACATATGTGCATGTTATTTCCACATGCCACATGCCATTTCTGTTTAAAGCAAATCAACAGTGGACAATGTTGGACAAAAATACAACAAATCGATCCATATACCCCTGAGATACCTCTTTTGTTGGTCAATTATGGGGCAGAGGAACAACATTTGGCCTTAAAAGAATGAGGCATGTGCAGACTGATCTAAATCCAGGCAATTTGACCTGCTTTTTTGCAAGTGTTACAGAGTCAAGAAGTTAATAAGGGACACCAAGAGATGTCTTGTAACTTTAAGTCATGAAGAGTGAATGGCTATTGCACTGCACATATAATGAATGTGAGAAATGGCATTTTGGGAGCAGTGGTGGTGGGAGACAGGAACAGCTGTGGGAAAGCAGTGATAGGCCCCCGGGGCAAAGCAGTGCATTAGATATGCACACATACATGCATGTGTGATTGCAGAGGTGACTATGACAGTAAATCAAAGGTGAATGCCAATATCTGCTTGTTATCATAAAAATTAATATTAATATTGTTCATTGTTTTAACTTATATGTTTTATATATGATTTTATGCTGTTCACCGCCCTGAGCCCTTCAGCGATAGGGCGGTATACCAAATTTAATAAATAAATAAATAAATAAATAAAATCTTTAGTAAAACACATGCTAAAAATGCATTTTGTAATAATAAAACATTATAGTATAGTGTAGTGTAGTGTAGTATTGATTGATTGATTGATTGATTGATTGACAGCAAGTTAAAACATACATAGATGAGCATGGGACCC
The DNA here is from genome assembly GCF_021028975.2 of Sphaerodactylus townsendi. NCBI lineage: Eukaryota > Metazoa > Chordata > Lepidosauria > Squamata > Sphaerodactylidae > Sphaerodactylus > Sphaerodactylus townsendi. The sequence continues at coordinate 1,902,950 of NC_059438.1, forward strand.
CTACGCTTATGAAACACCTGAGCAACCGCCCAGCATGCCTATGTATTAAGACAGCACTGCATTGAAAGGCTTCCAAGAAAGACATGATGGCCAAGGATGCCTCCCTCCTAACAATATTCAGAGTTTTACTACTTCTGAATAGAAAGATCTCCTTGGCTAATACCCTGTTTCCCCGAATATAAGACATCCCCTGAAAATAAGACGTAGTAGAGGTTTTGCTGAAGTGCGAAATATAAGGCATCCCCCAAAAGTAAGACGTAGCAAAGTTTTTGTTTGGAAACATGCCCGATGAAGAGAACACAGAAATATAAGACATCCCTTGAAAATAAGACATAGCGCATCTTTGGGAGCAAAAATTAATATAAGACACTGTCTTATTTTTGGGGAAACACGGTAACCACAGAATGGCACATTATCCATGACTTTTGTAAGTTACTGCCCATTCTAGTAACTTCTAGTGCTTGTTGAAGTCTACATTTGTGAGACAGATGTAAGTCACGATTGCACCACCCTCTATGAATATACTATCAACAGGTTGATCTACTCTATTATTGAGCATTCCAAGACAGCTCACATTGCTATGCCAACAGCATTGATGCACAGCACCCAGGTGAGCATCCATGGGTCATAGGTCACGTGCACAGCATCCTTAGCAGTGTCTGCTTGCTTGCTGATTTGCTATGCATTTATCTTCCACCTTCCTTTTTGAAATGTGGCTAACCAATACAAGTAAAAAAATGCAAATTGGTAAAACATTTTTGGGCAGGTTAGCTGGCCACTGGTATAGTCTGAGGTCTAGTATGCATTATTCACACCCACTGTTTTCGTTTCGTTTTGTTTTACATGATGCATTTGTTTATTTAGAAAAGTCACCGTGTAGATTTGCCATGAGGCTGAGCAGCTCACCTCCTCAGGAATTCTCGAGAATTCTGTAATAATTGCAAGTGATCTTATTTGACCTGTGGCCATTAGGGCATTTACATTGTGCTCTCAAGAATTTTAACAACTGTTGACTGCAGACTTTTGATGCAAAACCATTCCAAAGCATGAAGACTTTCCACCTGTTTGTATCCACAATTCTCCTTTCAAAGTGCTCGTTTTAATAGTTGAACTCATCTGATTAGAACCTGAAGGAAACTATTTGTAACAATGTACTTTCTCAGCAGTAACCACCTGTTAGGTCTCGTAACCTTAAGTCAATGAATGGGCTCTGAGGTCTTGATCAGTAGCATTTATTGAAGAGGCATCGAAGCACCAAAGCTTGGCAAAGCCAGTTATGACAAACCTGGCATTTGCCGTCTTCTTTATCCCATTGTGAGTCCCCCCTCCTGCTTTCCCAAGAGGTGTGAAAAACAGCTCTTGGAACGAAGGCAACCCGAGGTTGGCAACAGATAGTAGTAGAGAGCCACCTGCCTTCCTGCCCCATGAGATAACAGATGTAAATCTTGTTCTCATGGGATCAGGGTGTCAGGGGAAGCCCAGTTATCTACAATGCATGTGAAGCCATAAAGGAAAGATTGAGGAAAGAATGCCCCAGATGGCAGTGATTACATATAGCAGACTGGTCACATATATCTATTAGCAGCATTGATTTGTTGTTCTTAGCAGTTACATTGAGGTAGGAATGCATCTCAATCACATAGATACTATCCCCCCTGACACTGCCCTCTATTAATTACCTTGGGTTAAATAATAGTCTCATTCTCATTATATTACTGGATCAGAAAATGAATGGGAATGCCAAGTTAGTCCTACAGGAGGATAAGTTTGTACTGAATGATGAGTTCAGAGAACACAGTCCAGAGTCACCAACTTCCCAAGCTTTGCCAAATCTATACCTCTCTTGTCACCAGTTGAGTTTGCAGCTGCAATATCATCCAATGGTTATCTATCAGGGTGGCATAGTAGAGCAGATAAGAATCCCTTCCTTCACAGTGACAAACTACAACAGCTGGGCAGAGAATGGGTCCTACTTTAGAACCTCTGTTTTAAATTTGATGGCTTCTCCACTACATAGAGGAAGACTTAAAGGTCTTCCAAGCGATAAGAGGTTCTGTACCTGTAGCATAGGACAGCTGGATTCCATCCCACACATTCTCCTGAACTGCGTATTATACCAAGAACTCCGATCCAGCCTGCTATCCCAAGCTATAGACCCTATGATTGATTATACTGAATCAGATAAAGTAGTTACGCTTTTAAGTTGTCAGGATTTTCATTGTTGCCTTATAGTGGCAAAGTTTTTGTCAGAAGTTTGTAAACTGAATGTATGACAAACGCGAAGTTTTTACTATTCACTTTTTAACTGGAACTGTATTTTTTTAACTGGAACTGTATTTTTTTAACTGGAACTATATTTTAACTGGAACTATCGTGTATATGCCAATAAAGGCTAATTGAATTGAATTGAATTGAAATTTGATGGCTTCTGATGGCTTCTGTGATGCATTGGTCTCTGATAGTTATTGACTGTTTTCGGAAAGAATAGCATATTCTTTCTCCTGGCTCCTAGGCCTAAGCATCAACACTTCTAGCCATCAAGTGACAAATGACTCATGGAGACCCTTGTTGGGTTTTCAAGGAAAGAGAAGAGCAGAGGTGGGGTGCCATTGCCTTCCTCTGCATAGTAACTCCAGTGTCCTTTGGTTGTCTCCCATCCAAGTTTTAACCGTCCAAGGCTTACCCCTGATCAGCTTTCTGGCTCTGACAAGCATGGTCTAAGCCAGGGGTAGGGAACCTGCGGCTCTCCAGATGTTCAGGAACTACAATTCCCATCAGCCCCTATCAGCATGGCCAATTGGCCATGCTGGCAGGGGCTGATGGGAATTGTAATTCCTGAACATCTGGAGAGCCGCAGGTTCCCTACCCCTGGTCTAAGCTCTGTCTTAGACTGCCTCTGTCCTCTAACCCAGTTGTATTTTCACTAGTATCACACCTTCTTTTCTCTTCATCTGCTCCTCTGGCCTTATTGTCTCACCATAGCTAATGGTCCTCAATATGTGCTCCTGTCATTCCTTGCTGTTTGGTACTCTTTACCATTCAATCAATTCAAAGGAGCAGGCAAAAATGTTTTATTATTAAGGGAAAAGTTCTCCCAACAGGCTTCCATAATTAATGCAATAAAAGGAATTATAATTCTGATATGTTACCCCTTTGACAAAGATTATTCCAAGGAGAGAAAATGTGCACAAATTAATCCATCATTTTGACATCGTTTTTAATGAGTGAAAATGCCAAAAAAAAATCCATTATCACTGAGTTTCAAAGACTATAATAACACTCCAAGTCTGATGGCAAACTAATTTCTGGAATAGCTGTTTTCCTGCCTACAAAACAATTACTTATTTAACATATTTTAGCATAGATTATTCTTTGTTCTGTATATATGTTAGATGTGCACCTTTTGAAGGTAACCCAATGTATACAAAGGAAGGTTTTCTTTTTATGTGGAGTCCTAGTTCAGTTATGCCAAACACAATGTGGCACTGCCCTCCAGTGGTCAAAAATGCTCCATGGAAAAGGCAGTTTATTGTAAACTTTGCTTCCATAACCGCGCGGAGATTTAGTGACACCGACTGCTTGGTTCGCAAACTATATCAGATTGCCAGGATCCAGATCAATGGGAAAAAAAGGACTCACAGGGAAGTATTTGGTTCCATTTGGAAGTTGCCCATCAATTCATGAACGTAGGCTGATTAAGCACCTGATACAGCACTAGATTTTTTGAGATGTCTCGTTTCCAGTCTTTAAAAATAATTTAAAAATGCTGCTATTTTATCAAATGTAAACATTGTTTTAAAAATAATCCCAAACCTTCTACTCTTTTGAGAAAATAAAATGTTTGTTGGCAGTGATGTTTGGTCTGATTTGCAACTACTTAATACCATTTGCTTTTTAAAAGCCCATTTCTCTCTTTTACGCCCCTTTGCTATCCAATAAAAGGTATGAGATACTCCTTTGAGCAAAATTCAGACATAAGGTTCTTTTTTAAAAGATAAATTGCTGATGTGCACTCTGACGTTCACTGATGCAGCAATTTGTTCTTAATTTATGCTCATTGGTGTGTTCTAATGTGCTAAAATGATTTGATTTTTTTAAAACAAACTGAGAAACTGTATATGTTTATTATTTGCTTACATAAATTTACTGAAGCAAAAACTTGAATTTGATCAAAATAATATCCGTCAATCTAACCTATCCATCTGTTGATCACTCCCAGAAACAAAATTCCTTCCCTTCACTGATTAAAATTTGTCCACATTGATTAATATTTTATCTCTCTAATTAATCAATTAAAGCTTTATCTGATTGATCTGCTATTAATCTACTTGATTGCCTTGCTTACTTCTTTGGTAGATTCAATGAGGGCAAGTTTTGGAGGAGCAGGAAATTATTTGTACATGGGAACCTGGTGAAGAATATACTATTGGATGAAAGTTTCAGATCAGACAGATAGTTCCTATATATGGATTACACAGATATATTCACACAAAAACATTAATTTGGAGAAAACGATGCATGTTAATTTTAGTCCTTAAAAAACTGCATGGGTATAGCTGGTTGCCAGCAAAGAACATGTGTTGTCATGTTTTAAAGGGGATTTTTAATAGAATGTCTCCATAAAGAATTCAGTGTGATTTTACAGGATTCACAATTACTTCCATTTTCTATTTACATGGCAAAACCAATAGTAGTTTAAACTGATGGCAGTAAGTTTATGAAGCAACCCTTTGTCACTATTTATAATGCAAACCACTTAAAATGTGGGATCGTTTCACATGTAATATACTTTAATTGTGACTTTATAGTGTGATTCTTCTTTTAATAGCATAGGTCTGAACCAAGGACAGACCAACCAAGAGCAAAATAAGAATTTAAATGCTTCTGTTGAAAATCCACCACATTTTACATACCTGAAGTACAAAAAACGCTAATATTGATTATTCATGTGCATTTGTTCAGAAAAGTGATTCAGAGCAGTTTTCTCAGTAATCTCAAAACAGCATATTCTCCATACTATAGCCATCCTAGGCTAGTCTACTCATCAGCAAGTCCCATTTTATTCAATGGAAACCCATCCCAGGAAAGAATTCTTAGGATGGCCGCCATAGTGATCTGCACCTGCTTCATTTTGTCCACATCATTTTTGAAATAAGGTCTCCAGAATTGCCCAAATTACTCCAGTTGTGACCTCACCAGTGCATCTGACTATGACATTTTGCTATATGGATGTTACTCCCCGGTTGATACGCCCCAAGACCACATTAGCCTTGATATATTCCGAGACCACCAAAACACATCCCCCCTACTGAAATTTAAATGGTTATTTTCAAAGTGCACATCTTTTCTTATCAGTGGTACAAAATCCTTAGTCCACAATAGAAAGTGGAAGGCATTTGTAAGTGTGGTGCACATAGATAGCAGCACTCTTGGCAACCAGGTGAAAGGACCAGCCCAAACAGCCTGCCTAGTTCAAGTTGGCTGGCAATTAAGTTGCACCAGCAGGCCTCAGCAGAGTATGGGAAGCAAATTCAGATGCAGTAGCAGAGAGGGCGACAAAATGACTGATAAGAGTCCATGAAGCTGAAAGGGATGACCAATAAACTGGTTACAGAATTATTCTGTTGGTCAGGAATTACTCTTAATCGATCAGAAAATGCTATTGGTAGCAGACTGCTCATCATTTCATATCTAAATACCATCCATATTGGAACTTCTAGCGTGGCAAGTCGGAGTCTCTCAGCCTTGATTCATTACAAGATGCAACCCTCCCAATTTCTCCAGCAGGAGTGGAGAGTCAGCCAACCAGCCGTCCTCCTGACAGCCGAATGTCTCTTGATCAGTAGAACCAAAGACACCCAGCTCAACAGAACCCTGAACTTTTCAAATATCAACTGCTAAGGAAGAATCAAAGTGCAAGGAGGAAAAAAGGATGCCGTTTTGTGCACAGCGGGACACATTTCATCCTTGATTCCTGGCACAAAGCCCCAGTTCAGTTACACCATTAGAGCAACAGCTTCCTCCTCTCTTTTCCCAAGGGCTGCACATGTTGCAGGCACAGGCTAATGCCATAGCAAACAGGCCACTTTATAAGAATATGAAAACCCTGCTAAATTATGACATCATAAGCAGCTTCCCTTAAAATCCTGTAAGCCCTTCTAAGATCTGCATCTTGGCCAGAGAAGAAACATGAACATCCAACCATTTCTATGCTTGTCGGTGTTTGTCTGTTGTTGAGTCTCAGCTGACTTACGGCAAGCCTGTAGAGTTATCAAGGCAAAAGATCTTTGAATTGCCATTACTTGGCATGGGCTGAGAGAGTTCTGAGAAAACTGTGACAGGTTGAATGTCACCCAGCTGGCTTCATATGGAGGAGTGGTGAATTGAACCCAGAGGTGTAGCTAGGGAAAATTGAGCCCGGTGCAAAATCTGAGTTTTGCTGCCCACCCCCCCCCCATGTTCGTTTGTGTTTTTTGTGTTTTTTTCAGTCTTTGGTGCAATTTTTAGGATAGCAGCATCAAAATTTCAGGGTTTCTTTAAGAGACACTCCTAATGATACCACCCAGGTTTGGTGAAGTTTGGTTCAGGGGGTCTAAAGTTATGGACTCTCAAAAGTGTAGCCCCATCTCCTATTAGCTCCCATTTGAAACAATGAGGGATGGGGCACCCCTTTTGGGAGTCCATAACTTTGGACCCCCTAAACCAAACCTCACCTAAGTTGGGTGGTATCATCAGGGGAGTCCCCTGAAAGCTCTCTGAAATTTTGGAGTTGCTAGCCTAAAAACTGAAAAACACTAAAAATACAAAAAACAATCCTGAAATTTTTGCCCCCACCCCAGACGTGTGCCCGGTGCCCCCCGGCCCCCTTGTAGCTCCGCCTCTCATTGAACCCACTTCTCTAGACTAGAGTCTGACATCCAAAGGTTCCAGCTTTCCAAGTTCACACAGTGACCTCTGTGTTTACTTATTTGGGAGTAAGCACCATTGACCTCAAGGCAAATTCTTTCTAAGTAATCATGCAAAGTGTCCGGTGCATGTTTTCAAAATCCCATTCTGTTGACGAAGCTCTCTAGATAACTCTAGATAACTCTCTCACACAGGGTAGCTCTTAGGAAGATAAAATGAAGGGTAGGATAACAATGTTTTTAGCTAATTTGGATTTCACTGAGCAGAGAAATAGAGTTTGCTGTTACCTATGATAGCTGCCTTGAATAGGGTCACCTGCCTCCAGGTAGAGAGCTCCCAAAATTACAAATGATCTGCAGAAAGCATAGATCAGTTGCCCTGAAGAAAGTAACTGCTTTGGAGGGTGTATATAGAGTTATATCCTATAGAACTCCTGCCCTCCCCTACCCCTCCTCCAGGCTTCACTCCTGAAATCCCCAGGAATTTCCCAACCCAAAACTGGCAACCCTAATTTGTGAAAACAGACACTGGTTCAAATAAGATGGAAACATCATGCTCTACTCTGACTGTGATTGGAAACAGGATATAGATGAGCACTGGACCAATCCAGTCGAGGGGATTCCTTTGTACGTTTGTGCAGGAGGAAAGAGGCCTGAGAGAGTATCTCAACAGTATGATTATTTCCTACTTCAGCGCAGCATTGTTGGCAGCAATGGCATCCCCACACAATCATTTTCTTTCCTTTAGTTATTAGAACAAAACTGCAGCAATGACTGAATATACAGGAGCAACAGCTGCTGCATGAGTCACAGTGAGCTGGGTCACATTTTCAAACCGCTCTTCAAACCATTTTTTTAAATGATGGTAAAAATGTTATTTTTTTTTCCTGGCATGACCGTCTATCACTAACAGTGTGTGTGTGTGTGTGTGTGTGTGTGTGTGTGTGTGTGTGTGTGTGTGTGTGTGTGTGTGTGTGTGTGTGTGTGTGTGTGTGAGAGAGAGAATTCCAAAAGATTTTGTGAAAGATAGCTATGTTTATTAAATCACCACGAATGCAGATATTTGCTCTTTTTATTCCTTTCCACCCTGACCCTGCCAGTTGCTAACATTATGCAGCAAGCAGCAATGTTATTCTTAGCTCTCACTGGAGGGACTTCAAATAGCTTTTAATTGCAACTATATTTGCTTCAGTTCTTCTATCTTGAGTACAAGACTCCAAGCTTTAAGGGGAGGAAGGGAAGGTGGGAAAGAGAAAGACAGAGAGAGACCCAAGATGTGCAAAAAAGCCGAGCCTGTTTCACAGTACAGATGCTTTTCTAAGGCCCCTTCCACACATGCAGAATAATGCATTTTCAATCCACTGTCACAATTGTTTGCAAGTGGATTTTGCTATTGTGCACAGTAAAATTCAGATGCAAAGTGAATTGAAAGTGGATTGAAAGTGCATTTGTATGTGTGGAAGGGGCCTTAGTTTGCATAATTCAGGTGCTCTGTCTTTGCTATGTCTGGGCTGCAGGCATATTGACTGCAGTAGTCAAAGGCTCAGGCTCCAGGAAGTCCCACCATATAGTTTTCCCCATGGCCAATGGAGCTTAGGCCCCTTCTGCACGGGCGGCATACGCCAGCCTGGGGATGGCAAAAACGCCATCCCCAGGGAGCCGTTCGCACAGGGGGCGCAGCTGCTTCGCAGCTGCACTTGCCCAGTGAGGTTTTTGGAAAATGGCAGCTTGAAGCCACTGCCGTGCAAACAGCAGCAGCTCCACGGCGCCTTCCCTCCCCCCATGTCTGGGCGACCTACCTGTCCTGTGGCCCTCTGGCGCGTCGCCGAGGCCTGGGGAAACACCCCCCCCCCTGCCCTGCGACTCCGGAGTGGTTGCGCAGGGCTGGGAGGTCCCCTGGCCTCGGCGACGTGCCGGAGGGCCGCAGGACAGGTAGGTCGCCCTGACGACGATGCAACTCTGCGCTGTTGTAGTTCATGTGAATGGTCCCAGAGGGGTCGGGTTGGTGTCATCTACGCTGACCCGACCCCTTCCGCCGCCGTGCGGAAACGGCCTTAGAGTCATAAAAATATTTTTGAACAGTGCTCCCTCCAGTGGTGGCGAACCTTTGGCACTCCAGATGTTATGGACCAAAATTCCCATCAGCCCCTGCCAGCATGGCCAATTGGCCATGCTGGCAGGGGCTGATGGGAATTGTAGTCCATAACATCTGGAGTGCCAAAGGTTCGCCACCACAGCCCTAAAACCTGTGTTAACCCTGCTTGTTACCAGATATGTCGGCCCTGTTTCCACATTTGCATATTTCCCAGTACATGAACACTGTGCAAGTACAAAATGGGCACATCCAGGCAACATCTCTGTGACAAATGACACAGTCTTTCTCATATCTGTTGGCTTCCCTGTCACTTCAGGTAACCCATCTGGCACTGACCAAAGCTCAGGCCTTTCCCATCATCTCTTCTAACTATTATTGTAAGCCACCTTGAGCCACATGGAATGGTGGGGTATAAAGGGTTTGATGATGGATGGATGGATGGATGGATGGATGGATGGATGGATGGATGGATGGATGGATGGATGGATGGATGGATGGATGGATGGATGGATGGATGGATGGATGGATGGATGGATGGATGGATGGATGGATGGATGGATGGATGGATGGATGGATGGATAAATGGGTGGGTGGGTGGATGGATGGATGGATGGATGGATGGATGGATGGATGGATGGATGGATGGATGGATGGATGGATGGATGTTCCAAATGACTTAATATATGCTTGGCAGTATTTCTATAAATACACATATTAGGAAGCAGAGCCAGCATATTCTCCTCTATGTTCCCATATGTGTGTTTGTCCTATACAGTGTTAATTTTATGTATGCAGACTTGTTTTTACATGCACGTGAGGGGAGTCAGACCTAGTCCCCTTCCACATAATGCACTTTCACAATGGTTTACAAGTGGATTTTGCTATTTTGCACGGTAAAATCCAGCTTCATAGTGCATTGAAAGTGGATTGAAAGTGCATTATTCTCAGTGTGCAGAAGGGGCCTCAAGGACGCTTTTGTCTATCCGATAAAGCTTACTTACTTGTTCCCTGACCAGTGTGGTGTAATGGCTGAGAGTGGCAGACTCTAATCTACTAGAGAACTGAGTTTGTTTTCCCACTGTTCCACATGAAGCCTGCTGGCTGACCTTGGGCTAGTCACAGTTCTCTCAGAACTCTCTCTGGCCTACCTACCTCGCAAGGTACCTGTTATGGGGAGATGAAGGGATTGTGATTGTAAGCTGCTTTGAGACTCCTTAAAGGTGGAGAAAAGTGGGGTATAAAAACCAACTATTATTCTCCAGAGAACCAGGAACCTGGACAAAGGCCCATTCTCCATCTCTGTATAACCCTGGGTATCAGGGTGATCTCTATAGAACTATGTCAACAGTCTAAGAACTTCTTTCAGTTCAGGTTTCCATTTGCTTGTGGCTCAGTCACATCCGGTAACTTTAAAAAAAACCACTTTGTATGAGAAGCAATAAATTTGCAAGGTTTTCGCAAGTGAGCTTGAAGGGCTTGTTCAGCAGAGCTTGAATTATCAGTCAGTTCCAAAATTAGTTGTCATCTCAGAAAAGGGAAGAGATTCCAACACCTCTTTCATATAAATCGCTTTCTGCTTAGTGCACCCTAAACATTCAAAGCAAAGGGCCATTAGTATTTTGATTTGAATTCAGCAGGATCTTATCATGCATATCTAAGGGTTATTTCTCCCCTCCCTCTTACCTCCCCCCCCCACCATCTAGAGGAACTGGAAATACATTTTCAGAGGAAACGCATTTGAGCAAGTGTAAAGATGAGAAGGGGCCATTTCATCAGTTGTGACAGAGCCCATATTTGACTTTCATTCCCAACAGGAAGGAAATTGAAGCAAGAGTTTTATTCACATTCTGCAGCATTCTTGGAACCTGACATTAAAAACAAATAAAACTTGCTAAAAACATGAATACCTACCCCTTCCCCAATATTTTAGGCACAGGAATATAGTACAGTAATGCTTAAAAGCTGAGCTTTCTGCTGAATACATACAAATATGGTGGAGTTTTCAAGATTATTAGAAATAAGCAGTGTTGCCTATTTTGGGTTGGGTTTCATTGTTATATCCATGCATATGTTTCTCAACAGTTTTACCTTTTCTTATTTAGTTATTTCATGTACAATTCATCTTTCTCATCCATGCTCAAGGTACATTTTCAGGGAGATCGCCCCAGAAAACCTGGCCAAATGTTTGGAGGCCATTGTAAAATGATTGCATCAGAGCAGGCTGAAACGAAACCATCCAAGATTGAGGTCCTGTGGCTGGATTGGGGAAAACTGGATGGAGGTTGTAAACTGCCAAATTGGACAGGGGACATTGGCACCTTCACTTGCAGTCTGTAACCTGGGTTACATCTTCAGTGTTTCCCTATCTATGGAGGCGCAAGTTGCACAAACAGCCAAATTGGCTTTCTGCCACCTTTGCCTGGTGAGGCAACTGCCCCCCTTCTGGGTCTGCCCTGACCTAGCCACAGTGATCCACATAATGGTAATCTCCAGGCTGGATTACTGTAATTCGCTCAATATTGGGCTTCCCTTGAGTTTGTTCCAGAAACTACAACTGGAGGATGAGTGGCTCAGTTTTTTGCCCACTACATTCCTCATTGTAATCTCCCCTATCGGAAACTTATTGGTGCCAAAGTTTTTGAAATATGATGCTGAGAGTCGGGTTTTAGTAGTTATTGGGTTGAAGGTTAACATATTGCATGTGGTTTGTATGTGAGCTGCCCTGAGCCCGGCCTCTGGCTAGGATAGGGTGAATATTAACCCCAAATAAAGTAAAAAAATAAAGTTTAAAACAATGTAAACAGAATGGTATCAAATATACAAGCAACAATGTATAAAACTCACTTATAAAATTATAATGCTATGCACTTAGTACAGTATAATGGGTACAATATGACAGTATAATATATACACAAAATAATGAAACCAAGCTGAATTGCAAAACTGGAGAACAATGCAATAAAATTGTAATACACACAAGGAGCACAATGATGGAAACTGCTTAAATTTCACAGACATTAACTACATACAGCCTTATTCCCTGTTATAAAAACTGAACAATTCCATTTTAGATATTCAGCAGAATATGTATTTGCTATTGGTTCTACAGATTTGTTTGTACTATGCACACATACCGTATGGTTTTTATATGTAGATCATATGGATACCAACATTATATACATGTGTCTGTGTGCATGCATATGATGCTAATTAATTGGTATATAAAGAACACTGACACATTTGAATTCTGCAGAGCTGAATAAAGGCCCCCAAAAGTAAAAAGAAACACATTTGGGGGACTTTTTTTGGGGGGGTTGGCATTTTCAAATGTGCAGTCCTAATAAGGGTGCAGTTTTTCTAGGCATGACTCCTCTGAAAACTTGGTTGAGAAAAGGGGGAGTCATCTGTGCACAAAAATATTGCTTGCCAGAACTCATATCCATTTCAATGAATGTTTCAATAAGATAAATTCCCAGTTCTTAATTAGAGATGGATTGGGGATACAGTAGCGTGGTAGGTGGTATAATCTTTGTTTTATACCATATAAAATCTTTGTTTTATACCATTTCACATGACTTCTCTCTCACTTGTAAAGAAACACCCATGGTTCAAATCAGTAGGTGTCAGAGAGTCAAGAAAAGGTCAGGCTAAATTAGACCAGACATGGATGCTCCCAAATCAAGCAAAGTGCAAACCAAAACATGATGCATTTGATTTGGCTTCCATGGCATATACCTGCTTTTTCAGTCCTAACGGTCTCTCTTTCTCTCTCCCCCTGATCACAAGTTGTACTAGCAATTTTGAAACTTGCTTTCCAGGCACGTAATACAGTTAGGAAAGATTTTCACATAATCAAAGTTGGAGATTTCTAGTGAGATCAAAAGAGTCTGTGAAGTGGAGAGCAGGTGCTACACACATCTTAAAAGATCTGAGAATGCAATTAACCAGCAAATGAGCCCTGGAAAACCTAGTCTTCCTGAACAGATGAGTATGATAAAAGTCACAGAGAAACAAGATGGTCAGAGTATACTTCTAATAGCACTGAGCCTATGGACACCTGCCCTGTCTCTTAACCTTTAGGAGAAAGAGGACTGCCCCATACAGTAAATCCAAGGAGGTACAATTATGGAAGTATGTTGGTGCCTTAAAAGAGATGAAAGAGTATTGATTGCTTTGGCAGAGGCAAAGTTAAACAGAATGAAACTGACCTTAATTTCATGTTCTAAGTGATTTGGTACTTGGGGTGGCTACTGCTGAAGTGGCTCATAGAAAATTGGGGAAAACAAGAGGACTGATTTGCCTGTCATTGTGGGAAATCTTTCTATGGATACTGAATGATATCAGATTTCAGCACTGGGAGCTGTCCAATAGTTGTGCTTATTTTGAACAGCCACTATCAGTGAAATTGGCATTCTTTAAGCGGGTAAGGAGAATGAATGTGTGTGTGTGTGCGTGTGTGTGTGTGCACATGCGTGCGTGTGTGTGTAGTGGTTAAGAGTGGCAGTCTCGAAACTGGAGAACCAGCTTTGATTCCCCACTCCTCCACATCAATGGTGGACTCCAATCTGGTAACCAGATTTGTTCTCCCCGATTCTCCACAAGAAGTCTGCTGGGTGAACTTGGGTGAGTCACAGTTCTTTCAAAACTCTTTCAGCACCCCCTATCTAACAAGGTCTCTGTTGTGCGGAGGGAAAGGGAAGATGATTGTAAGCCTCTTTGAAAGTCCTGAAAGGTAAAAAGAACTGGGATATAGAAGCTAACTCCTCCTCCTCTTCTTCTTCTTTACTACTACTACTTTATGTAGATGTCTACACACCTCTATATTGCTACTGAATTTCATCCAAAGCAAAGTTTAACCCAATATGGAGATTTACATATACATGAGGCCATTGGTCTAGCTATCTGAATACTGGCCATTGGTCTAGCTATCTGAATACTGATTTTCAGTGACTCTGATTATCAAGAAACTGTACACAGGGCCAATACTAATATAATCTCAAGTAAAAAGTTATCTCCAGGTTCTTACTGCTAGACTTGTTTGTGAGAGGTTATTTTGTCTCTTTTGTTTTTGCTTCTAATTACAAAATGGCTACTAATTACAAAATGGGCTGTTTTATTGCTGGATATTTTCTTATGGTTTTGCTTCATCTTTTTTGTTATTTTCATAAATCTGTTTTAATTATTACCTCCCGCTGTTTCAGTGTAAAACCTGACTCTCAGGTCTGCAGTTCATCCGCATCCAAAACTGGACAAAACTTAAAAGAGTTGTAGTATTCTCTCAAGATAACCAAATTGTGAAATTTCGGACAAAGCCACCTCTTTTGAAGCAATGACAGGCACCCGTGTTTAACTCTGAAGTCCATGAGAGAACTAATAAGAAAGATTCCAAAAAGTAGCACTGACAACTTTGCTTAAAGAACAGCAGCATGAAGAACTCACAAGGCCAGGGCATTTGGTGGTACAAAGAGGATCAGGTGTCTATTCTGGCAGACAGCAGCAGCAGAACCCTTAGGTATAATAGCTTGGATGGGGTGTAAAATATATAGAGCTGCAGGCAAACAGTTGAGTGCAGACTGCTTGATAGAGTAGGGCAAGCATTGGGGAGGGAGAAGAAAGCAAAGGCCATTTACATATCTTTTACGACTGGAAAGCTATACACATGCATGTAATCCTGAACACTATATTCAGTCAAGAGATTCTCTTCCCCTCTCACATTAAGAATACTATGCTCTCTGTACATCTTTTATTAGGAAAGGGCTACCTGCCAAATTAAATTGCAATAAATATTTATTTATTTATTTATTCATTCATTCATTTATTACACTCTGGGCTCTGGGTGGTGTACAGAAGATAAACCAGTAAAAATAACTCTTTCATACAACTAGATGTGTTGGGTTTTCTGAGCTGTGTGGCTGTGGGCCAGCAGTCTTCGCTCCTAACATTTTGCCCTCAGCTACGGCTGACACCTTCAGAGGCACGTCAAGGTAAGATGTTTTTCTCTCTGGAGCAGACTGTGGGGTGTTTTGTGTAGTTGGGTATTTGTTTTGTCCACCTCTGAGGTTAAAAGGGGAACTATGGTTGGGGTCTAAAACTTTATTTTCTCTCCTCTGTGCATTCACAGGGTTCTAATTGCAAACTCTAACCTGTATGATCAGGCTGAGTAGGGACAGCAAAAGCACAAGGTCTAAAAGAATTTTTTTTTCTGACTGAAGGGATTAGTTGGTGAAAAGGTGGTTGAAGAGCATATTATGTCAGTGGAGAAGGTTTAGGTCTATAGGCTGAAGAGGGTTGAGACAAGCAGGAAAACACTACAAGAAAAGGCAACAGAAAGGAAGTTTAATGACCTGGCTTCTATTGATAGCTTCCTAGGAGAGCCCTATAATTAGAAAACACTTTCTCTCTTTCATCCTTCTAGGCCTTTTGTAGCTTTAGACAATTTTGTTCTTCCCCATCATTTAAACTTCCTAAGATTGTCCTGAAACTTGTCACAAAGAGACCTTGACCTTCATTTTATCTTCCCACAATTCTTTCTACCTTTTATCCATTTTTTAAAAAAAGAGCGAATACAGTCTTGTGTCCTCAGACTGTGGAGGTAAAATAAGTTTATTTTTAATACCTTGTGAACTACAGGCTGCTATGAACATTTCAGTTTACTTTGCTAAGTCTGATCCCTTTGAATGGTTCAGGCTACTTCTGATTGTTTCTGAATAATTATTTCTAATGATACTCCTCAATCATCAGTGGCAGATCTGCCCCTCATTTAATCCAACTTCCTGGACTTTGGTAGATATTCTTGAAAGTACTTGTAGAGATGAATATAAGTTTTTTTTCATTCCTAATGTTTAGCCTAAACATTAAAAAAATGCTTCTCTCAAATAAATCAAACCCACAATTTTCTCTTGCTTTTCACCAGCTTTACCCAGTAACATACATGCATTTGTCAGTGTTACTACAATACGTCTGGCTGGAAGATATATATATATATATTGTCTTATTGATGTATTATGATTTTAGAATGCTATGAAAAGCTGTGTTTGAAATATATGAATAAAATACAAAACTACACTGCATAAATCTGAACAATAAAATGACTGTAAAAATTTAAATGAGCAAAAAATTACTAATACCTATCATGAGAAAACCTTTATTTATTAGTTATTTATTTAAGAGTTTTTCCAAAATCCCAGCTTTAGTAGTCCAATTTAGCACAAGCTCTTTAGAGTTTGGAAGTTAAGCTGGATGGGCCATGGTCTTTACTTGGATGGGAGACCACTATGGAAGAGTCAGGTTGCTTTGCAGAGAATGGCACTGACAAAACCACCTTTGCTTGACTCTTGTCTGGGATGTCCCATGACTGGGGTTACCATGAGTTGGTTGTGACTCAATGGCACCTTCTTCTTGAGTTGGGAATCTCATGTGCTCATCATCTAGACAGCTCCAACTGACATCTTAACCATTTATGCACTTGGGTCTCCTTTCAACTGAGCATAAATTCCCTTCAGGTTTGATTCTCAGTTTTGCACATGCTTCCCCCCACTTTGGTAGTCACCCAGCCTTCAGATCAGAGAATCCCTGTGGTTTCCAAAAGCTCTGAAATGGAAACTTTTCCTCTCCCTTCACAGGAAAAGTGGAGATCAGCATGTATTTAGCTTTCATCTGGTTTTCTTGCTCATCACCCACCTTTCTTCATCCACATTATAGCAGTTCCTCCCACTCTTCAGGTCACCACTTCAGAAGTGTCAGAATAACTTTTTTTTTACCCACACTGAAACTGACAAGAAATTTACATGGTATAGCAAACTAATGCTATACCATAGATGACAGTTTTCAAAAAAGGTGACAAGCAACCTGCCCAAATGGAAGATGCATGGAAACAACAAGGAAATGATGAGTGGGCAAAATGGCATATTGGCATGGCTAGGGACACTTTGCAGGAGTGAAGCAAACAGCCGTGGGGTAAGTAATGTACACACAAACAGCCCTTACCTTAGAACCAGATGTAATCCTTTCAAAAGGAAACAAATGTATTGGTCTATCCAATGTATGTTGGGGAGAAAATGTCCATTTGCATTAAATATGTCTCGACTACTTTGTATTTGATTGCTTGTAACTATATTAAGGGATTCATGCCAGCTAGTTTCAGATATGTAGTTTCTGTTCTTGGAGAGTGCCCCACTGCTTCAGACACGCACTGCCAAGCAGACTGCTATAGCTTTCTTCATTCAATACATTTGAGTTCTCCTCTTTTTAATATGTATTTAAGCCAATATTTCTCACTCGGGTGCACCCAGCAAATCCAGTTTGTACCTTCTGTCATTGCACTCACCATGCCAATGAAAATCAGGCAGGTTCAATCAATGTAGAATATGCAATTGAGATCTGCAATGTGCAACAGAGGAGATAATTTTGCCCTCTGGATGTAGTGGAAATTTGAATCCAGACTTCATAAGTAGTGCAAGCAGCTGAAAGGGACCATTAATGAGGGCGCACGCACACCATGTTAATTCAGCTCAGTTCACCTACTACTTCTGACATTGCTCGTCTGACCTCCCTCTGATCATTTATGAACTTGCGCAGATTTCTTGAGCAACAAACTATGTACAGCCTTTAGACCAAGCCTCCAATGAAGTGCTAGATATGGACAGTGGGTAGTGAATATTATTGAATCAGACCACTGATTCATTAAGGTCAGCACTGACTACTCAGTCTGGGAGACATTGAGAACCTGGGACCTTCTGCATATCAATGAGATGCTCTACCACTGAGCCACAGCCTCCCCCTTTCATATTGTGGGTTGACAGCAGCCAGTGTTTTTATGGGGAAATCCACATGATGTATATTAGGACATGAAAACTTCACTGAAATAAATTTTGATTGCCTTTAAAGAGCTGTCCAACTCCTGTGTAAAATATTTGTCTGTCAAATATTTAAATATCTACCAATATCTAATTATCTGCAGAGCCATGAAACAGTTTCATTTATTTTGAAGATACAAAGGCAGTTTCTGGGACTGTCAGAGCTGTCTGAGTCCCAGTCCAGAGATGTTGCATTCTCCAGTATCACTTTTTGATAGGAGTGGCCCTGTAAGGGTCCCCAGAGGTGAGCAAGGATGGGGACTTGTACTTCACTTAGATCTTTTTCTTCCTTTCTGCACTTGCCTCTCCAGACCTCTGGTAAGCTCTTGCCTTTCCTAGCTGTTCTCCTTTTAAAAGGCTGTCTGGTGGTGGGACAGTTCCAGCCTCATCCACTTCCTCCATCCTGGCAGATGAGCCAACAGAAGTGGCAGGTCCTAGACCCAATGGACCACTTCTTGCCTGGGATCCCATTTCCTCTACCCCTCCTGAGACAGGCTTATCCTCTAGCCTTGCTGGCCTGAAGAGATCACTGCAGCAAGGTTCCTGCCATTCCAAAGTAGTTTCCTTGGCTCCTGTGACCTGAGGCAGGTTCTGTTTCTACTTTCTTGTTACAACATGCCTCAGTTGACAGCACATTACCAGCACTGGAAGGGTGGGCTCCTGGCCGGTCACTTGTCTCCCAAATCAAGCATTTGGCAGAGGCTCGTTGTGCAATAACATCCTTCCTGCCAGAGCCTTCTTGTCAGGCTGACTTCTTAGCGGCACCTCTATCAGCCCATCCCAATTGGCCCCTGCCTTCCCTGTCTTGCCCCGCATCCCTAGGCATTGTGGGAAGTCAGGAAACTTATCCTGTGACAATGATGAGATCTCTGCAGTCCTTCCTTGATGGCTCCCATGGCATGATCTGGAGACCTCTGTCTCCTTGGAAGTAAGTACATGGGGACCTGGACAGGCAGCAATTCAGAAGGAACTGAAGCTCTACCACCACAGCTACTGCACAGCCACAAAACTGTTCAGCAGCTGCTCAAGTCAGATAGCAGTGAGGCAAGAAGCTCTGAGCCTGAGCTCTCCAGTGACAGTGGCTGTTGAAAAGTGTGCCATGAACTTCGTGGAACCTGTACTCAACATAAGCAGATGGAGCTGCCTTGTACTGAGTCTAATCATTGGTCTAACAAGGTCAGTATTGTCTACTGTGATTGGTAGCAGCTCTCTGACTCATGAGAGAGTGTTCAGCACCTCACCTGCTACCTGAGCCTTGTAACTGAATGTCAGGGACTGAACCTGGGATCTTTGGCCCACAAGGCAGATGCTTTACCAAGGAACTGCATCCCCTCTAGCATATTCTTTTCTGCTCTAAACATGGCAGGATAATATCACGAGGATTATAACGTGCTTCATCCCTGACTTTCCTATGAAAGCCATCTGTCAACAACACAGATTCTCCATTCTGTTCTCAGCATTTAAAGAATGTGCATTTCCTTCATCCTGTAAGTACTTTGGGCCTCCAGGGAGCTGGTCTCTTACTGATCGTGTTCCCTAATTATTTATTTATTAGGACAAGGGATATGAACACCTGGCAACATTTACTCTGGCAATTAGGAACTCTTATTCTCCCTTCCAGAAGCTTTGATCTACTGTTTGGATTAGCTTTCCAATAAGTCAGTTGCTTCGGTTATGAAGAAATAAATACGAAGAAAGCAGTTAAGAAAGGTTGGGGGGAAGAATATTTCCTCCATCCAGGGAACAATAAAATCAAGTTGACAACAGTTTAATTGGAAGTTGCCAGTGCAGGCTTTGGGGCCAAATCTGTCTGCCTGCTTCTCAGTATTCAACAGAAGGGGGGGGGGGGAGGGATTAGACCAAAATATTTTCACATTTGGAATTAGGCCAACAGCCACTGATTCAGCTTTGTGGTGTTATCATGTGATGAAACCTGACTGGCTGCTTTATCGTCACTCTGTATATGTGATTTCTGTTTGGCTGGGCTCATGTTTTTGAAATAGCAATAAAAAGAGTATGCCAAAGGAACTGCTGCGATAGGTAACAAATTGGGAGGGAGGATTCCTGAGGAAAACAGAGTTTTAGGTCTCCCTCTTTCACATCCCAACTTTCTTCATGGAAATCACACTTTTTTAACATGGACCACTCTGTCCTTTGTATGACTACTCAGAGGAAAGTCCAGCTGAAAGTCTGCACACTTTGTATTTAGGCAGAGGCGTAGCTAGGAAAAATGGAGCCTGGTGCAAAATCTGAGTTTTGTGCCCCCCCCCACATGGGTGGCCACTGTGATGCTGGAATCCACCCCCAAACAGCATCATTTTCAATGGTGTTTAAACTAGGGAGCCCAGATTTTCCTTTTAAATCCACCTTAAAGGGAGAATCTGGGGTCCCCAGTGAAAACAACATTGAAAGTGATGCTGCTTTGGGGTGGCTTATCCCCCACCGTGAAACAGTATAACTTTCAATGTTTAAACTGGGGACCTCAGATTCTCCCTTTAAATCCATGCCAATTTAAAAGGAGAATCTGAGGATATTGGGGGGTGCCAGCTATCAGGGGTGCAATTGTTAAGCTAGCAGCACCAAAATTTCAGGGTATCTTTAGGAGACTCTCCTGATGATACCACCCAGGTTTGGTGAAGTTTGGTTCTGGGGTTCCAAAGTTATGGACCTTCAAATGTGTAGCCCCCATCTCCTATTAGCTCCCATTGGAAACAATGGGAGATGGGGGCACCCCCTTTGGGAATCCATAACTTTGGACCCCATAAACCAAACCTCACCTAACTTGATATCATCAGGAGAGTCTCCCAGACAATCCCTCAAATTTTGGTGCTGCTAGTTTAAAAACTGCGCCCCCTGCAGGGCAAAATCTAAAAAACCCACTAAAAATACGAACCTGATTTTTTTGTGCCCCCCTAGGCGTGAGCCCGGTGCAACTTGTGCACCCCTTCCCCCTGGTAGCTCCGCCTCTGGATTTAGGTTTACGTCTATTTGTAAATTGTAAAATCAAGAAACTGTACACAGGGCTAATACAAATAAAATAGCTGAGACACAATAAGAATCAATATAGAAAAAACTGGGCCCACGTTAACACAATATACCAATCCCCTTATTTTTTTATTTTTCAGATTTATACCCCGCCCTTCCCCATCGAGGCTCAGGGCAGCAACAGCAATTAAAACAATACAGTAAAACCATAAAATACCTTGAAAACAATATTACTAAAACCTAATTTCAGATGGTGGCTTACAGTTTAAATATATCCCTCCCCCACCCCCACTCCCCTCCCCAGGAGGCCAGAAAAAGATGTTAACCCAGGTGGCCCTCAGGAAAAGCCTGGCGGAATAGCCCTGTTTTACAGGCCCAGCGGAAACCACTCAGGTTCCACAGGGCTCTGATCTCAGTCGGGAGAATATTCGACCAGGTAGGTCGAGGCCAGCTGGATGGTTTTGGGGCCAGAGATTACCAGAAGGTTCTCCTCCAAAGAGTGGAGGGGCCTACTAGGGCAATATGAGGGATTTGAATTTTGTGGCTGATATTTGAGGTTATTTTTACATCAATACACCTCAGTCCTAAGGAGTGTAATAATCAATAATTTTAGTTGGGATGTTATATATTTTATCTCTGACCACTGAGGAAGGTCATTTGGCCAAAATGCGTCTGGCTCTGAAGCATCAAAAATTGTCTTGTGGGTCCCATTGGTGTTATCCATGTGCAATACAATATTTGTAATGTAGGCGATGGTGAACCCTTAACATATTCTAATAATTTTCATCATATATTTTCTTGACATTTTGGGTACTTATTTCTAGTGTTATAAGGAGAAGCTGTATTCCCTTCTTTGCGCAATATTTTTATTTGCACCCTCTCATGTCTGCAATGGTAGGCTTTTTCTTCTGCTTCTATCCTTTTCTCATGATAGTAGTAAGAACTGTTAATGAGAACTCTCCCCGAGTTATTTTCAGCTGACCTAAGTTTTAACTTGCAAAGAGGCAGGCTTGGTATTCTGTGAGCTATAAGGCACAGTATTGGCCCTCTGAGAGGAGCACAGGTGTGTATGAGTTTGCGTCCCAACTGGCTCTTTGCATTTAACATTTTGGAGCACTTTATTCCACCACTCGGCAAAGGGGGGGGGAGTTTACTCGTAGCCCATTTTGCTGCAGCTGAATCTTTCAAATCCCTGCCTCTGATGAGAAATGCCGCTGAATGATGGAACATCTGGTGTCTCACCAAGCCAGAGTGACTGGGAAAAGCTGAAAATCCCTTAGAGAACGAGCAACATCTGTTGGATAGGCCATGAAAAATAAACTGGTAATAAGCTCATACTTTGCAGCGAAAATAATGAAAATGGTTTCTGGAAATGCCATTGATTCATTTTCTGCAAAGAGGCTGCGGTGGTGGTGTTAGTGTGAAAGGTAATCGCTACGGAACAGGTTTGAAAGGTTCTGTACTGGAAGATATGAAGGAATGATCCACATGTGCGGGTATATAATTTGATTACAGTGGATGTCTGTCAACTGCATGTTTTGTTGACTTATTCACTTATATCCCATCTTCTCCCCAGTAGGACCCAAGTAAAAAAACACACGACAGAAATAAACAAACAGGAGGAGGCAAAAGACATCTAACAACAGAGCTGATCTTTCTCTCTATGCTAACAAATCTTCTTGCCAGCTCAAAGCTATGACTCTCAGGTTAAGAGTCAAGGGCCAAGAGTTATTTGGTTCTTCTTTTCCTTCAGTTCATCCCCAAAGGCTCACGCCCCTCACCATAATTTATGGATTTGTGGCCAGAAGATACACAACCTTAGCCACACCTTCCTCAGCTACTCCTACCTAGTTAGGGGGATCTTTCCCAGTTCTTCCCCTGCTATTTGAACACAGGCAACCATTTATGAAGTGGTATCTTATAACAAGGTAGAAGCAACCAGTTGATAAACGTGTGATCTGTGTCATCCCACCAAGTAGCAAGGGGGAATGCACCATCATACGTCAGGCATCTGAATGCACTCCCTAATAAAACTCAATGACTCCCTGTCTCTTCTTCTGATTGATGATTCCTGATGTGCACTGGAGAAAGCCTTCCTCCATCAAAGACTCCAACCCACTGAGTTTGAGATGATGCAAAAAGTGACTATAAAACTGGAACATGCAGCTGCATTCTGGTGCTCAATACCTTTTTGTAACAATCATAGTATGATGGGTTTCAGAATAATCAAGTCCATGTAACATCCATAAAAATAATGATAACCAAAACCCACCAACTTCTTCATGGGTTGAAAAAGAAAGATTATTGCAAAAATTATGTACCAGGGATTGTAGGATTAGTGTAGTGATGATGAAGAAGGAGGAGGAGGAGGAGAAGTTGGGTTTTATTCCTCTGTTTTTTCTACCTTCAAGGCATCTCAAAGCATATCACAAACTTTTTTGATTCCTTTCCCTATCACACCTTGTGAGATAGGTGCGACTAAGAGAATTTGGAGAGAACTGGGACTAGCCCAAGGTCATCCAGCAGGCTTCATGTGTGGGAACAGGGAAACAAATCTGGTTCACCAGACAAGAGTCGGCTGGTCATGTGGAGAAGTGGGGAATCAAACCCCGTTCTCCAGATTAGAGTCCACTGCTCTTAACTACTAAACCAGGTTGGAATAGCCATTTGGAATAGAAGCGACAGTAAAGGATTAAGCAAGTTGGAATCCTTTTCCAAATTTCTTGCCATTTCTCTATTTATGGATTATTTTTACTGTACTGTAATCCTCAATATCTAACAAAGGGAGCTTCAACTCTGGAAAGCTTTTACCTCTAAACTCATGTTGTTTTCTAGGGGGCTACCAGTGTCAAACCTAGCTTGCAATACTCAATTGTATTTTTAAAATGTTAATAAGTTATTTAAAAGTGATACATAACTTAAAAGTCATGGCACCAATTGCAATAGGAAGCTCTCATGCATAAACTGTCTCTAAACTGTACAGTAATTAATTTACCACATAATATGTGACTGAGAATAGATTAGTCCTTGGCTTCTAAATTTTTTCATTAAAATTCTCTCTCTCTCTCTTTTAACAAGGAGCTACCATTGAGAGAGCACTGCCAACAGAAATTGTCTGGAGTTCTTTATTGAATGTGACACTTCAGGAGGAATCTGAACATTTTCCCTAAAGGCATCCTCTTTTTTTCCCCTTTGTTGAAATTTCTGCATTTTCTCTCTTTTTGGACACTATGCCTAGGGATTGTATTTAACCCCCCCTCCCTTCCCTTGTTTTACTGTTCTTGTCATTGTTCGGGTTTGAAAACTCCAGGGAATTTTGCTGGCAGAGGAGATTGAGATTTTTTTATTCGCTTATCCTTGTGAGTAAGAATCTATTTAGCTTTGGTGGGATGAACATGCCACCGAAGGGAAAGACTGTAACTGCATCTGACACTACCCTTGAAATGACAATTAATTACTGCTACAAGTGCCACTCACACACCAATAGTTCAGAAACAGTATACAGATAGAATATTATATGAAAGCAGCACAAGGAAATGATTCAAATATACTTTACCAAAGCAAAGATCACATGAACAATTACACCCCAAAAAAGAGAGTTCGTTTCCTCACTTTCTCAGACTGTTACTCTTAATCATTCTCCATGAAATGATTTTTTTTGTCTTTTGAGTTGCTGTCCAATTTCTACTTTCATCTTTAATAAGAACTATCCTCTTTTTAAGATATGTCAACTCTTTCAATGTCACACGCTAACAACAGCTAGGGCTACCAACTTTAGGGTTATGCTTGGAGCTTTCATGGAATTACAACTGATTTCCCGAGTACAGAGATCAATTCCACCTTAGGAAATGTCAGCTTCAGAGCAGAAAGACAATAGAATATACCATAGAATCTTAGAGAAACTGAAGATTTAGAAAAATGGAGTTATTTCCCTATTTTTGCAGTTCCACATGCACAAAATACTCCAAAGGGAGCAGCAAAAAGGTGAGGAAATAGTTCCCTTTAGCTCTAGGTTTGCCAACCTCCAGGTGGTGGTTGGAAGACTTCTGGGATATCAACTGATCTCCAAATGATAGAGATCATCTAACCTGGGGGAAATAGGAACATTGGAAAGTGGACATTGGAAGGTGGCATTTTACCCCATTGAAATCCCTCCCTTCCCAAAACCTGCCCTCCTTGGGCTTGATCCCCCAAATTTCCAGGGGTTTCCCAACTTGGGAGCTGGCAACTTTATCTGCACAGAAAAATGGCTGGGGGGGGGTAGGCAAGAGGTATCCCTCTCCCCATCTCCCCAACAGCATTTTGAGCCCAAACATTATCTCTTAATTTTTTTTAAAAAAATACTATTCTTGCAGCTGCTGTGTGGCTGCAAAAATGTTAGTTAGATCAAGATAACCTAAACCCAAAAAGCACATCTAGTTTGTCCCTGATTTTAACGGATTTTAACAGATTTTATAAGCAAAAACAAAGTAAGCCTTTTTCAAAAAAAACCCCCACATATTTAAACCGGGACATTTTGCCCTTTAAATTGGGAAGGGCAGATTGATTTGATTATTTATATAGTATGTTAATTTTAAAAAAATCAAGCCCATTTTGGGAAGGAGTAGAGGCAATTAGCATTATAAATTACCAGGTCATTCTCCTTGAACTGTGTTCTTTTGTAATTAAGATGCAACATATTATCATGGAGTCATTATGGAAATTAAAATTTATTTACAATAGGTTACTGATAGTGCAATCCAAAACAGTTATGCTCTTCTAAATGAAGTCAATGGGCTTAGACTGGAGTAACTCTGCAAAGGATTTCTTTATTAATAGATTTAAACCAAGAACTTCCTTGGCAAATAAGAGAACATATGGAAGATTCCCCCCCCCCCATGCTCTACCATGTTAATAATGTTAGATAAATACTATTATATTAAGCATTAACAAAATATAATTTAGATTATAACTGAAGTATGTGGCCTTGATTACATATTAAGCCCATGTTAATTGCTGTTAAAATGAATACTACTTTTCACAGGAAGAAACCATGTGCATTTAGATGCTTTAATTGGTTTACAAGAATTTTAGGATAGGGCTTTTTAAAAAGATGCAACTAAATGTAAAAAACACCAAATGCCATACTGACTTTATTGGATTTAATATTCAATATTTGTTCTTTTAAGTGGGCAGATTAGGAGTAATCTCAGTCTAGAGGGGGAAAACCCTACCACTGAGGATTCTTCCCTTCTTCTAAAAGCCAGTTAGCACCTCATTACCATTTTTTGGGGGTGGCATAAACATTTTCCCCATGCAGGATCATGATCATACTGAAAATGTAACATAGCATTCCTGATTTCAGGATAAGACAATTACAGATCACCCCAGTGTTCTGAATATTGAGTTCAAAAAAATTAACAATTCCTCCATCTCATGTTAGCTCCCATTGGAAAAAATGGGGGATGGGGCTCACTTTTGAGGGTTCATAACTTTGGCCCCCCTAAACCAAACTTCACCAAACTTGGGTGGTGTCATCAGGACAGTCTCCAAATGATACCCTGAAATGTTGGTGCCACTAGCTTTAAAAATGCACCCCTGACAGGAACCCCAAGAAATTTGCCCAGATTCTCTCCTTTGCAGTGCCTATACCCGAATATTCGGGTATATCCGAATATGTTATTTGTCTTATTTGGGCATACAGATAATTTAATGCCTGAATACATCCAGATCCGAATTTTACCGAATTTCTAGGGTATTGACCAAGCCAAGTTCTTACATGACAACATTGGTTCATTTGCCTGAGATCACCAAAGACAGTGAGACAATGCAGTCACATGAAGGAAGTCGAAACACTGCTTACAGAAATGCCAGTCAGAATTATCATATTCGATTCTAGGAAGAAATGATTGTTCTGGTTAGATGGCATCCCTGTCCGGCACAGACCTACTGAGCCAGAATCTCCCCATTCCAATCGCCTGACAAAATGACCAGACAATGGGACATCAGAATAACTGGACGCAAGGCTTCCACCAGCACCCAAATGAAAATAAATTATGAAATAATTCGAGTCTGAATGGGAGCATTTATTGTATTTTCTAAAGGAGCACAGATCATTTTGAACTGTGATTAGAATAGTTCCTTTGACACATCTATAATACCAGGGTGCATGTGTTTATGGCCATTGTTTTTTAGTTATCAGATAATTGGGGGCAAGCTTGAGAACCCCTAACTTTGATATACTCCTTCAGTTTGCCAGTTACCCCACCAGTCACACATATATTTGCATAATTTCAGTATACTTTAACTTCATATTAAATATTTAGCATTGCTGTCCATAATTTTTGTTTGCCTTCTAATTTTCATTAGTCATTTTAATTTTGCACTCTTAACTTCCCTTCTTGGTGCCTTTATTTTAATCTTTAATTAAAAATAGCCTAAATATTTATTTGATTTTCAGTCAAAGGCTACATCTATTAAACCTGGAAGTTAAGTATTTGTCAAAGGGAATGGGAATGGAGCTTCACTAACTCAGCCTTATAGAATGTTTTTGAAAATTATATCACTGTGTATGATTTTACATCCAAATGATAACTTTCCCCCTTCCCAAATAAAAAAGACATTCACCTCAAATCTTCTACTGACCCCTAGTGATTAGCTGCAGGGATTATTTTTAAATGATTAGTTTGTATTACCTTTACTGTCTCTATGGCAACTGTGTCCCATCTCAACTGCTCAGGGAAATACTAATTCTCCAAAGGATCCTTTTTCAAACACCACATTTTACTTCATTCCCTTTTTTTCTTCCTTAAAAAAAGCCAACTTAAAAGTTTCACAAGATTGGTTTCCTCTAATATCTTCATCATTAAGTACAAGAAAGGTGAACCCACTTTCAAAATTTCTCTTTTGTTTGAGGAAAGGTAGTGTCAGGTTAATACTTTAAAGCAATCTTTCAGATTGTATTAACAACAAAGAGTGCATGAAATCAGGATCATGCGTAGCATTAAATGTGCTCAACAAAAGATGCTCACTTGCTGAAAGTCACTGATGTCTGGCCAAAAATTCATTATTATCATGCTGAATATCCTTAGGAAGAGCTTGCTGGAGTCACCAGATTCCCAAAGGTAATTGCAGTATTGTGGTTGAACTGACCAATTACATCTTCTGGAGTTCATTTTAGTTTATGTTGATTTACTAGCAGTAAAGCCCATGGTATGAACAAATACAACAGGCTCTAAAAACTGTTGGTGGGTTAACAACACACACCAAGGGCGGCAACCCTTACTGCCTCCCCCCCCTTGGCTCCACATCACTAGCTCTCTCCTCATCCTTCTCCTCTTCCTGGATGTCTGTACAACAGTTAACAGCACAGTTTGGGCCACCTACAGTCATGATCCTACCACAGGATGCAACTGATGCCTGCACTTGTTCAGGCAGCTGAAGACAGTACAGTAACTGCAATTATTCAGCAGTGGGTACAAGGGCAAGCATGCAAGAAACTGAGTAACCACCACATTCCACTATTTTGTTTGAGTGTGTTTTTACCCATTCTGTGCAAGCCCTGCCCCAAAGCCGTGTGTGTAGTGATTGGCTGGAAGTGAGTCGTCCCCATCACAGCTAGCATTTTATATATTAGGCTATCTTTGTCAACTGTTTTGATTCTCTGGTTTTCTCTGTGGATTTTGTTTGGCAGGTCACATCGACCCCCTTCGGGGGTGGGCAGTATAATAAGTTCAATAAATAATGATAATAATAAATATAAATTGTCAAATAGGCTTTCTTGAGTCACAGCTATTTTTTCCCCAGTTATGTGGAAAGGCAATCTTTTCTGTGACTTTTCCAGTAAGTATCCCCAAAATGAAGGTCTTTCTACATATCTTAAGTAAGCTCGGACTCACAAGAAATCTTTCCATTACCTACAACCTTAAACTGGAATTGTGAAGGGTTAAGTGTGGAACCTTCTGCCAAAAGCAAATGCTGTACCCCTGAATTATGCCCCCCATAAAGATAGACCCCCCACAAGGAACAGTGGTTCAAAGCTGAAATGGTAGATAGGAAAGGAGGTCTGCGTAGAGCTGAAGCTCCCTGTGTATTTGCATACTGATAGACAAACCAGATGGAGGCTGTAGCACCTCAAAACCTTCCTCCACTGCAGAACAACAATTGTTCCATATTAGACTTGGAAGAATAGTTGTTCCACATTCAACTTCCAAAAGTAGTAAATGATGGTGTCCTGTAAATATGGCTTCTGAACTGGGGCTGATATCCAGGTTATTAGCAACAGAAAACAAGAAAAACATGCTGAAAGCCAAGTTAAATATTTATTAATGAATTATAGCAATGTAATTAGCAAGAGATTAGGAGATACTTGAAATATGATTAATAGTTAATTAGCAGAAGTCGCATGGGAAATCATTGTTTCTATACAGTGTGTGAAGCTGATGACGGAGCTAACTTTGCTGCTAGTGATCCGCTGAATTGTAAACAATGTCATTAGCTTGTAAAAGCTTGGCAGAAATCAGAACTCTCACAATGTAACTATAAGTCAAGCGGAGGATGTATCAAGGATTCTAATGGCTCTAGATTGGGATACAGCATAATTATTAATTACGGATAAGACCAAATTTTGAAAGCTCTCAAACTAGAACAACAATTCAAATTAATGGACAAACACTGAAGAAGGCCACCCAGTTTAAATTCCTAGGGTCCCTTGTCTCCATAGACAGCAACACAACAGACGTATGGTCACAAATAAATGCAGCATGGTTGAAATGGCGGCAAACTACTGGCATTCTATGTGACTCCGAAAAACTCAAGGCTAAGATCTACACTACAGTTGTTCGCCCAGTAGCCCTCTATGGGGCAGAGTGCTGGCTAGCAACAAAGAAACATGAACACCTTAACACAATAGAAATGAAAATGCTGAGATGGACACTTGACCTGATATTTCTTGACCATGTGCCAAATGATGATATCCCTCAAAGACTAGGAATAAAAGCAATTAGCAAGAAAATGCAGGAAGCCAGACTATGGTGGTATGGCCATGTCATGAGAAGACAACCAACATCAGTAGCTCAAACAACACTACGTTGGAGACAGCAGGACAACGACCATGTGGACAGCCAAAGAAAAGATGGATGAACACCATCAACGAAGACATGTGGGCTGCCAACCTGAGTTCTGCGGATGCACAAAACAGAGATCTGTGGAAACGACAGTCACAGTGCTAACCCCTCCACTGGGAAAATAGCCTAGAAAGAAGACGACCAAATTTTGAAAGCTGTCTGGTTAGAGTTACATATCACACAACGCTATCTTACGATGAATCAAACCATCTGTCCAACAAGATCAGTACTACCTATTAAGACTAGCACCAACTCTTCAGGATCTCAGATAGAGGTCTTTCACATCACCTTTGCATTTTTCATACTACCTCCTTTTTTGTGGAGATACCACAGAGCTGAGAGGTGGCCAGCCGCTGGTGCCTTTGTCCCATCCACCAGTCAGGTGCCCCTTGTGCCAGCAAAGGGAGGCAAATACATCAGCACAGTCCCACACCTCCTAAAGAGGATTCACTCCCCCCCCCTCTGGATTGTGACATTAATCATGTACCTTTTGTGTAGTTTTTGGGGCTACAAAGATATGATGATTTTTATCACTTTTCTGTGCTTCTATACTTCATTCAAATGAAAGAAGGAACTCTAGAAATCTCTAGCCCTGGATTTAATTGAGGAAAGGGGGGTTATCCCATTTAATTTCTAAATTAGGAATTTTAATTCTTCAATGTTTCCTCGGTCTAAAGTCTACGGCCATACCACCCTGAACACGCCCAATCTCACCTGTAATGTGTTGTTTGTGAATTCTTTTTCAAACAGGTAAAGTTGTCAATGGTCATTTAATGGGAGGATCTAGAGGGTCATCACATTTCCCCACACTGTAATATATAACTTTACCCTTCAAGAACTTTAGAGGTTTCAAACACGTTGACTTAGTAATTAATACTTAGCTTCCTTTGACCTTCACACTGACTATTGCAATTCACCGACTTGAATCTGGGAAATAACAGTAAGCCCCTAGACACTGTTTGCCAAATATAGAAGTAAAGCTTCCACAGAAGAGACAGATGACATCATCTCAATAAAAGTTGATTTAAGTGAGGAGTTCAGAGTATTGCCCAACAGGGTCAAGGAAAAATCGTTGGTAGTTGGCCAATGAAATAGAAAAGATACCCTGGAAAGTTCAGAAGTTTTTAGACAAGGAAAGTGACTAGATGGTCTCAACCATCACCAAGTACGATTAAACAGGCAATACAGTTAAACAGGCTGAACAAAATTCTTGCATGTACCACCAAGAATCACACAGTGGGATTGCACTTTGATGTGAACTAGAACTGGAACAGCCCTAGTCCTTGGCTGGCATCCCTTGGTCAAACTGGCATGGCAGGACATACCATAAAAATGACCTTCTGACTTCACTGTGTCATGGGACACTATAGGATTCACCCAGAACTCTGAGAACGATGGTAAACTCAGTGGTAAAACCATGCAATTTTAGGTGAATCCAAGATCATCTCACAACATTTTGATGTCACTGCCAGTTATATGGCTAGAAGTGACATCATGAAGCTGGAAGATCACCATTTCCCACTCCACATTTTTCCTCACTGCCCCATTGAGTGCTACTAGGCAGGTTCATATACTAAATGGAAAAAAAATGGCAACCCTACCTGGTACACATGCCTATAAATTCCTGCACAAATAGAGCCTATTCATAATGTTCTGCTCCTGCTATTAAAAATGGATGCATGGATCCAGTTCATATTAAAAGTTGTATATACAGTTTTGAGGGTGCATGATGCTTGCTTCCACACCACACTAAATGAGGGAACTATATGTTGAGGTTGATATATATGGCAGTCTGCATCTCTAGAGGCATGGACTGAGGAATCATGAAACATACCTCATGCAAGCATTTAAATCACCCACAGTGCTGCTGGATTAGTCCAAGGTTCCATCTAGTCCAGTGGGCTGTTTTCTCACAGCAGATAACTGGATGTTTCTGAAAAATCCATGTGGTGGAAAGTGCCCTCAAGTGACAGCTGACCTATGGTGACCCAGTAGGGTTTCCAAGGCAAGTAACATTCAGAGGTGGTTAGCCATTGCTTGAGAGAACTGTAAATGCTCAAGGTCATCCAGCAGGCATACATTGAGCGAGTGGTAAAATTTCCTATTCCCACCTGCCTGGGAAACATGAGTTTGGAAATAATAGCTGAATGGCTGAGTAATTGTAAACTCTGAAAGCCAATGTGTAGTAGTTTTTTTGGAGTAGAATTTGGGAGTTCATATCTCCACTCTGCCATTTGCTGGGTGATTTTGGGCAAGTCACACTTTGTCAACATAACCTACCTCACAGGGTTGATGAGAAGATAAAATGGAGGGTCTCCATTGACATGGAAGGCAAAGTATAAATGATGTAAAGTTCGAAGATCACCATCTCCCCCCCCCCACATGTTTTCCTCACTGCCTTGTTGAGTGCCAATAGGGGTTTCTACACTAACAGTGCATTCGTCAGGCTCTTGAATACAAACTCTTTGTTTTGTGTAATACTTATTTACTATAAGTGTAGACTTTCTTTCAGAACGATAATTCATTAGAAAACGATAATGCACAAAGTCTGCTCTTGGAAATAGTTTATTACTGAGAACTTCATATAAAGGTGATTTTCTACTTATTGTGAGACTTCTGTCCACGTAGACAACCTGGATGAATTGTTATAAGAAAAAAAAATAGCTAAAGCTCTCAGCTTATGCCATTTAATATTGTGTGAATAAATTTCATTTTCTGACTTTATGAAACAGTCGAGAGTATAATGAATTACCTACCTAAGCCCTTTGAGAATTTTTGCATAACTTACCAAAACAAATTGATTTTAGCAGGAAAGCTGCTAATTTACATGAGTAGGACGGGCTTTTCTTAGTGTGATGAATTTAATTTCAATTTCCCTGTTTGCAGGAATTCACCTCAGCAATTCATTACTGCTTGAATAAAATAGCAGCCATCTTTTAGGTGGGGAGATGTGTTTTATACAGACACACACATATATGTACACAAAAGGTCTGAAGGATATAGGATGCCATTTGCAAAGTATATGAGTATGAATAATCAAAGAAAGATAACAATAAACATGTCTATATTATAATGCTAAGTACAATGCCCCCAAATCTGTATAAAGGAAGAAGATAATGAGAAAGACCCAAACTTTGCCTTTATGAGGAGAAGCATTTTGCTGTTTCTACAGAAAAGACAATGTTTATTTTCCCTCATGTCTTGTTTTCTCATTTTATTTCAAAAGCCTATACAAGAGAACTGGAGAAACCTCTAAAGCAGTGGTTCTCAACCTGGGGGTCATGACCCCTTTGGGGGGGTCGAACGACCCTTTCACAGGGGTCACCTAAGACCATCGGAAAACAGTCTTTTTATATTTTATATAGACCAATTTTATGGTTGGGGCTCACCACAACATGAGGAACTGTATTAAAGGGTCGCAGCATTAGGAAGGTTGAGAACCACTGCTCTAAATTAACTTTCAGTTCAGATGGTCTCCAAAATTCTCCTTACCCTAACTTCTGACCCCAGAATGACAGTTTTGTTTCCAAAATAAAACAGATGTATGAAGTATTGTCCGGGATCTTGTTTTACATATCTGTTTTGTTTGAGATATGCTATGAATCTGCTACTACAGCCTTCGGTCCTTTTCTGTACCCCCCTCTAATATTGCCAAAGCACACTCATACATCGATAAAAACATTACAACAAAGCATGGTGTGATTCTATCTTCAGAATCTTTTGGCATGATGTTTCACCAGTATTCTGGAGAAAAAGTGCATAGTGGTGCAACACTGAAAAAGACAACTATATAGATAAGACAACACTGGGCTTTCTTTCTTTCAGCATTTATACATGTGTACAAGGCAAATATTCAAATAAAATGGAGGAACTGAAAGATGGAGTAAACACTGAATGCTCCAGTTCCTGAATGAATTGTAGAAATTCTTCTACATAAACTGAACTGCCGAACTGGATTTACTACAGAGTCAAATAAAGAATGGAACTGGGGAAATGTGGTTATCCTTATTTGCACTGTGATGCTTTAGAACTGTGAGTCGTGAAAGGGAAAAAAATGGTAACTCCCTATGCCTAAGAGAACCTCTGCTGGAAGATCTTTGGGAGCTCCCTGTCACAAATGATGACCCCAGACTCACCTGAGGGCAGCATGTGCTGGGAGAACTGAGGGAAGGAGGTTGGTGTATCAATGTGAGCAGTAGGTGCCCTATGGGTGCAGAGGTCCTCCTCAGCCCACCTACATGAACTCCTACTAAGCAGGCTGCTCTTCCCTTACTTAGCCAGGCTTTAGCAGGGATCTTCGCCTTACTTTGGGAGCTCCCCATCATGAACAGCTTTTGTCCAGGTGGGTCTCCAAATCCCTAGCATGTCTTCGACAATGGTTCAAAGTGGCCCATTCTCCCTCTCTCCCCAGCCAGTGGGAAACAATGGCACTCATTTATTTGTTTGTTTATTGTTCCTGCCCTTTCCTGACAAGTTGGGCTCAGGGTGGCTTCCAATAAAAATAGGATATGACAATTAAATATATACATTATAATTTAAAACACCTCAACGGTGCCAAATTCCCTATCTTGTAGCAGTGAATTCCATAATATAATTATGCAATTCTGTGATATTTTTTTTTACTTCGGTCGGTCCTGAATCTATTGCCATCAGTTTCAATGGGGGACGCACCCACCTATCACCAACTCTAGTTATTATGGCTAGGGAGCAAAAGTTCAGTCTGTCCACTTTCTTTGCACCATATGCAATTATTTATGCAATACAGGCTGTAATAAAATCATGCCATAACCACGATTTGATGGGAGCATTACTATTTGTTTCCACACCGTGCGGGAACTACACTCCAAGTTAGCTTTGTTTTTTAATGCATAAATGATTAAACTTGCAGTCAACTCTTTGAAACCATGAGCTGTTTAATCTAATAGTTACATTCTAGGCTACATCTCGAAATACATGCTAAACAGATGCATTATCACCATCGTTTTTATCACCAACTCTTGCAGTAATCCTTATGGTTAATGATCCTGATTTAAAAAATCATTACAGTTAACAACTCCTGATATTTTACTTTCAGCATTTTGGCAGTCAGAATTGTTTAAATGAAACAGTTCAATCTTTCTAAATGACAATAATGATTCTCATTACAGCAACCTGCAGGACTTCCAGTTTGGTGCATTTTGATCTATTATAGCCCTCAATGCTATAGTCATTAACATAGCATTAGAA
Source organism: Sphaerodactylus townsendi (assembly GCF_021028975.2). Taxonomy (NCBI): domain Eukaryota; kingdom Metazoa; phylum Chordata; class Lepidosauria; order Squamata; family Sphaerodactylidae; genus Sphaerodactylus; species Sphaerodactylus townsendi. Next base: position 1,938,120 of record NC_059438.1, read on the forward strand.
AGGTCTTTGTTGGGAAGTTCATCAAGACTTTTTGTTTGAGGCCTACAACCGTAACCATATAATGAGTATCCATTCGCTGTCCTTTCAGACAACAGAGTCTGCAGTAACTGGACACCACAGAACAGAAATATTAATGTCCTTCATAAACTAGGCCCGTGGTGGCGAACCTTTGGCACTCCAGATGTTATGGACTACAATTCCCATCAGCCCCTGACAGCATGGCCAATTGGCCATACTGGCAGGGGCTGATGGGAATTGTAGTCCATAACATCTGGAGTGCCAAAGGTAGGCCATTGTTTGTTTTGAAGAATTCTGTTGCCCTCATCTAACTAGTTTTTAATGGAGCATGACTGCTCCATTGCCAACACGGAGGTCCACAAAAGGAAACTTTCAAGGACTCAGTAGCTCAGAAGACACAAAAGCAGCTATGTTTGCAGTTGCCTTTTAGAGGAACACTGCTAGCCCATAGATGTTAGTATTGTTACCAGCCCCTGTGGGGATAGAGGTTTTCTCCAGATCCCATTGCATGCTTCCAGTCAGAGCCACAGCAGGATAAAAAATTAAAACATGAAGTCTCAAATACTTACTAGAAGGTCTTACCAGCAGTGGCAAAGGATAACTCACAAATTCTATGGCCCCTTCTGCACAGGCAGCAAATGAGTTCATGAAACCCATTTCTGCTGAGCTGCGCCATTTGCACGGCAGCTGCAGGAGCCAGCTGGGATCACTGGGATTCCAGAGGCAGAAGGCAGCATGGTTCACAGAAACACTGTGTTTCTTTGTGAACCATGAAGCTGAGATTCCCCCCACTTCCCCTGAGAATACCCCCCAAGAATCGCCCCAAACTGAGAATTCTTCCCCATCAACTTGCAAAGCTTAATTCCCCTATCACTGACTCCCTGCATCACATGTAGATCTGCACTGAGCTGCTCCTCTAATTACATACAAGCCAGGAAGACATTGTCATGAGCCAGTTCCTGGATACTGAGGACTCTGAGGCAGAGCCTGAAGATTCAGCGGAGTCAGAGCTGACTCCTTGAGATGAAATACAAACAGTGAAAACAGCCTCAAGCCCTTACCTGCGAGTCAGGAAGGGAGGAAGCCCTACAGGAAATGGAGACATCAGCAGCTGAAGCTAACCTAGCTTCATTAGGCATAGTATAAAACTGGTTGTGCGGCCTGCCCCTGGGCATTTATATTTTTATTTTAGATGTTTATATATATCCATCATATGTTACCATCTTTACTTCCATAATGATAGGTTATATTCTTTTATACTGCAGACTCCTGATTTTCCCCTCATGCCACTGCTGAGGATCTTGGCCCCAAAGAGCAATGGACTACAGGGGAAAGGGATAGCCAGAAAAGTTCTGCTTTCCTGGTGGATGCAGCTTTTATCAGTGGAAAATCTAGTCTCGATATCACCCAATAAGAAGTATTGAAATTCAAATCAATTTTTTTAAATGTATGCGCTGTACCAGTGGAAAATGGGTGTAGAGGTATTTGGAAGCATTCAGGAAATAATTTCAGCAAATGATATCTGAAGAATCCAAGGAAAATATATTGTTTTCATAAATATCTGATTTGTCTTCTCTGCTACCAGGAAAGAAGAAAAGAGGGAGGCAAAACATTGCATGACTGTTGGATGGATTTAGTTCTTCTCTCTTTATTAAAAGCTACATCAAATAATTAATTGATGCCAATATCCTTTCTGCAATTTACAGAGATCCCTGTTTTTATATCATTATTCTCTTTGCCAGTGACAACCCACATCAGGATCAGTGGTTATTAATTTATCTGAAAGAATATATTTGTGAAACCATTTTTGGTTAATATTAATAATTTGATATAAGTTTCAGCAAACAATATCGTCCGAGGCTATGATTGTCTCATAATGATATCCATCTTGCTCTTGTGGTTTTGAAGACTGGAAGATTATGAGGTGGATTTTTTGTTGTTGTTGAGGAAACCTTATTTGCATTTTAATAAAAAAAATAAACTCGTTTTGAAATCTGGAAGGCTGAAGGTGATTGCAAGGGGAAGCGGCAATCAGTTGCCTGTAAGAAAGCAATACCTCAAGCAATCAGAGAAGTAAAGATATTGGTTGCAACTTAACAATTCAGTAAAAGTTACTCATCGTAACTGAACCATGGCCCAGGCATAAACACCATCATGAGTCAAAACTGTTCCAGATGGGAGCACAGCAGAGAGGACATAGAAGACTGCCATGCCAGGGAGTAAGCAGCTTGCAAATTCCCTCCCCATTGAATGGATGGGAGTAGGATTCTGAGTAGCCCTGCTTAAGGCTGCTCTCTTTATGTCTGAAAAAACCCTACATTTTATTAAATAATGCTTCTACTCAGAAAAAAGTATTGTGGCAGGAAGAAAGCTAGGCTGAAGTCCTTGGTCTGCTTGTTTTCTGTAATTTGAAGTTGTTGGTGGAATTCTGGAACATCTGGAATTCAAAATCTAGGGATCAAAATAGACCTTGAGATGTCTTATCTAAAGAAGAACTCAAATTACGATTTTCAGTAAGTCTAGATAGCTGGGAGGCCCATGTGTACACTAGGAAAAAAGTAAAAACACTTTCATCAGTAACACAAAACATGTTTAAAGTTGGCTCCAAAAAAAGTTCAAAAAAACATGGCCACAATAGTGATTACAAAAAATCTATATGCACCAGTGTCTATATTTGCCAGGGACAGTTCTAGATTTCTGGTATTGCTCACTGATAGAACAACAGTCCTCCTTTATTGTTGATTTAAATTTTTGTCAGTGGATTCTCTAGAGTGCACTAGCTTCCTTTCCACAGCTTTCAATAATGATTATACTACTATGATCATTATAAATAGTAACATTTGCAAATTGCAACTAGTCTAATAATAAGGAAAACCTTCATCTAAATTTAATCCTACTTTCTATATGATATGTTCTGCATACTGTATGTATACTTATTATACATTTACTGTATGCATACTAATAGAGAAAACCCAGCAAAAACCTCCCAACCATGATAGGATTGTACACAGGATTACAATGCTATTCATTTCAGGAGTGTTATATCAATGCATAAATCTGAAGATGTGTGATGTTAAAACACCATTTCAAGGGAAACATACCAATATATTTATTTGAATAAAGTAGGATCTGTTGATTGTTGACTTTTCTGCAAGTTAAGCTTACCAAAACATTTTCCCCGCAGTCACACCTTGTGTCTTGGAAACATTTTCTTTGAAATAATTAGTCACCTCAATCCCCCCCTCCCAATATTTCCCCATTGTCACTTCAGTTGCATTTATTCCATATGCTACTGAAGAAAACATATTATTCCTATTGGTAATGGGATGACACAGACGCATGACACACAAGAGCAACCCTCCCCTTAATCCATTTTCTCCTCCACCTTGTCTTCTGTTTTTGAAAGGAATTGTAAAATATTTTTTTCTATTGCATTAGTGATGGAACATACGGGCACAGATACATAAGAACATAAGAAATAGCCTGCTGGATCAGACCAGAGTCCATCTAGTCCAGCTCTCTGCTACTCGCAGTGGCCCGCCAGGTGCCTTTGGGAGCTCACATGCAGGAGGTGAAAGCAATGGCCTGCTGCTGCTGCTGCTCCTGAGCACCTGGTCTGCTAAGGCATTTGCAATCTGAGATCAAGGAGGATCAAGATTGGTAGCCATAGATCGACTTCTCCTCCATAAATCTGTCCAAGCCCTTTTTAAAGCTATCCAGGTTCATGGCCATCACCACCTTCTGTGGCAGCATATTCCAAACACCAATCACACATTGTGTGAAGAAGTGTTTCCTTTTAGTAGTCCTAATTCTTCCCCCCAGCATTTTCAATGAATGCCCCCTGGTTCTAGTATTGTGAGAAAGAGAGAAAAATTGCTCTCTGTCAACATTTTCTACCCCATGCATAATTTTATAGACTTCAATCATATCCCCCCTCAGACGTCTCCTCTTCAAACTAAAGAGTCCCAAACGCTGCAGCCTCTCCTGATAAGGAAGATGCTCCAATCCCTCAATCATCCTCGTTGCCCTTCTCTGCACTTCTTCTATCTCTTCGATATCCTTTTTGAGATGTGGCAACCATTAAAATATTGTCCTGTTTTGTATGCCAATAAAGGCTTGTGTGTGTGAGATGTGGCAACCAGAACTGAACACAGTACTCCAAGTGCGGTCGCACCACGGCTTTATATAAGGGCAAGACAATCTTTGCAGTTTTATTATCAACTCCTTTCCTAATTATCCCCAGCATAGAGTTTGCCTTTTTCACAGCTGCCATGCACTGAGTTGACATTCCCATGGAACTATCAACTAAGATGCCCAAATCCCTTTCCTGGTCTGTGACTGATACCACTGACCCTTGTAGCGTGTATGTGAAGTTTGGATTTTTTGCCCCTATGTGGATTTTTTGCCCCTGATACAGTTAGGTTGATTGTATCATCTTTGTCAGTTTCATCCTGATTGAGTGAAATCACCGTACAGTGAAAATGCAACGTGTCTGCAGTTAGGAGCTTTTGAAATTGACGAGAGAAGTTGCTTTTGCAGGAGGAAATTGATAAGGGACTGCTGCAAAAGCAACTTCCTATGCCAATTTCAGTTGCTCCTAACTGTAGACAAAGTGTAGCTTTGAATTAACATGACATCACTTATTCAGGATGAAATTGGCAAAGCTGATACAATCAACTTATGTCCATATGTTACATTGCTAATGTGACAGATGGTTTTTTAAAATCCTTTTGAAAACTGGGGTGAGAGGGAGGAGAAAATGGCTGAAGGGGATGTTAAGTAACTACAGAGGGTCATGGATAAGGGCCAGGTGTTTGGTGAAGCAGAAAAATAAAGGCTGTTCAATAAGATAATGTGCTCAAAAGTAGCTGGCTCAGAAACTGATTAAAAAAACAATTGTAGTAAAAGTGCTCAGGAAAACAACAGAGGGAAAAGGAAGGAAAAATATTTCTAGAACCAAATGGAGGAAAAAATGTGCTGAATTAAAAGGGGGAAGAAAAGTGGTAGCATTTGCTGGCAAGATATGTTGTAAACAATCTATGCAGAAAAGGGCCGTGTTTCTTTTCTGGTGGCCATCTGCAGTGCATTATCTTTTTTTTAATTTCAGGTTGAATTTTGCCCTAAAGGACTGTATACTTCTGAAAAGATTCTGAAAAAAACCCCTCCCTTTCCTGTTTTGTATTATTCACAGTATTTACATATCAAAGAATGTGTAGCTCCAGGCAAAAAAATAAAGAACCTTTACACAAAGGTCTTTTAAGTGAGAAACTAATATTATGTTGCAGATACTAGAAACTGGGTTGGTGAGGTTTTAACAGAGAAAGTTGGGCAGATTTCATGGGACAAAAGAAAGATATTGGGCAGCCCCCCCAAAAGCAGGGGATTCATTGAAAGAACGGCTGCAACAAAACATTTTTTGTTCAAAGCAACCAGCCAAAGGAAGTTACAGGAGAGGAAGGTTCCAGGTGGAGTGCAAAAGCACAAGAGACATTCATATATATGTATGAGAAACGGAGACAATTACTGAGGCTTGTTCAATGGTTTTCTTCTTTGTGGGAAGTTCCATTGATATGGATATTGATTTGATACAAGAACAAATATCCAGAGCCTGACTGAATGAAAGAGAGACATCTGCATTGAAGCCAGAAGTCAGAACAGAAGCATAGGTGCTGTGAACTTCACAATGTGTTCAAAAACTGAAACCTCCTTGATAATACTATTTTTTTACTTGAAGGACAATATTCCAGTCCAGTAGCAGCTTTAAGGACTAACAAGATTTCCAGGGTACAAGTGTAATGTCTTGGCCTGTGGGTTTTCACTTCTTAGTTCCACCCGCAGAGCTCTTTGTTTCACCTGCCGAGGGACAACTCTGGCCCTGCCTAGAAATGATATTAAGTACTGGGGAAATGGGGAGATGCTTCCCTCTTTGGCCTGTAGATTGCAAGCTTCTTTCTGCAGAGTTATTTAGGGTTGGGAAATTCCTGGTGATTCAGGGGGATGGACCCTGGGGAGGGAATTTGGTGGGTCATAATGCCTCCAGGTGGTAAGTGGAGATCTCCGGCAATTACGACATATCTCCAGATGACAGAGATCAGTTCACCTGGACGAAATGGCCCTTTTGGAAGGTGGACTGTATGGCATTATATCTCATTGAAGTCCATCCGCCCCTCAAACCCCACCCTCCCAGGTTGCACCCCCAGAATCTTCAGGTATTTCTCAACCCACAGCAGTGACAACTCTAGTCATAGATGAAGCAGCCATTTTTTCCAAGGGAACTTCTCTCTGATGACCAGAAATCAATTGTATTTCAGGGAGATCTCCAGGCCTCACCTGGAGGTTAACAACCCTAAATATGCTAAATAAATAAATCTTGGGGGTTAACTCTCCACCTGTCAGGTGTTCATTGGAGGAGGATTTCAATCATTGGAGGAGGATATTGTGTTATGCATCATTGGTGAGTTCCGCAGGGCCTTGTGGCAGACGGAGGCTGCTTTCACCCACCGGCCTTTGGAGGTACCGGCTGCTGATGTGGTGCTCCCCTGTTTGGCCTCCTTGTTTGGTCCTCGTTTGACCCTGACATCTGGGTCACTGGTCATCTACCAAGGCCCCCATGCCTCCCTCTGGGGGGGAGGGAATTTTGAAATTAGGATGTTGGACCCACTCTTATTTCATTTTCCTGATAATTATTAATTACTGCTGCTTTTAATATTTTAACTATTCCGTACTGTTGCTTTTGTTTGTTGTGCACCGCCCAGAGCCCTTCCGGGATGGGGCGGTATAAAAGCCTCAGAAATAAATAAATAAAATAAATCACAGAAGTGCTTCCTCCATGAATCGAAAAATTCCGCCTGGGAATGGAGTACTCTTCCGTGGCCAAAAAAAAAAGCACCTCGGAGCCAACACACAGTATAGAAGAGAAAAAGTGGTATTTTGGATGTTATTTTTTTAAAAGAAAGCCTTAACTGGGCCACCCAGGAAAATTAAGCTAACTATTTTACTATCTCTAAGGAACTTAATTATGGCCATCAGTCTCTCTAATTAGTCCTTTTCATTTTGTTTTGATTAAGAACACCTTGATGGCTCATGTTTGCACTCTCACCTGATTTTAATTAGGTCCCAGGGAACCCAAATTTTGCCAATTTTTAACATTCATCTCATTAGAAAAGTAGATAAATGAGCCTTAGACAACATACATCATGTACATAAACCCAGTGAAAAAGTCTGCCAGCATTAATGCCATTCTTACCCATTGCTATATATTTACAGGAGCCAATTAAGACGGTACAAAGTGCTATCAATGTCTGGGTCTTGTGAAAATTTCAAGGTGACAATGGCGTTGCTCAGTCAATTTAAAAATATATTTTTTCAGCATAAATACTATTATGTTGGTATCAATTGAATTATTGAATTATATGTAGTTGGCCTGCTTTCTACCTATTCTACTCGCACTAAGATCAGGGTGACCCAGGATTTAATCCTTGCTCTACTATGGAAGAATGCTGGGTGACATTGGGTCAGCCACACATTCTCAGCCTGGCCCTAGCCTGTTTTATTTCCTATTTTATGTTTTATTTCCAGTCTCAAAATGTTTTAAAAGGATTGTGCGGGAAGGGCTGATGTAAGGCACTTTGTGTTTCCAACGGGGGGAAATGTAGGATATAGAGTAAACAAATAAGCAAATGCATACAGTGCAAATTTTACATCAGTATTTCATTCAACCAGCAGGAAAGTGAAAGATATTGTGTTATGCATCATTGACGACATATACTCTGATGGTTACATATTCATCAAAATGCTGAGATATCGAGATCATTAGTCTGATCTAGAACCCATCTGAAGTAACTTTGAGAGGCTTCAATCTGCAATCCTTCAGTTATTTAGAAATATTCTCCAGTGATACCATCAACAGAATTTCTTTAATATGCAATCTGCAGTTACAGGGACAATTTTTGCAGTCACCGATGGGAAGGAAAAAACCTACACAAAATAGCAACAGAATTTAATAAAAAAAATTAATCTATTAGGGAATATTTCTTCTCCCTTAAGATTTCCTTTTGCAGTCTATCTTCTTAAGATAACCATTTTTAGCTCACCACATTATCTGATCTGCTGGCATGTTGAAGGTGTAAATTCTGGGTACAATTAATCTGAAAAGAAAGAAAGAGCCTTTTGTTAATTAGAGGCTCTTGACACATGATTTGTTTTATCTCAGGTTTATTCAACAGCCACTTTCTCATGAATGGCTTATTTTTCAGAGTTTAGCATTCATTACAAGAACACAGAGATCTGAAAATTACCTAAGAAGAGGCAAAAAAGTTGACTTCAGACTCATTATAGGCAATTTGAAGCTTGTTGTTTATACATGAGGATTACAGTGAACCAAATTTGCTTGAGTAAAGATGTAGTCCATATTGTATATTTTAATGGCATCTCTCATGAAGATAATATTTAAAAATGTAATATAAATATTTTAAACAAATAATGCCTAGTAGGTATTGTTTTTAATCAATGCACCCATATATATATTTTTAGTAAAGATGTACAACCCCTGCTCTTTTCTTGAGAAAAAAAATCCTGTGGTTTGGAACCATATCCCAGGGTGTGATGCAGAAGTATAATTCTCAGGGAGGGAGTCTTTCATGAATCAACCATAGCCTGCTATAAGTGAAAGTTATCCTTCTGTGAGCAGAAAAGAAGATCTTTGTATCCAAGTATCTAGTTGGATTTAATCTACATACGAATAACAAAGTCAACCAAATCTGAAGATACTTAAATCCAGTGACTGGAGCTGTGATTGAGCAAGACAGATTTTTTTTTTCAAAATTGAAAAGGGCCCCAGGTTTTCAGAAAAATATAAAATGAAAAAATATGAAATGAAAAATATGAAATGAAAAAATACATTGAAAAAACTGAAAGTGATAAAAGGAGCACCTGTATCTTTAAACAACAGATTCCCTCAGTGACAGTAGCTGGGCAACCACAATATTCCAGGTTGGGTTCCCTCAGTAAAAGACAGGGGAAGGGACAGGGTCTATTCTGGTCTTTGAGGGAAGACTCATTGGGGCCTGGCCTGACTAGGTTTGTCAGCTCCAGGATGGGAAATTCCTAGATAATTTTTAGAGTTTGTGGAGGGCAAAGCTTGGGGAAGGGAGAGGCCTCAGCCAAATAAAATGCCATGGAATCCACCCTCCAAAGCAGCCATTTTTTCCATGGGAACTAGGGTTGTCAGGTGGGGGATGAAGATCATTTAGAATTATGATTGCTTTTCAAATGAAAGAGATCAGTTTCCTTGGAGAAAAATGGTTGCTTAGGAAGATGAACTTCATGGCCTTATACTCCACTGATGTCACTTCCTTCTCAAACCTCATCCTCCCAAGTCTCCACCCACAAATGTCCAGAAATTTCCCAGTGGGGAGTGACAACCCTAAGAGGAATTGATCTCTGTATTTGGGAGATCTGTTGTGATTCCAGACAGGGCATGGCCAATTGGCCATGCTGGCAAAGGCTGATGGGAATTGTAGTCCATGAACACCTGGAGAGCTGCAGGTTGCAGACCCCTGATCTAGGGAAAATGACCCCAGTGCAAAATCTGAGTGTTCCCCCCCATGTCTTCCCTCACCAAACATTTTTTTGCACCAGGTCATTTCAAAGTCACCATCACATTATAGAACATGCCCCAACTCACAAATCTGAACACAATCAGTGTATAGACATGGGGGGAAGGAGGAGAAGGGCAATTTCTGCCCCTCATGTGACTAAATGGTCACAGCCTGGAAACATTTGACCCCATATGTCCCCCTGGGCAGTACACCCCAAATTCCAGGGAGACTCAAGGCCCCACATGAAAGTTGGCAACTCTAGAAGGAGAGAAGGAAAAAAGAACAGGGTAGACGATATGGGGCTTTCAGGAAAGGGAAAGAGGAAAGAGTAGGGGGAAATGAGATGCCTCGGGTTCTTGCTTGTGCCTTCTGTTTTTCTGGAAATTCTTCAGAACATTAATTCATACCTTTACTTGAAATATCAATTTAACTGACATCTGAAAACAACCTGGTGTTGTATAGAAAACCATCCAAGAAAATGTCTCTAGTCTTAACTTTTCTGGTTTTCCAAGAAAATTTTCAAATACATTGCCTGAGGAGGAATCTCCAAATTTTGCTTTTGGTGAAATTTGAGTAAATCCTTTATGAAAGGAAGGTGTGAGATAAAAAGAAGAGGCGCTGTTTTATTGCCATATATAACATCTAATCTGAGGAGATATGAGCTTTTCTTTTTTTCAAGCTCATGATTAGAATAGGTTGTATTCCCCAATAACCTCTGTGCTCCAACTCTTACAGCAATCATCATCCTGACAACATCTGGAAGGACAGATAAGCGACTTTAGTTGAAACAGTGAAGTCGGCAGCCTTCTCCAGGCAAGTGAATGTGTTTAATCTGTGAACCATCCATGTTTCTGTTCTTGACTTTCTGTCCTGAGGCCATGTTCAAAACAAGTCCTCTCAGACAGTGAGTTTCTACTTGACTACAGGCTTCTTCATCAAAGTAAGAAAACTGAGAAGATGGTGGGAAGGGAAGTGTCATGATGTCTTGTACTGGACATTCGCCAAGGGAATGTTTATCTTTCAATTAAACACAGACAGGAAGCATAGAATTTTTAGTCTTCTCTCAGTGTGCACAGAACATGAATCAGCTGCTCTGTTTTCTGATTTGAGGTGGGGATGTTGAGACATAGGAAAAAATCGTAAAGTCGAGCAGGGTCAGTTCCGGACTTTGGGTGTTTCTGGACCGAAGGTGCCCAGGACCACCTCCCCTCCTCTGCCTGCCAACTGCATCCCTTCTCCTGCCTCCCTTCCCATCCACCCACTGATCCACATGCCTGTGCATCCTTTCCTACCTCCTCCCAACTATTCTCACTGCCCACACTCACAGATGCCTGCACAACCCACAAGACACTTCTGTGATGGAGCTGGATGGTATGTATGACTGGGAGTATGGATGGGAGGGCATTTGGAAGCAAGTGGATAGGAGAAGAATTAGTGGGTAGCAGTGGAAGCATCAAGCAGGTAGACAGCTGCCCCACTTCAGAGCATGCTGACATCAGCCCCAAGGCAGAGACAGGCAGGCAGCAAGAAGGGGTGAGCTGGGCAGGCAGAGGTGGGAATGGGGTGTGGTAGTTGCCCAGTCTCAGAGAACACCCCTTGTTATGCCTCCAATGAGGAATACATCAAGATTTATTTTTGGTGTGCTGTTTTCCCAATGTGTGCATTGATAAAACGTAGAAAATACTCTTTGAAACAAAAGGGGGGGGGAAGGGTAAAAGAAAAGGAGTACAGTGGAATGACCCACACAAACCAGAAGAAAACTGTACTTGGTCTGCTCAAAAAAAGTGCAAGTGCAGTAAGATAAAAAACAGTGTAGCACCATAGAGTAAACATAAAGTAAACAATAGGATCACAACATCCCAGACCTAATCACTAGGCACAGAGTACAAATCATCTATATAAATCAGTTCGTGCTCCACATGAACACTGAAGTTCATATGTAAATAATGTCAAAGATGTAATTCAACTGGTAATCCATTCTACTAGAAGGTAAAGGGAGGAATAGTCCAAACAGATATCCCAGTGCATTGGCAACCGACTGAACACATACTGCAAATTGCGCTCAAAGGCAGGTTTATAAAGGGTCACCAAAGCCCAAAGTCCAGCTTCAAAACCAGAGATGCAAAAATATTCAATACAACTCCTGGAAATTGAATACAATACAAGTATTCAGTACAGCTCTCCTGGAAAACTGGTAGGTATGTAGAAATGTAATGCCTTCCTCAGTAAGTATGAGTTTTTGAAAAAAAAATCTCCTTCAGCATGTAAATCACTTAGTTCTTGCCACTTGTTATTTGAGGAGTAGGTTGAAGTACAATGGTATCATCTCTCCCCTATTGCAGCTAAAATACACATTCCATCAAAATTGCTGTTTTCAGTGTTTTATCAATGCATGTATGCTCCAGTAATGTATACAAGAGGAGGCAAGATTTGAGTCCAGTAACACCTAAAAGACCAGCAAGGTTTCCTGGGTGTAAGTTTTTGAGTCAAAGCAGCCTCAGTCAGATACAAGACAGCATTTTCCCTTGGAAGTTTATACTCTGGAAACATTGTTGGCTACTGCATTTCAAACGTGCTCTTCTCCTGCAGACCAACTCAGCTACTCACCTGAAACTATCATTTAGGATGGTGGAACACACACATGAATGATCTGGAAGCTGCAGTAAAGCATACGTGCACAAAGCTCTGTACAACACGTTGAGGTCACAAATGAATAGTGAACATATTGGTTTTACAAGGCCAAATATCTAGAACTCTAAAATCTGGGTAGAAAAATTCAGATGAGGAAACTCTCAGATAGATCCCTCCTTCCCAAAGGTTGAAATCGCAACCTGCACGGCATAAACTCACATTTGACCTCCGATTTACATTATGGGCAGCATGGCCATGAATGCTCTTTTCTTCTCAACATAAAACATTAGTGTTCTTCTCATATTATATTTTCATAAATCCCATAGAATAGCTTTTCGGAAGATGAATGGCTATGCAGTGTCAGCTGGGAAATTAATAGGAGGTTTGCAAACCACAGCCAATGGGAACACCATCAACCCACATATCAGCTTGGCAATGTTTTCACTCAAAAAAAGCCTCTGCAGCTGGATGATTGGAGTGCAATTTATTTTCAAAGTCCATCATTTCAGGCAGTTTCAGTTGGCTTTTAGAAGATATTAGTGGTATTGCTTGGCATTAATCATATTTCATTCATGTCTCACTCTTTCATATTTGTGCTGCTGTTTAGGAGTAGGAATGCAACTTTTGGAATGACATCAGGTATCTTGCCTTAGCCTTATAAAGTGGGGGAGAAAATTAACTCAGTATTTAATGTTTAACCTTATTCTAGGTTTAACTTCCTGTTGTTGCCCCCCCCCCTTCTTTGTCTGTCTTACTGGTTGTCCTGTGGTGACGCCCAGGGGAAATTTACAACTCTTCTGTTTCAAAATATGGTTCTTGTTTTGTCATCTTTTCCTTCAGGTGGACAAGGTCTGCCATCCCCCCAAAAATGCATTTCTCTCTTGGAAATTCCTATCCTTATCTCAGCTTTCAATTAGTCATGCTCAATCACTCACCAAACTCATGTCCTGATTGCTGGTTGTCAGGGAGTCATTTGTTCAGTTTGCTGTTCATAACTGGTTTTAGTGAAATTGGACATGCTCATTTTTTGCACCATTATACTGCTTGCTTGCATGACTGTAGTGTTTTTGATTTCACAACAGCCCCATTTGCTGCTGTCTACAATTTTTAAAGATCATAGTTAAAGAAAAATTCTTTTGAAATGAGGCTTACTATTTAAGTGTCATGCTGGCTGCTTAACACAGCCATGAATCTGTTACTCCCTTTATTTACTGATGTCAGCAGAGGCATACACAGACAGACAGACAGACAGACAGACAGACAGACATATTAGACAGGCAGGCAGGCAGGCACACAGATAGATACTCATTTTCATTTAGCATCAAATAATACCATACCATGATTCCATGGCACCAAGAATGTAATAATGGTAGAAATAGTTTTTTAAAAAGTTCCCACTGTAAGGAAAAAATGGCTTCCACAGTAAGCACTTCAGAGGTTAATAACCAAAACTGCAAAAAAACCAAAAACCTGAAGATACTTTTCTAGCAATCTAGAATAAATGGCTGCCTTAACCTGGATGGCCCAAGCTAGCCTTGTCTCATTCAATTTCAGAAGCTAAGCAGGGTTAGCCTTGGCTAGTATTTGGATGTGAGACCTCCAAGGAGTATCATGGTCATGACATGGAGGCAGGCAATGGCAAACCATCTCTGAATGTCTCTTGTCTAGAAAACCCCTACAGGCTCATCATAAATCAGCTGTGACTTGATAGCAAAAAAAGTTACTATGCACTTGCAAAGCTGTTCCAAACAAGTGTCAACAATGACCATCAAGGCCATATTATCAGGAGCCCTCCATATTCTTGATCACAGCAATCAAGCAAAGCAATTTAAACTTCCCCCCTTTTAATTGTGTTCTCTCTCTCTTTTTGGCAGATGGGAGGTTCTGCAAAAAGCCACCACCATTTGTAACCCAGTAGCATTTTTACCTTTTTTTAAACTCAAATCAGGAAAGTGTAGCAGCCTTTAATAGGCCACATTCACCTGATCATGTCAGAGTTCAGAAGTTAAGCAGGGTCAATATTTGGGTGGGAGGTCTCTAAGGAAGACTTGGGTTGCCATGCAGAGGAAGTCAATGGAAAACTTCCTCTGTCCATCTCATGCCTTGACAGCTCCATGAGGTAGAACTTCATGGGATTGCCATGAGTTGGTTGGAACTTGAGCAAAGCAGAAATGGTTGCCTCCATTTTTGAAGGGGGCTGAGCAGGACCAAAGCAAGGGGGAGCACCATGCCACACCCCCGCCATACCTCTGCACTGGCATGTGCCTGGTGGATTGTGCACCCCCTGTCCCCTTGGCACTACGCCACTGGGGTCGAGCTGATTAGTGTTATACATTATGACAGCTGAAATATGGCCTAATTTCAGAAATATTGTAATGGTTCTAGAGTTGCCAATTCCAGCTTGGAAAATTCCAAGTGATATGGGGTACTGAATGGGGAGGGCAGAGTTTGAGGGAGGGAGGGAGCTCAGCAAAGATGCAAGGTCATTTTAGAATTTCCATTTTTCCTTGACTACTACAGAATTTGCCCTTTAAAGCTGCCATTTTATGCAGAGGATCTGGTCTCTGTATACTGGAGATTAGTTGTAATTCTGTGAAAAAGAAGAAGAAGAAGAAGAAGAAGAAGAAGAAGAAGAAGAAGAAGAAGAAGAAGAAGAAGAAGAAGAAGAAGAAGAAGAAGAAGAAGAAGAAGAAGAAGTTTGAAAGCAGGTAAATGGTTTATAAACATGGTTTGGCAGTAGTCAGAGGAAAACAAATGAAAGCAATGAAAATTATTTTGTTCAGAGTTCTCATATAGCTAAAGGTGGCACATTTCAATTGTATGATTTCAACTATTTTGGGACAAAAATACAGTTATAATTCTTCCATTATTCCCCTGTGAATGGCATTTCCAGCTATTTGTTCCCATTGTGAATAAGCCCCATTTGTGCTTCCTTTTAATAATTATTGTAATTGTATCGGATAACGGATTTCCCAATGGAAATTATTGATATTTCATCTCATAATTATTAATCAGATAGCTTAACACCCCAGTGCAAGCACTGAACAGGAGATGGATAAATTCCGATGCACTAGTTTGCAGTGAGAATGCATGCAAATCCAAGTAGGGGTGGCGCAACCTGGCTCCTTTCTTTTTTAATGTTTTCAAATAAATTGCTATTAAACAAGCACTGTTTTAAAAATTACTCGAGAAGGAAAAATTCTATCAGTGACAATCTTTATAAGCAGGGGCACTCTGGGGAATAAAAGACTCAGCCAGTCACAATGCGAGTGGGAGTGTAATGATAGTTTGATGGTTTAAAAAAAAATTGGTTTCTTTCAAGGTTGCGCCCTTGAGATTTGAAAAGCAAATGCTTATTAACATAATGCTAGAATCCGGTGGAGTTTGAGAAAGTTATTTGCCTGAACTTGCTTGAGAAATTTGTGTACCACCCATTCATAATTCATTTCCCGCATATCTGCTCAGATACTATGGCAACAAGCAAATGAAAGGCAAAATGTCCCTTACCCTACCAGGCACTGTAGTGGTTGTGGGTGGCTGTACCCAAATCCAGCTTCAGGATATATAGAGGCGGGGACCTTCACGGACCTGCAGGGGGCATCTCATTTCTCCCTCTCCTACTGTTTCTTCTTTCCCATCCACGAAGTCCTCCAGACCATCTCCTTTCTCTCCTGCTCTTTTCTCTTCTTCCCACCTACCAGTCAACATAACTTGTCTTTCACTTTACTGCCTTCTCTTTTCCTGGCAAGCCTCTACCTGGGAAAACTCTGGCCCAGATGCACAGTGTTGGCTGCTGGGCCAGGCACAGTTAGACAGTGGGGAACTGCAATAACTTGTTGAGGGCACCTGGTTTACCCTGTACCCTCTTCCCCACACTATTTCTTCTTCCCTTCCTCTTGGCAAGCCATACATCCTTATCTTGAAGGGTTTCACTTAGGCCCCTTCCGCACACGCAAAATAATGCATTTTCAAACCACTTTCACAACTGTTTACAAGTGGATTTTGCCATTCCGCACAGCTTCAAAGAGCACTGAAAGCAGTTTGAAAACTCCTTGGAGAAACAGTGGGGAAACAATGTGATTGGTTAGATACTATGGAATAATAATGATTGTTTTAAATGCTCCAAATGTTTGAACCTAGCTGAGAAATTCTTCTTCTTTTATCAAAAGGACTTGGATCTCCTTTTTAAGTTTCATATGTGGAGAAAGCCTCAGGTTCGCTTTGAATTTCACTTCCAGCAAAATCCTGGATTGTGTTAAAACTGACCCAACGCATTCCAATGAGAAATTCCCCTAGCCATACAGAAAATTGTTCCATTTTAAATCCTCGAATAATCCCTCTTGAGGAAGTGTTTATAATGTTGCTTCCAAATTCATTTGAGGTGAAATTTGGATGGCACCAGCAAACATCCTCAATGACTAGCTCCAATGGAGTGTTTGCAGGCCTCACCTTTGCATTTTAGTGGTGGTACCCATTTTCTTCTTTGTATTTGCTTCTGCTTGCTACATTAAGAACATAAGAACATAAGAACAAGCCAGCTGGATCAGACCAGAGTCCATCTAGTCCAGCTCTCTGCTACTCGCAGTGGCCCACCAGGTGCCTTTGGGAGCTCATAAGCAGGATGTGAAAGCAATGGCCTTCTGCGGCTGTTGCTCCCGAGAACCTGGTCTGTTAAGGCATTTGCAATCTCAGATCAAAGAGGATCAAGATTGGTACATTGACATACATTACTTTGCTAAGTGGATTTCTATTTTGCTTCTGTGCTACCTAGGAGGAAAACCTTGTTTTACTTCCTCCTTGTTTTTTTTTAATGCATCATTGTCCCTCGACTTCTCAAGGCTTTTCAACTTTCCATCTAACCAGTGTCTTAATGCTGCAGCTAGAAATAGACTGACCTTGGCAATCTCCTTTCTTGTCTTGGATAATGTATGACACCATTTAACCTTCACTTGCCGCGCATCTTTGAAAATCACCGGAGGAGGGTTATCTGGGACTCTTTACTTCCACCCCTTGAATTTTTGCCATTTAAGGATCAAATGTGACATAGGAACAGGAGCAAATGGAAAACTTCGTTTCTGTTCGGCGAATCACAGCGTTGGCAAAAAGGAGGAGAGAAATATAACACCACAAGATTTCCTAACAGTCTTCAGATGCATATTCCTTTGCTGTTGGAACTGTGATTCCCAAACTGCATTTTAATGAGACGATGTCATCAGCAGGGAGCCTCAGCTGGAGCCTCCAGAAATGTCCTTAACATTCATTCACTTGCCATTGATGAGGTTTTCTACTTTTGGATGAAGTTTGACTAGTTTGTTTGTTTAATAACTTGCTAATACCTATTTCAAATTTAGCAGATGTGTTGGAAATGCCTGCACTCCTCTTACCTTCTTTCTTATTTTCACTGTCTGACTGTTCTCACATATTGGAGGGCTTTTCTTTTGGTTAGGGTAAATGCTTTTCCTGTCACTGTTTTGGCAGAGAGGTTCCAAGGAGCACACTAGTCAAATAGATTATGTGCATATGGGTCTGGGCCAAATGAAATTCTGGCCCTTTCCGCACGGGCCATTTACAATGCCCTAGCATGGGTGGTGCAGCTGCATCGCAGCAGCGACTCCCTCGCTCCCCCTCAGCGGCGCGAAGCCACTGTTTCCAAACCTCGCTCCCTGAGTGAGGTTTTCTGGAGACAGCGGCTGGAAAGCGCCATCCCCCCTTTCCCGATTGATGTACCTTCCCTGCAACCTTCCGGCGTGTCACCCAGGCCTGGGTACACGCCCCCCTGCCTTGCGACTCCAGAGCTGTCGCGCAGGGCAGGTGGGGGTGTCCCCTGTCCTGGGCGACATGCTGGAAGGTTGCAGGGAAGGTACGTCGATCGGGCGTCTTCCCTGCCCCTACCAGGGGGGTGTCGGCATTATATACGCCGATGCACCCCCCAGCGTGGCAGTGTGGAAACGGCCTCTATCTCATATTTTCTTTCTTTCTTTCTTTCTTTCTTTCTTTCTTTCTTTCTTTCTTTCTTTCTTTCTTTCTTTCTTTCTTTCTTTCTTTCTTTCTTTCTTTCTTTCTTTCTTTCTTTCTTTCTTTCTTTCTTTCTTTCAGATGCTCCTTTGAGACATCCATGGATAAAGCTGGTGATAGTTTCTGAAGTTTCTCACATTTCTATGTCTTCTCTCCTATTAATTTGCTATTGATCCTGGTATTGATTTGGCTATGGCCAAATTTCTCACAGCAATGGCTTCTATGTGAGAATGGAAATACAGGGTGTTATTTGTAAGAGAGGTTTTGTCCAAGAATACCGGATCGTCAGATTGTTGAATAAAATTAAAAGTAATGGTGATTCCCTTCCCATTCTAAAACGCTTAATTTGATTTATCTGTGACCTACTGAACCAAACACAGTCACCAGTTATGTATGGTGGTCTACCAGGGACATAATAAATAGAATTGCCCACTATAGGTTGGAAAATACCTGGAGATTTGGGGGTAGGGAGATGGTGGAGTTTGGGGAATGGGAGGACCTCAATAGGGTACAATGCAATAGATTCCACTCTCCAAAACAGTCATTTTCTGCAGGGAAATGGATCTTATTCACCTGGAATTTAATTAGAATCTATTTTTGTAATCTTCCTGGGATTGCAAAAATGGAATGCAGTACATAGAAATAACTTCAAAAGATTTAGAAAGGCTTGACTCTGCTTAAATTGCACTTCCCAGATATTGGATTTGTTGGCTTTAGAATCTGGCCTCTTCAACCTGTTAGATTTAGGATCAGGCAATTTAGCAGAGTGCATAAAGTGAATGTGTGCCGCAGAGTCCATCTAGTCTCTATGTGTGCTCAGGAACAAAATCACTCACAACCTTTTTATCTCTTCAAACCAATACACTTGATTTATTAAAGCAACTCCATTTCTGGGTAGTTTAGAGCAAATATAGTTTCCTAATATAGTCTAATTAACTAGAATACAAAGAGATAGAGGACTTCATTGCAACCTCATGGTTGCAAGATGTAAATGGGATGTAGAGAAAAGGTGTGAAATATGGAAAGAAGTTTCCCCAAGAGTAGCAATCTACACATCAAAGGGATGTTGGCCTTTTACACACAAGTCATCTAGAAAGTTTCAAGAATGTTTTTTTTTAAAAACCCTTTACTTAAAAAAAAAAACCCCTTTACTCACCTTCTCCAAACATTTCATAGCGGGTATGAGGGGTTTTGTTGTTGTTGTTGGTGGTGGTTATTCATAGAAATGAGGCCTCATTGATTCTTTGATTTGATTATCTGTAGCTCCATCTAATTGATACTTCAACCAAACAACAACAAAAACCTCACAGAAATTATGAAAATAATGGCAAAAGGGAAAGGAGTGAAGTCAGGGACTCAAAAGAAATTGGCACTGAAGGATCATAAATAGGACCACATAGGCTCATTCCGCACATGCAGAATAATGCACTTTCAAACTGCTTTCAGTACTCTTTGAAGCTGTGCGGAATGGCAAAATCCACTTGCAAACAGTTGTGAAAGTGGTTTGAAAACGCATTATTTTGCGTGTGCGGAAGGGGCCATAGAGAGGGAAGCCAGCTTGGAAACGTTTCACTTTTAAAAATTGTTGTATAAGCAGTTTCACTGAAAATGAAAAAAAAAAGTTATTTGGAAATGCTTTTGGCACCAAATGGGGAAAATACAATGTGGAACTCAACAGAGAAAATGTTTCATTTCCTGCCTGAAAACATTTTAAATGGGGTGTGCAGAAAGGGCCAGTGTCAGAGCACTACACAAAGGATGCCCAGTGCCTTGGCCCCTCTGTCTCTCTGGCTCATTCCGCACATGCAGAATAATGCACTTTAAAACAGCTTTCAGTGCTCTTTGAAGCTGTGCAGAATAGCAAAATCCACTTGCAAACAGTTGTGAAAGTGGTTTGAAAACACATTATTTTGCATGTGTGGAAGGGGCCCCAGACTCTGTAGTCAAGCATCACTCTGAGATCTGAGGTTAAGAGACAACAAGTCCTTCACCTCCAACAGGATTAAATGGCTTCCTTCTACTTAGTGTGGAGTCTGGCCCAAGAAGAAGAACTTTTTTTTACCTCTCAGAGCAAGACTTCTCAGTAAGTAGAAGGAAGTTCTATGAGCCAACCCCATATCCTGATTACTTGGTATTAAAAAGCAGTCATACAGAAGGTAACTTTGAGGAAGCTGATACTTTATGTGTTGGCTGACTTTAACAACAGGCAGATTAAATGTGCACAGCTTCATAATCATAATCTGATTGATTTCTAAAGTGGAACTGATGCAAACAAATCCTCCATTTTTTGGGGGGAGGGGTATGATTTTTAATACAGTGGGCTGTTCCAGAATGCTGCAGCCCTTATTTCCCTCAGCTCTCCCCCTCCCACCAATTCCATGTTAATATAACGTGCACATGAGCACGGATAAAAATCTAGCAATAAATAAATAACAGCAATGTGATTATCCAAATGTATCCAAATACTTTTTAATTGTGGTGTTGTGCCAACTGACCAAAGCACATGCCTTTTGAGACTAACTTAGGCTGATTCCGCATTGGCAAAAAACAGCAGTGTGAAAACGGTGTGAAAATGGTGTAAAAGAGTTTAAAACAGTGTAAAAGGGTTTATACTGTTTTCACACCGTTTTCACACCGCTGTTTTTGGACCATGCGGAATCAGCCTAATATACAGTCAGCTCTATGGCCCCTTCCACACATGCAGAATAATGCACTTTCAGTCCACTTTCACAACTGTTTCCAAGTGGATTTTCCTATTTTGCACAGTAAAATCCAGCTGCAAAGTGCATTGAAAGTGGATTTAAAGTGCATTATTTCTGCATATGCAGAATGGGCCTATGTTGTTTATTTTGGAGGACTGCATTTACAAAAAAAAACCTATATCCATGTGCATGATCATGGGGTGGGCGAGATGCCAATGAGTGGATGGGACTAGAAGTTTCTGCACATGGATCATGCACCAGTTCTAGAATTAATTTTAGAAATTCTCTCCATTAAACCAGAGAGAGAAAGGCCCCTTCCGCACACGCAAAATAATGCGTTTTCAAACCACTTTCACAACTGTTTGCAAGTGGATTTTGCCATTCCGCACAGCTTCAAAGAGCATTGAAAGCAGTTTGAAAGTGCATTATTCTGCATGTGCGGAATGAGCCAAAGAGAGCCATTGTATGACAAAGCAACTGAATTGGCAAAATCTCTTCTCCTCTGTAACCTAGCCCAATAGATGGGATTTGCTATATGATCTGCCCCTCTCATGCATTTTAGACATAGAAATATTACCACCAGTAGCAGGGGTATGGTTCCCACTCTACAAAGGTTAAAAGACATAATATAGCAAAGTTTGAAGCACAGTTGGAGCATATGTCATAAACATTAGTGTGTCATTTGCAACACAAGTATCTGGTTCCTCTGTCATGATACAAAATTTTGTTTTGTTTTTACTCTTTGAGCAATAGTTTCTTTGGGTGGAATCTGCAGGGATACCTCTAGATGGTGCTGATACTACAGGAACCACAGTGAGGAGGAAGACTGCAGCATGAGCGTTGCCTGTGCATTAATTTATCTAAGAGGTTGTGGCAAATTATTGAAGCTGTCCTACAGAGCTGTACTTAAAAAGATCCAGCCTGGTACTTTCCCCCCTGTAAGTACAGTGGAATAAACAAGGAGAAATTGAGATTACACAAAATGACACAAAAGGCAGGCCTCAGTGGAATGCCGTTGACTTGAAAACATTCAGCTTCAGTTATCAGCAATGTACAGCCAGATGAGGGGGGCAGAATGGCTGCAGGAGGTGATGCGGGCTCACACCGATGCATTGGTCCTCCCACACAGCGTAAGTGGCATTTACGCTGGCTGGGAGGGCAAACTGGAAGGCGGGTGGGTGCTGCAGAGCTCCCTGACACCCAACTCAACTCCAGCTGCTGCTTCCAGAGTTGTGTTGGCCTAAGTTGTTGGCTGGTGTACCTGGGGGCATCCTGGGATCATTCCTAAAGTTGGCTCCTAATGGGCTTTTGCCCAAGGAACATTGGTGGTAGGGAGGACAGACTTATGCCATCTGATTGGGTGGTGTAACTCTATTTTCTCCTATGAAGGACTTTTGGGTGGTTAGGGAGACATTTTATTTCTTCTACCTCCCTAAGCTGCCTGAAACCCCCCTGGAGCAGCAGCAGTGGCATCCCCGATCACCTCTGGGATTTAGATTGAACTGTTAAGGGTCTAAAGTTTATCACAGTTTCCCTCTCATGCAGGGGCGTAACGAGGCAGCCCTGGGCAAACTGTAGCCCTGGGCAAAACCTGAGTTGGATGCCCCCCCCCCCATGGGCGGCCACTCTATCACGGCCAATTTTTTTTTTCACCAGGACATTGGTACCTGCAGGGGGTGCATTTTTAGACATATCAGCACCGAAATTTCAGCATATCATCAGGAGACTGTCCTTATGCTACTCCCCAAATTTGGTGAGGTTTGGTTCAAGGAGTCCAAAGTTATGGACTCCCAAATGGGGTGCCCCATCCCCCATTGTTTCCAATGGCAGCTAATAGGAGATGGGGGCTACAGTTTTGAGGGTCCATAACTTTGGCCCCCCTGAACCAAACTGCACCAAACTTGGGGGGGTGCCATCATCTCCAGATGATACCCTGAAATTTTGATGCCGATACATCCAAAAATGCGCCCCCTGCAGGAACATCCTAGAAATTTGCCCAAGAATCTTTGTTCTGCATTGAGTTTTCTGCATTGCTGTCAATGGGGGTTGCAGGCTGTGGGGGGCACATTTCTGAAGCTGCACAGTCTCAAAGACTTTCTTTAGAGGTCTCATCAGGGAGACTGCCCTAATGATACCCCCCCAAGTTTGGTGCAGTTTGGTTCTAGGGCCAAAGTTATGAAACCCTCAAATCTGTAGCCCCTCTATGCTCCCCTATTAGCTCCCATTGGAAACAATGGGGGATAGGGGCACCCCCTTTGGGAGTCCATAACTTTGGACTCCCTGAACCAAACATCACCAAACCTGGGGGGTAGCATAAGGACAGTCTCCCGATGGTACGCTGCAATTTTGGTGCCGCTAGCCTAAAAACTGCGCCCCCTGCAGGCCAAAAACGGAAAACCACTAAAAATACCTAAAAACGAACCCAGCATTTTGATGCCCCCCACAAGGTGATGCCCTGGGCAGCTGCCCACCTTGCCCAATGGGCATTACGCCAGTGCTCTCATGTCATTAACATTATTACTCCTACTTTACTGATGGATAAAAGGTGGCATGGTATAGTCCAATCTTGTCAGATCTCCAAAGCTAAGCAAGGTTTGCACTTGGAAGGGAGCCCATTAAGGAAAGTTCTGCAAAGGAAGGAAACCGCAAGTCACTTCTTCTCACTAGCTTTGCAAGACCCTTGGTGGGGTTGCCATATGTCAGCTCCAATTAGATGGCACTTTACACACATGTACGGGCAGGAAACTGAAGATGACAGAAGGTGGCATCAAAGGTCTTAGACACATAGGCATACATCTTCCAGTGACAAGTCTAATATTGTATTCGGTATGCTGCAGCTGCTTTTATAGTATCTGACATTCAATGCATAGGCTGAGTAAAATGGTAACTAACTGTGATTGGAATATATCTACATAGAACTGGAGATAAAAGTCCAGATGGGGAGATATGGGTTCACTAAGTAGTCTTGGGAACAGCTGATAAGAATCCCACAACTCTCCTGCTTCCCTGAATTTCTCATCAGTAGACTGTTAAATTCCTCTCATCTCTTGGCACAACAATAAAGATATTTAGATGACCAATCTTGTAGATGAAATGAACCCCACAGTTTAGCTGAACCTCACAGCTTAGAGCGCTTTTTCACTTCTGTTATTTCAATAGTGTCTCTGGCTTACATATGTATCCTTTAACATTCCTTGTTCAAGTCTTGGACAGGATGAAGTATAAAATTTTCTGTGCCTCAGTAGCTGAAGGGAGGGGGAAGTGAGGCAATCCCTCTGTCCCATTTTGCCATTCTCTAGTAGAGCATCTGCAATCTCAGACTGCAGAACAGCTAATAGTTTCGCTAGAAATCATTCATTTTAATTCTTCGCTTTTAAATCACAGCAAATGCTCTTTCTCTCTCTCCTGTAACAAAAGAGTGCTCATCATTTTGGATTTTTAAAGAAACCTTCCCCTTCCTGTTCTATTAAGAATTAGTGAGTTTTTGTATGCAATCTACAGTGCATGGCTGTGGGGAGGGTGAGGGAGGGAATCTTTTCCCAAATAAGACCTGATTCTTTCTTTCTTTCTTTCTTTCTTTCTTTCTTTCTTTCTTTCTTTCTTTCTTTCTTTCTTTCTTTCTTTCTTTCTTTCTTTCTTTCTTTCTTTCTTTCTTTCTTTCTTTCTTTCTTCTTCTTCTTCTTCTTTCTTTCCTTCTTTTCTTTTCTCTATTCTTTCTTTCTTTCTTTCTTTCTTTCTTTCTTTCTTTCTTTCTTTCTTTCTTTCTTTCTTTCTTTCTTTCTTTCTTTCTTTCTTTCTTCTTCTTCTTCTTGGTGTCATGTGTTGCTTTAACAACATATTGTGCATTCATCAATCCAAAAACAAGCACTGTTTTTGATCATTTTATTTCCATAAAAAGTACAGTTGATGGGAAAAAAAGAGATAACTGCAATTTTATCTTGAGCAGGGAACTTCCATGTCAAAACTGGGATCTTCAAATAAAGCAGAACTTGCCCACAAAATTCAGCAATCTTCCTGACACTAATGATTGCTCAGAATAAAAGCCCTTAAAAGCCTCCAAAGAGCGACTTCTAACATTCCATCCCTGAGATAGTTCATAGGCTTAGAGTAGCTCTCAAATTTTGAGAGCAAGGAAGAACTGCTATTCCAAAATTGGACAAATGAAGCTCAGAGAAGCTCTACTGCACTAACTGTTTAAACAGAGGCTATTTATGTACTTCCTGAATTCTCTGCCCACCAGCATGTGACTAGTCAGGGTTTAGGGAAGGAGCTGTTTTCATCCTCATAAGCTGCTGGGGGGAAAATGAAAATTTACCTGGTTGACTGGACTCAGTTCATTCATGGCCTGGTTTACCAGGCCTGTGGCTACATGCAAGCCTTTGTTTTAGGGGAAAAAACCTTTACATTTCAATGTTTGCCACTGATATCTCTGGGGTGGCCTTGGTGATTCTGGATCAAATTTAGTCTGGGCCCTAGCCGTGCCCCACCCAACATTGGCAAAGAGAAAGATCCAGCCCCACCCAGTCTGCTTGTTCAGTCAGCCATTTGGGGCTTTGTTGAGTAGGGTTGTTTGGGAAAGGGCTTTTTCTAATCTGGAGGAACTGGGTTTGGTTCCCCACTCAGCTGCTTGAGCTGTGGAGATTTATCTGGGGAATTCAGACTAGCCTGTATATTCTAACACATGCCAGCTGGGTGACCTTGGGCTTGTCACAGTTTTTTTGGAACTCTCTCAGCCCCACCTACCTCACAAAGTGTTTGTTGTGAGAGGGGAAGGGCAAGGAGATTGTAAACCCCTTTGAGTCTCCTACAGGAGAGAAAAGGGGGATATAAATCCAACTCCTCCTCCTGCTCTTCTTCTTCTTCTTCTTCTTCTTCTTCTTCTTCTTCTTCTTCTTCTTCTTCTTCTTCTTCTTCTTCTTCTTCTTCTTCTTCTTCTTCTTCTTCTTCTTCTTCCTCCTCCTCTTCCTCCTCCTCTTCCTCTTCCTCTTCCTCTTCCTCTTCCTCTTCATCTTCCTCTTCCTCTTCCTCCTCTTCTTCCTCCTCCTCTTCTTCTTCTTCTTCTTCTTCTTCTTCTTCTTCTTCTTCTTCTTCTTCTTCTTCTTCTTCTTCTTCTTCTTCTTCTTCTTCTTCTTCTTCACCACTTTGGACTTGATTAGGCTGGATAATCAACTCCCATGTGGGGTCTGGAGATTTCCCAGAGTTAAAACTGATCACTAAGCAATAGGGATCGGTTCTGCTAGAGGAGATAGCTGTTTTGGAAAACAGACTCTATAGTATGCCAATATGTCCAAGAGAAAATGGCTACTTGGATGGTAGGATCTATGACATCTCTCCAAGGGCCTTCCCCAACCCCTGTCTTCCCTTGACTCTATTCCCAGTCATCATGGTGTAGTCATCATGGTATAGTGGTTAGGAGTGGTTGACTCTAATCTGGAGAACCGGGTTTGATTCCCCATTCTTCCACATGAGTGGCGGACTCATATCTGGTTCATTGGATTTGTTTCCCCACTCTTTCATGTGATACCTGCTGGGTGACCTTGGGCTAGTCACAGTTCTTTGGAACTGTCTCATCCCCACCTATCTCACAAGAGGTCTGTTGAGGGAAGAGGAAGGGAAAGAGTTTAAAAAGCTACTTTGAGACTCCTTACAGCTCAGGAAAACAGTATATAATTCCAAACTCCTCCATCACCACCTTCCTCCAGCTTTTCCAGGAAGCATGGGGAACCACCAGTGGCCACCTGAAGAAGAGGGGTTGGATTTTATACCCCACTTTTCTCTACTCTAAGGAGTCTCTTAGTGGCTTACAATTAC
This sequence comes from Sphaerodactylus townsendi, assembly GCF_021028975.2. NCBI lineage: Eukaryota > Metazoa > Chordata > Lepidosauria > Squamata > Sphaerodactylidae > Sphaerodactylus > Sphaerodactylus townsendi. The sequence continues at coordinate 1,964,896 of NC_059438.1, forward strand.
CTTTTCTTCCCCCTCCCCCCACACACAATAGACACAATGTGTGAGATAGATGGGGCTGAGAGGTCTGAGACTAGCCCAACAGTGCCTAGCAGGCTTAATGTGGAGGAGTGGGGAATCAAACTTGGTTTTCCGGATTAGACTTCGCCTCTCTTAACATCTACATTATGCTGGCTCTTTGAGTGAAGCTGCCCCCAATGCAACTCTGTGTCCAGGGGATGGCTTCATGACAGTGGTAAATGGGGCAACCTGCCCTGGATACTCTGTTCTTAAGGCTTCGCCTCGTTATCATTTCAGTCAATACAGAGACCTAAGTGTAATGGAGTATTACGCATGGGCAGACACCTGAGGTCTGCAAAGCAATTGGGTGCATTACTAAAGGAATTACAGTTTTGAAATCTTCTTCCGTGAGGGACAAAAAGAAATAAAAGCGAACCCTGAAAATGCTGACATTACTCAGAAGCTGGGATTCACTGAGCCGAAAGGTTACAGAGCCTTATCCTTCCTTTCTTTTGTCGTATTTGTTCATCTCCGACGTAACTTCCAATTACCTTCCAATTTCTCCTGCAGAATGAAAGCAGCTTCTGAGATGAGCAGACTGATTTCTCCCCCTCTCCAAGTCTCTTTGACACCCACGTGTCAGTATTCTCCTAAGGAAGTTACAATTTCAACCATGATTTAAGAAATAAAAGCAATTTTCTGCCTCCACCGAGCCCCTTGGGGAACACTTCTTGGGAAACATTTTTTAACATTATTAAATGCTTTGTTTGGGTGATGTGCTTTCTAGCAGAACACACATATTTACTTATTTAGATTTATTGCCCTGTAAGACTTGGGTCTATAGCTATAATCTACAATGCAATCCACAATCTCATTAAACGAAACACATTTTTTTCCTTCTATTATGCTTCAATTAGATGTGCTGAAAATTGCAACCTTAGTCCACTTCCCATAGGGATTGGTCAGTGACTTAACCAAGAATCAATTGAATACCTTTTTCTAATTTTTTTCCACAGGTAGTTCAGATATGTTAGAGATGTCCATGACTCACCCTTGCTGCAGATTCCCCTGTGGCTGATTTTGAGAGGTTCGATAAGACTAGCAAAACCTCTTGAGGGTTTCAGACATACCTTAAAGAACAGGGATCCAAGTAGTTTTCTGTTCCTATCAGAATATAAGTGGAGAAGCAGTGGAGGCCATGAGTCTTGCTGTAGCATTTTAAAGACCAACAAGATTTTTTTGGAGGGTTATAAGTTTATGACAGTAAAATACTTATACCCCCCAAAATCTTGTTGCGGGTAGATGTGTGGCCCTTCCCGCTTGCTTATACTTTCCCCAATAAGACTCAAATACATTTTTAAGTGGATAAGTAAAAACAGGCCACAGCCAAAGAACTTTATTATTAACAGAAAGCATAGGAAACAGATGGTGCGGCATGGGGGGGGGGGGTGATCCAAGCCTCTGGGCAGCACTAGTACTGACCCCGAGGGTGAACAGAATTCCTCAGCCCAACTCCTGGAGGAATAAACCAAGCGAAAGATTGGAGTGAGACAAAGTCCAGACCGGCGAAATGCCCATGACTGGAGGCCCCCTCCAACTTACGCTAGGGGCACAAGCTTCTAAGCCCCCCGCGGGGCGTCCCTACCTTGAGCTTGCTCCACCCCCACCTCTTAAGGAGGTGTACAACACAGGGAAGCTCCCCCAGCGTCCCTTTCCAGCAGATCATCCCCCATGTGCAACCCGCCGATGGCTATGACAATAACAACATTACAATCTTCACAACATAACAGGGACGGGGGGGCGGGAAAAGCCTCCGTGTCCAGGCTCCGAATGGCCTGGCCCCCATTCGATCGATGAACTCTCATGTCATGTGAGAGTCCGATCGATACATCGATGGGCCGACCTGCCCTTCCCAGGGCAAGCCAGTGTTGCTGTATCGACTGCGCATGCGCCTGAACCAGCGCGCATGCGCAGAGAAGCGTCTGCGGCCGGCCACCCTCACCCGGCCCGGCGAACGGCCTCACTGCCAGGCCCTGCCTCCCGCAATGGCGGCTGTGGTAAGGTGCAGCCACGCTTTCTCTGGACTCAGATCTAGTTGTATTGAGATATCATCATGCCAAGTTTGGGGCACTTGTTACAGAATTATGTGATATTTCTCTGGCACAGTATTTGTGGAATACTATAAATATATTTACTGAGTTATCTACCTGCTTTTATACTGGTCCATTTGATCGAAGGGTATATAATCAAGTAATATTTGACCAGCAAAGTGTATAAAAAGTTGAATGTGGAAAGAAGATCTTCACAATTCATATCGTGCTCTTCTGAGAAGCTCACTAGTTGATCTTTGGCAAGATACTCTCAAACATACCACTCTACCCCCTGCATTATGTGGTGAAGGTAAAATAGTTTCATTTGAATCTCCGTTTTCTTCTGAAAACAAAAAAAAATAATGCTGATGTAATATTACATAGATTAATAACAGAACTGTTATGAGTATCAAGGAAGGAGGACCCTCTTACAATAATTCCTTCTGAGATTCTAACAGCATCAAACCAGCTGATCGTGGAAGATCTGTGGGAGAGGTGTAGCTCTGAGTCCTCCAACTTAAACTTTGTCATTGCCTGTGCCACTACCCTAGCCAAGAATATGGATACCGGGCCTCCCATTGTAGATCTGGCAATTCCCTTTGATGTTTCCCTGACACCTTGAATACCAGTAGAAAGAACTGGGAGGGATGAAAGACATGGAGCCCCAGTATCATGCTGGTACACTCTAACATTCTGCAAAAACTCTATGGTAAAATCAAAGTGCTTTTGTGAAATGCCAAAGAGTCCCCCTATGTTGCTTCTAGTTTAAACTGGAAGTGACATAGTCACATTAGTGCAATGCTGGCAAGTCAGGCTCCAACCTCCAATCGCTCCTAGGGGCTGCCTCATAACCCTAGCCAAGAAAGGCAGAACTTCCACTGATATAGGATAGGAGTGATGACAGTTCTTGCTGCTGATTCTTATTTGAATGCATTACAAACAAGAAAAGCCAGTGTCGTATAGTTAGCTTGACTGGCGGACTGAGGAGACCTAGGTTCAAATCCTTACACTGCCATAAAATGCAGTGGTAACCTTAAGCTGGATACCGGACTTGATGGACCACTGGTCTGATCCACCAGAGCTCTTCTTGTATGTCTCAGCTAAACATAACTTACAGGACAAAATGGAAGGGGAAATGCTGCAGGCCTCCCTGCATTCTTTGTGAAAAGGCTGGGATATAAAAAGAGCGCATTGTGGCATCAACCTGCTCAGAACTGAACAAGAACTGTAAATCATTATTGTAGTATTATTTGTGTGTGGCACAATTGCTATGTGAACATATTCTTATTTTGAAAGGCATTTTTCTGATCTGAAGTCCTTGCTCTGACGGGCCACCCCAAGTCTTTTTTTGCATGCGCAAAAGTGCATCATCTTGGAAACTTTAATCTTTAAAGCAATCCTGCGTTCATCCACTCACTGATGTGTATTGCCTACTGATTGCGTTATTTGTAGCGTCTCTCCAACTTGTATGGAAATTACACAACCTACTTCAGCATTCTTTGGTCTTTAACAAGCAGGCCTGGGAATTGAGGAAAAATCAGTAATGGTTATCTGCCTTTCCTATTTAAGAACAATAATGATGTTCACTCATCCTGAACTGGGCCTTTAATTAATCATTATAGTTATGCAGGTTGAAGTCCCAGTGTTACCACAGCTGAAGCATAACAGTAATATAAACTCTAGCTTAAGTGCTTTTGTTCTTTGAAATAAATCTTTGCATCCATCTCTAATAGTTTATTACGGGTTTGGCTGCGCCCCAACATTACGTTTTATTATGATTTTTTTTCTAGGCCAAGTTTTATAAGAAACTTAACAAAATCCCTTTCAGCTGTTCAACTCCTCCAAAAATCCAAATAGAGATTTTGAAAGCCTCTCATTTTCATCCTCATCTGGATAAGGAACAAAAATATGGCACGGTTAATCTTGCATTTTTTTAAAAAAAGTATTATTTAATACACTGCTACGCCTCTTTTGTGACAATGTACGCAAAGCAGTTTAAAGAGATTAGAAAGCCAAAGAGCACAGTAAGATACCAATATATATATATATTTAAAGGGGAAAAAAAGACTCCTATACATTACATAAATGGTCAGATTAAAAGGCATTATTAACAGTCAACTTTAAAAGCCAACATTTGAAAGCTTGGTGGATAACAAAGGTTTTCACTTAGGCCCCTTCCACACACGCAAAATAATGCGTTTTCAAACCACTTTCACAACTGTTTGCAAGTGGATTTTGCCATTCCGCACATCTTCAAAGAGCACTGAAAGCAGTTTGAAAGTGCATTATTCTGCATGTGCGGAATGAGCCTTAGGGCCTTTCCCTTGGGCCTTTCCCCACTTACTGTAAGCCCCGCGCTACTTGAGGAGAGTAGCGCGGGGTTCCTCCTCCCTCCCCATGGCAGGGGCGGCCACAGCGCAGCCGCCCCGACGCTGCCGCTGTCACGCCCCCTTAGCGCACGGCATCCCAGGCGCTCTTCCGAACGGCGCCTTTTGACAACCCCGCACAGAGCGCGGGATCATGGGGACGCCTGGGCGCGCGCCTGGGATGCCGCGCGCTGTGAGCAGCGCGCGGCATAGGGGGGATGGAAGGGAGTGGGGAAAGGCCCTTAGTTTCTGAAGGTAGAGTCAGTGCCACTACCCAGGTCAAAGGGAAAGAGTTCCATATTTGTTGGTGGGGCAGGGTGGGGGTGAGGAACAGCTGAGGAGGGGCATATTGAACAATGGAAATTACTCTGGAAATAATTTCCAGAGTGGCCCAATACATGCTGCTGATCAGGATGATAGCCAGGATTCTTAGTTGATCAAAGGGTACAGAATTGGCTTGCTGTTTCTGGAGAAATGAGCCCCCTTTGACATTAGATGCTTCAGGAAATGTTCCAGCATTCCCTGCATGTATTGCAGTACCTTGCACCATTTGATCCAAACTAGATAAGTCCCAACCAGTCATATGTACAGACCTGTTTGACTAACTAGAGAACCAGTGTGGTGTAGTGGTTAAGAGTGGTGGACTCTAATCTGGTGAACCAGGTTTGTTTCCCCACTCCCCCACAAGAAGCTTGCTGGGTGACCTTGGGCTAGACAGAGTTCTCTCAGAACTCTCTCAGTCCCACCTACCTCACAAAGTTCCTGTTGTGGGGAGAGGAAGGGAAGGAATTTGTAAGCCACCTTGAGTATCCTTACAGTTCAGAAAAATGAGATATAAATCCAAATTCCTCCTCCTCTAGGCTTGGAGATTCAGGTGCAACAAATACCAGATTCAGCCTGAATCTGGGCATATGCGTGCGAAAATCGGCTGAATATGTCCTGTACGAATTTTTTTTTTATGTATTGTTCCAAAATCATTAAAAAAATGATGCTGTATTTCATAGATTAAATGATGCTGTATTTCATAGATTAAAAATCAATGGCAAGACTTTTTTCACCAAGCACATATTTAGGTCTCTGGTGCACAATTACAGCATCATAAAGCAATGGCATTCACTGGTGATAGAATAGCAAATACCCTGTTTCCCCGAATATAAGACATCCCCGGAAAATAAGACGTAGTAGAGGTTTTGCTGAAGTGCGAAATATAAGGCATCCCCCAAAAGTAAGACGTAGCAAAGTTTTTGTTTGGAAGCATGCCTGACGAACAAAATACAGAAATATAAGACATCCCCTGAAAATAAGACATAGCGCATCTTTGGGAGCAAAAATTAATATAAGACACTGTCTTATATTCGGGGAAACACGGTAGTATTTCGAAATTCTACAGAACAAAAAGTGGATCTTATGCACTACCAGCGCTCAAGTTATTCAAAGCCAAAATAATCCCACAATTTGCATATGGATCAGTCCTGGGTTCCTCCCCCTCTTCCTAGGCCCCCATGGAGAAAGTTCAAGCCAAATTTCTAAGGTTACTCTTGCAACTGCCCAAGTGTGTATCTAATGCCTGGATTAGATTAGATTAGATTTGATTCGATTAGAAGATGGGATGGTCAAGAGGCCATAATCAAAATAACTTCAATAAATAGATGACTCACAGCTCTTCTCAATCCACATGGTCTGTTCCCTGCAGGGTAATTTCCAATCAGGTTGGCATAGTGCAGTTCTAAGAACCATCCAGCAAATAGTACTCCCCCCCCCCATGCCCTTTTGCATCTGGGGCTAGAGAGATTGTCAGACAAAGAGTTTATGACAAAGAGACAATCTGATTTAAGGCTTATTCCGGAATATCTGGCTCCTGAATCCCTTAAATTCCAGGTGAAACCAGCCCCTTATCTATTTTTCCTAGACAATAAAAATCATAGGAGATGTTTTCATTGGCTCGTAGTAACACTCTGCCATCTGCTGTCTTAGAGGGCAGATTCAAGAAAATCCCCTATGAACAGAGGATCAGTGGTTGCTCCCTAGAAGAAGTGGATTTGCTTGAACACAAGTTGCTTAAGTACCCCCTACGATGAGCTTAGGGAAGAAATCCTGGGGCCTAACTTGACTAAATGGGCTGGAAAAGATGATAAATGGAAACTGAACTATTTGCTTTTGGGTAAGGACCAATGGATTTCCAGTAATGTAGCTCGGTTCCCTCTGTGATACACCTCTAAAGATGCCAGCCACAGATGCAGGCAAAACGTTAGGAACAAGATCCACCAGACCACGGCCACACAGCCTGGAAAACCCACCAGATCCAGTTGAATCCGGCTGTGAAAGCCTTCGACAATCGCACTTTGTCATGTTCATTTCTCTCACGCTGGAGTCTTTTTATAATCTTTGGTATTCTTATTCCTGGCTTATTTTTTGCACTTCAATTTCCCATTTGCAACACTGTAACACCATCCTATTAATTTGCATGTATGTTTAACAGAATCTGTAGGAGCAATGTCATAAACACGTTTAAAGGAGCTACGCATCACCTTCCAGCTTTTAGAAATCCAGTGCATTATTGTGCTTTCCTCCTTTAAATTAGGAAGCCTCTTTTTTCCCCTCCTTCTGCCCTCCCCACACCTCCACCTTCCTTTTTTATCATTTACAAAGGGAGGCAGATGCACTGAACAAGAAAGATATCAAAGACTGAGAGTTTCCCTGGTTGCCTTGCCCACATGAAAGTTCCCCCAGTGCATTCCCTGCTCCTCTTGGTGGTTTGTATAATGAGATTGGTAGATTCAATGTGTCTGCTAGGAGCTAAAAGATCATTCTGCTATGGAAATTATTCCATTTGAAAAGGGAATATTTGCTGCTGCAGTCTTTCTTCTTTTCTTCATCCATCATACGTTATGCGCTGAATGTGTGTTCGGCTCTTGTACGAGAGAGGCCCAGCCCTGATCCCCAAGAGTTTACAATTTAAAAGAGAGAAAAGACGATCAGACAGAACACACAAGGGGTAGGGAGGCAAGATGGCCCCTGATTTAGAACTCAAAAATAAGCATCGTGTGGAATAATGATGGTGTTAACAGGATGCCTGAGTGGGTTTCCAATCAGGTAAGCTGAATGAAGTTGGTGCAGCCATCATAGAGACTGTGCTAGGATTTTCCAAGTGCCTGCTTCATTCAGTCAAGCAAGAGTTAACTGCTGAAGTCACATGACTGGAATCCCATGAGCTTCTGGAAAGATCTCCCCATTTTTTTCTATCAGTAAAAGAGGAGAGACAGACACACAGCAACAGACAGTCTGCACAGATACCCAGACTGAGCACTTGCATACATAGAGTTTGCTGTTTCTATATTTAGTGTAACTTTATGGCTAAAACAACACACTTGCAACTCCGCCCTATTACTTACTCTGCTAATTTATTGCAATACAACACTTTGTCCAGAAGCTGTGCCTCAAGAGGATAGCTTAGGGTTGCCAGCTCTGGGTTGGGAAATACCTGAAGATTTTGGGGATGGAGACTAGGGACAATGGGGTTGAGAGAGGAAGGGGACCTAAGAAGGTTGTAATCCCATAGAGTCTGTTCTCCAAAGCAGCCATTCTCTCTGGGGGATGTGATCATGGTCAGCTGGAGATCAACTGTAATATTTATTTTTTTATTTTTTTATTTATTATTTAGATTTCTATACCGCCCTATCCCCAAGGGGCTCTGGGCGGTGTACAACATAAAATCAATACAATATTAAATAGGGGAGCAAACCATACAAATCCACAACAACAACATACATAGGCTCCATCCATTTAAATAACCATTAAGACTTACTAAAATTCCATTAAAAACAGCGATTAATACAAGAAAAGGCATCCAATACTGGGTGATCTCCAGGTACAACTTGGTGGTTGGGAAATGGAATGTTAACTGACCAGAAAGGCACCTTGGACAGCAATTGTCTTTCAGAATAAGCTCCATGGAATAGCTAGGAAATGACTCACGGCCAACATTATTCAAGGGAGATGGTTCCAAGAAGGGGTTGCTGCTTTTAGTCTTTAATGGCAACTTATTCTTCCTGTGATAGACCTAGTAGGGGGCACTATACCAGTCAGTTCAGATTGATTGTTGACATTTCTGCAAAAGTGAGAAGCCTGTCTAGGTACCTAAAATTCTTAACAATGCCCTTTGTTCGACTCACTCAAAGTCATAGCAACTACTCTCCAGTGAAGTTGTTGGCTGAAGGGTGAGAGGCAGAGCAGGAAAAGGCCTCTCTAGGAATCCAGATAAAGCCAAAACTCAACTAAGATGGCTAAAAGTGAAATAAAAACCCCTTACCTGTAACAGGAGATGCCCAAAGAACCCTTGACTGATAAGGGCAAACTGTGGGGAACTCACAATGCAATCCTACCCTGTTTCTCTGAAAATAATTGTACACCGCCCTGAGCCCTTTGGGGGAGGGCGGTTTATAAACCCAAATAATAAATAAATAAATAAATAAATAAGACATCCTCTGAGAATAAGACGTAGTAGAGGTTTTGCTGAAGTGCTAGAGATAAAACATCCCCTGAAAGTAAGACATAGCAAAGTTTTTGTTTGGAAGCATGCCTGTCGAACAGAACACCACAGCATGCAGCTGTGGAGCGGAAAAATAAGACATCCCCTGAAAATAAGACATAGCGCATCTTTGGGAGCAAAAAATTAACATAAGACACTGTCTTATTTTCGGAGAAACATGGTATGTTGTGTGATCCCATTGATTTCAGCGGGCTTGAAGTAGAATTTTCAATCCCCAGTTGGGACCTGGAGAGTGTCTGAAATTGGAACCCCTTTCCAGATGATGTAGATCAGTTCCTTTGGGGAAAAAAAACTCTAGTGTACTATAACACTCTGAGATCCCTCCCCTCCCCACACCCCACCCTGTCCAGGCTCCATCCAGGATGATTCCTGTCCAGGAATTTCCCCAGCAGCAGTTGACAACTCAAGCTCAGACTGGCGTAACTATGAATAGGGTTGCACTGTAGGTTTCGTAGAAGGATCTCCAACAGGAAAAAAATGTCATTTCATGCCTTTTCTGTTGGCATGCTGATATGAGATTCAAGTCAAGGGTGACCATGATTTTTTACTTAAAAATAGTTGCTATCCTTGGAGACATTGAGGCTATTGTCCCAATCCCTTCTATGGTCAAAGAAGGCACAAAACATTAGTGACTGGGACAGTTCATAGCTCAACCTATGGAGAATGGCCATGAAGGTTTGCTGTGTGCCCCTGACTGTGTGCTCTTGACTCACTCTCCCTCAATTAGGATCTAGCTGGTCATTTGGAGGCTAAATAAGATTATTTTGGTTTCCTATTGTCATCATTTTAGGACACTGTTTTTCATCTGCTTCATGTTGTCTTGGGTGACATGAGTTAAGCGAGCTTGATCTTATTACTTATCTTAACACCAGTGGTTACTCATAAGGTAAAATAGTGAGCCCTCTGAGGTAACACACATATGTGGAGGGCTGTTCCTGCCCATCATGTTTTCCACAGTGGACTGGGTTTGGAAAGGAACATCCTTGCCTCAGAGGAAAGAGATGAAGATCTCTGCTTTCACATCCTGCATGTGAGCTCCCAAAGGCACCTGGTGGGCCACTGCGAGTAGCAGAGTGCTGGACTAAATGGACTCTGGTCTGATCCAGCTGGCTTGTTCTTAAGTTCTTATGTTCTTAAGCTCAGTACCAGTTAGCACAGTTCACGGGCAAGTGAGGGTAAACAAAGCCAGCAAATAATTACTGGTTCTGTTTGGAGCAAGGATGGAGTTTATTTATTTATTTACATAATATATTGTCTCTGGCAAGGTTACTCTGGGAGAGGTTTTTTTATTTGTTTTGTTTTGTTTTGTTTCAATTCTGAATAGTATTTTCTTTGGAGGCTGTGGATCTGCATGTTTCAGCGAGCATGTTTGAATTCTGAATAGATTCCATCAATTCCGAAGACTGTTTGATGCACTGTGGCATTGTGTGCCATGTCACAATAAAAGAAGGATCAAACACTGAAATAACTACTTTGTTGCCAGTCACCAAACAATCCCAGTCCATCAGCACTCAAATTACTATAGAACTGTTTGATATGGTACTAAAAAGGGAAAAAAAATATGGGAGGTTGCATTCTGCCTTTGCCTAGCTGTACTTCAGCAAATAGCATTACTTAATAGGATTACTATTGAGCTGTGCTGCATATTTCTGTCTCAGTAATAGCCTTCGTACATTGTCTTCTTTTGTACTTTACATCTGTAACTATATTATCTCTTAGTATAAAAAGTCATATTAAAATGTAGGGTGTTTATTTTTTTTTTCTCTGTATACAATATCGAGCAATAAATTGTGCTCTGCCAATAATGCTTTAACAAGGGGCGGTAAATCAGGTTCTGAACGTTAATGATTTCTTTTAATAAAAATGAATTGATCTATTATAAGCTTTTGTCATTCCTGCAAGATAAATAATATCCAACCAAAATGACTCCATTCTGGCCTGAAAAGTACTTTTAATGGGTTTCAGAACAGCCATAAAAACACTGGAAATGATCTAGTTTAGGGTGAAGGATGCATGAAGGATCACCTTTAACCTTATATGGTAGTGGAAAGTGCCATCAAGTGGCAGCCAGCTTATGGAGGGCAGGAATATCTAACTCTGGCCCACCAGATGTTCATAGACTATGATGCATGCTGGCAGGGGCTGATGGGAATCATAATCCATGAACATCTGGAGGGCCAGAGTTGGACATCCCTGCCCTAGGGTTTTTAAGACAAGAGATATTCAGAGGTGGTGCAGTAATTCTGGGAGATCTCCTGGTCCCACTTGGGGGCTGACATCTTCCTGGATGGAGGGAGGAGTTTTGACACCCACACACACAATCGCAATCACCTTTATTGGCATTAGGAGTTTTGACACCCCTTATTACAGGGTACCAAGCTGGCAATGACATTGGCTGGCATTGGAGTCAGGGTATGGTCCCCCAGCTCTGTATTTTTGCAGGGCTGTCCATCAGTAACTGGCATGAAAAGGGAAATATTTCATAATTTTGCAGATCAGTCAGTAACACACCCCAGTCAAACCCATAGGCAAGTCTCTCACATCATTACTTTCCACCCAATAATTTCCAATGCTATCATGAATTGTTGGTCATTCCTATGAATCCCAAACTATTTTCCCATCATCCTACCACCCCTCTTACTTTCCTACCATTCTACCACCCAGTATGCAAGGTGAGTGACATTTTGTCGGCATATGGAGGAGAGATCAAATCAAGCCTGAACTATCCCTAGAAGCTAAAATGACTAAACTGAGACCATTGTACTTTGGCTACATAGTAAAACTAGACTCACTGGAAAAGATAATAACATTAGAAATGGTTGAAGGCAGCAGGAAAAAAGGAAGATCCAGCATGGGACGGATTGACTCCATAAAGGAAGCCATGACACTTTGTTTGCAAGTTCTGAGCAAAGCTGTTAATGATAGGACATTTTGGAGAACATTGATTCATAGGGTTACAATGTGTCAGAACTGACTGATGGTGCTTAACTTGCACACATATGCACACACACATGGAGAAAAGTCAAAGAATTGAGTGTGCTTATATTCCAACATAGCATAGTGGCTACAGTGTCACACTAGGAACTGGGAGACCCACATCGGAATCCCCACTCTGCCATAGAAATTTACTGGGTGAGCTTAGGCCAGATGGACATGTTTCACCTAATTTAACTCATAGAATGTTATTGTGAGCCATTTTGGGTGCCCACTAGGGAGAAAAGCAGCATATAAATATCTGAATGAAGAAGTATCCCAAGACCAAGAAATATGAACTTTGACAACATCTCTGCTAGGCAGAGCTCCAATTCATTCTCCAATATCCAGTGTATTAGATCTTTTATTTTTTCTCTCTTTTTCATGTTTACCACACAATATTATAACAAGGGTTGACAGTTTTTGTCTAAAGTAAAAAAAAAATTAAGCAAAATTTGGAGTTCTTCCTCAGTTGAGACATCTGAGGAATTTCAAGGGAAGGCAAAAGAGTTCCAATAAGTTGAGAAACACTTCTCTGGGGGAATATTGAACATACCTAAGCTGTCACTTGGTTTTGCCTAAAGATAAATTCAAAGTGTGTTTGGAGGTTCTTCCTGAGGCAAAACATCTGAGGAATTCTGAGGAAAGTCAAAAGAGTTTAGATAAGAATAGTGAAATTTCCGAGGGACAGTTTTGAATATGTCAGGAGGAAAAGCCTTCAGGGTATATTTAATGGAAATAAGTTGCACTGAAAATAACAGAGAGTTATTTTCCAAATAAATGTGCTCGTGGGCAGGGGGTTTAGGCAAATTTTCTTTGCAACCTATCAAGTAGACTAGAAAAAAAATCAAAATGTACGTTTTCACATATAATTCAGAAAAAAATCTATCAATTTAATGAGATCCTAATCACCTACTGCCAGATTTTCTAATTCAGGGTACCAGGAATTGATCCTTGTACCTTCGGCACACAAAGCAGATGTTCTACCACTGACCCACAGCTCCACCATTACCAAGAGCATCTTACTCACCTCCTTATAACATTCAGCATTCCAAATGTTCCCCATATGGGCCCCATGGTCACTGGCATCTTTATATTTTCATACTCCACTCTTGGCCCTAATGGGACCCAGAGTAACTCATAACATTCTCTTTCTTCTCCATTCTATCATCTCAGCAATCCTGTGAGGTAAATTAGACTGAAAGAGACTGACAAGAAGAAGAAGAAGAAGAAGAAGAAGAGGAAGAAGAAGAGGAAGAAGAAGAAGAAGAAGAAGAAGAAGAAGAAGAAGAAGAAGAAGAAGAAGGGGTTAACAAAGGACTCAAAGGGGTTAACAAACTCCTTTCCCTTCCTCCCTCACAATTTACACCCTGTGAGGTAGGTGGGGCTGAGAGAGCTCAGAAGAACTGTGACTAGCCCAAGGTCACCCAGCTGGCATGTGTTGGAGTGCACAGGCTAATCTGAATTCCCTAGATAAGCCTCCACAGCTCAAGCAGCAAAGCAGGGAATCAAACCCTGTTCCTCCAGATTAGAGTACACCTGCTCTTAACCACTATGCCACTGCTGCTCCACTAAGCTCCACTCCAGGGATGGGGCAGAGCCCTCCGGGGATGGGGTGGTATAAAAGGCTAATAAATAAATAAATAAAAATACTGTTGCCCACTAAGCTTCCATGGCAGAATGGGGATTTGAACCTGTGTCTCCCTTTTTAGGATCCAGAGGGGCACCTTCATCTCTTGTGCAAGTGGAAAAAATTAGTAGGATTTAACCTAATGTTCTTTTCAAAACTGATAATCTGTTCAAACAGGTCTATTTCTTGTATTCTGTTTTTTAAATCAAATCCAGAAATATATTAGATATACACTGTGAACTTTGTGAATAGCACAGGTTGTCAAATGTGATCTGAACCTCTCATCAGAGTCTCTCCTGCTTTCACGCACACAGAGAATGAACTCCAGCTTCAGAATCCCTTTCAAAACACAACATCACATTTATATTTCCCTACTGCTTTTGCAGCCAACCAAGCAAGGAAAAATCTTACATATTAATGTCAAATTGAAAGTGATTAAGAGTCAAATCCATTGTGTCATTGTCATAGAATCTGTGAATGACCTTATTTCCAACTGGGAAGTCACTGCCTCTTGTGAGATTTCTCATGTAATTTGTCTAGATTGTGTGCTTAACTCAAAGCCTAGCTTTCTAGCCAGAGGCTGAAAACCGGGCCACATAAGTGTGAGAATGAGGGATTTAAGGGCAGCTTCGTTTGCTAAATGGAATTGTAAATTGTGGCATGCTAAATGTCATAAGGATTAATCACATTGTGGTTGGATCTAACCAGCTTTTCAGCTAGTAAAAAAGGATCAAGATCTTTGGTGACCCAAAAATGCTACACTGGGGACCATGATATTTGCATGGACAAAAGTCATGCGGAAAGTGGGTAGCAAGGAAGGGAACTGGATGAATGAGTGAAAAAGTCTGAATGGATCCAACCAGTTATGTGGGAGATATATAGCTGGATTGAGAGGCAGTGTGGCACAGTGGTTAAGAGCAGGTAGACTCTAATCTGGAGAACCAGGTTTGATTTCCCACTCCTCCACATGAAACCTGCTGGGTGACCTTGGACTAGTCACAATTCTCTCAGAACTTTCTCAGCCCCTCCTACCTCACAAGGTGTCTGTTGTGCAAAGAGGAAGGGAAAGCCACTTTGTAAGCAACTTTGAGGCACCTTACAGTTGAGCAAGGTGGGGTATAAATCCAAACTCTTCTTCTGCTGGTGTAAGAGAGGCAAAAGGGGTGTGACAAGGACCACATTACTGGAGGAGAGAGGGTAATCCTTTCTGTGTTCCACTGTCTTGATAGAAATCCCCTCCTTAAGTTGCTATGAGTCTATGATGACAGGTTTCCTATTTTTTTAAATCTAATCAATTGCAACCAATGGCAGATTGGCATGTACCTGCAGTTTCAATTATTGAGGGGGGGGGGACAGCATGGGGAAGGGCTTAGCCCTCAGCACCAAATCCATATACACAGGTCAGAATGTAGGATCAATTATTGGAACTTATCTGGAAGATTGTGGGCACAATCTCTCCTTAAGCATGTACAATTTGTCACTGTAGATGTTTTGCCACAGCACAGGGGTGTAATGACATCAGTGGCTGGGTTAGTACACCAGATAGGCAAGGGGTCTCATATTCTTTCCCACACCCAACACACATAGGATTAGATTCAGCCAGTTGCTAATGAAAAGGAGTGGACCATCCAAAAGAAGGCTGGGCTGGGGTCATGAACAAAAGCCGCAAGGATTGGTTGCAATGAGGGGAACTTGGGAGAGTAAGGCTCCTTCCGCACACGCAAAATAATGTGTTTTCAAACCACTTTCACAACTGTTTGCAAGTGGATTTTGCCACTCCGCACAGCTTCAAAGAGCACTGAAAGCAGTTTGAAAGTGCATTATTCTGCATGTGTGGAATGAGCCTAAGTGAAAAGCTATCTGGATCCAACCCCTTGTGCTGGATAACACTGTTACAGGGCCAGCATTTCTCTAATAATGTACTCCATCTAAACTACAATTCAAATTTCCACTACCTTTGTTGCTGCACAGTGTTATCCGAAAAGCTTGTAATAATAACAACTGCCATTTGAATCTCTGGAAAAAATTTCCTTGCAGCTATAGTTGTAATTTTATATGCATAATTAACTGCTAGGTGACATGCTGAGAAATTAGCCATTTCCCCTTCTTTTCCTAAAGCTTTTTTGCTTCAGATACACTAAAACAAGATGTATAACACTTCCCAATTCCATTGCTCCTCCCCCCCCCTTATTCAAATAATTAGAATTTTAGTGTAACCATTAGCTTTCCTAAAGGTAGTAAGAAAAAACCATTACTTTGGTACTATATACTACAAGTTATATCAAAATATCATGCAGGTATAGTCATTTGCAATTCAGTGAAGAGATGGATGGTCTACAGGATGGAGTTGTCCCAGAAAGGGGCATCACACCAACTGAATAATACTCTCAGCCTGTACATCCAGCCAGCTCAACCAAGTGGCAATAAAGGATCTAGCTGACAGGTTTCATTTGTCTGAGTTCAGATCTTACTCCAGTGTCATGTCATATCTTCACTTTTTTAATGCACGTACACACACATGGATCCTGTAGATAGTGTCAAAGGAGCACTCTTAATAAACAAAACTGAAATGGTTCAAATTTATTCAGCATGGTGTAGTGAACTTCACATGAGATAAATGAACTTCAACAGAGATAAATGTAAGATACTCCACTTAGGCAGAAAAAAATGAAATGCAGAGATATAGGATGGATGACATCTGGCTTGACAACACTGCATGTGAAAGGGGTCTAGGAATCTTAGTAGACTACAAGCTTAACATGAGTCAGCAGTGTGATGTGGCAGCCAAGAAAGCAATGCGATTCTGAGATGCATCAATAGGAGTATAGTGTCTAGACCAAGGGACATAATAGTCCCTCTCTATTCTGTATTGGTCAAACCTCACCTGGAATACTGCATTCAGTTCTGGACTGGAATACTGCTTTCAGTTCACCACAATTGAAGAAGGACATTGACAAGCTGAAATAGGTCCAGAGGAGGGCAACCAAAATAGAAAAAGGTCCAGAATCCATGCCCTATGAGGAGAGACTTAGGGATCTAGGTATGTTTAGTTTTGCAAAGAGAAGGTTAAGGGGTGACATGATTGCCATGTTTAAATATTTAAAGGGATGTCATGTTAAAAAGGGAGCAAGCTTGTTTTCTGTTGCTCCAGAGACTAGGACAAGGAGTAATGGGTTCAAGATGCGGAAAAATACATTCCATCTAAACACTAGAAGGAACTTCCTGACAGTTAGAGCTGTTCAACAGCAGAATGTAGTGTAGTAGAATGGAGTGGAGTATCCTTCTTTGGAGGAGTGTAGTGGAGTCTCCTTCTTTGGAGGTTTTTAAACAGAGGCTGGATGGCCATCTATCAGGAGTGTCTGTTCCTGCATGGCAGGGGGTTGGACTTGATGGCCCTAGTGGTGTCTTCCAGCTCTATGATTCTATGTCCTTTTTATTAGCCAAATGTATATGTGCAATGAAGGATATCGGCAAAAAATCCTCGAGGCACAGGAGAGAGGCTATTAAAAATGCAAATGCAGCAGTTCTTCTTTTGCCCATGGAAAATAAATGGGAACTTGTATCCAGGAAATGAGATCCCCAATTCAGTAGGCAAAAGGGAATCTAGATGATGGTATTATTAGCTCAACTGCTATAATTTTTACATGGAAGGAGAAGCTTCCATAGACAAAAGTATATGAGTGTTTGTGTCTGTTGTAATATTCCCTAGCCAGTTTTCAAACAGAGTGCATATATTAAAGATGACAAAACTACCCCCTACTTGACCCCTCACCATGCTTAGAGAAATCTCAGGAAAATATGCATACCGGTACTTCTGTGGAGCTTAACACAAAAAGTTTAAGTGCACCCCTTGGGATAGTTTAGAGATGAGCCCCAGAAGAGGCATCTCTATCTAGTTCTCAGTGACCCCTCTTGATTAATCTGCTCTCCGTTGGTGGGATCCATCATCAGAAGGGACTTGTCCTGTCTCTTACCTTCCAATGTGATCTCTACAAACCGGTGCTCTTGGGGGATAGTCATCCATACTCACTGAAATACTGAATGTGAACTATGTTTAATTGCAATAAAACAGTATTAAACATACAACAAGCAATGGCATAAAACTGGACTAGAGTTCACAAGCCTTTATTGGCATAAAATAAACATACATAAAACTGGACTAGAAGATTAGGAAACAATGGGGTGGAATCTCCCCCGCCACACAAGCTAATGTATATAATAATCTGTGCAATAAACTATACCTAGTCGCTTTATAAAAGTGTCCTCCTGAACAATTCCATTTTACTACCACCCTATTCACTTTATATAAATGTTCTCCTGAACAACCTAGTAATTAGTTCCTGCCACAAGCCTTGATCATTATCAGCCATACCATGAAAAGTTCATTCACCTGCACATCTTCTATTGAGATACTGCTATATCATGTGCTCAGAATTTTCTCCTGCTTTTTACACTGGCTAAACTGTGCCATCCTTACTGAAGAGAATAAATAAGCATGAATATTAGACATTGAAATGTAAGCACTCAGCAGGGAGGGAGATATTGCAATCTCCATGGAGATTCAGTATCAGACTTTGGTCGCCACACTTCCATTAAAAAAGAAAAAGCAAACTAACAAAATTGCTGACTTCAATTGTGAAACTGAAGTTTGGGTTCTTATGCAGACTTGGCACTATAATGCTTATTTATGTACATGTGTGCCATCAAGTTATAACCAGTGTACAGTAACTCCAGTAAGGGGTCTGCAGAGTCTTCCTTGGTGGGCTCCCATCCAAATATCAACTCTGCTTAGCTTCTGAGATCTGGTGAGATCAGGCTCTACCATGACACCTTCCCTTTAAAGGGTTGTTTTTTAGGGTGGCCTGACGCCACCCTGGGGGAGGGGGAGCACAGTCAGGTCTAACCCTAACCCTAACCCTAACCCTAACCCTAACCCTAACCCTAACCCTAACCCTAACTCTCACCTCTGTGTATCGTTGGCTCCTGGGGACGGGCGCTTTTTCCCATCTCCCAGGGCGACTCATAAAAAAGGCCGTGCTGGTCAGTATGAAACGGCCTCAGTTCCTCACTTGTTGACTCACATTGCTAAGAGGGAGACTTGGCACAAATGTGTTGTCCTGGCTTACCCTGTGCCTTTGTGCATTTACCAGGTAACCTACAGAGTGCAATCATGTGGAGGGAGTGGCTACATGTATGACCCTCCCTGTAGTCATTAACACTGTCCAATGCCTTCGCCTCAGTAGAAACTGGAGGTAGTTAATTCACTACAAAAAAGTAATTATCTGTCTTCAGATGTTCATGTATACAGTACATTATTCATCCAGTCTGGCTGATATTCCCAGTGGAGAATAGTCTACATCAGATCTGTTGGAACTGTTTTTTCTCTTTTGCCTCAATTCTGTTTGTACTTGTGCTCTGCCTAGTAATACTGTATGCCTATCTCTTAGACCATTGGACCTCATGAAACTGCCTTATACTGTCAGACTACTGGCTTATTAAGGTCAGTAGTATCTAGTTTGACTGGCAGCGGCTCTCTGGGGTTTCCTGTAAGTCTTTTACATCATTTGAGCCTTTAACTGGAAATGCCAGGGATTGAACCACGGAGTTAAGTCATGAAAACAGGTGTGCTATTACTGAGCTCTGGTTTCTATTTGTAATAATATTTTCCTACACCTATTGGCACATATTCTGCCTGAATGCACAGGTGCTTATGCTGGCTAAAATATATATTTCATGCATTTGACAAAGGGAGTTATGGTTTATGCAATTACATTTACTGGTTAGAATGAGATGAACAGATCAGACTTACAGTGACATCCTAAGCAGTCAATCAATCAGTCTTTATTACAGTAATAGACCAGCATAGACCAGCATAAGGTAAATAAGATATAACTACAATCTTTTTTTAACTTCTCCATTTTAGCTCCATTAAAATGGTGACTCTTCTTTTTCCAGCTAAATGAAAGTGGGGGGAAAAGCCGAAATGGCTTTTTGTTTTTTTGTTATTTCCCTGTTCGGGTTTGCTTGAATGATCATCCCTAGTGGTTATCCATTCCGAACAGCAGAGAAAAGTTTAGTTCTGGCAATCTTGCTCTGGAGTAACAGGATCATTTTTTAAAGGAATCCATCACCTTTCAAAGAAAATCTGTTTAGGATGGAACACATTTAGCAATTTAAATTTTTTTAGTTATGAATGATAGTCATGTGTTTTATGTTTGTTTAGAAGAAATAGGGTTCCCAATAGGGTACTTGCATCTTAAGTTGAAGGCTGTTTTGATCTAACAGCTCAAATAGCCCTCAATATACTGATCTTGTCAGAACTTGGTATAAGCCACTGGTAATACTTGGATGGAAGACCACAAAAGAAAACCAAAACTGTTATGCAGACTAAGGCAATGACAAACCAGCTCTGCTCTTCTCTTGCTTTGAAAACTTATGAAGGGTCATCCTAAGTATGTTGCAACTTATTGACATTTGTGTCTGTCTGTAAAGTGCTGTCATGTCATAGCCAACTTATGGTGACCCCAGCAAAGGAGTTTTCAAGGCAAGTGAGAAGCAAAGATGGTTTGCAAATGCCTCCATCTGCAGAATATTCCTTGTTGGTCTCCTTACCAAGTACTGACCCTGCTTAGCTTCTGAGATCTGGTGAGAAAAAGTGCACCCGGTTTGGACCGGGGCGCCCGTTGCGGCAGGGGAGGATGGAGCGTCTGCCCACCTCCCCGTTCGGCCAAGAACGGAGGTCACGTGACGGTGGAACCATCACATGACAGGGGATCTAGGAGGCTATAAAAGCCTGTGCCTGGCTCAGCTCGGCCTCTTCACAAGGCCGGGGGCGAACAGACCCACCCTCCCTCCCCAGGGTTGTTAGGGGTTGTTGCATGTTTTGTTTTTACTTATTTGTCGCAGTCTGGGCGGTTTTTGGGGCATAGGGGCACATCCTTTATTGGGGAGGCAGGCTTGCCGGCCAGACCTCCCCGTGGTGGGGTCCTCAATAAGAGGTCTGGGGGTAGTGGAGGGCTTGATGGCACAGGCCTGGAGGTCATGTTTTGGGCTCGCTACCCCCGGCAGGAGGGGGTGTCACAAATGGATGTGCATCCAAGTGGCACCCAGTAACCTCCTGTCCCGGTCTCCATGGGGGACGGTGCCGGGCCAGTGGTTTGCTGCTCGAAGGGCCAGGAGGTGCCAGCTTTGGGGCTGGCCATGGCCAGGTTCAGTGTTTTGCTGCCTGGTGGCCAGGATGTGTCCCATATGCTTGCCCAGCTTCCAACTGTTATTATTGCTGTTATTGTTACTGTTAATAAACCGGGCTGCGGCCATTTAATTTCCAAAGAAGAAATATTTCTCTGTGGTTATTGGGTAAAGTGCACGCAATGAGCTATGCTTTACTGTCTTCCCTCTCTAAGAACACTTATTGTTATTAATAATACATCTTATAAATCTGAAGTATGTCCACAGCAGAATTTGTAAAAAGCAAACATAAATGTGTATGTAAAGGTAGGTTTATATGTACACAATTTGCTGAAGTTTTTCACCTCTGCGGCACTGACCTATAGGAAACAGGCTTCTGAGAGAACCAAGCATGTGTGAAATAAGATGACTGTTCTGTGAACAAGTTAACAGTTTGTCTGAACCTAGAAGAAGGACAGTCATGCAAAGTGCTCCATATTTAAGACTGAAATCTAACTTATTTTACAGAAACAGTAGGAAGTGCTGAACTTCACGCATTAAAAGTTGGTCTTTAAAAAAATGCTTTGTTCAGTAGACCTCGGAAAGAGTTACATCATAAGGCTAATCATACTAAAAGGTTTTGTGCGAGACCTGAAGGGGATTCATCCCATTCAGTTAACAGACCCGTTAAGGGACTGTCGATGCTCTTCATCTCCTTGCCACCCCTTTCCTTGCAAATATGATCAAGGAAATTGAAGGGGAACACCATAAGATTTCATTAACAAAGAGACTTGGAAAATTCTCTATGGACAGTTTAGTAACTCAGCTTCTTGTTTAGTAATAAATATTGATTATTTAGCAGCCAAGCTTCCAGATGCTGAAATGACAAAAGCAGCAACAGCAGCAAATGGGCCAATTTTGAAATGTTCAGCAAAAAATAAGTCTTACCAAAAAAAATGCAGTTAACAATGAATGTGCAAATCCAATGTCTTTCAACCTGCTTTTGTGCAATCCACACTGCCTTAGAGCCATCAGTGGAGTCTTAAAGTGTACAATCTCAATTGGAAGCCATATTGTATTCCAGCTGATGTGAAGGGTAGCCATATTTGCTTCTTGTATTCACAGCAGGGAAGCAGATGGGGTGGGGCAGGTAAAACTCTCTGATGCTGAATGCGAATCAGCACATTAAAGACTGATAAATCCATTGCTGTATAAACTTTGTTCCTCACTTCTCTCCCAAAGGATCTGGGCATTAAATAAGGTAGGGGTCATGGGTCTCATAAAACAATGTTCCCTCCCTAGCCTGACAGGTGGGTATGGGATGCCAGACTCCAGGTGGGACCTGGGGGTCCCCAGAATTATGGATCATCTCCAGACTACAGAGATTAGCTCCCCTGGAGTTTTTGGAGGGTGGACTCTACGATATTGTACTCTGCTTGGGTCCCTGTCATCCCCAGGCTCTATACTCAAATCTCTATCAGTTTCAAACCTAGATCTGGCAATCCTACCCCCATCCTCCTCTAGTGGCTAGCTGAGAGGGGGAGGGAACCTGGAAATTCTACATTTGGGGAAGCTAAAATTTACACATACTCCACCATATCTCTGGCACTTTTTGTACTAGTCTAGCATGTGCCCTTGCACTACCAAGGTTAGAGAGACGTAACTGATCTCACACACCATATTTTACCAGCTCTTAGGTGCTTAGAAAAGGCAGCAGATAGACCTAACAGAGATCAACGGGTTTCCCTAATCAAACTGTGGTGTGTTTCACCAGCGCTTTGTCTGTTGGTCATTCCTACACTTTATATGTAAACCCTGTCCTGAATCCCAAAGCTGTTTCTCACTAGCAATAACTAGATCAGTAGTCAAGGACAACACTTCCTATGGAACATCACACTCAGGGTGAGGTGAGGGGTTGAACACAATGATGTAGAAAGTTTTCTGGTGGACCACCTACTTAAACAGTACCCTATCTCCATATGACGCACTTCTGATGCAAAAGCTGAGTTGAGCAGAGAAGAAGGAATGCAATGTATCAATGAGAGTAAGCAAAGTATGGAGATGATAGACTTCCATTAGCTTATTTTTACAAAGCAATGCCTTAAATGTAAATGGGACAGATACACAATAAAACACAGATATCATATTGGAATCAGTTCTGAACAAAACCTGGCTAACTCTGATGTTGGTGGAGTCTGACCTGAATGTACCTTAGAGGTTCGGTTCACAAGAATAGGGTTGTTGTTGTTGTTTAGTTTTATTTTGGACTGCAGTTTTCTTCAATTTCAGAATATATAGGAGAGCAGAAAGTGGCTCCCACCACCCACCCTCTTGGAGATTTTTGCACAGTATAGAATTGTCAGAATTTTCCGCATTATCCTGTCTTACTGAAGCACTTTATATAAGAGAATTCTGTGGACCCCAAAAGAGCTGTACATTACATGTGCACCTTCCATCTGAAGAATCTTAAAAAGTGTTGATCAGTGAGATGTAACATTATAGCTGCTTGGATACAGCTTACCTATGTTAATAGCTGCCTCACCTGTGTTAATAGCTGTGGTCTCTTGTAATTGATTGGTTGTGGTCACATGGCATAGGGTACCTATTTGATTGGTTGAGTTAATGCTATTGATTTCAGATACTGACCTCTTAAATTGCTGAAGAATTGCTATTGACAGGTTGACTAGCTTTGATTTTACTTAGGGGATAAAACCAATTCAAACTGACAAGATTCATGCAGATCTGTTATTCTGATGATCACTTGCTAACAGAAAGGACATATAAAGTCTCATTAATGTTTATGTTTATGTTAACGTTAAATTTTAATGGGAAAAAAAGCTTTTAGGAAACAGAATGTGTTTTTATGAATTATACTTCTTTGGGCTTTTTCACACATCATATAGCAGTAGTTCTCTATTCAGGCAGAGAATTATGTACCCCTAGTCCCAATTTCCCACCCCAAGGAAATAAGGACTAGAGAATAAAGTCCTCCACATAGCAATGCTACAAGTATGTCCATAATCTCTATGGCAAAGATAATAAATACTAGGGTGAGCAGCCTGGGGCATCATCAGAAAATAACAACACATCATCATCAAGCTCTGCCATTCCCAGGCACAGCCCTCGTAATTTCCCATCATTTGCCGAGAAAACCCTATGGAAACTGTATGTGAAAGCAACTCCAGAATTTCTCACAGATGTACCCTTGTCAGAGAAATCCTCTTTGTCTTGGCTTCCTGAACCAAGTTGGTAACATTGATGCTTTATGCTTCAGATCAGAACTGGAGCCTAGTTCAGCAAATGTGTGGTCCCAATCTTTCATTTGACAAGGTAAAGAAAACTGAAGGGGAGGGCACATATTACTCTAGAAGCTTGTTGGTCATTTTGGGACAATCACTCTCAGACAAATCTCCTTCACAGGGTTGGTATTTTGAAGATAAAATGGAAGAGAGGAGAATGATATAGTGAGCCATTTTCAGTTGTGAAAAAAGTGGAATATAAACATCTACATAGATAATATTTGCAGAGAAGTATCAGTGTGCAGGCTAGAGGGACACTTAGTATTTTCAAAACCAAAACAGTCCTACCTATTCAAATAATAATTTTTGAAAAAATCAATTTCTTGTATTACAAATTATGACAGCAATTAAGCATAGCACAAATTTCAAATAAGCATGGATGAAGAAATTAGCGTACTTCTCAGGAGTCTCGGGTGGTGACAGATTAGGGTGAGGAGAATATTACAAGATTGTTCTGTGCCCAGAGAAATGATGCTTAGTCCTTGCAACATATTGCCGGGATCAGTTGTCCCCATGGGTTACTAGATTTGGATGTTTCTGTACTATATGCTATTAGATGCATGCTGACCTGGTTAGAACTTGGGTAAGAAACCATCACAGAAGTCGAGGGTTGCTATGAGGAGACCACAAGTTGGCTGTGATTTGAAGAAACAAACATTTGAAGCAGCACTGCCGTGTATTGACAACCTGTAACATTTGTTCAAGAAACTATTTCTCTTGTTAAAAAAGGAAACCTTCAAAATTCCACGTCAAAGTTGGTTCTGCAAGTATTCTGGGAGGTTAATCTGATCCCACAGAGGACATACAGGCAAAGAGGGGCAGCCAAAGGCATGACTGAGAAGGACAGAATACACAGTGCTTCTCTCTCTTTCTGTATGTTAATTAATATGGGAACTCATTCCTTTTTAGGAGAAATTCTCCTTAAAAAAGACTTGAATGGGAAAAAAAACAGATAGTTGCAGTGAGTCTTGCCCAGAAAACTTCCAGGAATGTCTTCCTGCCAGTCACCTTTAATAATGCCTTACACTTTCTTTGCCTGAGGAAATAGTTCACCTTGCATCATAGAAAGGGCAGCCTCGATTGGCAAAGCATATTTCAAAGGCAGATTTCGCACCTCTAATCTCTCCTTCATAATGTCTCGCCAACGTCTGCCCCATTTGCAAATGGCGTTATCAGCCTGCAAAGCAAGCCGAAGCAATTATCCATTTGGTTTTAAGTAACGCATCCGCTGATGTATATTTGGCTTTGGATAATGAGGAATAACTGTTCAACTGGAAAGCCAAACTACCATCACTACCACCCTCTAAAAAAAAGGAACAAGGAAAAAAAAACCCAGCCAAGATTGATCACAGAGAAACTCCATAGTGGCAACTTATTCAGTTTTCAGAATAATGACAACAGCGGAAATTAATGCAGTTCTATCCTGTATTCTTTAGGTATGCTGTTGAGTTAGGAAGCAGTGTTCAAACTATCCGAAGAATACATTTGCATAGAAAAACACTTGGCCTCATGTCCCTCGAGGGAAACAATAATTAATCATTGACAAACAAATGTTAATACTGATTATACATCAGAGCGAGGTTATAATATCTTTATGTTTCAGTGATTCCAAGAGACACAGAGAGAGAGAAAGTAAAAGGAACCCTGCGACGCACAGCGAGATCCGCCACGGCAATGCCTCCGTCTGTATGGTGGCAACAGACCAGGCATCCCTTTTGCCGGCATTATCTGCAGCCAACACACATCAGTAATATCTGTAATACCAGAAGAAAGGCAATCAGCAAGATCTCCTTCTGGAAACGCAAAAGAATTAACTTGTTTGTCTAAACCCCAAGTAGCCAAGGTGACTACTTTTCTGAGGAATCAGTCTGGAGGCAAAGACTTCAGAGTACTGGGGTAGTAGTAGAAGAAGAATTTGGACAAATGTCCCACTTCTCTAAACCACAGAGAGTCTCAAGGTGGCATACAAACTTCTTCCCTGCCTCTCTTCACAACAGACAACTTGTGAGGTAGGTGGGGCTGAGAGAGTTCTGGGAGAACTATTACTAGCTCAGCCTCCATGTGTGGGAATGGGGAGACAAATCTAGTTCATCAGATAATCAGATAAGAGTCCACCACTCATGTGAAGGAGTGAGGAATCAAGCCCAGTTCTCCAGATTAGAGTCCACTGCTCTTAACCACTGTAGTACATGAGTGGCAGACTCTAATATGGTGAACTGGATTTGTTTCCTCACTTCTACACATGATGCCTGCTGGGTGACCTTGGGCTACACAGTTCTTTCAGAACTTTATTTGTCCCACCTATCTCACAGGGAGTCTGTTATGGGGAGAAAAAGGGAAGGAGATTGTAAGTCACTTTGAGACTCCTTACAAGAGAGAAAGGGGGGGGTATAAATTTAAACTCCTCCTCCTCCTCCTCCTCCTCCTCTTCTTGTTCTTCTTCTCTCCTCACTGTGAGATAATGGTTGGACTAGGATCTAGATTGAATTGCCCGCTATACCTGAGTGACCTTGAACCAGTCACTTTCTCTGAGCTGAGCCAAATCACAAGGTTGTTGTTACAATCAAATCAGGAAGGAAGAATCATGTATGCATCTCTAACTTCTTTGTAGGAAAAAATGTATTAGATAGGCTACTTTTGTGACTAAGTACAGCTTATTAAACTCAATTGTTACTCCCATGAGTGACACCCTTGTCTGTATGTGTGAATTCCTTTTTTAATTAAGTGAGAGAAAGCAGAAGAACATTTCTCTGAACAGCTGAGACTAGATAAAATGTTTATTAAGTAATCCTAAGCAAAGTTGAAGCAGTACCCCATTGAAGACAACTCAATAGGGTTTTTGCCCAAAGTAAGGTTGCCTTCCACTACTACAGTTGATTTTCAGGTGACACTGATCAGTTCACCTGGAGAAAATGGCCCCTTTGAAAGGTGGACTCATTATTCCCAATTGAAATCCCTCCCCTCCCCAAACTCTGCCTTTCCCAGGCTCCACCCCAGAAATATCCAGGTATTTCCCAACCCAGGTCTGGTGCCCCTATTATGTTCACACTGTTATTGTACAGAGAAGAGTGGATTTGGGGAAGTATGTCATGGGCAGAGGTTTCCTTCCATTCTGATAATGCAGACTACCAAGTTCCATTTGCTTTTGGATTTAGAGAAGTCCAAAATTCACCTTACATTTTACAGAAATCCTCAAGGTGGAGTGGAAGCCATACTGTAGATATGAGTCTCAGGTTGCAACTTAATTTAAAAACACCGTGGAGGCTCAATTCTGACCAGGATCTCAGCACTTTAGGAGAAGGGACTCCTGTCTTCCTCCCCATGCCATTTTCTCAAGTAGAAATGGCCCAGGAGGACTGTGTCCTTCCATAAATCTCTGTGCACCAAGTAAAGTCTTCAGGCAGCCATCTGTTGGCCATTCCACCACTTAGGGTAACTTATCCAGTCCCAATTAAAGCCTTTTCCACTATTGCTCCAGCTCTGTGAAATGGGCTCTCTGAAGAAGTTAGCTCCCTTCCCCACTTCTTAGGGATCGTCAGGAGATGATAAGAGGTCTTCAGGGTTTTTGAGGAAATGTGAACTGGCAGGCATCTTTTAGTGGCGGGGGCAGGGGGGGATTTGGGGTTTGCCATTTACATTTTGGTTTTAGGTTAAAAATGCTTTTAACTGTTATTGTAAGTGACCTTGAACCAAGAAGAAAGGCAACATATTAATGTTCTAATAAATAAATAATTTGCCCCATTGAAGACTGATTGTGTCAGCATCACTGGTGGGTCACATTTTTACCTGAAATGGAGTCTGTCCCTTTTAAGGTGGGGAAATCAGCAAGAGCAGACTCTTTGGCTTAGCAAAAGGTCAGGCAAGCTTGAGATCTTGGCTCTTGTCTTGGAAATTCACTGCTCCGAAGCATTAAGCCAACCTACCTAGCATTCAGACATCAATCCTGATAATGAATTTCTATTTTTGATTGAACTGGATTATTGCTTATCCCTTAATTCCTACCATCAAGCAAACTGTTAGTCTTGTTTGCCCTGTCAATAGTAAATTGACAAGGGGAAGCAGATAATAAGAGATGGATGATCGATTAAACCTTCTGAAATAACAGTTACATTTTGTAGGGCTCCCTCGTCTCTCTTTTTCTCTTTCACACACACACACACACACACACACACACACACACACACACACACACACACACACACACACACACACACCAAGAAGAGGAAAAAATACTTTGGCTGCTCATTAGCTTACTGGTGCATGGAATAAAAATGACTTTCCTATGTGGAAGACCTGCCCATATTATTTGCGTTGAAAGGAGGAAAAAGCAGCAATAAAGGCTTTATCTCAGGGCTGAGACTGACTTCCATCTGTTCCTCCCCATTTTGATTATTAGGGATTTTCCAAGCAGTGGAATAGGTGGTTGTTTGTATTTTTCATGTATTGTAAGATTTATCCTTAGAATGCCAATTCCATTCGTCCCCAGCATACACTTGGTGCCACCCATTTCTAGCCCCTATGCTAGCTTGACATATTATTAAGCCAGGTTGACGTTATTATTATGCCCATTCACTTCAGGGGATTTTGAAGATTATAATTCTATATAGGATTGCACTATAAATTAGCAGCAACATGCTATATTGTTTGTTTTTTGTGTTTTTTTCTCCATTGTTTGCCTATTTAAAATGCATTGTTGTAAACTGTATTTTGTGTTTCACATTGATAAGCTGCTGTAGGACTCCACTGGGAAAAAATTGGGATAAAAATGCTAAAATCGATAAATACAGTTCAACATGTATGTGACATTTGGGAATAGTTTGCACTCCGTGGCTCAGTTCCAAATTGGGTTCGGCAAAGCAAACTAATCCCTATTTGAAAATGCTGATGTCCTTTGAACTCCCAGTGACATTAGCATGCCCAAATCAAGGTGAATTCTCCTGGAATTACAACTGATCCCCTGACTATAGAGATCAGTTCCACTGGAGAAAATAGAGACTTCAGAAGGTGAGCACTATTACACTACACTGAGCTCCTTCCTGTTCCCAAACTCCACCCTCCGCAAGCGCCATTTTTGAATTTCCAGGAATTTCAAAGTCAATGTTGGCAACCCTGAGTGACATCAGTAGGAGTAAAAAATGGTGTACAATTTTTCCCTTTAGCCATTTTTAGAGAAGCTCCCAATCACTGTCCAACTACTTCCATTCTTTGCCTTTTATTTCCTAGCACAGGAAACAGAGAAGTCTGTCTGGAGACTCCCTCCAGCAAGGTCTCTCTGCTTGGTGCTGTGAATACTACAATAGCACCAACCCTGGCAAAGCTGTTTTTGCAGCATGCAAGCCACCAGGGAAGGAGCTTTTATCAGTTTGAATTACAGTCTAAGAGAAGAACATTTTGGGAACATATTCCGCTACAGATAGTCATAAAGATGAACACAATCACTAGTAACATTTCTGCATTGCATATACAGGACAAGGGGGGGGCAATCCTCCAGTTTCCCCAAGAACATAGGTGGCATTTTCATAAAAGAAAGTCATCCTCCCACCTTTGTTTTCACATCTGTATTAAAAAGGAGTTTGCAATACTGAACCATTTTGCAGTGGCTGACGAGAGAACACCGTGCGCCACAGATGGAATGTGCACCAAGTGTTCTAAGAAGGAATACTAATGACCTCATTATGCTTCATGCATTATTTTGCAAAATAGTACCTACTGTAGCATTGAAGACTACTTAGCAAATGGGATTGTTTGAATAGTCTCTTAATAACAGGGAGAAATAACAGTCTCATCTTTCTGCTTGAAGTATTCCCTCTTTGATAAGACAGAGGGAGTCTGAGGAATTTAGACGCATTCTTCAGAGATTTATGTTTGATAGAATTCTCGTAAGCTTATCTGTTATATTTATGAAATGAGGTGTTTGGATGTCTTATCCAAGAAGCATACATTATATTTATATTTCAAGAAGGATTTCAGGTCCCTGCAGATAGTGCAAAAACTATCATTTCCATTGGTCTGGAACCAGAGGTTCATGAGTTGCCTCTAGGCTCCATTGTTGACTTTTATTTTTTGTTCCTCAAGTCACAATTCCACCAGGGTTTCAAGTCAAAGAAACATTCAGAGGTGGTTTGCAATTGTCTGTATCTACATAGCAACCCTGAACTTCCTTAGTGGCCTCCCATCTCAGAACTAACGAAGACCAATCCTGCTTAGCTTCCAAGATCTGACAAGTTCAGGCAACCCTGGGCTATCCAGGTCAAGGCACCCTCAGTTAGCCAGTGGTAAAACCCAATCATACCACAATATTACCAGTGAAAATATTATAATTCCTAGACTAATTAGAACTTACTGAACTGTGCTATCAAAGGAAACCCATTTCCTTCGTTCCTTCCTTTCCATACACAACAAGCATTTGGTCAGATTACTACATACATACAGTCATTTCCTCTCGGCCTAGCCAATCCTGAATATGCTATAAGGATTAAACAGAAGAGTGGAGAATAAGATATACCACCCTGAGGTCACTGTAGAAAAGGCAGGATTAAATGTATACAGTAACAATAAGAGCTTTCTGTAAGAACACTGATGAAAATAATATAAAAACTAAGGACAGCTAACTAGCAGTAGCCAGTGGCAGCTAATCTGAAGACCAGCTCAGCTAGCAGAGAGTACATCCACTTCATGCAGTGGCAAAGAGAGATCTGAGGGAGAGAGTGCACCCTCCTGATTGGTCATGTGGTCCTGGGTGGGAAGATCAAAAAGCCCAGACTCATGACTGAGAGTGGGGGGGAGGGGCACTCATTTTATGGCTGGACAGGTCTTTAAATTGTGGAGATCACAACAATGAACATATATGTATGTATACCCCACCACACAATTACACTATTCTGTTGAGAGAAACACATGCCTCTGAAGTTGCCAGACACTGATGTAGGCGAAACGTTAGGAGCAAAAACTACCAGACCACGGCTGGAAAATCCACAACAGCCAGTTGATTCTGGCCATGAAAGCCTTCAAAAATACATCATGATTAAAAGTGGTGGGTTTCCTTCTTCCAGATCCTGTTCAATTTGGACAAGTTATGATTTCAGTAGCCCACTCACCAATAGTTGCTGTCATTGCATTCGTTGTCATAATATAAACTATAGTTTCAGCAGACAAAGCCAGCTCCTGGCATCAGATTGCCCCAAGTCGCTTTCTTCCCTTCACTATCATTTCTGAAACAGGAACAGTCACTTCTCGACTATCAGAACAGTTTTTATTATAATATAATACTCCCAGCATGTGTGTTATAATTGCAGCCATACATAATAGCTCCATCTAGGTTATAATCATGAATTGAAAGATATATTTCTTCTAGTAAGAGATGAGAGGAAAAAAAAACAACACATACACAGACATTGGGTTGTTACATGCATTGTAATTGCTTTGTACCTGGCAGGAAAGTTTTGAAACAATGGCGTCATGGGAATATATTATTAAAGCAATCAAATAAGATTTGTAAAGATAATCAAATGGAATGTTTTATGGCTTCCTTGGGGGTTCTTATTCAGAAAAAAAAATCTCTAGCAACCCAATTATTTGATTGGTAGGTCTTCTGTATAGATGGGGCAAAAGAGAACATATTTAATTTTTTTAAAATAAAAGAATACGGTAAATCTGATTACAAACCGCATATGAGGATAAATGTAATAAGCCTTTCGCAAATGAGAGGGAAAAAAGGAATTAAAATGTCTGGGGCTATGAGGTTACTTCTTGTATCACTCAGGCCTACTTCTGAATAACAAGGTCATAGGAATTTCTGAATAGCAATGGCTTTGAAAAAGTTTAAAGTTAATTAGAAATCAGTGGCTCAACAGCCTTCACAATGAAATCATTAATAACATTCTTAGTTTATCACCTGCTCCTTACAAGAAGGGGAATTATTTGTTCCGTAGATGGTGAATTTCCTGAGTTTTCTTCAGTATATGCTCATATCTTAACATGGATATTAGCAAAATAACCCCAGGGTATTTCTAGGAAGCCTTTTTTTTGTAGAACCAAACTGAAATTGCATTTGCAAGTATCTTCAAGTTGCAGCCAACTTATGACAACTCCAACACGGAGTTTTTAAGACAACTGAGAAGCACAGCAGGTTTGCCATTACCTTCCTTGACAGAGTCTTCCTTGGTAGTCTCCCATCAAAGTGCTGACCTGCTTTAGCTTCATAGATCTGACAAGGTTGGGCAGTGATGTACCAGGGTTAAACTGCACCGGGGGGCATAACCGCCTCCCTGTGTGCCCCCCAGCTCCCTGTGCCCCCCCACACCACTTACAGGAGTCAGCAGGGAGGCTGGGAGAGGTTGGGGCTCAGACTGGTGCCATGGCAGCAGGCTGGCTCCTGGGCCACATGCAGTCAAGCCCCGCCCCCAGCCTCCCAGCAGGCTGACTCCTGCCATCCCCAGGACCTGGGGATGGCAAAAGCCAGCCTGCAGAGTGACCAAGGGGGTGAGGCTTAGTGACAGGCAGCTCAGGCAGGTGCTGTGGCCACCTGGCTCTGAGCCCCCCCCCCCTCGGCCTCCCTGCAGGCTGGCTCCTGCCATCCCAATGCTCTGGGGACAGTAGGAGCTGACCTGCAGGGAGGCTGGGGAGGGCAGGGCTTGGCAGCATGCACCTGATGACATGGTAAACCCCATTCCCCCATTAGAGGTATGCCACTGAGGTTGGCATCTACCATACCATTCAACATCCCTGAATTGAAACTATTCACTTTTAGGATTGTAGGGGACTTCTATTTTTGTGGTGTGGGAGGAATTTTTGGCAACCCTTAAAGATTGGGCAGGGCTTATGAGTAAGTAGTAGAACACCTGCTTTGCAAGCAAATGCACAATCTGGAATACAGTGTATGATCCACATGCCAAACCATGCATAATGCTCTAGGTCACCCCCATACGAATGACTCTTGGCAATTAGTCCACTTTTCAACCTGTGCCACAAAACAATGTGTATATGCTATCATATTCATATGCAGTTGTAAGAATTTGTAGTTGTAAGGTAAATCAAATCTACGGTCACTTGTACACAGAAAATACTAGATGGGTAACCCCATCCACCAACTGGGCACCAGGCTGTGGCACCAAAGTGACTTCTCAGCTGTGTGAGGAGGTTGGAAAGCCTCCCTGCCTCTGAGAAGTCCCAGTGGGGCACACCCCACTTAACGCCAGCCAAAAGGAAGTAACAATGGAAGTCACAATGGGTAACTCTAGGAATCACTAGAAATTCTAGCGTAAAACCATAGAGTTTCCATTGTTCCTAAAGCGACCTGTTGTCACTTCTGTTAAGAAATTCGAACATTAAAAAAAAACAACAGGGCAGGAAATGCCCTGCCCCCACCAGCCCAATTGTGACAGCCCAATTGTAGCCTCTGGAACCTCAACATCCTCATTTTGAATATCTGAACAGGGCCACACTTATTCTTATTGGCTTTTCTGTCCATAGTTAGTCATATTCATTAGAAAACTGCTGAACATAATTATGGGAGGATTTATATCCAAGAATGATTTTTCTCCTTGAAACTTTTTTTTTTCATTAACATAATTGAAAATGGTAATTTGTTATGGGCGTTTTATCTTTTGTTTTGTTTATAGAATCTTGCAAGATTAAGTAGGTTGACATTCATACACAGAAGACTTACTGCATTGTTTCGGGAATGCATTGGGCTGTTGTTCTCCCAGTCAGATATTAAAAGTATATATTAAAGAAAACCAATTTGTAGGGACTTTTTTGTTCCTCTGTGCAATCTTTATCACAAAATTGGGGAATAATAGTTTGCCCAAGAACCCTTTCTGGCAGTAAGCTGAAAACAGCATGGCTTCGTTTACAGTCTTCACACCCAAAAAGATGTGCTAATTTAGGGATGTATCCATATGCTGAAAAATAGCCAGACTGTAATGGCATCCTTTAAAATCATTAAGGCTTGTGCTGCATCTTAACCGTGTTGCTGTAATTTGCTTTTTCTGTGAGTTGTGTATTTTGGTGGGAAAAGGATTAAAATTCTAGCTACATCTTGCTGCATGCGGAAAAGTCAGAGAAAAGTTCAGCAGTGACACTTCCTCCAGGGATGCTTTCGAATTTCTTGCCCCCGATGGTTCATTTTGAAAATCCCTATTACGAATTGGCTTCTCCCTTGTGGAAATCAGACCGGCAAGTCTATCTTATTTCTTCCTGCCATTTTCCCCAGTCTGTGCATTCTCCGTCATAGCTCCCTCATTATAGAATGAGCTTCCTCAAGAGGGGAGTGGTGTTATGGTCTCAAGAGTGGGGTGTGTGTGTGTGTGTGTGTGTGTGAGAGAGAGAGTGAGTGTGTGAAATGCCATCAAGATGCTTCTGACTCATGGCAACTATATGAATCAGTGGGCCTTTCCCCACTTACCTTAAGCCCCGTGCTACTTGAGGAGAGTAGGGCAGGGTCCCCCGGCACTCCCCACGAGAGGGGCGATGACAGCACAGCCGCCCCGATGCTGCTGCTGTCGCGCCCCCTCAACGCGAGGCATCCCTGGCACTCTTGCAAAGGGCGCCTTTTGATGACCCTGCACAGAGCGCGGGGTCGTGGGGATGCCTGGGCGCGTGCCAGGGATGCCGCACGCTGGGAATTGCGTGCAGCAACCCTCGGAAAAAGGTAAGTGGGGAAAGGGCCAGTGTCCTCCAGAATGTCATATTGTTAACAGCTTACAAACTGAGGATTGTGGATTCCTTTATCGAATCCCTCCATCTTATGCTGAATCGTCCTCTTTCCCTGCTGCCTTTAAATTTTCTTAGCATTATTATCTCTTCCAGTGACTCTTGTATTATCATCATGTGACCAAAATACAATAGCCTCAGTTTAGTCATTTTCGCTTCTAAGGACTGTTACCCAAAATGCTGGGGGCTGCTTCTTTTAGAACCGCATATATATTTGGAATCTTTGAATTATGACAACACATAGTACTTGACTGACAAGAAGTCCTATTGTCCCACAATAGATTAACTGCTGTTAATCTATTGATCAACAATCCTTTTTGCTTTGCATTATGGTAATGTGGATTATTGTTTCATCAGCAATATGTTTTGCTTAAGTGGATAGTTGCATGCAAACAATAAACACAAATCGCACTCTTAGTGTGAAATATTTAACATGAAATATTTACAATACCAAACTGAATAAAGCCATTCCATCTATTATCTTGACCAGAAATTTACTTATACTTTCAAGATTAAGGAACATGTGGATTATTAATCATTTATTAACTACTCCTTGGTAAAGAAGCCAATGCATTCTCACGCTGATAAAAAAGCTGATGAAAACAGACAAATGAAACAATGCACACAAATATGATGACAATGTTAGACTTAATACATTTCTATAGTTGATGAAAAATAAAGTGTGTTTTAAACAAAACGTTTCCGGACCAGAACATGTCAAAAAAAATTGTTTAAACCCACCTTAGAAAGCTTGTGAAAACTAATGATCTTCCATTGTTCCCCAAAAGGTGAACAGAAAAAAAAATCTATTCCAAAACGTTGGAGCTTTAATTAACACTAACAAACACAGAAGAAGAAGAAGAAGAAGAAGAAGAAGAAGAAGAAGAAGAAGAAGAAGAAGAAGAAGAAGAAGAAGAAGAAGAGGAGGAGGAGGAGGAGGAGGAGGAGGGGGGAGGAGGAGAAGGAGGAGGAGGAGTTTGGATTTATACCCACCCCTTTCTCTCCTATAAGGAAACTCAAAGGGACTTACAAAGGGACTTTTCCTCTCCCTTTAACAGATACCTTGTAAGGTGGGGCTGAGAAAGTTCTGAAGAACTTTCATGTGGAGGAGTGGGGAATCAAATCCAGTTCTCCAGATTAGAGTCCAACTGCTCTTACCTACTATACCACACTGAGGCCGTTTCCGCACGGCCCTTTTATGGCACCCTGGGGATGGCAAA
The DNA here is from genome assembly GCF_021028975.2 of Sphaerodactylus townsendi. NCBI lineage: Eukaryota > Metazoa > Chordata > Lepidosauria > Squamata > Sphaerodactylidae > Sphaerodactylus > Sphaerodactylus townsendi. The sequence goes on from NC_059438.1 coordinate 2,000,900, forward strand.
AACGCCGTTCCCAGGGAGCCATTCGCACAGGCGGCACTGCTGCAATGCAGCAGCGCCGCCCTGGCTTCGCTCCACCTCCCCCAGGGCGGCATCAGGCCGCCCTAAAAAACAACCCTTTAAAGGGTTGTTTTTGCCTTCTTTCTAACAAAGGCGATGTTCGGCCTCGGGCGGCTGTGGTGCGAACGGCAGCTGCTCGGGAACATAAAGCTGTTTCCCTGACTCCCTTTCCCACTCACCTTGTCTCCGTCGTTGGCCCTGCTGGCCTCCGAAGCCCTCGCCTCACTGTCCTCCGACCCCTGGAGGTCGAGGAGGGCAGCTTCATGGCCGGGCTTCGGAGTGCCAGCAGGCCGACTAACAGGTACAAGGTGAAGTAAAGAAAAAAGAAGGAAGTGGGGCAGATGCTCACGCTCCCATCGCGGAACGCCTGTCCTCCGCCGGCCTCTCCTGAGGCCGCTCGCACGCTTGCGTGCGAACGGCCTCCGCCCCCACGCCGGCAGAATTCTTGCCGGCATGGGGGCGCCTGGGGGGCTGTGCAGAAACGGCCTGACTCTCACAAAAAAAAGCTGCTCCTTTGAGAAGTGGTATTGGACTGAAAGATGTGCAGATATGCCAAAAAATATATATGAAAAAGTCAGATTTGAAGTGGGAGTGTACATCCTTTCAAAAACTGAAGTCTCTTTTTTCCCTGCTAGCCACTCATTAAATCCTTCAGGGAGCAGACAAGTACCAACATAGTTAAACTGGTGGTTGACCACGGCAAGCCAGCAGCCCTCAGGATTAGGCTGTCTGAGGTGGCTTCCAGAACAGGTGAATGGATATCCTTATGATAATGTGGAAATCAGTCTTGTCCTTGCTCAGTGCAGCTCTCTGCAATTATATCCCTTTCTCATAAACCGAAAGATATATGATGGTGTCAAGTTTCATTTTGTTTCTTTATCCATGTCAACATTTCTGTTTCTCTTCCTGTTTGTTTCCAGATGTGCTGTTTTGTTCTTTTTGTATTTGTATTTTGAATTCCATAATGCATTTTTACCCATTAGGGATACATGGTCGGGACAAACAAGTAGAGGAATCAGTAAGAAATCATTACAGCATCCAAACCCAAAATTAAAGGTACGTATTTCCTGGATATTGGAGACAAGGAAGTACAAAGTGATGGTAACAATGCATTTTTTTTCCTTTGAGTTCAGACACTGCAGGAATGAATTCATTATAGAATCACAGCCAGACAGAAATTTGAAAGCTTTTCCACGTGAGCCCTCCGAAGATGACATTACACACATTGATTTCCATGTGCATAAAGTTGGGGGGGGGGGGCGTTGAATTCACTGGTCTCGCTTCGGTGTGATGACCAGCTTCTACCACATCCTGACATGATGGGAGTAAAAATGGTATATTAGAATATTAACAATAGTATTTTATTAGTGTGGGACATTGGTGAGACATTGGTGCTGCAAAGAGAGAAAGGCAGCAGGGAAGGCCTTGGGTTCTACACCCTGTTTGTTGGCTCTCAAGGGTGACTGGTTGGCCACTATGTGAAACAGGATGGACTACTGGTCTGATCCAACAGGTCTCTTCTGATGTTCTTCTGAATTCATAGAAGGGATTGAAACTGTGGCAGACAACCTTGCGAAGCAAGACCCAGTCAAGGTGGGTCTGTTGCTTTGTTTGCTTGTTTGTCTTAACTATTCAAATCACATTGTTTAATTTGGTCCAGAAATTTCAGTAAGCCACTGTTATTCCCTAGAGAGAAAAGCAGCATAGCTGTGCCTTAAATAAATATAGTAAGTAAATATATTTCAGTCAATATATTACCAAAGGAAGCAACTCAACTACGTACGAGGGCTCTTATTTCATATTTAACTGCACAGTAACTACCTGAACAGGTATGGCACATGTTCCAATACACTCTACAGGTTAAATTATAAGTCTGGCTTTATCTGCATAGATAATGATTGTTATAAGCAAGGCAGGGATGGATGGGTGAAAGCAGCACTGTTCGGAAGAATATATTATTTGGTTACCTTCAGCTTGTGGGACCTAATTAGAGCTGCATTCTTAGTAGCTTGGGAAATCAACATAACAGAGGAGATGTGCTTGAATAATGTAGACATTTTGTCATGAATACTGCAGTGGCCCATTTCCACCCGGAGATCTTTTTTGAACACAGTCTGGGCATGCCGTAGGCTGAATTGTTTAGATGACATGAGAAGGGAGAAGCAGAAATGCAAGGACAAACATGGGGACAATAGTTTCCCTGGTTCAGTAGGGAGTTCTGGGATGCCGCCTCGGACCCAGATTGAGGTGTTTGTGGCTGTGACCTAAAAGAATGATCATGTCTGAAAGTTTCACAGATGTTCCCAGATTTATTATTATTGCCACTTGGTCAGCTGACAATGTGCAGTGAGCAGAGACCTGCAAGCCAATAAGCAAAAATTCAATTTTCAAGCATCTTCCTGGGGAATGAACATAATCCCATGTTCCGAGATGTAGACCCAAGTGCGTCTTCAGTATTTGATTATGCCGGGCTTGGCATTACATTCTCTTGTGGAGCATGGACGCATGCTTATATGCACACAATGGGAAATGTTTGCATGTAAGAAGAAACCCCTGATCATAGCAGTTTCCGCATATAGGCCAGAGCTCTGAGGGTCATGCAAGAGCAGCTGCAATGGAACGTTTTGTAAACTTCTGGTCATAATTCTTCAGTTAACAGAATCAGTTTATATACACTGATGCTGGGGAAATTATAGCATAGTAAGAATGCCAGTTCTTGTGAATCATGTGAGGTCCATAGAGCTTATGACCCATCAAGACAAATGCAGCCTGTCAGCCATGTATGACACATCAACAGGGACTCAGATGATTTCAGGTTTTGTATCGTTTTCCCACCACCACCACCAAATTCCCTGTTTTGATTCTGCTTCTCCCTTGTACTGATGGAACATTAGTGAGCCAGCGTGCTATAATTGTTAGAGAAGGACCTAGATTTCAATTCCCATCTAATAATGACATTTCCTAGGCTTTTCACTCTCTTTCAGCTGAACCTACCACACAGGATTGTTGTAGGGATAAATAGGGGAAAAGGGAAAGAGTTGTCAGGTCTCTCACTATGCAAGGTCTCACCCATAGGCAAACCTCACATGAGTCATGTTGCCTGGTGGTGGCTATCAGGCTTAACCCAATATGTCCTCCCTCAAAAACCTAGACAGGACCCTGTCTGTCTGGCCCCCCACCTTTTAGTGACATAAAGCAAGGCTTCAATGCCTGCAATACTGTGTGTTGGCCTAGCAATGGGCCACTGAGCCAATTTGTTTCTTAAAGGTACAGGTGCTGCTTCTGTTATTTTTGGAAGTTTTAACCCTCCCAGTGTTTTTTAAATTAACATTTAATTTTTTTTTCCTTCAGAATTTGAGTGGTTTTCAGGTTTCTGTTTTTCAGGTTTCATGACTTCAGTCTCTGGATTTATATCTCCACACATTTGGCTACAGTGAGAATTATGTATATTGATATAACAGGTTCAAAAACCATCTTGATCTACAAGCCATTTGCATAGATAGGACCTTCCTACTGATTTTCATATGATCGCTGAATGGATGTCTCTTCATAGCAGTCACTGGCTCATATCTGCCATTTCTGTTCATTTCTTGTCATCATCTGGCAAAGCATAGTCGATTCCACTTACAACCGTTGGCTGGCTGTGAGCTTTGATAACTTTGACTGTTGCTGTTACATCAGAGGAAAATAGTGTGCGATTAATGTTCAGCATGATGTAAAACCATGACATGTGAGTGATACATTCCCATGCAATCAATGTGTGAGAGCACATTTCATCAGTCAGAAAGAAACATTTCTATCATTCTTGTTAGGTATCTGAAAAGAGATATACGAGCTTTATATGGAGACATTAAAGAATGGAGGAGGCACATTGGCTGGATCACTTTGTTTCATTTAGACATAATAGATGGTATGCTTTGCGTCAGCCTAATAAATAATGTTGAAGATGGGGAATATGCTGCACCCTTATGCAATATGTGAATAGCTTAGTGTTTTCATGCTGAGGGAGAAAAGGAAAAGAATGAACAGAGCATTTAAATAGTAACTGAAGGGTAGATAGAAGTTAAAGATTATTTCATGCTAAACTTTGCTAAGCAAAATGTGATATTTCAAATGGCAGGATCATTGTTAGAAATACATTTGATTAGTGAAGGCTATGGTAGTGATAAAAATTGGAGATGGCAATTAAAAAAAGTCAACCTTGTTCTTTATAAATGCTTCACTCTTGTTCCACTTTTGAGCAAGCGAGTTAATGAAACTCAGTCAGCATGTTGGATTTGAATGTGTCCTCATGCAGCAGTGCTACCTTTGGGCCAGTTTATTTTCCATGCTCCTTTGATTATCTTGTTAAAGAAGCAACATGTAAAGCTCTGAATTTTCATTGCACCTTATAGTGACCCTTCCTCTCCAGTATTCAGATACTGACCTATTATGAACTTGCAATCTGCCCTGCGGTAAGTATACATTTCCTTTGGGGAAGATTCTTAGTGACACACGCATTTGTTCCTCCCCTCCAACCAGAACGTACTGTGAGGCAGAGCAGAGAAACCCCGTGGCTTCCAAAACCTCTTTGAGTGATATTTTGCCATTCTCTTCACTGAAAAAAAGTGAGGATCTGTTGTGTGTGCTCAGCCTGCTGAGATTTTACTTACCCTTCCTGCCTTCCCCAGCCTTCTCCCACCCACCTACCAGCAGTTCCTCCCATACTCATTGAGCAGAACAGCCTAAAAAGTGTTCTTTAAAAAGAGAGAGAGAGGCTGATTCCGCATGGGCCAAAAACTGTGGTGTGAAAATTGTGTGAAAATGGTATAAACCCTTTTACACTGTTTTAGACCCTTTTACACCATTTTCACACTGTTTTCACACCGCTGTTTTTGGCCCATGCGGAATGAGCCAGAGAGAAGTGGCAAACAGCATGAGAAGCAGAGGATAAGGGAAATGGCAAGTGTCTCAGCTGGAGAAGCTTCACAGTGAGAGAATCCCTGATTGGCACTGAAAACCATGAGAAAAACCTAGGCCGTTTCCACATGGGCGTGGAGGCGGAGGCCGTTCGCATGCAAGCATCTTGGGGCCCGGCCTCTGGAAAAAACCCGACAGGCGGCAGGCGGCTCCGCATGGAGCGCTCTTCCCCATCCAATACCTTGTCCCGTGCATTAAGCCTGCTGGCGTTGAAGCCCATGCAGCGCCTCAGGCCTCCAGGGGGTCCGGAGGACAGCGTGGGCGGGGCCGGCGGCACCAACGAAGCAAATGATTGAGCGAAGAGAAACAATGTTCAGGCTGATTGCTGTTAAGCACCGCGCCCGAACTGCAGCTGTAAAACAACCCTTTAAAGGGTTGTTTTCAGAGGCGACGGCTGCCCTGGGGAAAGAGGGAAGGCGAGTCAGGTGCTGCTGCAGCGCAGCAGCGCCGCCTGTAACTCCTGAGGCGGCATATTTCCGTCCCCAGGGTGCCGATATCGACGTGCGAGCGGCCCCTAGTGTAAGAAGCGAGCCATGAGGTAAACCCTGCATTCTTCACAGATTCCAGCGTTAGCCTGAAGATCCATATAGGGCACCTAGCATGAAAGCTTTCCTCAGTCCCAGATGCTCCCTTTTCCGTCATTGAAGGGCATGCATCCGCCAAGTAATTCAGCAAACTGCCTCCACAAGCCCGCAGTGACTGCCTGGCAAACCAACCTGACGAACACCACCAATAATATGGACACAAAACCACCGAATCCTGCTTGTTTGGGGCTGTGAACAATCAAGGAATGATCAGGGGGACTGTGTGGAGTTGTGCTTGGCTCAAGAGACAACAGTCTTGTGAGCAGAGTATGCTTCATTTGCAAATATATATATGTTGGAATTTGGTTAAATATGGACCAGCCCAGGCCTGTGTGTGAGTGCATTAAAGGAGCTCTTCCAAATATATATATATAAAGAGAGGAAAACATACATTTATTTCAGGTAATTTCGGATCACAGGCATTGTTTTAGATGAAAAGTAGATAGAAACCTTATACTAAGGAGATAACAAGTGGGCATTCTAACACGCCACCACATATGTGTGATTTGCTTCTGTGGGAAAGCCCCAGCAGGAGCAGGTAGCCATTACATTGCGTCTGGTGCAAAGGAGAAGAAAATAGAAAATGGATGCAGGGTGAAGAAGGAGGAGATGGTGGGCAGAGCCCAGACATGGAGAGCAAACAATAGCATAGCTTAGGCCCTTTCCGCACGGGCCAAAAACGGCGGCCTGGGGATGGCAAAAACGCCATCCCCAGGCATGGGTCCCACAGAATGGCTGCTGGCGGCTTCCAAGCGCCGACCTGGCTCCCCTCCCCTCCCTCGGGGGGGCGTCAAGGTAAGCCCTCCAAAACTCCCGTTTAAAGGGTAGTTTTGAGTAAACAGTGTGTTCAGATGAGGTCACGAACAGCACCGCCAGGAACTGCAGCTGTTTCCGATCCCTCTCCCACTTACCTTGTCGCCGTCGTCGCCCTGCTGTCCTCTAAGACCCTCCTGGCTGTCCTCCTGACCCCTGGAGGTGGGAGGGCAGCGATGAGCAGGCAGGAGCCAACAGGAGGTAAGGAGAGCAATCACGTCTTGAACCCGCCTCTCTGCCGACCTCTGCTGGGGCAGCACTTGCATGCCTAATGCGAGCGGCCTCCCACCCATAGGCAAAAAAATTCTTTTGGTGTGAGGCGCATAGGAATCGTGCAGAAGGGCCTTAAATTCCTGCTTGCTTGATTGCAGAACTCACTTCTTCCAACATATATTTATCCCTGAAGCATAATTAATTATCAATCGGGATGTGGGGCCCTCTTTCTGGGAACAGTATCCTTTGCCTATTTACTACTTTTGCTTTTAGGCATGGGCTAATCAGTTTGGTAGGTAGCTGCTTGCTTTTGCACTTCAAGGCAATGGGGAGTATAGGTTGTTTTGATTTGGGGAAGGTCATGCCTCTACCTTCCCCTGGGAATGGAGGGGGTGCCTGCCTCCCCCTTGGGAACTGATACCAAAGAGTGGTGTCAAGCGAGATGAAACCTGTGCATCGTTGGAAGGGAGGGGATATAATGTAAGCTATTTTAGCATGCCAATCTTAGTTCTGTCAATGAATGTGTCTAAGTGCTTAATTCTGAAGCAGTTTTCAATAAAGGAAATTGTTTGAAATGAAGTCTCATTATTGAACAGGCCAGGGGCACGAGAGAGGCAGGCTGTGAATTTCCATGGAAGAAATAGTACTCAATTAATTTTGCTCCATGATTAAGTAAGATGTGAAGCATAATCATTCTTTCTCATAATTATATCTTGTTCTATCTGCAAATAGTTCCTGGTGTTATATATGGTTTTATTCTCTGTTCCTCCACATGAAGCCTCCTGGGTGACCCTGGGCCAGTCACAGTTTTCTCCAACCTTTTCAAACCTACCTACCTTACAATATGCCTGTTGTGTGGAGGGGGAAAGGAAGGCAATTATAAGCCACTTTGAAACTCCTTATGGAACACAAAAGGGAGGTATAATAAGCAGCTCTTCTCCTTCTTATACCTGCAGCTCCGACGCAAATTTCTGATCCACGGAAGCCAATTGGCTTGAAAAGGTTTAACTCTACTTAGTATTTCTGCTGACCATTTCCTTCATCTATATGTCAGGAAAATAGCCCTGGAAGAACCCACATGCCACCAAAGTGTAATATGAATCATTTGTCGGTTTTAAAACTTGAACCTTAAACTACAAAAAAAAGACATGCTTCACTTATCCAATAGTCCTGTCTCATGATTTGCTTTTCAAAAGTAATAATACTTACATACAAGGAAGATACCAAGGGAAATGAAGGATGAGGAAATCTGAAAGAAAAGATGTAACCTGAGCTAAATGGTTTTGACCTCAGCAAGCCACAAAGCCAAATAGGTATACTTTCTCATATATTCAATTATTAAGAATTTAGTGTTCGGTCAAATCTCATCCTTCACAGGTCTGTCAGGAGTGGCAAATTTCAGGCATTTGCTCATCTGTAAAATTTATGTGAGGTGGATATATGAAGCTGTAAAGCACATCTGAAGACCTTTTCGACATCAGACTTTTTCTTTTATCCAGTCAAGGTGAAATGCTGAATGTCAATAATGCTGTCAACTTCACAATTGTCCCTACCGGAGTTCTATTTTAACATGGTGAGAGGGGCGGGGAGAGAGAAAAGGAATGCTACAAACTCCATTACATTTCAGTGACAGCACTGATGAAAAACTTTCTTTGGATGATTGACATGGCTCACTTCTGAGTGGGATGCGTCCAAATATCCCTTTACCTGAAGCTTAGCCCCAAACTCAGAATCAATTTACTGTGTCACAGAACCACATTGACACATTTGTGCTGTACTGCATTTCAGTATTACACGTTTATTTTAAATTTGCAGGGATTACTGAAATGTATCTTTGTGACTTGATTGCTTAAAGAAAACTCCTTCACTGCATTTAATATCTTACAAGATTTTCATGAGAATTTATTGACGAAGTACGGTTTGAGAGTGGATTGGGGGGGGATGTGATGTTGGTGACATCACCAAAATCATGACATAATTTCCAGGAACAACCCAGAAGTGGCAATGGGTAGTTCTAGGAATTGCCAAGAATTCTATGGTAAAACTGTAGAGTTTATGGCAATTCTCCTCCCTTTTACCAGTGACAATATATTCTATTTAGTATTTCTGTTTTAATTTTAACTGCTGCTTTTGTGCAGCACCCCCATTACTTCTGCTGGTACATGCTCAGAACTAACTGGATCTAATGATTTCCCAAGGCAGCTATGTGAGAAAGAGCGTCTGCTATAGGGATGCCATAAAACTCTCTGGGGATAGAGCAAGAAGAAATGTGTTGGTTCTTGCTCTAGTGATCGCCCATCTTAGCCTAGGGTCAAACAATATATTTAAATAGCAAGCTGTCCTGCATTTCTCCCGTATGATTTCAAAGTAGAGAGGGGAACAGAGAGTCTTTGCTCTACCAATTAGGAGTTGGAATTCCTGATAAAATAACCACTCCTTAATCCGGTGATCAAATAACCACTCCTTAAATCTCACTGGAGGGGAGCATATGGAGCTGGTCCCAGGTAAAACCCAGATAGAGAATCTTAGGCTCATTCCGCACATGCAGAATAATGCACTTTCAAACTGCTTTCAGTGCTCTTTAAAGCTGTGCGGAATAGCAAAATCCACTTGCAAACAGTTGTGAAAGTGGTTTGAAAACGCATTATTTTGCGTGTGTGGAAGGGGCCTTAGATTCAATGAGGACCCACCAGGCAGATAGCTGGAGTTCAAAAAGGGCATGGTAGATAAGGCTGTTAAGAGTCGAGTTCAAATCCCCACTCACACCGTGGAAGCTTACTGGGTGATCTTGGGCCAGTCACACCCTTTCAGTCCTGACTCTGACTATTGTGTGAATGGGAAGCCTCCAAGAAATGCCAGGGGCACAACACAGAAGCAGGCAATGGCAACTACATCTGAATGTCTCTTGCCATGAAAACTCCACAGGATTGCTGTCAGTCAGCTGTGACTTGTTGGCTATATCTGTGCCATTCAGGCTTTTGATGTTGATTTTTAGCCACACCCTCTCATTTTTTTTGTTTGACATAAAGGATTGGAACTAAACAATCATTCTCTTAGTACAAAAGGAAGGGTAACCTTTGACCACTGAAAAAGGGCTATGGCTTGTTTCGCGCAGTCGCGAGGCCGATTAGAGGTCGGCGTGCTTCGGCGCCCGACCAGCGATGCTAGAACCCGTCCGCCGCGAGGGGCCGGTCCTAGAAAAAAAAAACTGGAGCAGCCCGAGCTGTGGGCGCCCGGCTTGACTTGTTGGCTGATGTCGGGCCTCGATTAACGTCGCCGAGGCCTGGGGACATGCCCCTGGCCTGTGCCCTGCTCCAGCGGCGCGGGGCAGGGCATCACGAACACCGGCAAGGGTGGAAGTATAAGTACAGGGAGCAAGGGGGGGAAGCGCCGGGAAGCCGCTGCCATTCGCATGGCAGAGGCTTCCAGCCGGCATTTCCTCAACAAGTGCGCTTCCGAGCGCACTGGGGAAACGCCGGTGTGGGGACAGGCGGCCGGCGCGAGGGCGGCGCGGCTGTGAAGCAGCTGCGCCCCCTGTGTGAACGGCGGCCTGGGGACGGCGTTTTTGCCATCCCCAAGCTGCCGTTTATGGCCCGTGCGGAAAAGGCCTATGTGTTCTTAGGACTTGCATGGTCAAAAGAATTGGGTGAAACTGAGGCCCTTTCCGCACGGGCCGTTTACAGCTGTTCGCATGGGGGGTACAGCTGCTTTCCCATTTTTGGAAAACAGTGGCTTCCAGCCGCTGCCGTGCAAATGGCAGAGGCTGGAAGGCGCCATCCCCCCTTTCCCGATCGACTTACCTTCCCTGGGACCTTCCAGTGCATCGCCGAGGCCTGGGGACACGCCCCCCCTGCCCTGTGACTCCGGAGCGGTCGCTCAGGGCAGGGGGGCATGTCCCCAACCTCCAGCGTTTTATCAGAAAAATTAAATTAAGTCGATCGAGGCGACTGATGGGAGCGCCGCACCGTACTTCCCTGTTGTTACTGGGATGGGTCGCCGTCATGTACGCCGACCCAACCCCCAGCGTGGCTGTGCGGAAGCAGCCTGAGTGAAAAAATTGACTTGATCCAACCCAAGAACCTGCAGAAGGCTTTACTGTTATTCTCTTTATGATATTACCCTGGGCAAGAACTTCATTTGTAAACACATTAACACTTCCAATTCATTAATGTAAAAGTTTAAAAAAACACAATACCAATCACTTAGAACCTTTTAACATACCAGTGCCTACTGTACTGAGAATGGTGAAAACACAACTTTCACCTTCTCCATTTCACCAATGCCAATATACTCCATTTCATATTTCTGTTCTAATTTTGTTTATGTGTCTTCTCATAATCTACTTAATTTTTTTAAGTGCCTCCCAATAATTTGCACAACCTTGCATTATCTCTATAAATAACTGGCACATGAGTCTGCTTGCAAAGTATTTTTTTTCTTTAAACATAGTCATATAATCGTGCCATGAAAGCTTTTCCAAGATTACCCAGGTGTAAATCCCACATTAGTCATTGTTTATTCAACCAAACCTAGAAAGGACACTCTATCAAGGAAAAAGGTAATAATGAAAATCCACTTTTAAAAGGTACCATTGATCAACTGCACAATCCCAAGCAGCTACACCCTTGGAATCCCATTGACTTCAAGGCACTTAGAAAGCTTTAACCCTGCAGGATAATACAGGGTACCTCTTTCTGTATATAGGCCACAGACAAATTATACATCAGTAATCAGTGTGATATGCGGGCTTTAGATTAATTCAAAGTGCATAACTAAGCTCAATGTAAAGTTGATGTGCCTTAAAGCAAGGCCAACATGATGCATTACTGAGATCCAAAAGCAACCATATGTGTGGGAGGAAAACAAAGAGGCATCAGTTTGCAAAACTGGGCATGGACCAATAAGGGATTTAGAAGGGGTCCACATGATCATATAGATCAAGAAGGGGTTTACCTGATCTGAAAGATAAAAGAAGTGAATAATTTTCATGGAAACATTCTAGATAAAGGTGTAGCAGTTAGAACGTAAGTCTGTCCAGTGCATTTAAAAAAAACTGCTGGCAAGATTTTTCAGTTTCCTCCTTCAGCTGAGACTGAGGAATGTGGAGGGATAGGAAGCATGTATCACTACTGCTGCTTCTCTTGCTGCTTCCTCTGAACACCCAAGGCAGCCATCAAATTGGTTTGCAAGCTTAGCTTTACATAGCCGTAGGTGTATACAAACCAATGTCTTGAACATCACGGCTGATGAAGTGAAGCGAACCTTTGGGCAATCATCATGTTCTGCTCAATGAAGGCATGAAAACCTTGTGGTCGGCCTGGCCGTCCATCTATTTCCGTAACTGTTGTTTGGTGTTGCTCTGCTTTAATGTTCATTGTGGGTTTTAAAAGACTTTCACAGACTGTTGATTGCCCTCAATCTACACACTATTGCCTTATTTTCATCCGATCAAAGGTAATGTAGGACACCTAAGTTGTGTCATGTTCACTCGTTTCAACTGGTGACTACAATTTCTCCCATCCAGTTTGAAAAGTCAGTTAGACTGATGAAAAACAATCAGAGTCTTAATTGGATGCATTTCAATTGCACTTCACGGCTACAGATGGCAACTAAGATCTCATTTAAACCTGGCTACAGGTTTCTTTAAAAAGTTTTGCAGGAAAATGGCAGGGAAGACTGGAGAATAAGTAGAGTATTAATTTGGGTACTAAAGTGTCACTTGGCTTTTAATTATACTGAAGCCCACATTTTCTACTCTCAAACTCTCTAAATTAGAAATGGAATGCATACTAGCTCTCCAAATTACCCAGACTGAATAGAGATAATTATCATATATAAACTTACCTGCAGATGCAGTTTTTCTTCCTGGGTAATCATGGTTCAGAATTCATTTCTAGCAGTAATCTAGATTATGTAGTTCTAACTTTCATATTTTTCAGACAACTTTTTTTTAAAAGAAGCCTTTTTTTCCTGAAGCTAAAAACGATGAATGTTGCTGCTGTCTTTAAAAAAAAATGGTTTCAACTCATTGCAGCACTTCTACAGGTACAATGACTTCTGCCCATGGAATATGATCTCTGATGGTCTCCCTTTCTGGTAGTTGTTTAGAGGGATGAACTCTAATCTGGAGAACTGGGTTTGATTCCCCACTCCTCCACATGAACAGCAGACTCTTATCTGGTAAAGTGGATTTGTTTCCCCGCTCCTACACAAGAAGCCTGCTGGCTGACCTTGGGCCAGTCACAGGTCCCTCAGAACTCTTTGGCTCCTTCCGCACATGCAGAATAATGCACTTTCAAACTGCTTTCAATGCTCTTTGAAGCTGTGCGGAATAGCAAAATCCACTTGCAAACAGTTGTGAAAGTTGTTTGAAAATGCATTATTCTGCGTGTGCGGAAGGGGCCTTTCAGATGGGAACCTTGGTTTGTCTACTTTAAGGAAACAAATGATATCAAACAACACTACATTACATACTGAACTTTATATCAAGTATAAAAACAAATACAGGAAGAAATGGGTGAATGAATGACTCCAATTGTTCTCTTAGTGATAAATAGATAAAAATTATTTTCTGGATGACCAATGTTACAGGAGGAAACAAAGGGGGTGGGGAATATTACTAATTTAGTGGAATAAAGGGGACATTGAACTTGTCTTAGTCTGCTGATAGTTGTCTTGCTGCAGTATTACGAAAGGTTTACAAATCGTTATAGATAGTGAATAGTAGTGGATATAGTAAATAGGTTTTTTTTGGTAAATATGTGTGTATTAATAACAATATGTAAAGTTTTAATATTATAATATAATAATCTATATTTAGTAAGGATTGTTAAATTGTCATATATTTATGTTGTGTAACAGTTTGATTATTGATATATATGTCAGTGATCTTTGGTTGGAAATAAATGTATTTTGAAAAAAAAGAACTCTCTCAGTCTTACCTACTTCACAAGGGCCCTTTCCGCACGGGCCAAAAAAGGTGGCCTGGGAATGGCAAAAACGCCGTTCCCAGGCCGCCGTTCGCACAGGCGGCGCTTCTGAAATGCAGCAGCGCCGACCTGGCTCCCCTTCCCCTCCCTCAGGGCGGCGTCAGGCCATCCTAAAAAACAACACTTTAAAGGGTTGTTTTTGAGGGAACATCGTCTTCTTGGGGCCCCGGTGCTAACAGCACCGCCGGGAACACGCTGTTTCCCCTTCCCTCTCCCACTTACCTTGTTGCTGTTGTCGCCCTGCTGGCCTCCTAAGTCCCTCCCTCGCTGTCCTCCAACCCCTGGAGGTCGTAGGGCTTAGGAGGCCAGCAGGCTGACGACAGCGACAAGGTAAGTGGGAGAGGGAAGGGGAAAGAGGCGGCTCAGAATTCTTGCCGGCGTGGGGGCTAATAGAGGCCCATGCGGAAAGGGCCAAGGTGTCTGTTATGGGAAGAGGAAGGAAAAGGAGTTTGCAAGCCCCTTTGAGTCTCCTTACAGGAGAGAAAGGGGGGATATAAATCAAAATTCCTCTTCATCTTCTGTAGTAGCTCAAAATGTCCACTAAATCCTTCTCTTAGGGAACCCATGATCTCACCTAATCTATTTAAAATTGATTTTGTCACTGTTACAAAGACCAGTTTTTCTATAGTCAAACATCTCACAGTCTGATCCTCCAACCACTATGCAACCCTGGCTCACTCTCTTTTAAAATATTTTTGACCGAACTTAAATAGCTCCCAAACTCGTGTTTCCAATTTCCGAACTAGCTGCTCCACAAGACAGCATAACATAATGGTTAAAATGTCAGACAAGGATCTGGGAGACGCAGGATCTAAACTCCACTCTGCCATGAAAGCCAGGCACAAATTCTCAGCCTTGCCAACATCACCAGGTTGTTGAAAGGATAAAAAACGGAGAAGGGGAAAATGTTGTAAGCCACTTCAGGTTCACGCTGAGGAGACAAGTGAGGTATAAAAATAAATAAGCTAAGAGCCAAACATGTTCTTATGCCTTATCTCCTGTGAGAAATTATTAGTAGAAGAAAGACCCCCCCCCCCGGATTATTTTCCAGCGACTTTCTTCCCCAATTCCCTTGACTCACAGCATGATGGATCTGTATATTTAAGAGGCAGTGTGTTAAGCCAATTACCCAGCAAATTTGCTATTAAAAAAATCTGACAGTGAAATAAATGCATAAATCAAAAAGCTATTGGCTTGGATCCAAAGTGTTCCTTCCAGTCTTACAAGAAGGAATCTCAGATTTCCACTGGCAGCATTTGCTTTCTCCTGAAGCTGTATCATACTGTTGTGAAACATACGCCATATAGCGAGACATAGTAGCAGGCAGCTCACTATGTTTGCATGGGGGGTTGCTAAGCTTGGGAGGTGCCGTTCCCATGAACCTGTCTCAGGCTCTCTGCAGAACCACCACAGAATAGTCGTGTTGTAATGCATAGTATTTACAGCAGAACATAAGAAGAACCCTGCTGGATCAGACTAAAGGCTTATCCTGGTTAGCATTTTATTTAAACGGTGGCCAACCAGCTGCCCCAGGAAGTCCAGGAAGACTGCAGCAACATCCTCCCCATGGTTCCCAGCAACTGATACAATGAGGCACGACACCTCCAGTACTTATTCTTCTTAGTATGTCAGGGGGGGAAAGTATAATATCAGGGTCCCTTTAATGAACATGGAAGTGATTTTACTGTTATCACAAAACAGTTGAACACCAAGAACAGCAAACATCAAAACCCAAACTAATTTGATTTTATTTGCTTATATATGGCATGAATAAGTACAGATTTACAAATCCTAGCGTGTGAATTTATCATCTTATATTACCAGGGTAAATCATGCGTGCAAATCATGCATCAAAGTCATAAAATGAGCTACAAATGCAATAAAAAAGGTGTTCTAAAGTTGAAAAAGGGGGCACTGCAAACCAAGATGTTGAGAATATCAAAGAGAATAAAGTTGCAATGCAAACTTTTCTTTTCCATGAGCAAACTTCCTCCCCATGATGCAAGTTCCTCAATGAATAGCCTTGATGTATTGGCTCAAAGTTTGACTGGAACACTGCACTGCTTGCTGTAGCTGTTCATGTCCAGCTGAGAGATGAACAGAGCAATCCTAAACTGAGTAACACCTTTCTATCCATTGACATTAGTGGACATCTAAGGTACACACATCTGTTTAGGACTCTACAGTAAATCTTCTCGACTATTAAAGAAGGAAGTAGGTAACCTGCAGGATCATTATCAAAATGACCTTCCTGTCATAGTGAATCACAGAAATTGCCCCCTCTTCATATCTGTGCAGTTTCATGCATTATTTCAATAGGGCATCTGATGTGTTTTGCGCTTGCCCAGTCAGCAGCATTTGTTGTGATGGTATATGATCAAAAAACACTACCACTCCCATGAAGCAGTGCAAAAACCCATATGGATTAATTGATCAGGAAATATTGCCAGCATTAAGGAACACTGAATAAAACACTGAGAGACCAGAGAGGAATATTACATGAAGGTCATAAACGGTGAAACTCCCCGGGTTTAAATAATGTGGTAAACAACAAGTGGGGAGGCAGAGACAGTCATTAAGCCTGTAGCTGTAGCAAAGTAGCATTTGATTGTCCAAACACAATAGATTGCTTTTCCATGTTCACACAAAAGCAAATACTAGAACTTGGTGGTAACCAATGGCTGTACCAGCAGGGCTTGCTAGTGAGGGTATTAAAAAGAATTGTTCTTGGGTTCTTTTCTGAGCAGCCTTGTCAAAGGAGGAATACACTGATGGTGAGAGCATAAAGAGCTCTTAAGAAGGGGGCTTTCCCCACTTACCTTCTGCTGCGCGCTACTCCGGGAAAGTAGCGCGGGGTTTAGCGGGGCTCCCCACTTGCAAGGGCGGCAACCACGCAGCCGCCCCGACGCTGCCGCTCCTGCACCACCTCAGCGCGTGTCATTCCTGGCTGGCTTGGCTTTTGCTGATGACCCCATGCAGAAGCTTTGCGGGGTCGTATTGGGGAATTCCGAGTAGCACCAGGAATGGCTGGCTGAAGGTGGCGCGAGAGCGGCGCGCAGCAGAAGGTGAGTGGGGAAAGCCCCAAGAAGAGCAATGTGCTGCTGAGTTGCAAGCAATTCTTTGGCTGTTTCAGGCAAGGGAGGAGCAGAGGTAGTTTGCTCTTCCTCCATGTAGCATCTTTAGCCTTCCTTGGTGGTTTCCTATCCAAATATTGACCACGGCCAACCCTGCTTAATTCCCAAACTCTGATGAAATCAGGGCCACATGGCTTTAATATTTTATCAATTTGTTTTTATTTTGTTGTTGCCCATCTTGGGTTGGGAAGTGCATGGGAGAAAAGAGGGCATATAAATAAACGAATAATGTTGACATTCCCAAATATTTATTCCTTCTACAGTATTTTGTTCCATTTATACATCATATGCTAATGTTCATACAATTGCAGCCCTCGTATTGATTATAGCCCTTATTTCAATGGGCTGAAATCTCTCTATTTCAAGGCTAGTTATTTGCATGATGATCTAATTAGCAATTTTTAGACATGGACATTTTTATGGCAAAATCTGTTTAACTAGCAATAGAAGCAATCTTGGAACAACACAAGAAGATACTAGAGGAAGTTTGTCTTAGTTCCTCTGATGTTATCAAACAGCATGGGCAAAATATGTCTGTACCATCTGGACAAATCCCGTTGGCAAGAAAGGAATGTGATTTCCATATCATGTTGAAGTTGAACATTATGGATTCTGTTGGGAAACTATCAGATAATTCTCACGGTATACAAAATGCATCTGGAAGAACCTAAATGTTTCCTAGTTTGTAATACATGCCTTTCTCTAGTCCCATACCCATATGTTGGTGTGCAGCAACACCTCTCAGGATTCCCCTGGGGAGGGGAAAGTCCTGTCCTGTCAACTTCTAAGTTCACCTTGGCATCTAGGGGAGGCTCCAGGGATAGCAGACCCATCCATCACCTTCAAGGGTGTGTTTTTTAACCCATAGTAGGAGGAGCACCTTGGATTTCTTTCCTCCCTGTGATTTGTATCAGAAGGGACCCTGCTTCCCTTATATAGAAGTAGTGCCACACAACTAGCATGCATTACCATGCTAATACCTCCTTCCCTCTCTCTGAAGACAGTAAGGAATCAAAATCAAGATGGCTTCCCCATGACAGCCTCCAGAAATTGGCTAAAAGCAACTTTCTCCCCCGCACACACATGCCAATTGACCAGAGATTTTTGCTGGTGAAATCTTCATTGGGCCCACCAAGTTGTCCACTTGATCAGAGATAATATGAGAACAATTTTTAGCTAGCTATTTAAAAAAACTACTTCTGTTAAAAACATGCTTGATTTGATTAAAAGTAATTATTTTAATAATTTTCCTGTCCTCTTACAATAGCAGTAGTGATCTCATCAGCCAGGATCCAAAGAACCTCTCAGATGTGTATCGAAGGATTTCACAGCTGGAATCAACTAGCTTTTGTGGGGGGTGGGGGTTGGACTGTGTGGCTGTGGTCTGGTAGTTTTTGCTCCTAACATTTCACCTGCATCTAGCACTGGCATCTTCTAAGGCACGTCACGGTGAGATGTGTTTCTCTCCATTCCTCTCCGGGGGGAGGGGAGGAGGCAGGTCCTGGATGTGGCACAGACCCATGCTGGTGCATTTTCCCACCCCACTGGCATGAGTGGCACATACACAGTGGGGAAGAAAATCACTATGCAGTAACTTTAATTAGAAAAAGATTCATACACACACACACACACACACACACACACACACACACACACACACACACACACACACACACACACACACTAGCAGGCCCGGCCATGCGTTGCTGTGGCAATTGTCCTCATCACAGTTCGCAACCCACACAGATGTCCATGCAGGTCCAATGATCCCCAGCATAGCCTTTTGGGGTGGTCAAATGGAATCCCTCTTTCCCTTTTCAATGCACATTGTTATATGGTGCTGTCTTGTTTTTTAAGTATAAGGTAACCCTTCCCATTCCACAACGGAACTGTCCAGAGTGTGAATCCCCCTGTCCATGAGGCTGGTTGACACGCACAGTCCTGGCTTGGGTAAGGCAGAACTGGGGCAAGTAGGCTACCCCAGTCAGGCAGCAGAGGCAGGGTGGTGAGGGGCTCAGATTGAGGCCAGCTCCTGGAGTTCCGAATAAAGGAACCGCGATGAAAAAAGAAGCGGCACCAGTAGTGTTGGTCGCCCCCACCCGTGGATTTTCATGTAGAAGAAAAAGGCAAACTCAGTTGCAAGTTTTAGTAAAGAGAGCTGTAGCGAATATGGGTGAGGAAGTGGGTAAGTGGTGGTTGGATATGAAGGAGGGCAGAGTGAGGTGTGTGAGGGGATGAGCTGGATGTGTATTGTGTGGTAGCAGTGGGTGAGGCACAGAGAGTGAAAGTTACCTGCGTGTGAGGGGGGATACCCCACCAGATGTCTCACACGGCAAAGTGTGTATGTGTTTCACTTCCACTTGTATTACCTAACAGTATTACCTATTTACTGTTTTAACTGCTTATCTCTGGCCATCTGCGCAAACATTCTAAGGGCAGACCAACCCCTCAGGCCACAGACAGGCTACACGGACATTCTAAGGGTGACAGTTAAACACAGCCAGCTTCATGGCCTGATGCGCCAGGAAAAAAGATGTTTTACCTGGCTCAGGTATGGACTTTTGGTAATTTGAAGGTCAGATTACCTGCCCGCAACAGGTAGGGAGGGAGGGACATCCTGTGAAAATTTGAGGGCGATCCGTCCAGCAGCTTCTGAGGGAGACCATCAGGGACAAACACACGTTTAGATTTATATATATATATATAGTTCAATTCAGGACCTATGTTTGACAACAGTCTTTTAAAAATCCCCTTAAAGTATCTAAACAGTCTCTGAATTACCAAAAAAAATGTCTAGGGGTGTCTATGAATTAAGTATAGATCATCATCGCATAGTAACCTTTGATAGTTCTCATTAAAACTGCAACAGCAGAATCTGTTAAGTGTCTCTTGAGAGATATTATGTGTAAATGCAGAAATTAAAAAATGAATATTGAATGATCCTATTGAGAAATTAAAGCCATTCAATTGTGTTAATGGCAGTAGAATATCAGATCTATGTTTTTTCATCTCTTTCCCTAGAAGGAAAATGCAAAATCAGAGAGTAATTTACCACTTTCATGGAGTGAATCCAAGCCATACCAATTGTGCATACTGCTTCACATGCAAATTTACAATAGCCTCAACAATAGACACAAAGTCCTTGATATGAATGGCTTTCGTTTTGCCTCATTCAGCTGATGTTGTAAAAGAGAAGCTGAACAAGCACAGCCTGGCATATTTGTAGGGTTTTTTTTTTTGCTCCCAATCTAAATTTTTGTGTTTGGTAGCAGGAGGCATTCTATGCATTCATGATTCTGTGGCAAACATCACACATAAAGAGCCAGAATGTTTGACTGCAAGGCCCCTTCCGCACACGCAAAATAATGCATTTTCAAACCACTTTCACAACTGTTTGCAAGTGGATTTTGCTATTCTGCACAGCTTCAAAGAGCACTGAAAGCAGTTTGAAAGTGCATTATTCTGCATGTGCGGAATGAGCCAAAGATCTGGTTAGAGTGTTAGGCTGATTCCGCATGGGCCAAAAAACAGCAGTGTGAGAACGGTGTGAAAATGGTGTAAAAGGGTTTAACATGGTGTAAAAGGGTTTATACTGTTTTCACATCATTTTCACACCGCTGTTTTTGGCCCATGCAGAATCAGCCTTTGACTAGGATACGAGGATGCCAGTTTGAATCCCCACTGTGAGATAGAAGTGTGCAAAATAGATAGAAGTGTGCCAACCCCCCTCCCCCTAACTATACATTAAAATTGCTTTTTTCTGGTCATTACTATGGTTTCCCAGGATATTGGGAATCTAGAATTCTTTGTGAAATAAAACTACCCTTTCTCAAAAATCTCTGTGTGGGTGGGTGGGCGTGCTTTAAGTTTGGGTATTTACCAAACAAGCAGATGCATGTGCTCGAGCTCACTGTTGTTTGTTTGTTTGGATTCTGTTTGTTCTCCCAAGCAGTGGCATTCTTCCTACCAATCAAATCCTGGCATGGGAGGAATACAGTCTACTGCATCCCAAACAATCATCTCTTCAGACAAGCTGGACAGAAAGAATGTAGCTTGTTCTCATGTTGTTCTTTTATTCCACTGGTTTCCCTGGCAACAGTATCCTTCCTTCCATTCAGCTCCTGGGAAGGGAAGAACACAGTCTAATAATCAATTAATACCGCCACTGATTCTCCATTGAAAAAAGCAATGTCTGCAGTGCATGTCCATGGAAACTCCCCTATTTATTTATAGTAAAATGGAATCCCTTTGTTGTATGTGCTTGAAATTTAAGAGGTCTTCATAGAGGGAGGACTGCATTCCGAGTGGATCATGTGGTGTTATCTTAAATGACTACTGCCTGAAACCCTCAAATTGGCTGACCGATGAAAAGAATGACATCTAGAACCCAAAAACACAACATGGGTTTCCAACCCAAACCAGTAATGCCCTATCCAAAATGAAGTAATCATAAATTTTTAAAAAAACCCAAAGGCTGAATCCGAAACTAAAATATTTTTTTTGTTGGTACACACACACCTCTAGCGATGGAAGCTTGTTGAGTGACCTTGGACTAGTCACTCCTTCTCAGTATAACCTCTTTCAATAAATTCTTCATTCAAGGAATTGTTATTTCTGACTCCTTCCCACCCTTTGTGGGTTGGAGATCCAGCTCAGATCAGGATAGATCCACCTTTCCGTTCATCCTGGATTTTGTGCCTAACAACTGTTGGAGTTATCTATTAGTATAGCAATGTCGTACAGGCAGGAGAATGTGAGACAAAGCCCAGTAAACACACTTGGAACAAATACATTCAGGGAAAATGATATGAGATAGATTTATATCCATTTTGTAGTAAAAAGAAGGTACGAACCTGAACTAAAGAATATTTTTCCTCATCACAAGTGACTATCTAATCCAGTTTCATGTGTGCAGATCTGGGCATGTTCCTGGCATGGCATATTAGAACAAAGCCACCAAGATATCAAGCCTGTTGCAAGACCATGAAGAGGCATATATTCAAAGGACAAAAGGCACAAGAAGAGAAGTCAGAGAGACACACTATTTGGGTTTAGTAACGGGCATGGTGAATCACCTTTACTCCAAGTAGTAGTAGTAGTAGTAGTAGTAGTAGTAGTAGTAGTAGTAGTAGTAGTAGTAGTAGTGTGCCAAGGTCATTCAGCAGACTTCATGTGTAAGAATGGGGAAACAAATTCAGTTCACTGGACAAGAGTCCACCACTCATTTGGAAGACTGCAGATTCAAACTCAGTTCTCCCGATAAGAGCCCACTGCTCTTAACCACTGCACCACACTGACATAGTGTATCCAGTAGCTCAAGGTCATTCAGTGAGCTTCCATAGTAGAGTGGAGATACAAAATGGGTCTCCCAGATACTAGTCCAACAG
Source organism: Sphaerodactylus townsendi (assembly GCF_021028975.2). Lineage (NCBI taxonomy): Eukaryota > Metazoa > Chordata > Lepidosauria > Squamata > Sphaerodactylidae > Sphaerodactylus > Sphaerodactylus townsendi. The sequence goes on from NC_059438.1 coordinate 2,023,036, forward strand.
TCAAACCATTATATAAGGGATTAGCTGTATTCTCTTCACTGTCTCTCTGATAATCCAATTGATAGTGCCTGTAAACAGAACTGAGGAGAAAAGATCAAGTGACTGTCTTGAAAAGGTGAGGAGAATGGTAGAGTTACTCTGCTAATCTCTGCAAAGCACCAAGACTAGACCTTAGGGTGAATTCAAATGCACAGTCCTTGACATGTGACTGTACCATTTCAGATTCATCTGGCGAGTCTTATGAAAACACTTGGGCATCCCTCAAAATTCCTCAGATAGCTTGTCTGAAGAGGAACCCATAACATTTTGCTTCACTTTCCCCCTTCAATGGCATTTCAGTTGAAGCTCTAATAATGCATGACTCTTTCACATCCCATCAGTGTATTAAATTAAAAAGAAATGGAGGAAGGCCAGGACATGAGAATAATTAACTAACTAGGATAACAACTTCACACCTATGGAAAAAAAATCCACCTTCTCCTTGACTGCATAAGATTGGTCTTTAGGAGTGTTGATACAAACTGTGTTTGAAATCCTTCAGCTTCTCATCCTATGGATTTGATTCTCAGCCTGCCAGGATAAAATAATTATGAAGAGATTTGTGTCAGCATTTCAGGATACTTCTCTGTGTTGAACTGGTTCCAGATGACTACCCAGTTATGAATTCAGAAGTTGCAACTTCAATCCACTGTCAGGTATATACAGTACAGTGAATGGACAACTTGTCAGCATCCCAAAAACAAGAAGAATTTCTAAGCAAAAATGCCCTTTGTCTGGTCTGCCCAATGGTACATGTTTATATAAACACTATGAGACACAACAGAAAGATCTGACATGGACTGCAGAGCGACTGTTTCATCTGCAAAACGTTTCTAATCTGTAGCGGTTCTATTTGCATATTGATGAGTGTGAAGGCCAGATGTCACTAATTACAACTTACCCACTTGGTCCTAAATACCACAACGAGATGTGCGTGAGCAGACCTCTTAATTCCATTATGCAAATTCTGCTTAAGAAGTACAGACATTCCAAAGAGTGGTATCCCATGGCAGTGCATTGGCAGGAGGTAAATTAATAAATATATTCAGGGAAAGGACATTTAAAAATTATTATTATTCAACACCAGATTAATCATGCCTGAATAAATATGGAAGGCATCCAAATGTCTTCATGGTGTCATATGTAATAGCATTAGAATTTCCAGTAACTTGAGAAAGTATGTTATTGAGTATTTCCAGAAATAATCAATCAGATAGTTAAACTGATGTGGAGTCTTTGAATATTAATTTCATGAAACTTTCACTGTAAGTGGACCCCTACACAAATGCTAATACCGTCATCTTAGCTGGTATACGCTGGCACTTAGCCAGTAAACCCAACTGATGTATTTTTAAAAAATACATTTACTTTTAAATATAACTTTACGTAGTTACTCTAAATAAATTTTGAATGACTCAAGCAGTTACTTGATAAAACAAGTCCATAGTAATTTCAGATTTGACTCACAAGGAATTACTGAATACTGATTGAGAATTAATTATTCCATTGAACTATTCCAGTGGTCAGTAATGATCCAAAAGTGTTTAGAGGACCTTGTGTTGATACAGAGAACCATTGGTGGATCATTATCTGAGGCACTGTGAACTTGCAAGTACTTTGCAATGCAGATAAGCTCCTTACATTTTCAAAATTAATAAATCAAGAAATTAACACCATAAAGAGAATCTGTGCACACAAAGGCCGCTTCCGCACGGCCGTATATGACGCCGACACACACCCCGGGACCGTTCGCATGGTCATATGGCCAGGGGCATCAAAAGCTGGAGGTGGTCTGGGGCCCTCTGGATCTCTGAGAGAACCTATGTGATTGATGCCTATGCATCATCTTCAGTATACATGACTGTTTCACAGCTCAAGGATGTGCTGAGCATAGCTAGTATCTGGCTACTAACAATAAACAGGAAAGCCAGAGACAGGCTAAATTGACATAATGTGTCATGTAAAATAAGGGTGGTAGAAGTCATTCCATATTCTTTAATTCAATGAATGCCTTTGAATAAGATTCTTAGGGTTTAGAAACTGAGCTGCTCAGCCAAATCATTTTCCTGACCTTGCCAAAAAGAGAGCTCAGGAAAAAAGCCAGCCCCATCTGGACCTTCCATATGCTACAGACAGTGAATAATAATTTTTTTAGCCTCTTATAGGCATCCAAGAATGTTATCCCTGAGACGCAAAGATATGAAAAAGTCCAGCTCACTAGGACTATATTAAGAAACAGGAGTTGATTGATCCTAAGTAATGCAAAGGCTATTTGTTTGTTTGTTTTTATTCTATCCTTTTCATATCGTTTATGGAGGATGGGTTTATTAGCATCAGGGGGATTGGATCAAAGGCAGATTCCACATGGGCCAAAACCAGTGGTGTAAAAACAGTGTAAACCCTTTTACACTGTTTTAACCATTTTTCTTGGTTTCACTCCATTTTCACACTGCTGTTTTTGGCCCATGCAGAATTTGCCTAGGTGATTGAGATGCATTCCTGCCTCATTCTAACTGTATATGCAACCAGCCTGCTATATGTTACCACTGGGCCATTCTTTCCTTGAAATTTACTTTATAGCTTCACACACTTTGTAGATAGCTAGGCTTTCCCCTGACATCCTGACCCCATGAGAAACGGAATCATATCCGGTATCTTGTAGGGACAGGAAGCCAGGTGGCTTACTATCTGCCGATAACCTTGGGACGCCTCAGCTCTGGGGACTGTTTTTCACAATTTCTGGGGAATTTGGGAGGGAGGACTTGCAGAGGATAAATGGGGGTGGCAAAAGCCAGGTTTGTCAGAACTGGCTTTGCCAAGCTTTGGTGCTCTGACACTTCTCAATAAATGCTACTGATCAACTATGGAGAGTCTGTTTATTGGCTTAAGGTCTGAGACCTAACAATTAGTGGCTCATAACCATGATGACTAAATGCACCCTCCATATTCAGAGGCATTGTAACTCAAAATATCCATTACTGGAAGGGACTATAAGGATTTATTTAATTCCAAGCTTCAGGACTTCTCTGAAGCATCTTTTTGTCCACTGGAGGTAGCAGGTTGGGGGACTGGAAAGCCCACTGGTCTGATCCAGCAGGCAATTCTAATGTATCTTGCCCTCTCACCAAAGAACTTGGATGTGTCATTATGATGCAAAAACCCAGCCAGACAGTCAAGAGAGAACCATCTGGGTGCTGTGTGGTTTCCGGGCTGTATGGCCGTGTTCTAGCAGCATTCTCTCCTGACGTTTCGCCTGCATCTGTGGCTGGCATCTGCAGAGGATGCCAGCCACAGATGCTGGCAGCATCAGGAGAGAATGCTAAATGCTACTAACCATACAACTGTCCCAACTCGAAATACAACAATCGGGCCGTGAAAGCCTTCAACAATACAGAGAACCATCTGTTTGCAGATGAAGAGAAATCTCAGATTTCAAAAATTTAAAATAGCTGATGCATTTGTTTAATTCACAAATTTATACTCCCCTTTTCTGCCGTCATCCACCAAGGTGGTTTTCCAATTTAAAAATATAATAAAAAACATATCTTAAACACCATTAAAACAATTTAACAACTGGCTGTTATGCCACATTCACCATATGTGTGGGGCATTAAGACTGGAGTTAACCCTCTTAATTTTGGAGAGGGTGAGTTATTACTGACTGAATACTGCCATTAAAAAAAAAATCTACCATAGTCTTCCATTTTAAAAGCATAGTCAGAAGCATATTTTAGATTAATTTAAAAGCCTGTAATGGGTTTACGTTAATTTATGGAATGTAGCAGTTTACACTATTGCTCCGGGCAGAGTTCACGAGGAATAATTGAATATAAGCAGAAATTAATTCAAATATGAAAACATAAAAATGCAATTATTCCAATCTAATGGATAACAGAAAACTGAATCAAGGATTATTGTTTATAGTACAGGGATCCAAGTTTATATGGAGGTATCTGGTGTCTGTAATGATCCCCACTATAAATCCTTGTGGAGTCTCAGACCTGTGATGAGTTAGTAATTTAGCTTTCCTGTATCTCCAAACCTCTAATTGCATTAATTGAAAGATCCCTGCCTTGATCTTAAAACAGCTCTTCTGTTATTATAGGAGAACTTACTATTTAGGAGTTTTTAAGATCCTCAGTACCTAGGGACGTGAGCAATGTAATCCTAACTAGTTATCCTTTTAGAACCCTTCAATCGACACAAAAGGTGTATAACCTTCTTCGGCTTCACTGGCTTGAAATTACCATCACCTCCCATTCACTTTTAACTGAGAAATGATAGCCTTATAGTGAAGTTCCCAATTTTTTTAAAAAACATAATTTTTGTGTTTTAAAGCTCCGCAGAATTTTAACCATGTGCACGAAGTAGTAAGTAGCATTGCGTTTGGGGGCATTTCTACAGAGTTTTAATACTGTTGGTGCACACAGATAGGTCAAGTACAGCTAAACTCTTTTTAATTTCTTGTATTATTTTCCAAAGTATGTTAAACAGAACAGGAAAACAGAGGCAATATTAGAAAATAGTTAAGAATAAAGCACAGAAATATCTACCCACAATTATATTACATAGTGCAGGGGTAGGGAACCTGCGGCTCTCCAGATGTTCAGGAACTACAATTCCCATCAGCCCCTACCAGCATGGCCAATTGGCCATGCTGACAGAAAGGAAGTGGAAATTGTAGTTCCTAATTCGGAATCTATTTATAGTGTGAATCCCCAATATGACATTTTCAAGTTACTAGAGAGACCGTTACAAAATCTTAGAATCATTCCTTTTATACAGAATAATGCCGCTTTCAAGCTACTTTCAGTGCTCTTTCAAGCCCAATGTGAATGGCAAATCTACCACCAAACAGTTGCGAAAGTGGTTTAAGCCTTATTATTTTCGCGTGTCGGAAGGGGCCTTAGAATCTTATTTATTCAGCAACTTCAAAACATTTTAAGTAATCCCATTATTATATCTTAGCCATTATCAATTTTCAATCCTCAAGTTATGTTTTTACATGGTCAGATCAGATTCATATCAAAAGTAAAGACCCCAGTTCTCACTGAATTCATGTTTTTGAACATCGATTTGTCTTAAGAAACTGAATGAACTGTGCTGGCATTTATTAACTGCAGCAAGAGGAACAATTGCAACAAGTTGGGAATCTGTTAAAAGTCTTTCAGTAAAATGTTGGGAAGTAAAAATTAGAAAATATGTTATTATGGCTGAATAAACTAATTTTGTAAGTATAGCTAAACTCTTTGATTTCAGTGGCTAAGTTTGCACATAATATTTAGCTCTTTTCAAATGTTAGGTTAAGTAGATCCAGTGGCAGATACTGTGAGCATGTGCAATCCACAATACTCTCAATATGTACCATCAGAATTTTGTCTAAATAGGAAAACCCACGTATCTATATTTTTCAGGTAGTAGGCTTGATTAATGTACTGAAAAAGAAATATGTATTGTCCATGGTATTCATGTTCAAAATCAACTGACTGTTTTGGGTCTGGTAGTTTTTGCTCCTAATGTTTCACCTGCATCTATGGCTGGCATCTTCAGAGGTTTGTCACGGTAAGATGTGTTTCTCTTCACCAAGAAGGAAAAAAAAATGAAAGCTGGAGTGGTATTTTTCTGTTGGTTGAAATATAGAAATTCACACATGTCAACATCCATTGTCAGATAAATGAGTTACTGCTGAAATATCAAAAAAAGGAATCTGATGTTTATCTAGAAATAAACAATTAACCATGCATCTACTGCCTAATCTTATGGTCATTCTATAGAGTCTGTGACCCCTGAACAGAGAACATTGGGAAAGGGTTCTGGGTTCAATCCAATTAAAAGGATCTCCAATTAAAAGGATCAAGTGTGGTGTGACTGGAAAGCCCCTTCCTGAAATCCCAGAGAGCCACTGCCAGTCCAAGGAAATAGTACTGATCTTTGTAGACAAATGGTCTAAGACTTATGTGTGTAAGTCACATGTGACTGACCATCAAGAACCTGATGTGTCTCCTGAGACATGGGCTGTGCTTGGCTTAATCAGAGCTGCATGGTTCTGATGGTTCTAAATGGCCAAAGTGCTCTGGAACAGTGGTTCTCAACCTTCCTAATGCCGCCACCCTTTAATACAGTTCCTCATGTTGTGGTGACCCCCAACCCTAACATTTAATCCATTTTACAGATGTAGTACACTGATGCAAAGAGTCTTAGGCGACCCCTGTGAAAGGGCCGTTCGACCCCTACAGGGGTCGCGACCCACAGGTTGAGAACCACTGCTCTAGAATCTGGGCAAGGTGCCATTGGAAGCTATTAGCAACACTGCTTTTTTAAAAACATTATTGGCAAAATAAAAAAAATTAAAAAGGAAGAAAAAATTGAAAAATGGAAAATAAGTAGATATTAAAATCTTAATCAAACTGCTATTAATTAGTACACTGAATAAAAACAACCTGGATATTTAATCATTTAAAAGATCTAATTAATTTTCTCAGTTATTATTTTTTTTAAGCTGATAGACAAATCAATATATTATATACACATATTACACTATATTAAGAGGTCCTTACTGCAATCAAGATATTAAAATAGCATATATACTTAAAATTATATATATAAAGGTATGCAATATTTTAGATACATAAACTGTAACAACATCATCTCCTTAGTAAACTCTGGCCCCACTCATGAGGCTGGTCACACGCTGGATTTGGTCTTCGGTTCAGGGATTGACTTGGTCGTATCCTCTATAGATAGAGTGCCATGGGTCCGACCATTTTGCCCTGAAGGAGTTCGGATGGACCTGCGGCGCCAACCCTGTCCTAGGCTGACGGGCTGATTTATGCCAGCCAGCGAGGAGACTTATGGATCAATTGGTTTCCTGAATGCTCCTGCGGGATCCTGAACCTGCCCGGTACACTCACGATGAGCAGGTGGAGGATTGGAATTCCGGCTCTCGATGCCATCGAGGTTGTTGCCCCAGTCCTCTCGCCCCGTTCTGGCCCGAGGCCCATGGTGGTATACTGTGGAGCTCGCATGCATATGAAGCGGGGGCCTCAGAGCGTCTGGAAGCTGGCGTGGAGAAATCTTGGTCGTGGTGAAGTGGGCGGGAACATCTTATAGGAGGCGGACGTTTATGAAGGCCTATGAGATGGCTGTGGCGAAGGAGAGGGCTTTCTTCTCCTCCTCTCATAGCATCCGCTAAGTTCTCGCTCAGGCACAATTGTTTAGAGTGTAGATTAGGTCTTTTGACCTCCTTTTGGTCGTGGAGGAGTTCTATAAATTCTCAATTGACCTTCATTAGCTGTAGAGGCATTCATGAGCTTTTTTTAGCGGATAAAAATCACATCAATTCGCCCAGGACCTTTACCACACTTTGTCTACAATTAGTGAACTGGAGGCTCCCTTGCCGCTCTTCAGAGTCCCATGTTTTGCCCAGTTTCCCTGCTCTCCGAGAAGCGGCTGTTGACAGGGTCCTTGAAAGCTGCAGTTAGAGCCTTACTACCTGTCCTCTGGATCCGTGCCCTCACTGGCTTGTTAAGCTTTGCTTGCCAGGAGGAGCTTTCACGCACTCGACCTGTTGAAGATTATCAATGGCTCCCCTTCCAGGCAAAGGAGCCTTCGGGTCAGTGGAGTTGAAGGAGGCAGTGGTCCGCCCACTCTTGAAAAGACCATCACACTGTAGATCCTGGCGATCTGGCCAATTACACGCCCGTCTTCGAATCTTCTTTCATTTCTGGGGAAGGTAATTGAGAGAGTGGTGTTAAGGAGCAGCTTCAGGGTTTCCTGGATGGCGCGCCGGCGTTCGGGATCCCTTCCAGTCTGGCTTCCGTGGCTGGGCATGGGGACGGAGACTGTCATAAATTAAGCCGGAATCAAGCAGATCACGGCTCCATTAAGTGCAGCTTGACCCGAGCCGGATCCGGCTGTTGGTATTGTTGTTAGATCTGACCGCCCGCTGGCGCTTTGATATGGTCGACTACCGCGATCTTTTTGGCCTCCACCGCCTGGCAGCCTTCGGGGAGTGGGGCACTGTCCTTCGAAGCGGATTGCCTTCGTTCCTCCGGAAGGATCCGAATCAGCAGAAAAGTGTGGTGTGGGGACCAAGCTACTCGAGCGGTCGCCCACTTCATTAGTAAATTACCTCAGGAGCCGCTATTGTCCCCGCTTGTTATTTAATCATCTACATCGACCCCTCTTACGCTCCAGCTTGGTCACGGAGCTTTGGGCTGATGATCTGTCATCAGTAATGCAGCTGGTAAACACTCAGCCTCATTTCCTTGCTTATTTGATGGAGATGGTCGCCATCGCCCCTGCAGCTCTCCCAGCACTGTTTGGGAGGCAGTTGCTGGTTAGGTTGCAACAGCAAGAGCAGGTTAAAACTCAATCCATTCCGAAGGCGGAGAATCCTTCTGTAAGCCTTGGTCGGGTAGGGGAGAATTTCCAGCCGCCCGGTGTGGGAGGGAGGGGGCCCCTGGCCATGCCCGGCCCCTCAGTCCACGTTCTAACCTGGGGTCCACCGCACGGATTCGATCTCTTTCAATGAGAGACCCAGGTGAAGCCTCATATAACGAGGAGTTGCAAGCGCGTTTTCGGCTATCTTCGACAGGCCGGCTGGCTCCAGCTTCCTCTCCCACGCCAGACCACTGGCCACGGTGATCCATGCAACGGTCACCTCCAGAGTTGGACTATTGTAACTTCGCTTCTACGCATGGGCCTTCTGCCTTGAGGGTGATCCGGAAGTTACAACTGGTCCAGAATGCAGCGAAACCCGTTTGCTCCGCGGGGGAGGCACCGTATTGACCATATTAGGTCAATACTGTGTACGCTTGCACTGGCTCCCCGGGTTGAATTCGGATTGTCTTCAAGGTATGGGTGCTTACGCTTTAAGGCCTTCGCGGCCTGGGACCCTCATACCTCGGGGACGCATTACTCCCATATGTCCCTACCCCAGGCCTCTGCGCGCTCAGCAGGAAGCCCAGTGCTGGTAGTCCCTGGCTCCCTCACATGATAAATTTTAGCCTCCACCTCGGGCTACACCAAGGACTTTTTTACAGCCCTTGGCCCCTGCCTGCAATTGGAACACTCTTCCTCCAGTGCTGTCCGGGCCCTCGCGGGACCATGGTGAGTTCGCGGTGGCCTGCAAGAGGCGAGGATTGTTCCACCGGGCCTTTGGAGAGATGTCCAGCTCGTTGACTGTGCCCCTTCCACCCTCCTATGTTTGGGCCTATTACTATCTATGACTTGTTATGCTTTCCTCCCTCCTGGGAGGAGTCTAATAGGAATTCGCGGCATTGCTTATTGCTTTATTGTTGTGTTTATTATTTTGCTGCATTTTAAATCTAATTTAAATTATTGTACAGTCTATATGTATGCATTTGAAATTTTATGTTGTTAACTTAGCCCAGAGCCGCCGACGCTTTTAGGTGAAGCGGTATATAGACCGATGCTTGATAAATAAATAAATAAATAAATAAATAAATGATTCTGTATATGCTTAAGTATATCTTTCTGTTATATAATATTTACACTATTGCTCCCATTTCTGTTTAAATGCATGTTCAGTTTTTCTATTGATGAAATTAGCCAGTGACTTGCCATGCACTAAGCAGCATTGCTATTTTAATCAAGCATCCGATGTGTGTTCTTCTGTCACACGTTCGACAGAGGGACTTTTCATGCAGGGAACTGTTGTGTCTTCTGGAAAGCCTGATGTTGGCAGATCATGCAACTCACATTTTAATGCATAATTTTATAATCTGCCCTACACGTCAGTTTGCCCTGTGATAGTTACAGCACATGGAAAACTATACCTAGATTTCATTTTACTGCAGATGTTTATCAGCGACAAGTTGTATAGACACTGATAAAGGCTACTCTGATCAGCAGCCTGCTGAATGCAGCAGAAGAAACTGCCAAATTCAATATCTAGTTATTAGGCTAGATCTTAGCAGCTTTTCTACTGATAAAGAGAGAGGAGGGCCCCTTTTAACCCCCAAAAATGGCATGCTGGGGAACACAGGATCTACATGGAGGAGAGTTGGGGGAGATTGAGAGGACAATCTTGTTGGATTCAACCCATTGTAAATATTTTTGGGGGGTTTCACCATGTGCCTTTCAAACAAGGATACATTTTTAACAATGCAAAATAAATTTTCAGCAATTGAATCAACAAACGTGTGACACAAATGAATCATACATGAAATAAGTCAGTAGCTCAAGAAAGATTGTTCTTGGAATACATACATACATAGTTTATCTACGGTCATTGACCAGCAAGATCCAAAAGAATTAAAATCATAAAATTTTAGAGATATTACAAATATACAGATTAAAACAGTTAACAAAATACAGATAATAGACCTCAGGAGCTCAGAACATCAGCTCAAGATAATGAGTGGAAGGTCAGTCTAATAATAATTAATAATAAGGATTAGCTGGCAGAGCCAGTGGAGTGCTCTGTCCGGACCTTCCTGAGTTTTACTTGATATCCAAGGCAGAGCTTGGCAAGCAGAATACATTAAGATTTTTATTGAGGTATCCTGAAGTAAGCGAGTATTTTTAACCTTTTCTTTCTTAGCCAAAGGAGTGTTTGTCTGGTCAAAGGACAGAAACATACAACGTATCTCATCATAGTATGAGCTCTTGAAATATTATTGGTCCCATTAACAGGTCCTCCCAAAAGAACCCAAACACAGTCAAAACATTTTGACATTTTGGTATGGATGGACAAGGAGAAGAACAGAGAGTCGCAAAGCTCATAGATTTCTACCAGAGGAGGAAAAAACCCTGTTAATATTAATTAAATTGTCAACATACAATCTATCAAGCCAAATGAAAGATTTGAATCTGGGCTCAAAAGTGTCTGGGGAAAAGGACAGAGGGGCATTAACATAGCAATGACTATGTGGTCATTTTAAAACTGGACTTCTGTTGCATATTTTTTGCAAAGTCTCCTACAGGAGAGAAAGGTGGGATATAAATCCAAACTCTTCTTCTTCTTCTTCTTCTTCTTCTTCTTCTTCTTCTTCTTCTTCTTCTTCTTCTTCTTCTTCTTCTTCTTCTTCTTCTTCTTCTTCTTCTTCTTCTTCTAAGTGACACACTGAAGTCATAGCACCAACAGACTTTTGAGCCAAATAAGGAAATATTTGGAAACTCAAAGTGCAGTCCTATGCAGAATTATTCCAGTCTAAATTCATTGAGATCAATGAACATTGACTAAATTCATTCTGAGTAGGATTGCACTGCACTTCACCAACACATGGCAAACTACCCCTGTCTGCTTCTCTTGTCCAGTATTCCTGCCTCTAACCATCCAGCCTGAGCTGGAGGTGAACATGTGTACAGATTGCCTGAGCATTTCCTGGCCTTATGAAGTAAATTGAGTGCAATCTGTACATGCATATTTGATTTGAACATTAATTTACGTCCAGGGGCATTTGCTGGGTAGGAGGATGGAGCAGAAAACAAATTTGGAGTTTTGTGCTGAAGTTCATGAAGTTTTGAAGGAGCCAAAAATGACAATTTGTAAGACTTGAGAAATGGTATAAAGGAGGTTTGCACTCCCCTACGAAGTGTGCCTGAACTCATGCAATGCCAAAGTTAGATGAAAGCAGTAACCAGATTTCTGCTGAGGTGATTATACTTAAGCCTTCCATAACTTTCAGAACCATCCCCCCCCCCCCCGAAAATATTTGTTCCATGCATTAAATTTGTATGTATTGTCTCTGTTATCTCAGCTCAAGACAGATGAAGTTATTGACTAGGCTGCACTCTTTACCATTTTTGTTCCCTCTAACACTTATTAAGTAAGTGAGAAAATATAATTGGAATTTTCTTTTGTTTTGTTTTCTAAAATTTCCCACGGTATAGTAATGAGAGGATTTTAATGTGGCTGTAATGTTGTCATTGGGGAGATTGAACTGGAAAGGCATCATGGAATGTTGTATTGGTGAGGTTTCTCCCTGCCACTTGGGTGGTTTTTGTGAGATAACGATTTGGAAGAATATTGAAGAAATGAAATTACAGAAGACATATCTGTGTTTCAAAATTAAGATTTCAACAAGGTCTGAAGAGAGACACCGATTGTGTGACATAGTGGGTAGAATATCTGATTCGGTTCTGGCAGACTTTCAGTGCAATCCTAGGCAGAGTTACTCCAATCTAAGTCCAGTCAAATGAATGGACTTAGGCTGAAATCTCTTTAGAATTGCACTGTTGACTTTGAATGCTTATTTTTATTTTAGAAAGCTTGTGGGGTGCCTATCATGCTAGCCTCTTTATCTCTTGTCCTAACCTACTTAATGGAGTTGTTGTTGGTGATACAAGAACTACACAATCTACCCTGAGCTGCTTATAGGAAGGTTAAAATGCAAATGTACAAGATAGACGATGGACAGACAGACAGCTAGATGTAGAACAACAACAGTGGTCTATTGTCATGGTCCAGCTGCCATGAGACAATAGAATAGTAGCATAAAATCACAGAGTGTGAGTGAATTTTTTTTGTTTATATATTTACTCATTTAATTTATAATCTCTTTTTCCTTCCCAATTCGGACACAAGTGCCTTGCATCATTCATCTTTGTTTCACATCATCCTCACAACAACCCTGTGAAATAGGTTAAGTTGACAGAATGTGACTGGCCTCAGGTCACCCAGCAAGGTTCTGCAGCAGAGTGGGAATTCCATCTCCGGTATCCTAGATCCCAGTTAGACACTCTAACTATTACTTCAGTGCAGGAAATATAAAGCTGAATAATCTCAGTGGATGGCTGATGACTCCCTTCCCTCCACAAGGTCATTGGTTCTATTTCAAATTGCTCCCAGTAGGAAGTTTCTTCTACTGCTCAATCTGCTAATCTATGAGATTGTCAACTTGACTGCATTAATGAACCAGACCAAATGACTGACGTTATAAGAAAGCAAGAGCTGCATGAGTTGCTCTTTAGTGGTATGTTTAGATCAATTAACAAAAACATTGTATTGAAATGAAGAAAGAAAGAAGGGCCATTTCCTTACAAGACGGTGACCATCGAAGGTGCCTCCCACGCGCTGGGAAAGAGATTCTGCCGGTGATGGCTGAAGCTTTCGCGTTGCGTATGCAGGCATGCGGGTGGCCTCTGGAAAAAGGCACGAGCAGATGGCAGGAAGTGACTGCCCGCATGGTGCGCCTCTTCCCCAGCTTCCATTTCCCATTTACCTTGCGTTAATTCGCCGTCCTGCGAGGAACCTCCCTCAACCCATACGCTGCCCTCCGACCTCCAGGGTCCGGGGAGTGACAGCGGAAGGAGGAACTTAGGGAGGCAGAACAGCAGGAGGCTGGCAATGATACATGAGGGCAAGCAAACCTGCTGTTCGGCAGATCTGGATTCGCGCAGCTCTTCCGGGAAGGCGGCTTCCCCTCAACAACAACCCTTTAAAGGGGTTGTTGTTTAGAAGCCCAACCTGGATACGCCTCTGGGAGGGGAGGCGCGCAGTCGAAGGTGCGGCGGCACTTTCGCTGCGCGCTTATAATGCTGACGGTGGCCTGCAGCGCCTGTCAATGCGAGCGGTGGCCTGCAGCATGCAATGCCCGAGCAGCTGGACTGGGGTCTGCGGCGTTTTACTCTTGCCCCCAGGCGTCGTTTTGGACCCCACGTCGCGAGGAGAAAGGGCCGAGGAGTTTGGATTTATACCACACCTTCCTCTCCTGCAAGGAGACTCAAGGCAACTTACAAACTCCTTTTCCTTCCTCTTCCCACCACAGATACTTTATGAGGTAGGTGAGGCTGAGAGAGTTTTGAACAGATTGTGACTAACGCAAGGTCACCCAGCAGGAATGTACAAGTGGGGAAACAAATCTGCTTTACCAGGAAAAAGTCCACCACTCATGTAGAGGAGTGGGTTCTCCAGATTAGAGTTTACCTGCTCTTAGCTACTGCATCACACTGACAAAATATTTTGGGTGGATAGATGCATAGCACTACACTTTTCCCCAAAAAACCTAAATTATGTGTCTCATCCTTAACTGTCCCAAAGATGGGGACGAATATTGTGGGATACCAGTGACTCCAGCAATGTTGACCAATAAACATCTACGTCAACTATTCACATATCAGAAGAATACGATTAAGCTTTATCCCAGTAGGATACATTAAACTTTACACACACACACACACACATGTGCACACACACACACACGCATAATATGAGAATCAAGGGTATTTTTTAACTTATTCCCACCTTCTCTGAAAGGTTATATTTCTCTGTAGCCAAACATTTGCTTCAGTCTCTTCAGTCATGGTTATGTGTACCATCTGAATTTGCAAGCAGTTAATTAATCAGAGATTGAACTGGATTAATTTTCAGATCATCAGCAGATTTCACACTGCCACTCTGTGTGTTAAAGGTGTTCCACTCAAACACGAGATAAGCATATACAAAATGGTTATCAACATCTGTCAAATGAAGGAGCAGAGAAACAAATGGTTTGCTTCAAAACACACACAAATACACACACACACAGAGCTCCATCTTGTCATTGAAGGAAAAAATCTGAATCACTTTCAAATCAGCAAATCTTGTCAAAATACTTTGTGAAAATTGCACATCTTATCTACACTGTATCCTCATAGTTAGTAAACAAATCCATTAATATGGCTACAGAATGTCAATCACAGACACTGCCTATTAAAGGAGGTAAGGGAAAAAAACACAGACAATTATTTGGAAAAGGATTTCAAAGGATATGAGCACAGTTCATTGCAGAGCCTGATTAAAGAATATTATTGCCCATGGATTGACCTTTTTAACAGTGAAAGTCTTTCAGATAATCCAAGACTTATCCCTCATTTAGGATTGATTGAAGTTTTAATAGCTGAATTCAGTCCCTTTTGGGGGGGAGGTATTTAGAACTAATAATCTCTTTATTTATTCTCTCTTTTTTTGAAATCTGGGTTTATTACACATTTAAATTTATTGCACCACTGTCTCTTGATAGCTAATTTGTATTTCATATCAGATTTGTTTCCTGGAGAGTGCAGAATTGCTTTTAGGAGACACTGATGGTTACTGTAAAGAGCTGTGCTTAAACTAAAAGGTACAGAATGCAATTATTTGTTCCCTAATAATAATTTCCTATACATCCCAATGTAAAAAAATCCCTCTTTGCTATCCTTTCTCTTTGTTAAATCCTGAAGGAAATGAACTTTGCCTACCCATCGAGTTTTGGTTGAATGGGATTTTCTTCATTAATAGTTGGTCTGCATCTGATTCTTTACTTTTGATTACCCTATTTACAGGGTTACCTGTGGAGTGGCCATAAATCTATCCTTCGCTTCTTCTTTTTTACCCCACATGCAAATTGTTTGCCAATAGGAGCTATTCCTCCACCAACCTCTCTTCATGCTAGTAAATATTAGCTTTTCAAAATGGTGACATTTTGGGTTGTCATCTACTGGCTGACACCTGGCAGAAGACTGGGGGATGGGGACTTGGGCATCATGGTTACTTCACTAGCATGAGGTCAGTTCTGGGCTAAACTGGGAAGTAATGCCATATCACTCTAAAATTCAGCGGAATCTATGTGGACTTCTTCTGCATCCTACAATGGTGTGATGTCACTTCCGGGCTCATCTCAAAAATGGTGTCATGCCATCAATCCAACAGAAATATATGCTGTATCTCCCCCCCCCCCATTTTTTTTCTCAGTGGGAGGAAAACTGGTCTTTTGAGCAGCTAAGATTCTCATATTTATGTCTGCGTAGCTACAAAGATAGCTCATTGATTTTTTTAAAAAAAAATAATGCTGGAATCAGCAGGACCAGCTTATTCCAACTATGTACTTTTGGGGCTGAAAAGGTGCCCAGTATTGGAGACTGCAGAGCAAACATCCTGGGGCAACCTTCAGCAAATTGTGGCAGGGAGAATCCCTTCAGTTGCGCACAAAATGTTGGGCTGGTGGTGAAACTGTCCAGAGAGCAAAGTGGTCAGGTGGATAACTGCCTCTGTTCCCCTCTGACATCTTTGCTGTCTGGAAAGCACACCAGCTGCTTCTTTTTAAGACATCCCCCAGATGTCTTATTTTGGGTGTGCGTAGTGAAAAGAAGCAGTCAACTCTTTTAAAGACATCCCACAAGCATCTTTTTTGTACTGTGCAGAATGGACTTCCTTCTGCCCTAGGAATAGGAGAAGTATCAGGGAAGTGTATCATCTGAAAAAGGCCATAATATGTTGCACTTAAGAAACAAACTTCAACGGTAAGGAAACCTGAATGCAATGACTAAATATGTAATGAATAGACACTAAAATATTCACTTTGTAGAGCGAGCCCATTGACATGGGATCCATTAATTGTCTACCTTTGATTTTTTGATGATCTCTAATTGGGTGCAGATGATAAGTCAATGGCAGGAGCACTAGAGAAAAGTAGAACTCTGAAATTAGGAGCTGATTAGAAGAGCCAGCTCCTTTCGCCAGAGATTTTTGGTCTAATTGTCTGCTCATACTATCAAGAGTTTGCTTATAATTGTTTCAAACTAGCACAGGTGCAGTGTGAATCTGATCATCCATCAGTGATCTCATCTCAAGTAATGGGAAACTAAGTTATGTTTGATACCCACTTTTACTAGCTCGCTATTTAAAATCAGCTAGCACAACCCCGTGGCCATCTATCTGAATTGAAAATGGAAGATGCTTTCACACACACTGAATAATGCACTTTCAATGCACTTCAGCACTTGTTTTCAAGTATCACACAGGAAATCTAATTGCAAAGTGTATGGAAGCTGGTTTGAAAGTACATAATGAAAAGTTGGTTTGAAAGTATGTCCGGGCCAGCCGGGAGGCTGCACCTTCCCACTTGGCAATGAGTGTGCTGGCACACGTGGGCATTAGGGTGCAGCACGCTTCCTATATTAGGCAGCATGCGGTCGCCCCGGCCTTTTTCGACGCCTGGAAGCGAACTGACCCACCAGCCCTCCTGCAAGGGATGGGACTCTAGTTTTTTCATCGTCGCAGCCCTAGTGGGGGGCGGTTTGGGCAGAGAAGCGCATCTTTTGGGGGGGCAAGCTTGCATGCTTGGGGCGGGGTGGGGCGGGGCGGGCTCAGGGCGCATGCTGCAAAGGGCTCTGAAGGCAAGCCCGACCCCCCAACAGTGTGGGGGCCATGAAGAATGGGGCCCAGTACCACGTGGCCCAGTACCTCTGTCACGTGGCCCAGTACCTCTGTCCTCCCCTATAAGAATTGGGTTGAAGCCGGGATCAGCCAGGGATGCTGACCGGCAGATAAGATGTGCTCCTCTTGCTCATCCAGCTTTGGTATAATAATGATATTAATAATAAAGGGCTGCAGCCCATTTTCAATCCAAGCCGTGTCTGTAGTTATTACAAAGAAGCCTCTGCACACCTGGCCGCAAAATCATTTAAATGACGGAGATCAATTATCTATAAACCAAAAACTAGCAAGGAAAAAAGTTAGTCAATTGCATATAACATCATCAATTATGAAATACAGTTTCAAAGGCACACACTTACTAGAGAGTTGTATAAAATTACATTAACTGGAGGAGACAGGGATCAAACCAGACATCCAGGCAAAGCAGATGCTTTACCACTAAGCCACATCCCCTCCTCCCAAATGCCTGCACTGATTGTCGCCATTCTGTGAGGGACCTTTCCCTCCATAGCTATCCTCACAATGACATCACAGCCGTTTAAGCCAGTAAAGATGGCAGCCGTTGACTTTTATTTATTTCTTGGATACATTGTTTGTCAAGTTGAACTACACTGTGCATATATGCTTCCTGTTTCCACGTGTACAATATTTTCAGTTACGATAGCTATGCTCACACACACTCACTTTATATCAAAGAGTTGCCTGCAATATACTCACTTAATGAGATTTTTATTGCCACATTTAAATCATTGGCCTTTGCATTTAAAATTGAGTGCCTGAATAAATGTGATCGCAAAGTCATTTTTCTTCCAAGCAATTATAGGACTTTTTTCTCTGTTCAATGGGGAAAAAAAGAACAAAAATTTAATCCTTCAAGAAGCACAAAAATCTCTATCTATATATTTGTACTGCAGCCTGATTCCAAAGAACATCCATGGTTAACTGCTTCTCAATTCTGCTCGTGTAACCCCTGTGTCAGAATGGGATGACCCAGAAAGGGGTGGAGTCTGAAATGAAGTAGAATGCTGCAGAACTCATGAGGTTGGAGGAAGCGAGACTACCAGGCTGGGACCTTGATTGATTTTATTAAGCCCTTAACACCTTGTTTAAGGTAACTGCAATGTTGTGGGGAACTAGTGGGAAGGGAGTTTATTTTTTTGCTATATTGTAAATGTTAGCATTTATTGTTTCAGGGTTTTTGTGTATGTAAATGGTGAGAGTTTTCTGGGAACCTTCATCATCTTGAAGCCCATTCACCAAGCCTCAGAAGTCTTCAAAACCAACCACCAGCAAAGAAGAATTGGACTTGGCAATATCAGTAGACTGTAAATAAGGACTTGAAAATGCAAACTTAACAGGACTGCAAAGTGTAAATGTTAAATGTTTTAATAGTGTTATTTGTTAAGTAAAGTAAACTGTTTTGTTTAAATTTGGTTCTTTGCAACTCCTTCCAAGTACTGCCCCACAGAACCCACAAGCTGAGGTTACACTCGCACAACAATCCTGTAGGGGAGATTGGGCTGAGATAGTGTCTGGTCTAAAGTCACCTACAGTGGTGGTGGAAAGTTCCATCAAGTTGCAGTAACCTCATCAATGACCCCATAGTGTTTCCAGTGCAAGAGACAGATAGAATCAGTTTGTTATTTCCTGCCCAAGAATGGCAGCCCTGAACTTCTTGGTGGTCATCCATAATATTCATATGCTGATTACCCACTGGGCAGCTGCCATCATTGTCAGCTGGAATGCAACGGGGCAAGAAATCTTGGTACATTAGAAGCCGAAGCACATTGAGGCAAAAAATCTTGACCCCATGCACTTCCTCCCTGCTGTGCACCAAGAGAGGAAGCACATTACAGGAAGATTTTTTGCCCAAGGCACTTCCTCTTGCCTCACCTGTGCTTTTTGCTTTCCCCTTGGAAAGCAAGAGCACTTCTGAAGTGACTTTTGCACCACAACAAAGGCCGTTTCCGCACGGAGGCAGAAGCGACTGGGTCACGCCGACCCAATGACGCTGGGACGACAGTGCTGCGGAGCGCCGTTGCCCAGCCGATCCGGCATGTCCCCAGGCCTCCGGCACGTCGCCGAGGCCTGAGGACACGCCCCCCGGCCCTGCGCGCCTGCTCCTGCGTTGCAGGGCAGGGGGGCATGCCCCAGGCCTCGGTGACATGCTGGAGGCCCGGGGATGAGGTAAGTGCAGGGAGGGAGTGGGGGAGGGGAAGCGCTGGGAAGCCGCTGCCGTTCACACGGGGAAGCATGGTTTGGCTTGGCGCCGGTCAGGCGGAGCGAGGGTGGCGCGGCTGCGAAGCAGCTGCGCCCCCTGTGCGAATGGCACCCGTGCGGAATGGCACCCGTGCGGAAACGGCCAGAGCAAGGGTGGGTTGATCTATTCTAGCTGGAGGTAATCAGCCATAGGGCAATGTAATTAAAAAGAGGAGGTTTATTGGGAGGGGGGGTGCTGATATTTTTCTTCTCCATTATTCCATATGAAGGATATTGTGGGGGGGGGGGCATTGAAGGAGCTGTTTAGAGCTACTAGTGCTAAAATTGCAGCAGATGTGTTGGTGTCTGTTCTTTAAATAACCCCCAGATTTCAGGTGAAATGGACCAAGAGATCTGATTCTATTGCTCCCTGAACGTGGTGCCTCCAGCCATCCTTTCTTAATTTCTACTGGGAAAATATATACATTTTTAAAATTAAAAATAAAAACCTAAGGGTCACTGCCAATGTACAACCGAGAATAGCTCAAGCCAAACCAAATGGGAAAGCTGTTGCAAGCCTGGCAAATGCAAAATCCTGGATCCCCGCCAATGTGCAACCCAATAAAAAAATCTACAGCAATATAAAACCTGAGCATCTCAACCAATGTACAAGCTGAGAATCCAGTCCAAAAGGCAAACCTGACACAAAGCAGCAACTGCAAAGAACACAGCTTTACAAAATCAACACCACCACCAACAAAACCAATTTAAAGGGTATCATCTAACATAAATCAACCTGGCAAGGACAATCTGGGGGAAGGAAGGAAGGAAGGAAGGAAGGAAGGAAGGAAGGAAGGAAGGAAGGAAGGAAGGAAGGAAGGAAGGAAGGAAGGAAGGAAGGAAGGAAGGAAGGAAGGAAGGAAGGAAGGAAGGAAGGAAGGAAGGTAGGTAGGTAGGTAGGTAGGTAGGTAGGTAGGTAGGTAGGTAGGTAGGTAGGTAGGTAGGTAGGTAGGTAGGTAGGTGGGGAACAGTCCTGGGAACCTTCAAATACTGATTTCTGATACTCCTGGTTAATGTCAAATATTTTCAGGATTTTTAAGGATCCATTTACCAGTATCCTGGAAAATTCTGGATAACTTTTGGAGACCTGGATATATTTTTAAAATACCTGTAAATTTCAGGTACATATTCAACTTGATTATATCTCAGTTCACATCCCTAATTTCCCATCCAAGTACTAACCAGGGATGAGCATTCTTATCTTCTGAGATCTGCTGTGATCTGGGTAGCCTGGCCTATCCAGGTCAGGACATTTTTTAAATAGAAGAGGTTTTTTTTCCTATTTATAGAAGCCCTATCATTTAAAATGACAAGCTTTCTGTAAATAGACATGCGGACTAGATGAAATAGCCCACTTCAGTTCTTGCAGTGCTGACATCAAGGGAGATAATGATATACATGATCCTCTCGATACGAGTGGTTACCATTTTGTGTGAGTATTTCCCAGCTTCAGCCTGTGAGAATGGGAATAGAGCTTGTGAAATTGTGTGGAATCCTTCTCTGTCTTCCTTTTGAGGCAATTTAATGACAGTGTCGAACATGCCACACCTTTTCTTGATACATTCTGATGAGATTTATTAACATCCTCATTTGCTTGTCTTCATATTCTCCCCGTGTTTTGGCAAGAATGAGCTACTGAGCTGGCATTGTTATGTCATCTGAGGATCCAGTTTAATCCTGAGAACAGCTACAGACTTCGAAGCCCAGTGACTTCAGTGTTCACCGAAGGAGATAAATCTGTTTAGAATTGCAGTGTTAATGTTGACACTCACTTTAGGGAAGACCACTGGGTTTTTAATTTGCTGGTGCTGCTGCTGCTGCTGATTTGCTTCTTTAAGAAAATATAGCCTCACTTTAAGGTGAAAGAAGACACCCAGGGTTGTACAGCAGCTCGGTAATAACTGCATTTGGATATGCCTCATTAGATAATTTATGAATCTCTAAACCTATTTACGATTGCCATCAGCAGTAATTCATCTGATTCGCTTCAGCAAGAACTTATTATATTTGCTGAAGCCTGTTTACCAAACTTTCTTTCTGCATTTTTTCTCCCTCTTTAAATAAAGCCAGAGTTCTTTTTTTTTTTTAGAAGGAAGTTGGGTAATTACTTTTTTAAAAAAATAGCTTCAGATTGAATTAATTAGTCAGGATTATGTTAAATTTGAAACACTCCATTGACCTGTTTCTTTCTCGTATGGCTAAAGTTGCATTTCTCTGTTCTGATATTTACTTTTTTTTTCTTTACAACCAGGACAATAAGGAAACCTCACACATTAAGATGAATTATATTTACTGCAGCTGTTCTTGTCCTGTTTTAAGTATGTTTCACCAATTCCTCTTTTGGGGTTTTCTTCTAAATGCCTCCAATAGTTTGCCAAATAGTTTGTTATTTTTCTTTATGTAGCAGCTTGGCATGATCTTGTCAGATCTATGAAACTGAGGCTCATTCCGCACATGCAGAATAATGCACTTTCAAAGTGCTTTCAGTGCTCTTTGAAGCTGTGCGGAATGGCAAAATTCACTTGCAAACAGTTGTGAAAGTGGTTTGAAAATGCATTATTTTGCGTGTGCGGAAGGGGCCTGAACATGGTCAGCCACAGTCAGTACTTGGATGGGAGACCACCAAGCCTGGGACTGCTATGCAGAAGAAGCCAATGGATAACCACCTCTGCTCATTTCTTGCCTTGAAAAACCTGCAATCCTTGAAAAACTCGTGGCAGGAATGTGTCAGCACACAATTATTACATTTGTTTATGTAGTTCATGATGGCTTCTTCACTTTTCACTGCTGGGTTTCCTAGATTTATTTCCATAGCATATATGTACATAGTACGTATTATTATGCACAATTTACATATTATATGTACATATACAGTGTATGTTATTTATAGATTACATGTATGTCAATAAGGCTGAAAATGTGTCCATTTAATGAGGGAAATAGTTGGAAGGAAGCGGAAAATTGCATGAAAAAAAAAGAATCCCAAGATCAAGTTGCATATGGGAAAAGTGAGAGCAGAATTGTGAATTGGAATCAAAAGTAGTAAGGGAGGACACATTCAAAATCACCCTGAACTTGGGCAACTTTCAGCAACAACCTAAAACTTTACAAAACTCCTTGGAAGATTTTTTACTGTTCTCATCTGGACTCTTTTTTTTCCTTATCTTGAAATTACACAAATGTATTCAGGCAATTCCAAATTCTGTTTCAGTTTCGCTTCGCCTGAAGCACTGAACTTGAACATAAGCCAGTTTCAAGCAAGGGACGCTCCCTGTGATATGGACTGGCTGTGGAGAAACCCCACTGCAATTTCTGTGGCTGCTTAAAAGATGGAAACGACTGTTGGTGGCTTCCACAGTCACACAGAGCATTTTCCAGTCCTCTCAATTGTATGAACTGCATCTTCATAAGATAAGGAGCCCAATCTAAAGGCGGGGTAAAGGGGTGGCCAGGGATGGTGCCACAGTACCACCTCCAAAGAGGCAATCAGTGGTTCCAAGGGAGAAGGAGAAAACCTTTTTATCTCCCAAGGAATCCTATTACCAGGAATGACTTAAGTCACCCTTTTTGGTGATGTAAGTCTGTGCCACAAAAAGGGGGCATCCCTGGCCTGAAATTGCACTGGGAGTTGACTAGTTGGCTCCAATCCTGGGAACGTCACCACATCACCTCCAACCACACTGGCATAGGATCCTGATGTGGAGGGGTGTCAGCACACATGGTATCTTTCTGAAGATTCGTGGTGGAGCACCTTATTCCAGATGCTGGACTGGTTGGCCTTCTATCAAGTCTCCCGCCAGCATGGCCAATTGACCATGCTGGCGGGGGCTGATGGGAATTGTAGTCCATAACATCTGGAGTGCCAAAGGTTCACCACCACTGTTCTAGGTTCAACTCCTGCACAGTTATGCAGTGCCCTATCACCACAAAATAGCTCCCTCCCCACCAGTGTACTTGCCACACAGCACCTGTGTTGATACAACCTCATGCCATTTCCAAAGCTCAATTCCCACCACCCCAATTTCAGTGGTACTCTTAGAGAAGTGATGAAATCTCTGACAGTGACTGCTGGATGTGCTCTTATATCAGAGCAAGAAGGACTGGAAGGGATGAACCCGGAGTCAAGAGTCAGCAAATGCCATTGTAAAAGCTTATTATTGCATGCCCTTTGAAGTGTACAAATCTTTGTTGTTGTGTGTCATAATGAAAAACAGACACATGATACACAATGTGCCAAAATTAAGTGATTTATCATGGAGCAGAGAATGAGTTTCAGAACTCTTTGTAGAGGCGATTCTCCAGAACCTCTGAGCATCTAGACCACACTGGTTAGTCAACCCCTCCCCGACTTCAAATACATTTTCTTTCCTTTGCCCTTTGCTCTAGGTTGTCACTAACTGTCAAGAGTACGCTGACCCACCCACTTGGCTTTTGTGACTCCCAGTGGGGTCCTGACCTGCCACTCGAGACTCGCAGACCTAAAGGAGGAAAACCCATTAACTCTGCTGAGCCACTGAATGCCCCTGACAGCCATTTTCTTTAATGCACATTTTCCTAAGTAAATGGAAAAACTATCAGAGTGACAAAAAGGGAGTCCCTGGAGAGGGTAGCAGCACTAAAGATGGGGGAATCGTACACAACTGCTCCAAAGCAGCACTTTCAATGGCATTCAGGTAGGAGAAAAGAAGAGACATCTTTCAGATTATAAGAAACCGGTCCTTTCCCTGTCTGATGCAAAGCTGTCAACTTCAATCACAATATTATTTATCTGGGAGTAGGAGGAAGGGTTTCAATGACACAATATTTATAGTGATGGAGAAGAGAGTCACATTTATTCCTCATTATCGCTTACTATGTTGGTCATTTCAGTTTTACTGTATAATGCCAAGAGGTTCCAAGTTGCACAGATAACACATGCAGCAATTTATGGTGTTGTTTCTGTTGTATCTGTTTCATGTGCAGGGTGAGGAAAGAAGAGAAAATACATGTTGGAATGTCCCTCTTCCCAATATATTAAAAATCTACCTGCAACACAAATTGAGCATGTCTATGAAGTTTATGGTTTATTAAAATAGCATTCATGGCATTTACATCTGTTGGCCTCTTCTGACTGGGCCATTTAGAGATCTATGCTCCATACTGCTAACATGAGTACTAAAAATTGTTCACCGCTGGCAGAAAGATTTTCCCTTTTAGTGAGAGAGCCAATGTGATGTAGTGGTTAAGAGAAGTGGACTCGAATCTGGAGAACCGGGTTTGATTCCCCACTCCTTCAAATGAAACCTGTTGGGTTCCCTTGGGCCAGTTACAGTTTTCTCTGAACTCTCTCAGCCTGACCTACCTTACAAGGTATCTGTTGTAGGGAAAGAAAGGGAAAGGAGTCTGTAAGTTGCTTTGAGAGAGAAAAGATGGGTTATAAAACCAAACTCTTCTCTTCCTCTTCTAGTTGGTTGATAGTAATATGGGGTGGGGGGGATTTTATTGCTAAGGCACCACTGCTAGATAGTTTTAAGATGAATTAGGCATTAATTGTTTTAATGGACATATGTAGGTTTTATGATTATACTATTAATTATATATGAATGTATATTATTATTGTTGTTGCTGTTAGCTACCCTGAGTTTGACTTTGATGGGAAAGGGTGATATAGAAATTATTATTGTTGTTGTTCTTATTATATTCCAGATTATGTCATTTGCAAGGGATTTTGGGTAGCTTGCAACACACACACAGCATGAGAACTCCCCAGAACTAATCCTCTCCATGTCTGAAGTCATGACAAAGGACTGAAAAATTAAGATGCCAAACAAGACCATGGAAGAGGCTGCAGTTGAGCTGAAAAGGAAATCCACATGTTGAGATAGAACATGATTAAAAACAGAACAGCCCAATATTCCACTGAGTATTTTCTTAAGAGAGCTAACTTGGTGTAGTAGTTAAGAGTTGTGAACTCTAATCTGGAAAATCAGGTTTGTTTCCCCACTCCTGCACATGAAGCCTGCTTGGGTGACCTTGGGCTAGCCCAGGGGTCTTCAACCTGTGGCTCTCCAGATGTTCATGGACTACAAATCCCATCAGCCCCTGCCAGCATGGCCAATTGGGGCTGATGGGAATTGTAGTCCATGAACATCTGGAGAGCCACAGGTTGCAGACCCCTGGGCTAGTCACAGTTCTCTCAGAACTCTCTAACCCCACCAATCTCATAATGTTTCTGTTGTGGGGAGAAGAAGGGAATTGTAAGCCACTTTGAGACTCCTTATGGCAGAGAAAAGCAATGTATAAAAACCTGCTTCAGTTCAAAAGCCCACCTAAACAGCAATGCTTACAACAATATTGTGTGACCACATGTAGGGGAGTGTGTTAGGTTTCTTAGTAGCAAGATTTGTTTTCTGTTGCTGCCTAAGTCTGGCAGCCCCAGAGCAAGGCTCTTTTGATCCGGCCCAATATCTGCTATCCGTCAGCATAAATTGGGTACACTTTTAATGAAATAAATAACACAGCAGTTGTTCCCTTTTCTCCGGAATAGGAAACAACTGAACACCCCCCACCCCAAAGAAATGTTCTAAAATATTTCTCGACAGCCATCATGAAGAATAGAGCACACTACATAACTGTGGAGGATTTTAGCTGCAGTCCTAAACCTAGCTGGAAGTTAACTTCCTCTAAAATCAATAGGACTTTTGACTTTTAACAAAAAATCATTAAGGTCAGACTGCCGATGAGCAGGGCAGGAGGCTTTGAAAATAAAGATTTTCTTATGTGTGTATATAAGGAGTGTCACATGACAAAGTGCCACCTTACGGGGTCAGAGATGTGGTACCCCAGATCATTGTTTTGCATGAGACCTCTCTGTTTATTAAGCACGGTGTGGCAGCTGTAGCAGCGGAAGGCTACCTGGATGAGTTGGAAGTATCGGGGCCAAGCAGACTTTGATAGAGGTCAGGTAAAGTCAAAGTCTCTTTTACTGATTGTGCCTTTGGAGACAAGTTTAGGTTCCTGCTGATTATTTTGTTTGATGCGGCCAGTTGTCCACTGGATAAAAAAGCAGACAGAGATGCCCCAAAATTCATTTCACAGGTGACTAACCAATTATCAGAAAATATTAACTTTTTGGTCTGTTGTGGCTTTGGCACTCCTTTATCAGTTTTTGAGCCTCACCAATTATTCTGTAACCTGTTCTAAGCTCACATATTGATCTTTTTTCTTTACCTTCGTCCTGACAGCTTATTTTTTTCAGGGCTACAGAGACATGCTGGGGAAACACGATGCACTTGTATCAAGTGTGTTTCTAATTCATAGACGACAATGTCAGTGGCAGAGAACTGTGTGGATGTAATCAATGCTGAAGGCAAACATCAAATGTGTTGGCAGGCCATAACACATCTCCTACAAAATTAAAAGCATACATCTCCTGCAAAATTATATGAAAGAGAGGAGAAAAACCGGGGGCATTTCTTCCCAGTATTAAATGTACTTTTTTTCAGCCGGATGCATCGGTGCAAACTTCAGAAAGACTTTAAAAGCCAATGATCGAATCCTTACATTTGGATTCCACTGTTTGCTTTAAGAAAATAAAAGAACCCCAGAATGAGATACGAAGTCCTGAACCAGCAGTGGGGAAAATCTAGAAGAGGCAGGAGAGATGGAATTTGAAATTACCCTCGTTCCCTAGAGTACTTAGTTCATTAAGGGAATACTAAACTACAATTACTGCTTTTACCACTGGACCCTAGAAAATGAGAGAGAACTCTTTGCCACTGTGAATGCAGAAAGAAAACAACTACAAGGGCACAAAGAAGAGGAAGAAGTGTTTACGCTGAAATGTTGCCTAGATTGAAATTCACGCTGCATTTAGGATATTATTCTCTGGCCAGCAGGGGTATTTCCAGGCTTAAAATCTGGTCTAGACTTTGACATTGGAGGCACAATTCTGGAAGTGATGTCATAATGTCAGTGACATTGAGGGAGATGCTCTGGAATTTGGGCAAACTCTGTGGTAAAAACAGCTTCTACCATTGAGGTTTTGCCCCAATATTAGTGTCTCCATCAACATTGCCAGCATGATGATGCCGCTTCACATCAGCAATGTCAAGGCCTAGGCTTCATTGTAAGCCTGGTCAGACCCCTTCACCCTCCCCCCCTTGGTTGCCAAGGGATACCTGACAACCCTAACCATATTTCCTGTTCCTTAAAGCATACTGAACAGCAGCTATGGTTACAAGTATTTGATGTTGTGTTGATAACTAAATAAATGCTAAGTTTATAAGGCATGGTTTAGTTAGCATAAGCCTGACCAGATCAGGTTTTGCCAAGTAAAATGCAGTACAACATCCAAATATTATGGGTTTCTAGGGACATGAAAGTCTCCTTTTCTTGAAATCTCAGACATACACCAAAACAAGAGGACTACCAAGTCCTGGTGGACTATCATAGAGGGCTAATTTGCTGATCTCTGGCTAATGGCCTACATATTACGCAGGGGTTCCAGTCTGACAATGCCCTCAGCAAGCTCTGGGAATTCATTATCTGTTATTTACCTAGAAATCAAGTCAGGGATCAAAGCGATGACACAGAACTCTAAATTATTCCTCATAGCACAGAGAGAACATTATCAACAATGACAGTTCAAACTCTGGGGCACTGGAGCAAAGAACTCTTGGGGCATGCTCAGTAAGCTTCATGGACTTCAGCTCTCGGCTAAAAGGGCAATGGGCAGATGAAGTGGATGATGAAAACTCAAGCAATGACCTATAGCAACCTCACCCTACAGCACTTCACGACAGAATCATGAGGACAAAGGCCTGTGGGGCAGAGCTTCAAAACAGTATAGCATCAGGAATGAGACTTTTAAGGACATGAGCGATTTCAGGAGCTGGGAAATTGAGCCATCCTGTCTTCATTCTAGATACTTCCTTGAACCCCACAAGTACTATTCGCATTTCAAATAATGAGATGCCCAATTGTAAGGGTGTCTGTGTATATAAACTTCTGGACCAAATCATTCAGTTTTTGTGGAAGAGTCATATCTTTTACACTCTTTCTGTCACAACATACTCGCAAACACACACCTTACTTCTCAAGGCAAATTATTAGAGGTTCGCCCATTTCTCCCATCCTATTCCTTTATTTCCTATTCAGCCATGTTGCTGTTTCTCATGGTTTACTCAAATCTAGTTTAATTAGGAGAATGATTAAAATCAAGAAAGAGCCGCATATTGTTGGATATTGCACTATTATAATCCTGCTGTTAAGCATTCATCTTGTAAAGCAGCCCTTTTTATTTCTGTACTCTGGAGATTAGTTGTAATTCTGCATAATCTCCAGACCGCAAGCCTACTTCCCAGCCACCACTGAACCTATATTTTATCTGTCCCCACAGTCCTCGGCTACATTTATTTAGTCCAGGACTAACCTGGACTAAAATGTTTTTCACTGGCCCTTTCCCCACTTTCCTTAAGCCCTGCGCTACTCTCCTAAAGTAGCATGGGGTTCAGCTGCCCTCCCCACTTCAGGGGCGGCGAGAACGCAGCTGCCCCGACACTGCCTCTCTCCCGCCCACTCGACGCGCGGAATTCCTGGCGCCTTTTGAAATGCCGCCTTTTGACGACCCCGCACAGAGCGCGGGGTCGTGGAGAAGCCAGGGGGCGCGCCGGGAATTGCCCACAGCAAACCTCGGGCAAAGGTGAGTGGGGAAAGGGCTACTGATGTGCCAGAGTTTTTGGCTTCTTGAGGGGTTTTTCCTCTTCACATAGGCGGATTCCGCATGGGCCAAAAACAGCAGTGTAAAAACGGTGTTAAAATGGCTTAAAATGGTATAAAAGAGTTTACACCATTTTCACACCACTGTTTTTGGCCCATGCAGAATCTGCCATTTTAAAAAAAAACGACAACATGGGGAGACTTTCAAAATGACACTCTAGCCTCTGGCTTCAATAGGTACCATACAATCTGTCCTTCAGGATTTTACAGACACCTTCTACTGCATGTGTCAACAAAATGAAAAAAAGGACATTTCCAGCATCAGCATTTGGAATAAAATTTATATAAAATGAGTCTTTGTAGCAATATATATAGCCATATATATATATATATATATGACATCAACCATGACAAAAATAATTAATTCAGACATTTGCTTCTGTGGCTTCTGTGCCTTCCAGGTGACTTATTGCAAATGCAAATGTGTTCTTAAAATAACAAGATGATTATTATCGCCCCATATTAATGTAGGTGAACAACTTGAGGACAGTATAGGCTAATACACCATGACTATTTCTGACATGGCTTTTGCATCGTGCACAATGGGAGGGGGTGCATTTAACTCTCATGGTTTAAGGTAAATAAGCATTTCTCATGTTCATTGATGCTTATACATGACCGTTCTCTCCTTTCCTTTTCACACTGTACTCTTTCCAAAGTTTACACTGTGACCCGTGAGCAAAGGATGAATTCACCTTCTTTCTGCACTTTCTGCTCTTAAGAACCATTAGGATTAGATGGTGGTGGTGAACATTATTGTTGCTGGTGTTGTGTAGGCTTGAATTACAACAAAGGTGCAGCATTTTACAAAAGTTCTCAGCTTACCGATGCTAAAAAGATAGTATTTGTGCAAGTCACTTCTCTAGGCAGGATCCTAGAGTGGAATTTACTGCCTCAGAGAGTGGTAGAGTCTCCTTCAGAGGTTTTTAAACAGAGGCTGGATGAACATTTGTCAGGAGTGCTTTGATTGTGTGTTCCTGCATGGCAGGGGTTTGGACTTGATGGCCCTTGGGGTCTCTTCCAACTCTATGATTCTATGATTCTACTCTGCATGTGAAAGGTGCAGTTTAGCCTCATTTCCTTTTCATTGCCTATTTCCTTGGCCCACCTAGGAAAGACCAGTCTGTTTCATGGGAGCTTTGCCAGATCCAGGTTTGGAAACTCCTGGGGATGTGGAGATGGAGCCTGGGTAAGACAGAGATCTCATTGGTCTATTAGACTATCCTCCAAAGTATCTATTTCCTTCAGGGGAACTGATCTCTGTAGTCTGAAGAGGAGCTGTAATTCCAAGGGATCCCTAGGTCCCCCCTGGAGGTCAGCACTTGGAGGAAGGGGATGTAGCTGTTCAATTATTTAGCCAACTAAGGGTATTTCTCTTTCTCTGTTCATCAGTTCAGTTCTGAAACCAAAGAAAATTTTTTTTTACAATAAAACCAGTAGCATCACGTAAACAACATGTGTCAAGAGATACGGTTAAAATCATAGTCAAGAAAACCATACAACAATGGCTAAATGGGATATAGGCTAACTTTCTGGCCTAAGTGCTGGGGGGAAAATGTCTACCTGTGACCATGTTGACATACCCAACAAACAAAATAGGAAGAGATTAGGGTAGAACTTGGCTCAGTTCATTGAAAGCAAAATGGTCCCAGAGATACTGTCAAGCTCACCTTAGGCCTGGCTGGCACTTGTGCATGTCTGGGGGGGGGGGAGGTTACCACCTGGCCAGCCCCAGAGGTGATATTGGTGTTTCAGATTTCCTTGGTTTCTTGGATAGATATCCACCCCTGTGTGTTGGGCAAAATGGTCTGACATGCTGTCATTCACGACACAGGCCAGAAGTTTCCTATCCAGCAATTCCACCTTAGTTAGAAAAAGGCCTGAATGGACAGATCATTTTAATAAGTTTTTGAATGGCCCTGAGGCCCTGGACTGCAGAAATCATGGCGGGAAGATGGTTCTGGAATCTGGAAGAAAACTTAAAGGAGTTCATGGTTTGTGGTGCATAGTTCTAACAACCGTGATGTATTGGAGCTTCTTTCCCTTTTGATCTTTTTTTTTTTTGCTCTCCTCTCTTGATGGGCACCTGTATTACTCTTTCAGTGCAATCCTATGCGGAATTACTCCAGTCTAAGCCCATTGAAATAAATGGGCATTGACTGGAGTCACTCTTCTTAGGATTACACTGTTCGTGCAATTTTCTCACAAGGGAAAAAGTAACAGAGAAGTCACTCTGTCATTTCAAAGAGAAACAGCCCATAAGAACTGATTTACAGGTTTTGTTCTAGTTTCCCACTTGTCCGTGAAGAGGCTACTAAAGGGATAGCAAAATATATATTTTCTCCAGCAGGATACCTTGAGTGTATCAACTGAGGGGTTAGCCAAAGGAAACACAGGTGGAATTTTTGTTTTAAAAAATAAGCTGTTATGCGGTTGGTTCGGCTGAGCTTGAAAAGAAGGCGCACAGACAAAGCTGCTATTCATGCACCTGCACACACAAACACCGAGATTCCCTTTTGCAGTGTTATCTCTAAATTTCAGAGAGCAAATCAGTGCAGAGTAGGGTCATCAGACAACAGCCATTAATTCTCAAGTCTCGTCCTTCAGCTCTGTCAGTCTGAAACGATATGATGCTGTCACCAGAATCGCAAAACAGATATGATTATTTTGTGGTTATGAATGACACACTGCTAAATGCTCTGTTTGCTTAAACCCAAAGGACTGAATCTGTCTTCACACTCCACAGGAGAAAAGTCCTCCCGCCCCCCCATATTATATAATGAGAATTCAAAGCACAGAAGATGTATTTGAGATAACAGAATTGCTTTATGTGCTCAGCTACAGTTTGCACGGGGAAGGTGTGGAGGAATCTAATCTCCAGGCGACTGTGGAACTCAGAATGAAAACAATGCAATTGCCAAAAAAGCAATCAGAGATGTTTCTATCAAAATTATGTGTCTTTCTTCCTATTAGTGGTTGCCTTATCTCTCAGGACACAGGTTGGTAGTGAATATTGAGTGTTATTTTTTTTTTAATTGAACATAGATGACTGGATGAGGAAATAGTTTTTAGTATCTAGGAAGGGAAGTTATTAGCATAGTAGGAATAATACCCGTGTTTCTCCGAAAATAAGACAGTGTCTTATATTAATTTTTGCTCCCAAAGATGCGCTATGTCTTATTTTCAGGGGATGTCTTATTTTTCCGCTCCACAGCTGCATGCTCTGGTGTTCTGTTCGACGGGCATGCTTCCAAACAAAAACTTTGCTACATCTTACTTTCGGGGGATGTTTTATATTTAGCACTTCAGCAAAACCTCTACTATGTCTTATTCTCAGGGGATGTCCTATTTTAGGAGAAACAGGGTATGACACTTGATTTTGGCCTCTCAAACAATGAGACCACTCACCATGATGATATAAGCCTGGAAAAGAAAAAAAGCAGCCTTATCTACCCACTCAATTTCAATTTCAATAAGCCTTTATTGGCATACAGAACATACAATATAAATACAGTTAAAATTACTAGATAAAACTTCACACTGGATCATAAGTTCAGCTCACAAACCTCAGCCAGAAACTTTGCCACTGCGAGACAACAGTCAAAGTCATTGCAGTTTAAGAGCATATTTACTTTATCAAGCTCTGTCAAGGTTTTCATAGAGTCAATGATTGGTACTAATAAGCTGGATCTTGGTTTCTGGTAAAGTGGGCAGTGGAGGAGAATAAAGCAATGGAATCCAACTGCCCTGGGCTGCAGGGGCAAAGCCTCTTATCGTTTGGTAGACCCTTGAGTCTTCCTCTATGGAGCGGGGATGGCATAATATTAAACCCTAGCCAGCATGTAGGCTCTCCTATATATAGGGTTGGTATAACTGCAATATAGTAGGCTGGCTTTCCCTGCACAAATGGAATGTTACCGTTCATTATGAGCAGCATTTGTTGGCCAAGCTCTGCCGTTGTCGATAATCCCTTGCTAGTAGCCAGTTTTGATGAGGGCAAATGTCTCAGTACTGGTTAGCATGTTCAGAGAGTCACTATCATAGCCCAATTCCGATATCTTTGTTATAACTGTTGTGCACCATTTAGAGTGATGGAGTTCTCTCAAGGTGAGTTGCGTCAGTGAGTTGTCGAAGCTTTGATAGTGAATATGCAGCCAACATTTTATGATGTTTAACCAGATAGTGGCCTCTATGGAGTATTGGCCAGATTCTAGACATAGGACTGCATATGGGATGCAGTTTGGCACGCCAAATAATTTGTGCAGAAATTTAGAATGGAATGATCTAATGGCACTGTTGCTGGGTGTTAGCCAAATAGGCTATCTACCCACTCAATGCATATAGTTATAGATCGATGTCTTAGAATCACTTCATCTGAAAATAGACAGCTAAATGTGCATAACACGTCCAACTGCCAGATTGGTTCACTGGCCCTTCACACTTCCCATTGAGTTGCCTAACTGGCAGCACCTCTTTTAGAAAGAAGGTCTTTCCCCATACCTACTATGTGAAATCCATGTATTGGATGGTGACAGCAACAGAACTTGGTCTGGTAAAACAGGTTCTGCGGTAACAGAAGCTCGAATTGCATTGTATTTCACAGCCTTGGACACCTTAGTTTATTTGACAAGATTAAGAAAAATGTCAATCTTGTTCATTCTTGATGCGGGGGGGTGGGTGGGTATTCACTTTCTACTTCTTGTGTCCTAGTTTGCGTTATATTTTCGTGTGTGCATATTCTAAGTAGCAAATTATTGTCTAAAAATAAATGTGCTTGTTTACCTCTCTCTCCAATACATCTTAATCAGCGGACTGAATGGAAATGAGCCACCATATCATATAACACTGACAGACCCTAATGCCCTATCATGTTCAATTTTGGAAAATGTCACACTGTTGACCAAAGAGAAATGCTTGGTGTTTGGGGAGCTGCTTCTATTTGCAGCCAATCACAAACTATGGGATATAGTAGCTCAGATATGGACAGCCTATAACCTTGCTCTTTTAAAGCATTAATTATTTCTTAAGACCTCAGCTGCAAGGGAGAAACTGTACTTGCACATATTTCAGACACTAAGCAAACAAATGCTTGCTTCTCATAAAACTGAATTCATAACATGTTTACTGAATAAAAAAATAATGGCAGGGGAAAATGCCATCAAGTCGTAGCCAACTTTACAGGGACCCCATAGGGTTTTCTTTTTTTCTTGATTAAAATTTGTATTAGTACTTCAAGATCTTTTCAACACTGAAAGCACACACAAAGAAAAAAAATCACCAATTTACAAAGCACTTATTCCATAAAGACTCCGAGTTTCTTCTGCACCATATCAGAACAATTCTTTTTTTTTAATCGCACTTGGTCGTTAACCATCCAGTGTCATTGCTGATAAAAGTCTTACTTTTCCCTATTGGTTCTTCCCCTATTGGTTCTATTGGAGGTGGTGATGGCCACTAACCTGGATAGCTTTAAAAGGGGCTTGGACAGATTTATGGAGGAGAAGTCGATTTATGGCTACCAATCTTGATCCTCCTTGATCTGAGATTGCAAATGCCTTAGCAGACCAGGTGATCGGAAGCAACAGCTGCAGAAGGCCATTGCGTTCACATCCTACATGTGAGCTCCCAAAGGCACCTGGTGGGCCACTGCGAGTAGCAGAGAGCTGGACTAGATGGACTTTGGTCTGATCCAGCTGGCTTGTTCTTATGTTCTTATGTTCTTATGTTCTTTTAACAATCTTTAACCTTCAAAACCACTCATCATCAATTTATTTTTCCTGGGTCCACCCTACCCCAATACTCTTTTAAGAGTTTCCAATTGTCCATACACCCAATAAAGTTCTTTCTTTTATTGTGTGTGAAACAAAGTTAACTTGGCCATGGTGACCCCATGGGGTTTTCAAGGCAAGAGGCAAACAAAGGTGGTTTCCCATTGCTTGCTTCTGTATAGCAAGTCTTGACTCCTTTGGTGGTTTCTCATCAAAGCACAAACCAAGGCTGACCCTACTCCAAGATCTAATTAGGCTGGACTAACCTGCTCAGGGTGAAAGAATGACATGCTGGAATTAAAAGACTGGAGCAGAACTATATTCAATATGACATAAGAACAGTTCAAACATGAGGCAGATCCTCCCATTCACGGTGAGAATGTGAGAGGCAGTTGCCAAACTTTCAACATTACAGGAACTCTTGAGCCCTAAGTGCAGTTACCATGTGTACATTCAGTTCATACACATCACCTCCATGAATTTCTACCTGGGGATGCTGTAAACTCTGTGACCAACAGGTCCAGCATGACTCAGCCATGATCATCTGTGATCTGATCCTCAGATCTCTTTGCTTTGGTTAGCCTCAGGCAATAGCTTTGAAATTGTGCAGCAGCCATAGTGCTTTCCATTTCATTTTCCTCTGCCTTTGCAAGTTACTTTTTGCGTCTCCCCTCCCAGTAAGCAAAATGGATTCTCCCTCTGGGTGCATTTTCACACTGCTTTATCGCTCCATTTTTTTCTCCCTTTCTGCTTCGTCTTTCTCCAACAGGAGGTGGGAGTGTGGTTTCAGACAACATTAAAGGAGGTGGGAAAGGGGAAGTCACCCTTTAAAAGGAATGCACTGCAAAAGTTCCTGGGGAGGCAAATCCACCCCTTCAGCAACTTGCCTCCTAGTTACTTTGTTGCTTAGAGATGGGATCTTCAAAAAGAGAGTCACAGCTGACTTATGGTGACCCCTTAGAGTCTTCAAGGCAAGAGATGGTCAGAGGTGGTTTGCCATTGCTTTCCTCCCTGACACACCCCTGGTATTCCTTGGAGGTCTCCCATTCAAAAACCTGCCAGGGTTGAGACTGGCCCAAGGTCACCCAGGACATGACTGGGAATTCAAACCTGGCTTTCCCAGATTCTAGTCTGACACCTTATCCACTGCACCATGTTGGCTCTCATGACTACTATAAGACAGTGCCAGATAAGTGTCTACCACTCATGTGGAGGAATGGGGAGTCAAACAAGTTATCTTGATTAGAATCCACCTGCTCTTAACCCCTACACTATGCTACCTCTCTCAATAGTCAATACCATTACAGATCCCAATACAGATCTTATTCTCTAAGGGAACACTCCACGTAGAAGACCATCATGACTCCCTATGTCATGAAAGAGAGCAACAAATACAGTGAAGGAATATCAATACAAAGCAGACAGAAAATAGGCAATCAGAACAGATGAGATAAATATTTATTAAGAGAACGTATGTGCTTCCTGCCAGATACCTGTTGGGATAGAAATCTGCTTCTGCTTGAAGTTTCACTGAAAATAGTACATGTTTACCAGCTGCTGTTCCATATTGTGAAACAAAAGAACACATTCAAAATTCTCTGATCTTTAACTCACTCTCAAAGTTTTCAAGGCAAGAAATGAAGAGAGAGGTGCTTCATCCTTGCCTTCTTGGTGGTTTTCCATCCAAGCACTAATCAGGGCTTAGTTTTTGAGAGCTGACAAGATCGGGCTAGCCTGAGCCATCCAGCTCAGGGTCACACTGATTTTGGAATGTTTAATTAAGGTTGACCCAAACACTACCAAACCATTCCTGGGTCCACAAGCAAGTGGAATGCCCTGAGTACCTAGGGGAAATATAACAAATGGATTCTTAGGAATATTGGCTAGACCTACAGCCTTCCCCCCCCCCCCATTTCATTCTCCCAAAGCAAGAAAGCTCACATTTACCAGCCTCTGACAACATCACTGTTGGGAGTTAACCGTAATTGCCTGGAAATAGCCTACACTTTTTGCACAAGTCAAATAGGCAGCTGTACATTATACAGGCAGACACTTCCTTTCCTTTTAGCATTCTTCTTGCATTCCCATCACCAATATCCTTTCCATCCTCTCACCTACTGCTCAAAAGGAGGGGGGGTTGAAATGTTTCTTGAAGTTATGCCTCTAGGACTAAAGACATCAGAAAATAGCAGTTGACCTCGTGGCATCACTCCTATGGATAAATAATGGAAAAGATTATTTTGACAGCTTGCAACTTGAACACTCTGTCATTCAGAGTAAAAGTTCTTTCCTGGGGATTTTGGAATCATCTCCAGACAGTGCCAGCAGCCAGTGTTATTTTGTGCATGAACTGGAGTCCAAGACCAAGGCAATTATGTTGTGCATATTCATTCAATTTGCAGCATCAATTCCATGATGACCACAGCTTGTGGGAGCAGTGCAGTACCTTGAAATTTTAAAAAAAAAGGTTTAGCAGAACATTATTGTCATGGACCCATTTAAGGCATACTTAATGCTCCTTGCCAGTTTCATTTCTAAAAGATACAGGTGATTCTTCCCTGGATTGGAGGAACCATCTTATGGTCCAGGGACGAAAAATGCTGAAAATTGTTGAGCATTACCAAAGACACTGTATAAATGAGAAGATGAAAGCCGCTCAGAACAAAAGCTCCTGAACTAGAAACATTAAAGACCTCAGCAAGTAGCATGTTTACCCCTTTTCCAAAAATGTCTCCATCTCTGGTTGTGCCATCATCTTAAACGTGTCATTCCTATTAAGTAATCCCTCAAAGAGACATAAATACAGGAAAGACCTGCCACTCACCAGTCTGATTGACACTTCAAAGTTACTTCCAGAAGCATTGTCTCATCATAAGTATTTGTTTTGTATTTCAAGGGAAATAGGGTCCTGGTCTGGTGACACACTTATGAAGAAATTTTAACCTGTGTGCATCTGCTGAGATGGAATAGAAGAAGGAAGCAGAAATTGGATGCAGAAGCACCTAGCCCCTTCCACACATGCAGAATAATGCACTTTCAGCCCACTTTCAATGCACTTTGCACTGGATTTTACTGTGTGGAATAGCAAAATCCACTTGCAAACAATTGTGAAAGTGGATTGAAAGTGCATTATTCTGCATATGCAGAAGGGGCCCTAGTCTTGTTCTGCCTCAAGACTAGGGGTCAGGGTGCTGAAGCCAAAAACACTGCAGCAAAGATGTAGCTTCTACAATGAGTGAGGGTAAATTGAAGTATTGAAATCTCTTTCAAGGACATGAGGGTAAATTGAGGTCTTGAAATCTTTCAAGGACATGAAGATCCAGGCTTTGCCTCTCCAGAATCAGGCTAACATTGTTAGACTGGTCAGTTTCACCTTTTTGGATCTCATGCCTTTGGAAGACCTTTGAATCTTTTGTGGGCAAAGAATGCTTCCAGGTGAGAAAAGGAACTAGATACCAGCTCATATACTAATTAAGTTTGGTTAATTTGTTGTACAGGAGGAGGATGCCAGTGCCTCAATACGTAAGGTGACCCTAATAAAACACCCCAGTCTTCAATACAAACAAGACCACCCCATTCAAGAATGTAGTCAAAAATTAACCTAGTTGTTTAGCTCTCCATGGTAGACAATCATAAAGCAACAATCTCACCAGTCCAGGATGAACAAGAAAAGAAACAGGTCTTATCTGTTCAGAATGAGTCAAGTCAGAAGGATGGAGGTTTATCTGAAAGAAAGAAAACAATGGAGAGGATATGGAACCTCTATCTGGTTCTCTCTGCTCGCCAACTCTTAATAACTCATTTGTGTCCAAACATATTTTGTAATTGTACTTTCCACATAAAACTG
The DNA here is from genome assembly GCF_021028975.2 of Sphaerodactylus townsendi. Taxonomy (NCBI): domain Eukaryota; kingdom Metazoa; phylum Chordata; class Lepidosauria; order Squamata; family Sphaerodactylidae; genus Sphaerodactylus; species Sphaerodactylus townsendi. The sequence goes on from NC_059438.1 coordinate 2,061,851, forward strand.
TGTCAACTAAACTTACATTCTTTAACCAGGCACCACATTTCCGTAAGATGAGCAAGTGTCTTCAATTGAACCCCAATTCCATTGTCTGCTAACATTCTAAAACCACAATTACTAGATAAGTGAATCTCATTGAACACAACGTGACTTATTTTCAAGTAAACATGCTTAGGGTCAGTATAATAAGTTTCTGCTTTCTGGTTCTCTAATTAAGAAGAGCACACTAACTGAAAAACACAGAGTGATTGAGTACGATTATGTAATCCCCCAAGAGTTGCCAGAGTAGAAAGCATTAGTTCACGGCCCATTTCCAGTTCCAACAATTAAAAACAAGGGTACAGCTATCAGTGTAAAAGTACATGTGGCGCAAGAACTGGAGATATATAAAACCTGCCCTTTGGGTGGGGGGTAGATATGTCTGCCTTCTCACATGGTGGGATTTTCTATTTGGGACACACACACACACACACACACACACACACACACACACACACACACACACACACACACACACACACACACCCTCCCCCCATTTGCCACCCTCAATGGAGCAAGAGAGGATTTCTACACCTCCATCCTTTACTTGGATAGCTCAATCTTGAAATATTTTCCAACATTACAGATGCACTATTTATCAGCAATAGGCTTTAGAATCAATACTAATACAATGTATTGTCAAAGGCTTTCACGGCCAGAATCTCTAGGCTGCTGTGGGTTTTCCTGGTTGTATGGCCATGTTCCAGTAGCATTTTTTTCCTGACGTTTCACTTGCATCTGTGGCTGGCATCTTCAGGTGAAACGTCAGGAGAAAATGCTACTGGAACATAACCATACAATCTGGAAAACCCACAACACTTTAATACTAATACAGCTGTACTCTCCTAATCCCATTGGCTTTAATGGAATCAGAAGGGTGCAGCTCTGTATGGGATTGCACTGTTAATTTCACAATGGACTGTGCATGTAGCTGCTGCTTTTCCCTCAATGATAATATACTCAAACCTACTATTTTTCAGGGAAAATTTCCGTAATGTGGGAAGTGTTATCTATATGTGGCATCCCTATCAAGATACAGTATTTACATACTTCTGTTCTTGGATTTTTTTAAACCCCCTTCTGTTGATTTAAATCCTCTACATAATATACATTGTAATATTTGTTATCTTTTGTCTTGTTTTGTTTTAAAAGCTATCCATTAGGGAAAAGAAAGGAAAACTTGTTGGAGAGCTTGTCGTGTTCCATAAACTCCCCAAAAGTTTAATTGAAACACGCAGTGAATGCTAAGATGAATATCTTTTGCAGTGTTGGAAGAAATTTAATTTGTTGTTTTGGGCTTCTAGTATATGCTTTTGAACATGAGGAGGAATCAAGTTTTTTAATGAGTAATTGCTTTCTGAAAGGAAACTGCAAAAAAAAGGGGGGGGAGGGAAGTCCTTTTTTCCCCAAAACAAAATCAGCTGAGGTTCCATACTGTTAGGAACATATTCACAGCATGACAAATATTGATTAGAAGTAATGCTTTCTCAAAATGTTGATAACTACCTATTTTAGGAGGATGACCTTTTAGCAGCTTGATTATCCAAGAATCTATGCCGATTTTCTGTACGTGAGCAGATATGAAAATGTCATGTATTGCCAATGCTAGCTATGTGAGGGTAAATCAGCTCTGTGCACTTCTTGAAAAAGAGAACGAACACTTTTGCCCCCACTAAGCTTCTCAGCATGAGTTTTAAGGGGGGAGGAGGGAGGAGTTATACTTCAGAGAAATACACTGCTACACTTCCATATATTACAGGACAGGAAGAAGTGACTTGTTCTTTCCTTCGTTTCTCTAGAAGGTATTAAAAACAGGGTGGGAGGGGGCGGAATATTCATTTCTCTGAGATGGGGAAGTGAGGGGAAAAAACACCCCTGCTATGCTGAACTATTTAGACGGCAACATTTAGCACGCTTTTACATTAATTGATTAAAAACCATTTGATCATCTAAGCAAGCGCCCTACCAAATGTTCTATGATTAATCCATTACAGTCTCATTAATTGGTTACCAGACCAATGCACTAGACGGTTTTCAGCCAAAAAAGAAAAAAAAAGAGAAAAAAGGGAACTGTATGAAGGTGGCTGACAGCTTGTAAGATCCAGGCTGCGCTTTTGATTCCTTCCTGTGCAGGTACTTTAAGCCTGGGGCACAAGGCAAAGGGCTCTTGGCCTTTGGCTTTTTGACTGATGCTCATGAGGTACAGCTGGCTAGGATATATCCAGAGAGAGAGAGAGAGAGAGAGAGAGAGAGAGAGAGAGAGAGAGAGAGAGATGTCTTCTCTGCATTTTGAAGCTTCCCCCCCTCCTATCCCCTGTTTGTATCGTCTATGTTGTCGCACTTCATTTTTGTGAGCTGTGAGCCATTCTGGGCTTACATTTGGGAGAAAGGCAGCAGCTGAATGAATGAATTCTGCACTGGGCTACGCTCAAACGTGCTTCTTGAGGTATCACTGAAGATGTTTGACTTTTCTGTTGATAATCATCCCCTCTGACCATCAAACCAGGCCATGCAGATAATTACAAGTTGTGCGTGGACAAAAGCGAACTGAGGCAGGGCTTATAGTAAAGAGAATTGTGCAAGACTGAAGGAAGGGGTCTGCTGACCCCAACCCTGGGTTGAGCCCTACTCTGATGCAACACAGAGTCCATTGCCTCATTAACTTAGTAGTTTCTGTTTCTGATGTGGTTGAATCATGTTGTTTTATCACTCCCACATGCCCCTTTGACACCTCAACACCAATTATTTTGACTTGTGTATGTTAGCAACGAGGACACTAGGAAAATCATAATGAATGATTTTCCTTCATAGGACAGGCAACTGAAGGGGAGTTATCAAGTAGTGAATATGACACTCAACTAAAGAAAGCACCAAAGATAACACAATATACTGGTGCATTGATTTTGAAGCATGTGCATACATTAAGCAGGTGATGCATGTAAGAAAATTATAGTGATGGTATCAGCCTAATGGCCTTTATTCCCCCCCCCACACACACACACACACAAATAGAATCACATTTCCCAGTTTGCAGATGGTAATCTCTTGACGTGTCATTCCAGAGACTTAACAGGCAATCAATACACTGTGCCATTTCATACAAAACAAAATAAAACAAAGCCAATCGCAAGTGTAGCAGCAACTGCATGTGATTTAAAAACAAACAAATTCTGGGTGGCAAGTGCAAACCCATGGAAGCAACCGATTTAAAACTGAGCCAAACTATTTAAAGCTGAGCCATTATCCAAGCCAACCTAACTATTAAGTTTCTCGTTTCTGCTTTGGCATAAAAAAAAATCCTCATCTTGCATGCCCAAATCAAACTCCCAAGATTTTATTCTCAAGCCAGTTTCTGACCATTTTCTTTCTCCACCCCCCCACCCTCTCATGATGGAGCATTTGGTGGCACAAGGAGAGTTTCAGCCCAATCTGGAATGTGTGTGTGTGGGAGGGTGTACCCCACTATGGAGTCAGCATAGCCCTGCACTGGCCTGGGTGTCCATTCTGCCTGTGCAAGGGGAAAATGTGCCAGTGGGGGGGGGCAGCTTACATGGGCAGGTGAGCACTGTGCAGCTCCATGGTGCCCAACCCAGAAGCCTCTGGGCCTTTCCCCACTTACCTTAAGCCCCACGCTACTTGAGGAGAGTAGCGCGGGGTCCCCCGGCACTCCCCATGACAGGGGCGGTGACAGCGTAGCCGCCCCGACGCTGCCGCTGTCACGCCCCTCAGCGCACGGCATAGGGGGGATCGAAGAGAGTGGGGAAAGGCCCTCTGTCTCAGCCTAGGACTGCCAATGCACAATGCTGCACCAGTGGGGCCAGGGGCAGGCTGGGGGTGGGGCTAACCTTAGTTGGCCTCTGCTACCTGGTTGGGCCCTGTGTGCCACTGAAGTCGCCTGCAGAGATAAGCCATAATTTTCATGGTCTATGTCTATTTCCCCCTATGGGGAATGTTGGGCCCATTTTTAAAACTGTTTTTAGCTTCCCATGAAGCAGGAGAGGCTTAAGCGGGGCGGTGCCAGGGTGGTATTACCCCAGCCTGCCAACCCCGTCTGAATTGTGCTTAAGGCATCTGGGCAGGAAGGCAGCAGAGGATAAATGTGCATAATTTTGAATAACTGGGTGGTGTGTATGTTATTTTTTAAAAAATTAAAGTGCTGTACTTGGGTTACATTTGGAACAGTTATATAACCTGAACTGAATTTCACAAAGCAAGCAACAGGTTGAGCACAGTGTAAGCTAAGTTTGTTTCAGCAGCTTCGGTTAGATTCATGTGAGCCTTGACAAAAAGCAGGGGTATGGGTTTGAAGAGAACTGAATCCATGCTGTAACAGCTTTCTGATGACTTTATGGCACACCTGCCAGCTTGTCATCGTCATTGGCCTCAGGTTAACTGCAATCTGGCCACAAAGTGAAGCCATTAGCCCTTTCTGTGTTACCTGCTAATGCGTTCCTTCATCCCAAAGAAGGATCGTGTGAACTGGCTCATCGTGAAGACCTGTTGACACCGGGAATAAAAGAAGCCTAAAACTACCTCTCCCACTCCCAGTTTGAACATCACAAGCAATAAATTCCCTTCAGGAAGGCAGTGAGTGAGCAAGTCTGTAGCAATGGTATATGTCCCAGATCAAACAATCACATTTGAGCAAAGAATAAGAAACTAACTTGATCCTAAATTGATTGTAATTCCCAAATCAAGCACAACAACTATAAGGAGGAGAGGCACCAAAAAAAAAGGTTTTGTACTAAAGAAGCGGCCACGACTTACCACGGCCACCATTGCTGATGGGGAAGGGACAGCCTCCTTGGTGGCTGCCGCCTTCCCTGGTGGCCTTGCGAGCTTCCAAGTGCGCACGAGGTTTTTCAGGGCCCTAGGGTGCCAAGCAGTGACACTGGGCGCCCTGATGTTGGTGGGGAGGTGGGCCTAGGCAGCCTTTATAAGGCTGGGCTTGGCCTACAACCTCCACATTTGCCGGAGCTCAATCGTTGTGTGTTGTACTTTCATTTATTCCAGGAATGGCAAGGAGGCCTTTAGTTACTTCCCTCAAGCAGCAATAGAGGACAACTACTCACTGAGGCAACACAGGATCACAGTAGTTCACACTGAGACCCTGCACAATGAAGACTAAACAGTAGCACATATTTGATGAAAGGGGTGTGTGTGTGTGTGTGTGTATTTTTTTAAAAAAATGAACTCCAAACAGTCAGAAGAAAGAAGCAAGAGGTAGAAAGAAGCAAGCCACAAATCAAACAAAAATTAAAGCACAGAAGAATAGGGGAAAACGTTTCAAGTTCCAAATAGAAACTGTAAATTGTTTCAGAAAGATTGAGGGAATGCAGCACAGAGAGAACAGAAACTATATTCAAGAAGAAAACTAAACACATTTCAGGATGTGACACATGCTTATGCAATGTCTGAACCCTCCACCTTCAGGCCACGTCATCCACAAATGCAGTCCTAGGGGCTACATCTTGCAGTCCATCAAGAAAGCCCACAATTACTTTTATTCTCTTCCAAGGAGCACAACTTTTTATACTCTTATTAGGAAAACATTGCTTGTAAAACTGCATAGAAGGAGAGACAGGCCCTGTAATAACAAAAGTCACTACACGAAACAAAAAAAAAATCCTGGGAGGGTTTCATTATAGGCTGTTTAGATGTGTAATTTGTTTTGTTTTTGCATCAGTCATGATAATGATGGAACCCCTTATTTTCATAATCATTGCAATTAATAATGAAAGCAACTCACAAATCTACCATGTCTGTTGCTTGTAATTCTAAGTATAAATAACTGCCAAGAATGTACGCTGAATGTATCCCTTGAGATGAAAACTGACTTATGCTGGAATAGATTTCATTAGTCTTTAAGGTGCCACTGGATTTCTGTTGCTATAACAGATTAACACAGCTACTTCTCCAGTATCACCTGATGCTATCAAATGATAAGTTTATACAGAATTATGTATCTCATTCCATGGCGTTAGAAACCTTTGCTGGATCATAGCTGTGGAAGTGAGTCCTTGGCAGATCAGTCAAAGATATTCTGTTTGCTCATATTATCATCGGAGAAGAGAAAGACATACTATTTGTCGCAATGTTATCTGAAGTAGCCCAACATGGGGCATTCTCAGAATTGATTTTAGCAACATTTGTATTCAACAGCCTTGCCGCAAACACATAGCAAGATGGATTTATCATTTTCTCAGATAGTTCTGCAAGACCTTTTGAATTGGTTTCAGCTGGAGTTCAGTCCAGAGGAGGAGAGATGTTAGCATGCCAGTATGTATTTTAGAAAGCTATTAAGGAGGGGACATAAAAGAATAGTCCTCTGCCTTGACACCACTGGATTAGAGGATCTATAACTGCAAATTAACAAATGAGAAAGATATGAACATCTGAAGTTGCTTTATATTGAATCACATCACTGATCCATTTAGCTTGACACTACTGGTCTCCAAAGAGACCTCTTTTTGTTCTGTCTTCACACATGACATAATTTAATCAGAAGGACTAGAGGATGAACCTTAGACTTTTGAAATGCAAGCAGACACCTCTTAGTTTACTGTATTGTTGGTCTGTGCTTGGACACAGACTGATAAAATTGTCTTACACATTATGAACTAGGTACCATTCTCTTCCCTCACTTCTCCAAATTGATCCATCTTGATCCATATTGTCTGCTCTGACAAGCAGTTACTCTCCAGTGTCTCACAAGAAGAAGAAGAGGAGGAGGAGTTTGGATTTATACCCCACCTTTCCCTCCTGTAAGGAGACTCAAGGTGGCTTACAAACTCCTGTTTACCTGATCTTTTCAACTGGAGATGCCAGGGATTGAGCTTCAGGTCTACTAAACACCACTGGGGCTGTAGGAAGCAGCCTAATTACTGTGATAGGCCAGCTGGTGGACTTTTTGGAGAAGTGAGGGAGGAGGACAAATGGTACCTAGTTCATAACTCATTTATGCTAACAGCACAACTGTGCCATCTTCCTTACTTGGTGATTACAGAACTTGATGTTATTACTATGCAAACTGTCTGCTCTGTCATTAAGCGGTGTTTCTTCCAAGTACATAAAAGCTATGAATCTTAGAGCACCTGTACAGATGAGGTGGCAGTTACTGGTGATTGGGCAGGAGGAGCCATAGTCTGCAGAGATAAAAATGAATTTCCAAAGCTGCCTGGACCAATTTGAATTTCACTAATTTGATTGTGCTTTTTTCATTTTGAGGGGTGAGAAATGAAATTACAGGTGCATTTTGCACCAGTTTCTCATTATGTCAATTTTCCCCTCATTAAAATAAACACCTTTTTTCAATGCTATTGCTGCATCAGTTGCATATGAACTGCAAGTGTAGTACGTAAAAATGACAGAAATAGCAACAAGAAACAAATGAGATGGTGTATAAATCGAATCGAAGTGGAATAAGACAACAAAAAAGAAACAATTTCCAGAGGGGTTGAAGCAAAACTGAACTGATGTCTCGTAGCCCTTAAAGATTAGCAAGTTCCAGAGTAAGTTTCCATAGACTGGAGCCCACTTTGTCCAAATGGAAAAAAAATGTCAATGGAAAGAACAAAATTGAATTAAATGAGCCCTGATAACAACCAGGAATGCTCCATCACACATCTGGATGCTTTGCAATCTGTGGAAATTTCATTTAACTTGATAGCCTAGCTGAGCCTGATCTCATCAGATCTTGGAAGCTAAGCAGTGTCAGCCCTAGTCAGTGCTTGGATGGGAAACTGCCAATAAAGTCCAAGGTTGTTACACGGAAGCCGACAATCGCAAATCACCTCTGAAAGTCTCTTGCCTTGAAAACCCGACAGAGTCACCAAAGCTGCAACTTGAATCTCTTAGGGTTGCCAGCCTCCAGGTGGCTGGAGATCTACCAGGATTATAACTGATTGCTGACAGACAGAGATCCATTCCCCTGGAGCAAAAGTCAGCGTTGAAAGGTGGATTGGATGGCATTACACCCTATTGAAGTCCTTCCCTTCCCCAAACTTTGCCTTCCTCTTGCAACACCCAGAAAATCTCGAAATATTCCCCATCCCAAAGCTGGCAACCCTAGAATTTTTATGTGTTCAGTCATTTAAAAAAAGAAAAAAAAGGGTCATTCTGCACATGCAGAATAATGCACTTTCAAACTGCTTTCATTGCTCTTTAAAGCTGTGCGGAACAGCAAAATCCACTTGCAAACAGTTGTGAAAGTGGTTTGAAAACGCATTATTTTGTGTGTGCAGAAGGGGCCAAAGAGTGTTTTATGGTGTTGCTTTTGTATGGTTTCTCCCTGGCTGCTGTTTATTACTTAGAAGGAAGGAAGGGAAGGGAAGGAAGGACATCTCACAGCTGAGTAAGTTAGCAAGGTGCTTACCCATGTTCCTTGCAGCTGCTTTGAACAGAGTTGTGGTAAAGTCAAGGATTTGAAACAATCCATATCAGTGCATTCTTTCTCTGCATCATAGGATTTAGAGTGTTTTGGAGCACTGCCAAATGCACAGGTATAAAAGCAGAACATAATTGTAGGACATTCAAATGATGTATTTTGATTGGGCAGATACAAGAAGATGAAGGAATAAATCATAAGCAATCTGTCTTGTGCTGGAAAAGTAGATCTGACTGTGACTCTGATAGATGCACATCTTCGCAGATCATTAAGGTCCTGATTTTCAAAATGCCCAGGAGCAACAAGATATTGCCAATTTTACCACCTATAAATGTAGCCTATTTGCAAATAAACAATCTTCCCATGACTTTGCAGTGTACAAACCAAGAAAGCTGGTAAAGTATCCAATGGGCAGGGCAAAATGTGGGGCCTACCCAGTGGTGGGATTCTAATAATTTAACAGCCGGTTCCAAAATTCTGGTGGTGGGACTCAGTAGTGGGATTACAACCAGTTCTCTGAACTAGAAAAAAAAATTAGCTACCGGTTCTACCGAACTAGGGCGAAAAGGCTGAATCCCACCACTGGGCCCGCCCAATTCAAAGTTCAAAGCAACCATCAAGACAATCTACTGAGAGGCTCAACTTGTATGTACGCTATCCATTTGCCGATGGTGCGATTTGACTGGCAATGACAACTTCTGCAAAGTTGGTGACATCCCCTTTGACATGGAAAGCATACAAAATCAAAAACAGGCATACCAGCTTCTCCCTATTGGCTTGTGCTTTATTTTCTTGGAAATCATTCCAGAGGCTGTGAATAGATGGCTAACATTAACTCTCAGACCAAATACATCACAGGAGGTATTTCTTTCTTCGGGGGGATTCCTTGCAGAGAGTGTATTTTTCACATGCCAGCATTAGCTGGCACGGTTGGTGCTTCTCACTGCCAGATTGGCTTGGAAAGTGTTGCGATTTGGACCAGGTTCTGTGTGTGGGCTTTTGTGGCACTAATCTTGAATACACCATTGGTAAGCAAAAAGGAAAATCGAGTACAAGGCTCTGAGTGTTGAATAATTAACTAAGAGGATACTTGGCAAGGATGCGTTCTTGGGAGTGTTGCCCAATGCCCATCTCCATATTATGAACTGCATCTCTTTGAATGGATGAAAGTGAAATGTAAATCATTGCTGCACATGAGCCAGTAAGAAATATTTAAATATACAAAAAAAGGAAATGTATTTATATTCATAAGAACAGCTTGTCCTGTGCAAAAGGTTTTTTTTTTCAATATGTCTGTTAATGGCTTTTTAAATATCATTCTCACTGTTTTAAAAAAACTGTTACCCCAAGATGAATTCACCTATGAATATCAAAAAGTGTTTAAAGAGGTTAATGAATAACTTAAATGAGTTATTTTTAAAATTGGTGTTCCTATATAAGTTTCTGAACTTTTTTTAAAAAAAAAATGCAAACATGGGAGCACTAAATCCAAATCTTCATGAAGGATATCGTCCCTTTCTGCACACAACTTTCAAAATGTTTCCAGACAGGAAATAAAATGTTTCCTCTGTGGAGTTCTGCACCGTTTTCCCCCTTTGGTTTCAGAAACATTTTATTTCTGGCCAGAAAACTTTATCTTTTCTTTTATGAAACTCCTTTTATAATGATTGTTTTGTTTGAAACATTTTCAAGCCATCTCCTCTCACTGTGCGATCATTTTTAAAACATTCTATCTTTCCCTCTTCTATTTCCCATGCCTCTGTGCCCTAGCTCAATGTCCCCCTCAGTGCCATTTTTTCCCCATCCTTGAGCTGATCTTTTGACCTCGCCTCTTTATTTTCTATGGCCGTTTCAAGATGTATTCTGCTTCCCCACGCCTGCAAGAATTCTTGCCGGGCGTAGTGGAGGTCTGCTCAAGACGCGAAGCCGCAGCGAAGCGGCTCCAGCAGAGGTGTCGCCAGAGGAGAGGCGGCTCTGCACGGATTTCTTCTTTCCTTCCCTCTTCTTTACCTCATCCCTACCGCCGCCTCTGCTGGTTCTCCTTCTAAGCCCCGCTTCATCGCCAGTTCTCCCACCTCCAGGGGTTGGAGGACAGCGAGGGGAGGGGACCCTAGGAGTCCTGCCACCTACCATTGCGGGACGAGGCGGAGAGGGTGGTAAAACAGCGTGCACCGGGCGGTGCTGTTCGCACCGCGTCACTGAACACGCTAAAGTTAGGCAAAAACAACCCTTTAAAGGGTTGTTTCTTAGGGCAGCCTGACGCCGCCCTGGGGGAGGGGGAGCGCAGTCAGGTCGGCGCTGCTGCGTTGCAGCAGCGCCGCCTGTGCGAATGGCTCCCTGGGGACGGCATTTTTCCTGTCCCCAGGGCGCCATAAAAAGGCCGTGCGGAAACGGCCTATGATTTTTGGCTGTTCTATCACTTCTTTCTTCCCATTGCCTGCCTCTGAGGGTTGAGAGCATGATACTGGCTCAATGTCACCCAGCAAGCTTCCATGGCACGAGTGGGGATTTAAACCTAGGTTTTCAAGATTCTAGTCTGACACCTTAACTACTACACCATGTTGGCTCACATCAGTGGATTTAATTGTGTAAAATTCTGTTTAGTATTACTCTGTTCATCACCCATTTGTATTCTGGGATCAAAATATGTTTGCAGATAGTGAGTGATTTCCCTTCCTTGCCTAGATAGATACTACTGTGGAAGGCTGTAAAGAGCTGGGTAATGACCTAACCATCAGTTGTTAGTCCATTTTTAAACATCAGGTACCCATTGCCCAAAAAGTACTGCCAGTTCCTAATTTTGACTTTCTTTTTTCTTCTACAACTGGCAAAGAGACTTCCCCCAAAAGATAACAATTATCTAATCATGCATCTGCTGTTTATGCCACTTGGAGTTAATTACATAGTAATTAGGTTTATTTCTCATAAGCTTGTTTGTATAGGGTTCGACATAGATTATAAGGATGTGTATTTAACATCTTTTACCCTATTAAGAACATTCAGTTTCAGCTTGTTTGCATATGAAAAAAAAAGTTACAGACTTGGATCCAGTGGTGGCAGTTTCATTGGTGGAGCATGGGATTTGACTCGAGTTGATTCTCCCTAAATGCCCGCTTCGCCCCAAACATACTTTCAACTGACACCCCCAAAGCAGAATTTTGTGGGGCTGAGAGCTTTTTAAATATCCTTCCTTCCATTGCCATTTCCCAAGCCCATGTGGACTTAGGAGCAGGAAAGGGAGAAGAGAGACTCCATGCCTTGATGAGCCAGCTCAGCACAACATGAGAATCTGTCCCTCACCAATGCTTTCTAAGCCCTCCAGGGCTTGGGGAATGCTAACAAGGGTAGGGACAGCCAGATCTCCAAGCTGGCTCAGCAATGCTTGGTGATCTTCCCCCAATGATGCTTTCTCAGCCCCCCTGATTATTTATGGTAAAGCTGAATAAAGCTGATGGATCTCGGTTTTTTATTTGGCTTTACTGAATTGTTTTGGGGAAAAAAACATTGAAATGTATCAATAATATTTATTGATGCTCATGCCTACTTTTGAATGGTCAATGGTGGGGGGGTGAAGAGGATGTAGCATGGTATAGTTTGATTTTGTCATTTTTTTGAAAGCAAAGCAGGTTGATAACTGGACAGGAAACCACAATGAAAGACCCTGCAGAGGAAGGCACTAGCAAACCACCTCTGCTTCTTATTTGCCTTGTAATCCCTTTTCTGCAGTCATCATAAGTTGATTACAACTTGATGATACATTTATATGCAAATAATGGTTAAAACCTGAACTAATGTTGCTAGCAGTGCCTGCTGTTCTATTTACTCACTAAACCTCCTTCCTCTTCCCCTACATGAATGCTGTTTATTACATTAAGAACTCAGCTCTCTTCCAGTATGGAAGTCAAACATCCTGCATGTGGTTTCCATTACTAGGATGTACAAATATCTTGGGTTTTCCCCCCTATTAGGAAGGAAGATATTGATATACTAATATTTTCTTTGTCAAGATTCACATTTTTATTGTTTTACAGTATTTTATGTCATTAATAGGCGTTTGATGCAAAAAAGATGACAGCTGTTTCACCCTTTTGAGAAATCATTAAAAAAACAACAGTACAGTCATTACATTAGCTATCATCTATACCCATTAACAGAGAGCTGCTTAGCTTTTCCATGGTTGCTCTATGATTCATCCTTCAGCTCTACATTGGGAATCTGGGCTTTTTTGGGGGACTGAGTGACTAATTCCACATAGAATATTTTCCCATTTCAAGACTCCCAAACCTACTTGATCGAAGGAGACATGGTTGGGGGAAATGAATATGTTAGCATCTTATCGGTGGCTGAGCAGTATGTTTAGAAATTCAATTTGAAGTTTATTTAGTGATGAAGCTTTGTGCCATTCGCTAATTTGCTAATGATAACCTTGAAACTTTTGTAATGAAGAAAGAAGTCAGCTGAAATGTTAACCCTATTAGTGTTAATGGAAAAAGCTTAAGTACCGAGTCATTTCTGGTAATTAGGCAACATTAGACTTGCAAAAGCCATCACATCTGGAATTAAGGTACTGACTTGGAGCTTGGAATATAGGAGTTTCTTTCCTTCCTTCCCGACAAGATTTCAGAACAGACTGAACTTTTGAGACAATGGAGTCTAGAGGCTAAAGTCACTATGATGCGGTGCTAAAGTGGCTGGTCTCCATGCCCACTGAGAAAACAGTCAAACTCAGACCATGGGACTCTTCGGTACGCAGTTAAGCAAGTTTTTGTGAGTTAAGCAAATGGCATGATAAAAACTAAATACAGTCCAGGAGCACAGGATGTTGAGTGCAGCTGAGAGAGAGTTAATGGATTTAAGCGGGGGGAGAGGGCAATGTTTTTTTGATGCTCTGAATGCTTGAGAGGGAGATAGCAGGAGTGAGATGGACTTTTAAAATAGCGCGCGCGTGCACACACACACACACACACACACACACACACCCCAGATTCTTGGATTGTGAAGTATTGTTTTACATCCAACAGAGAATTCAGTAGATCAGTAATAATTGGCTGATTGGTAGAGTATGCTTTAACATTTCTTTCTTTGTCCTACAATAACTACCATTTGAATTAAAGTTTATATTTTTTGCATGTATCTTTTTTTAACCTTTTCAAACCTTTTTTTAACCTTGATCTGAATGGCTCAGGCTAGCCTAATCTTGTCAGATCTCAAAAAAACCTAAAGCCCTGCTTAGTACTTGAATGGAAGACATCAAGAAAATTCAGGGCTGCTACATAGAAGCAGCCAGTGACAAACCACCTTGGTCTCTTGCCTTAGCAGCACTTTCTGCACACGTTTCATCTCTACCCATTCTCTGCCACTCTCTATTTCCAATGAGCTCTGCATAGTCCAAAATTGCATTTTCCCATTCAAATTGGATCATCATGGACTGGGGTCACTATCCTCCCCTTAAATAGAACCACAAAAAAATTCACATGCAAAACCCATAATCCCACTTAACAGAAGTCCCACTGGCCTCCATTGAATTTATGAGGCTAAATTGAGTTTGACTTGCAAGCTTGACAGTTCAAATTAATAAGTCTGCAAAGCAGTTTGACAATGTTCATGCAATATTTAAACAAAGGCATAGATACTTTGTAGAGTCCTTCAAACTCTCATTGTGTCGTTTTGAATGTAGTCTCAGTAACACCAGTGTGTCTGTTTCAGCAGCATTTCCAAGCAAAACATAAGCCGTTTCCGCACGGCCGTAAGGGTGCCTCCATGCCGGCAGGAATTCCGCCGGTGTGGAGGCGGAGGCCGTTCGCATGCAGGCATGCGGCCGGCCTCTGGAGAGGCCGGACGAGGCGTGCAGGCGGCTCCGCGATGGAGTCAGCCTCTTCGCCCCTTCCCTTTCCCATGTACCTCGAATTGTGTGGCCGTCCTGCTGGCCTCCTCAGCTACCATCGCCCACGCTGCCCTCCAGACCTCCAGGGGTCGGAGGACAGCGAAGGGAGGGGACTTAGGAAGACCAGCAGGGACGGCTGACATGGTAAATGAATGGGAAAGGGAAGGGGAAACAGCGCCGCCGGGAAGATGCTTTCCCCTCAACAACAACCCTTTAAAGGGTTGTTGTTTAGGGCGGCCTGACACCGCCATGGGGGAGGGGGAGCGCAGTCAGGTCGCGTTGCAGCAGCGCCGCCTGTGGGAACGGCGGCCTGGGGGCGGCGTTTTTACCGCCCCCAGGCCATCGTTTTTGGCCCGTGCGGAAAGGGCCATAGACTTTGTAAGGCCTTTTATTGGCTATACATATAAAAGTCCTTCTCTGTGTAGAATCTAAATGTCTATATGGCCACCCTTGGAAGCTTGTATATGATCACAGCCAAAAGATGTAAGGGCATAAAATCATAAGCTGTCAATAATCTTATTCTATTTTTCATCCCCGCAGTGGGAGTTTTACTCATCTGAGCAAAGCCAAAAGCTGCCACCAATCAAAATGGCAAGATGGTCTTGCCCATATCTGAGTCTTCTCTGTTGTAGCTCTGCCTTGGTGGAATGGTCTTCCTGATGAGGTCAGGAAGGTTCCTGTGCTTTTATCATTCTGCAGAATATGTAAAGCACTAATACAATACTCACACAGAGCATTTTTATAATAGACAATCAGGATATACCTAACATCTGTGAAATTTTAGGCAGTTTTACTTGCTGTGCTTCTTGTTTAGATTACACTATTTTTATTGCATCATTCTCTTGTTTTACACTTGATCTCCCTTTTTTTGTTTTTTTAATGTATTATATTGGTATATTGCACATATACTGTTTTGTGCATTGTTTTCTAATTTTGTAAGCTTGTTTTATTCAGTTGTGGTTATATCACACAGTGCTTGTCAATATATAGATCAGAGTAAAGCAATGTATTCTATGAGGTGGCTGTCCTTGAAGAGTTCTCAAAAGCTACAGCTGGTACAGAATTCTACAGTCAAAATGTTGACTGCAGTAGATCATAGGAACCATATCACTCCAGTCTTGTTCCAGCTACACATGTTCCCGATCAGCTTCCGGGCCCAATTCAAAGTGCAAGTATTGACCTCTAAAGCCTGTACAGTTTGCGTCCAACTTATGTTTAGGACTGCCTACTCCCATATAAACCTACACAATCACTGCTATCATCTTCAAGGGGCCTGCTTTGTGTGCCCTCACCATCTGAAGCTACATGGGTGGCAACCTAAAAACAACCTTCTCAGTAATGGCATCAAAATTATGGAATTATCTTCCCAGGGAGATTTCTCTGTCCACCTCAATCACCACCTTCCTATAGCAAGTGAAGACTTTATCTGTTTCAATTTTTCACCCTCCTTCCAGTGTGGTGTGGTGGTTATGAACAGGTGGACTCTAATCTGGAGAACCAGGTTTATTTTCCAACTTCTCCACATGACATCTGCTGGGTGACCTTGGACCTGTCACAGTTGTCTCAGAACTTTCTTAGGCTCACCGACCTCACAAGCTGCTTTGAGATTCCTTATGGAAGAGAAAAGTGTGGTATAAATCCAAACTCTTCTTCTGTTTGTTTTTAATTGTTTATGTTTTCATTATTCACATGCTTTGTTTAATAGTTGCTTTGACTTGCTTTTATTGAATACATTCTTAAAAGCTTGTTTAATGTTTTTGATTGTTTGCAGCCTTGGGGATCCTAGGTTAGGTGGAAAGGCAGCACTGAAGTGTTCCAAACACATAAAGTTATCGAGCTATGGCAAAATGGATGCACTGCTTTCTTACATCTAGCTGCCTAGACTGTGCTAGTGCAGGGTATATACTTCTGTGTTCCTTTGTACATTTGGGAGCATCCCTTTCAACAACTCCAGAAAATGTTACAAACCAACAAGTGATCTTCTGCCTTTTCTCTATTTGTTTCCCTTCTCCTGAAAGACTGTACAGAGTCTGACCATAAGTCCATCTGCCCTGGAAATGCTTGAACACTCAGTGGTCCAGGTTATCTCCTGCTCATGAGACTGAACAGGGAGCTGAGTGTTTTGTGAGTGTTCAGATGCCTTCAAAAGAAATGAGATGTATCTGTTTGCATTAATAACACAATTTTCACATTAATTTAAAATCCTTTACTTCCACTCCCACCATCCATCTGCTGTTTCCAACACCTCTATTTTTTAAAAGGGCATATAGTAAATTAGAAAGGAAAAATCTGGTGGAGATTTTTTAGTGGAAACTTTCCCTGTCTGCTCATGAACCTAGTTTATCTTGTTATCTATTAATGCAACAGGTAGGCCTGATCAACTTTTTCCCTGTAATTTTTGGGTTCAGCTTTTAAAGACCTGAAAATTTTTGGGAAAGCCAAAGAAAGGCTTTTCTTTCTTTCTTTCTTTCTTTCTTTCTTTCTTTCTTTCTTTCTTTCTTTCTTTCTTTCTTTCTTTCTTTCTTTCTTTCTTTCTTTCTTTCTTTCTTTCTTCTTTCTTTCTTTCTTTCTTTCTTTCTTTCTTTCTTTCTTTCTCTCCCCCCCTCCCCCCCCCCCCCCCACTCACACCCCCCCCCCCCCCCCCCCCCCCCCCCCACCCCCCCCCCCCCCCACCCCCCCCCCCCCCCACCCCCCCCCCCCCCCACCCCCCCCCCCCCCCACCCCCCCCCCCCCCCACCCCCCCCCCCCCCCACCCCCCCCCCCCCCCACCCCCCCCCCCCCCCACCCCCCCCCCCCCCCACCCCCCCCCCCCCCCACCCCCCCCCCCCCCCACCCCCCCCCCCCCCCACCCCCCCCCCCCCCCACCCCCCCCCCCCCCCACCCCCCCCCCCCCCCACCCCCCCCCCCCCCCACCCCCCCCCCCCCCCACCCCCCCCCCCCCCCACCCCCCCCCCCCCCCACCCCCCCCCCCCCCCACCCCCCCCCCCCCCCACCCCCCCCCCCCCCCACCCCCCCCCCCCCCCACCCCCCCCCCCCCCCACCCCCCCCCCCCCCCACCCCCCCCCCCCCCCACCCCCCCCCCCCCCCACCCCCCCCCCCCCCCACCCCCCCCCCCCCCCACCCCCCCCCCCCCCCACCCCCCCCCCCCCCCACCCCCCCCCCCCCCCACCCCCCCCCCCCCCCACCCCCCCCCCCCCCC
Source organism: Sphaerodactylus townsendi (assembly GCF_021028975.2). Lineage (NCBI taxonomy): Eukaryota > Metazoa > Chordata > Lepidosauria > Squamata > Sphaerodactylidae > Sphaerodactylus > Sphaerodactylus townsendi. The sequence goes on from NC_059438.1 coordinate 2,079,353, forward strand.
ACCCCCCCCCCCCCCCACCCCCCCCCCCCCCCACCCCCCCCCCCCCCCACCCCCCCCCCCCCCCACCCCCCCCCCCCCCCACCCCCCCCCCCCCCCACCCCCCCCCCCCCCCACCCCCCCCCCCCCCCACCCCCCCCCCCCCCCACCCCCCCCCCCCCCCACCCCCCCCCCCCCCCACCCCCCCCCCCCCCCACCCCCCCCCCCCCCCACCCCCCCCCCCCCCCACCCCCCCCCCCCCCCACCCCCCCCCCCCCCCACCCCCCCCCCCCCCCACCCCCCCCCCCCCCCACCCCCCCCCCCCCCCACCCCCCCCCCCCCCCACCCCCCCCCCCCCCCACCCCCCCCCCCCCCCACCCCCCCCCCCCCCCACCCCCCCCCCCCCCCACCCCCCCCCCCCCCCACCCCCCCCCCCCCCCACCCCCCCCCCCCCCCACCCCCCCCCCCCCCCACCCCCCCCCCCCCCCACCCCCCCCCCCCCCCACCCCCCCCCCCCCCCACCCCCCCCCCCCCCCACCCCCCCCCCCCCCCACCCCCCCCCCCCCCCACCCCCCCCCCCCCCCACCCCCCCCCCCCCCCACCCCCCCCCCCCCCCACCCCCCCCCCCCCCCACCCCCCCCCCCCCCCACCCCCCCCCCCCCCCACCCCCCCCCCCCCCCACCCCCCCCCCCCCCCACCCCCCCCCCCCCCCACCCCCCCCCCCCCCCACCCCCCCCCCCCCCCACCCCCCCCCCCCCCCACCCCCCCCCCCCCCCACCCCCCCCCCCCCCCACCCCCCCCCCCCCCCACCCCCCCCCCCCCCCACCCCCCCCCCCCCCCACCCCCCCCCCCCCCCACCCCCCCCCCCCCCCACCCCCCCCCCCCCCCACCCCCCCCCCCCCCCACCCCCCCCCCCCCCCACCCCCCCCCCCCCCCACCCCCCCCCCCCCCCACCCCCCCCCCCCCCCACCCCCCCCCCCCCCCACCCCCCCCCCCCCCCACCCCCCCCCCCCCCCACCCCCCCCCCCCCCCACCCCCCCCCCCCCCCACCCCCCCCCCCCCCCACCCCCCCCCCCCCCCACCCCCCCCCCCCCCCACCCCCCCCCCCCCCCACCCCCCCCCCCCCCCACCCCCCCCCCCCCCCACCCCCCCCCCCCCCCACCCCCCCCCCCCCCCACCCCCCCCCCCCCCCACCCCCCCCCCCCCCCACCCCCCCCCCCCCCCACCCCCCCCCCCCCCCACCCCCCCCCCCCCCCACCCCCCCCCCCCCCCACCCCCCCCCCCCCCCACCCCCCCCCCCCCCCACCCCCCCCCCCCCCCACCCCCCCCCCCCCCCACCCCCCCCCCCCCCCACCCCCCCCCCCCCCCACCCCCCCCCCCCCCCACCCCCCCCCCCCCCCACCCCCCCCCCCCCCCACCCCCCCCCCCCCCCACCCCCCCCCCCCCCCACCCCCCCCCCCCCCCACCCCCCCCCCCCCCCACCCCCCCCCCCCCCCACCCCCCCCCCCCCCCACCCCCCCCCCCCCCCACCCCCCCCCCCCCCCACCCCCCCCCCCCCCCACCCCCCCCCCCCCCCACCCCCCCCCCCCCCCACCCCCCCCCCCCCCCACCCCCCCCCCCCCCCACCCCCCCCCCCCCCCACCCCCCCCCCCCCCCACCCCCCCCCCCCCCCACCCCCCCCCCCCCCCACCCCCCCCCCCCCCCACCCCCCCCCCCCCCCACCCCCCCCCCCCCCCACCCCCCCCCCCCCCCACCCCCCCCCCCCCCCACCCCCCCCCCCCCCCACCCCCCCCCCCCCCCACCCCCCCCCCCCCCCACCCCCCCCCCCCCCCACCCCCCCCCCCCCCCACCCCCCCCCCCCCCCACCCCCCCCCCCCCCCACCCCCCCCCCCCCCCACCCCCCCCCCCCCCCACCCCCCCCCCCCCCCACCCCCCCCCCCCCCCACCCCCCCCCCCCCCCACCCCCCCCCCCCCCCACCCCCCCCCCCCCCCACCCCCCCCCCCCCCCACCCCCCCCCCCCCCCACCCCCCCCCCCCCCCACCCCCCCCCCCCCCCACCCCCCCCCCCCCCCACCCCCCCCCCCCCCCACCCCCCCCCCCCCCCACCCCCCCCCCCCCCCACCCCCCCCCCCCCCCACCCCCCCCCCCCCCCACCCCCCCCCCCCCCCACCCCCCCCCCCCCCCACCCCCCCCCCCCCCCACCCCCCCCCCCCCCCACCCCCCCCCCCCCCCACCCCCCCCCCCCCCCACCCCCCCCCCCCCCCACCCCCCCCCCCCCCCACCCCCCCCCCCCCCCACCCCCCCCCCCCCCCACCCCCCCCCCCCCCCACCCCCCCCCCCCCCCACCACCCCCCCCCACCGACCCCCCCCCCCCCTTTGTTCCCCCCCCCCTGCCCCCCCCCCGCCCCCCCCCCCACCCCCCCCCCCCCCAATATATGTCCTATATATTGATGTTTACTCTATTATTTACTCTATTATTCTACTCTATTATTGATGTTTACTCTATATATAGTTTACTGTCCTATGAGGTTGGATCCTCATGGTTATAAAGAGAAATACAGCAACCAAGCTGGCCATGTGCAAATTCTGGCCAGACCAAATACAGAAAAGGATACCCGTTCTTTTAGCATGGAACCCTCTTAATTTATGAAGGAAATGGCTGATTATAAAAATTACATACAGTAGCATAGAAAGTGCAATCAAAGAGAACAGTGGGGATAGAATCAATATATTAATATAATCAATATATCAATATAAAAGGACAAAGTCTTTCTAGATAGGGGGGCTTCTGGAATCTTCTTGAGCATTCAGCTGTAGAAAACACATTCAATCTAGCCAGCACTTGATTTTCATTACTGGTAATTCTGCATAATTCTTAAATATGTGTGTGTGAAATATCAAACTGACTTATGGTGTCCCCAGGAAGAGACTTTCATGGCAAGTGAGAAGCAGAGGTAGTCTTCCATTGATGTTTTCTGCAGGGTCTTTCTTGGAGTTCTTCCTTTCAAGTATTGACCCTGCTTAACTCCCAAGATCTGAGATCAAGCTATACTCTGCCAAACTTCCTTCTCTGATTCTTAAATGTAGGTTACTACTATACAGCAGCCTTTACCTGCTGCCAGCATTTGAGCATCCCCACCGTGCCTCTATATTTACCTGATATCACAGCTAGCCTTATGTTTTTCCTAGCCTGTGCACAAACCTGCATTGACAAATGCCAAGTCTTCTTCCCTCTGTGTGTCATTCAGTAATGAAGGGTTCCATTGCTGCTTCTTAAACCCAATAGTTCCCCCCCCCAAAAAAAATCTGAGGCCCTTTATGCACTTGTGGCCTCTTCTGCATTGAGTGTACATTCCCACTGAATTGGATTCTTGATGACGCAACATGTTTCCCCCTCTTCAGAACGCACTACACTCTCAGACCTGAGTCTTTTTATAGTTTCTGAAACCAGTCAAAGTGCGACTTTCCCCCTCCCTTTGCAGGGAAAGCCAAGGAAAACAGAATACATTCAGTCTTCTTTGGGTTTTCCCATTCCTCCCTGTCTTTCCCAGTCCACCCAGCAACAACCGTTGTGCCCATTCTTCAGGCCAGCATTTCAGGAAGCTCAGAGGGGCTTCCTTTTTTAATGCTGTAATAGTCCAAAAAAAAAAAAAACATACACCAAGCAAACAAACAGTTTTTGTTTGTTGGCTTTTTAAGGCAGATGAAGCAACACAAATGGAGGTTGCAGACACAACCAGGAAGGGGTGTGTGCAAAATGGCTGCTCAGCTTGGCTGTTTCTGGAGTGAACAGAAAAACACAGGGAAACCCCACTGAGAAGCAAACAGTCACAGAGTAAGTGCTGCATGCATAAATGGTCTGAGATTCAAAACAAGATAAAACAATCCTAAATATTACCATAAACTTTTAAAAGATGGGGGAAAACCAGCAGCCAGTCTTAAAATTAAAATTGTAGTCAGTAACAGCATCTAACCCTAACCCTATAGCTTTAAAAAAGATGTTTTGACAGTACAAAACAAAATGTTTTGTTTTATTGCTGTCTTTTTTTTCTGGTGGATCAGCCTTTTAGCCTAAAAGATTTAGATGAGATTTAAAATTTAAATTTAAACCCCAAATGTCCTCCTGAACAAAATTCATTTCTATTAATTTTCAGAAAGCCAAAAGGATCTGATGAATCTCCTAGGAGAGATAATTCCTTGGAGTTGAACCTAATCAGCCTTTACAGTGGTGAAGAGGGAAGGAGGGAGTCTCCTTTGACTACCAAAAAAATGATGTTTGGGATCATGGGATCTGCATAGATAAAGGTTATGTGGGATGAGAACTGTAGTAATGAAGAGAATTATGGGAGATCGAGTGAAAAAGCTAGCTGGACTAAATCCCATAGCCTGGACCTAAGGCAAAACCATCTCTCTCCTGTGTTCTTCGCATCCTCTCTCAGCCTTTCCAGTCAAAACACGATTCACTGCTATCACATCAAAGATGTATTTTGTGGATGAATGTTGTGTGTGACTCTCTGGATATGATTTTGCTGAAAATCTGCACAGTACAAAAATACAAACCAAATTTGCATTTGAAAAAGCATCATTTTCATTCCATATTGGGACAAGAAAAGAAATTGGGGGAATTCAGCATCTCTGATAATCAGAGGAGAAGGTTGTCATCTAAAGGATACTTTCATTTTTAGTTACAATTTTTTTTTAAAAAACCCTCTTTCTTTTGTTGGTTGATATCCCTTTGAAAGATGAGTGCTGTGTGGTTTAAAAGAACAGTACAGTGATGCTAGTTTGTAAATATTCTTTCTCTCTCTCTTTGCACCTGTGTTGCATAAAGCAGAATGCTGTCAAAGGATGGGTTATTCATTCCTAGCTATATCTCAACATTAAATTCCATTTTGGTTTCCTGACCCGGGAGTCTTGTCCAAACAAGCTTGCTTGAGCATTACCCAGATGGCGGCTGTTTGCTTGGGCTTCATTCATTACTATTTCCCTAAATCGGGGCAACCAGCCAGCTGGCAAAGGCACACGGCTTTGCGGAGAATACTGTGTTTTCCTTTGCCACGCTGGCAAATAGAGGAATGACAGTTATAAGCCAGCTAATGTCTGCATCATTTTACTGCTTAACCTACTGTGGACAAGTTTGCTCCTCTAATTTCCAGGTCTGTTTATGGTGAGAATAATCTATACGTGAGTTAATAGATGCTGGCAGGATCTCAGAGGAAGAGGCATGGCACAGCAAAGTCAGTGTTCAGAATGATTAGCGGGAGACTGTATTTTTATCCTGAAACCAAAAATTGGATAATAGTGCCTTGATACAAATTGATTTCAGGCATAAATATTGACATATTTCTGTGCCAAGAACCATTACCAAGCAAATGCGATGTTAGTAACAGGGATGAACAGATTTTCTCAATTCTGTTCTCTTCATTGTTCTGTGGTTCACCGTGGGCACTTTCGCACATGCAGAATAATGCGCTTTCAGTGCACTTTGCAGCTGGATTTTGCTGTGCGAAATAGCACAATCCGCTTGCAAACAGTTGTGAAAGTGGACTGAAAGTGCATTATTCTGCATGGGCTAAAGTGCCCTGTGTTTTCCATTCCACTCTGCCCGCCCCCTGGTTTATTTGGAAAATGTCCAGCATATGTTCCAGAATGGGCATACATTGTCTACTGCAGTTTTCAGGATTTTTTTCTCTTATAGATTATCAAGAATCTGAATGCATATCTACATCAGTATTTACAAACTAGCATCATTTGACTCTTAAGAACTTAAGAACATAAGAACAAGCCAGCTGGATCAGACCAGAGTCCATCTAGTCCAGCTCTCTGCTACTCGCAGTGGCCCACCAGGTGCCATTGGGAGCTCACATGCAGGATGTGAAAGCAATGGCCTTCTGCGGCTGTTGCTCCCGAGCACCTGGTCTGTTAAGGCATTTGCAATCTCAGATCAAAGAGGATCAAGATTGGTAGCCGTAGATCAACTTCTCCTCCATAAATCTGTCCAAGCCTTTTTTAAAGCTATCCAGGTTAGTGGCCATCACCACCTCCTGTGGCAGCATATTCCAAACACCAATCACACGTTGCGTGAAGAAGTGTTTCCTTTTATTAGTCCTAATTATTCCCTTGTAAGATTGTAATTCCCTTGTAATTCTTCCCTTGTAAGACTCTTGTAAGCTAACACCCTGAAAATCTGGTTGGTCTATGAGGTGCTTCTGAACTCAGATCTAACTGTAGGGAGGGAATATCAATTATGGATATAATTGAAGATTTGTGGCAGAATTTCTTTTTGCACATGATTTCAGCAAAGTCTAGGTATGCACATGCACACTGATTTAATCTCAGTGTAAAGAGGACTTATCAGGCAGTTGTATGATTTCATCGTTCAGCAAAGTGGAAATGAGATAGTCCCCCAAAATACAGCATTAAGACAATGATAAGAAAGCATTCCTTGACAAGGAATGTCATTGTGAGAAAATGACTACATTTGACAAAACCTCTTTCTATTCTCGTTCACATCACGTATGGAATTACTCTTGTACAAGAGAAAATGTTGATCACAGGAAATCTTCTTCATATCATCTTTGAAGGCTGAAAGTGACAGGGACAAGGACAGATGAAATCTTTGATAATGCTGTGACATCTCCATTATCATTTCAAAGAAGCGAGGCAAAATGAAATCTCTGGCACTCCTGAGAATAACATTTTATCTGGTCAAAAGAGTTAATGACAGAGAAGAATTCTTGGGGGGTCAACCAGAAGGCTATTGTTGACATGAAGCTCCACAGTAATAAAACTGCCACCCTACCTTTCCTTAAGAAACTAGACTGGCTTGGTTCAGATATTAGATAAAACCATAGTTAATATAAACTAAGTATAGCTAGTGTTGTCGGTGATTATCCCACTTATTGCAACCTGTTAGGACCCACCAAGCCAAGATCAGAGACCATGGTTTGATAAAATGGCATGAGTTTTTGGACACTTCTTCAGATGCAATTAGCAGATTCATATTTTACTCTGCTTTTCCTTCCAATGGGAACCCAACATGACTTACAACAAAATTTCTCCTCCTCCGTTTTACCCCACAACAACTCCGTTTTACCCCACGACAACTTTGACAGAGACAAAGTTACCCATCAAGCAGAGAGAAGTTGGACTGGATGTCCGCAGATTCTAGTCTGACATTCTAACCACCATAACATTCTTAAATAGAAGGAAGGATTCTTTAAATTGTAATATCGGCATACACACATACATTATTCCATGAGTGTGTGCACATAAGTGCATGAGAAAGGGAGAAAGGACTAGTTGTAGATGGCCCAAGCGTGCAGATTTGTGTATCCTCATCATTTTGTTGTTGCTGTTATTGTTGTCAACAATATAGAGGAAACAAACACATCCAGAAATCGTATTCATACACATGGACATTCACACACATACTACTTTCATGTTCTGAGTCAACACCTGATTTCACCAAAGAGCAAACTTTGAAAACAAAACTCTGCACTGCTTTCTTCAGTGCCCTTTCAGTTTAATCCTTGTCTCCTGAGGACTCCCTGCTTACTGTTCTTAGAGGCATTATAACTGAATGTGTATCTTGAGATTTAAGAGGATTTTTCCAGAAAGTTTATAATCTTTTTATTAGAATTAATTGAAGTACGGAAGAGGCTTTGTTTTTTCTAGATTTAATTAATTTTTCAAGGCTTAATGTAATGCAATTCTTATTGGTCATAGCTTTTAATTAACTGGCATATGTGAGGTTGCACTACTGAGGTAGCAGATTTTGGTTATCGGCACTATTAACCATTCTGACACCATTTACCTAGCAGTGAAAACAAATAATTCATGGTGTTCCACACCAGCAGGTATTTGAGAGCATTGTCATGCATGTGAGATGGGTTCCTTCACATCTTCCTAAGTAACGGTGATACTATTAGAACTGAGGAGTGTGTTGAGTTCACTATCTGTAGTATATTGACCCACATATTCCCACTTTGATTCTGAAAATGTGAAGCTGACAAGTTGTAGTTCTTACCAATTTGGTCGACAGTAACAGGTTGGGAGGTAAGAAGTTTCATCCACCATCTCAAGGTATATTTCCTGCCAGAGGATTTGTTAAAATCCATTCCTATATCTTCACTATCAGTGGTTTGTTTCCCCCAGTCAATGACGCAGGTATAACTCCAGAATCCTAGCTTCAGGGTTTTGTTGCATCCATTTACTAGAAAGGATGTAGTTCTGATCCATGAAGTTACCTCCCCATTCACTTGCTTGCCTCCTTTAGGAAATGTGGACACTTCACACTTCTTATTTACCCTTGAAACTGGTTCCATGGTTGGAGACTGAGGGTGTTTGTGGGAGATAGCAGGCTGGATTCCAAAGATGGCATCCAGACTTGAATCATTGCTTGGTTGTCGAAGGCTTTCACGGCCGGAATCACTTGGGTGCTGTGTGGTTTCCGGGCTGTATGGCCGTGTTCTAGCAGCATTCTCTCCTGACGTTTCGCCTGCGTCTGTGGCTGGCATCTTCAGAGGATCCTCTGAAGATGATCCTCTGAAGATGCCAGCCACAGATGCAGGCGAAACATCAGGAGAGAATGCTGCTAGAACACGGCCATACAGCCCGGAAACCACACAGCACCCATTGCTTGGTTCTTTTCCACCTGGCAGAAAAGTATGGCACCTACCCAAAGGGTATGTGTTAGGTCTAGATCCTCGAATCAATAAACAGGGTCTGGATTGTCAATCAGTAGTGTTTATTGGAGAGGTAACGAAGCACCCAACTTGCAAGAAGCCAATTCTGCCAGACCTGGCTCTTGCGACCCCCTTTATCCAGAAAAAATCCCCCTCCCATTTTCCCAAAGAATGTGAGAAAGTATATTGTCGAAGACTTTCACAGCCGGAATCACTGGGGTGTTGGGTGGTTTCCCAGCTGTATGGCCGTGCCCAGAGGTGGGATTCAGAGGGTTACAAAGGTTATGTAGAACCTGTTGTTAAAATTTAAAATATCATTTTAATACTTAAAATATTTTATTAAGTATTAATATTTTAATACTTAAAATTTAAAAAGTGATATTAAAATATTTTAATACTTTTTAACAGTCATTATTTGAATCCCACCACCATCGGAACCTGTTGTTAAAATGTTTGAATCCCACCACTGGCCGTGTCCTAGTAGCATTTTCTCCAGATGTTTTGCCTGCATCTGTGGCTGGCATCTTCAGAGGATCTTCTGAAGATGCCACCCACAGATGCAGGCAAAACATTAGGAGAACACAGCCATACAGCCCAGAAACCACACAACACCCCAGTGTGAGAAAGAGTTACATCAGAGCCTAAGCGCCCCAAGGTCAATGATACACAGAGATAAAGCCTCTTTTCCCCCCATGGAACAGCGGAAACATCCCATTCGCCATGGGAGTAGAAAGTGTCAGGGATAAGCCTACCAAGTGTGTGAAACCATATAAGTAAAATCAAGGAAAGAATGTTCCATTACATATATCTCAAAGTAGTTACATTGACAGGAATGCACCTCAATCACCCAGATACAAATCACTGTCTACATTTTATTTAGCCATGGGATGGAGTTAGGAATGCATTTCAATCTACTACGTGCCATTCCTGACAGTATGCTTTGTGTAGCCTTTATGGTCGAAGGCTGCATTTGACTCTACACCAGGGGTCTGAAACTTGTGGCTCTCCAGATGTTCATGGATGACAATTCCCATCAGCCCCTGCCAGCATGGCCAATTGGAATGCCAATTGGCCATGCTGGCAGGGGCTGATGGGAATTGTCATCCATGAACATCTGGAGAGCCACAAGTTGCAGACCCCTGCTCTACACCTACATAAAACCTGTGGACTACATTTGATGAGTCTACTTTGATCACTCACTTCTGTACTTAATTCAGCAAAATCTTGAAAGTAGAATGAGGGTTTAAGTAATCTTGCAAGGAGGCAGAGATTCAAATGCTGGCTCTTCAGGGTGCAGTACCTGGTTATAATAGCAGCAAATTCTCCAGTAGGATGAAATGAATTCTGATAAGTCAGCTGAGGAAAGGGCTCACACACCATTCACAGATTAGGATATCATTTGAATCAACACCTGGTTTTGTTAACAAATGGGCTTAGAAGGCATTCTAGCCTTAATTTTTTTAAAAAACACATTATTTTATAGACAGTGTGTGTGAATTTACTGACATCAACTGACCTGCCATTTATTTGGTAGTTTACCCATTTCTCCCTTTCAACATGTGCAAAACCTCCATTTTCCCATTCAAACGTCATCCCCTCCACGGTGTTACTGACTTCATTGGTGAAAAATGCTGTCATAGCATCCACGCAAGTGTCTCGCAGACTTCCAATCACATGGCGACAGTCTCAAAGGAGCCGTTATCATCACAAGGCAAGCACTGGAACAGTTACGATGTCAATGAAGTGTCTCACATACTTCCATTGACATGATAACGGCCCCCAAGGAGTCATTATGCCGTCAATGCGAGTGCCAGAGTGGTTGAGATGTCAATGAGAGCGCTATTTTAATGTCACCGCAGATAGGTCTTGCAAAACTCCACAAGCGTGATGGAAATAAAGTAGTTCAATTCCCCAAATGCTGCTTTAGAACAATGGAAAGTATGATACAGCTAAAGCCTCTTATAAAAGGCAGCCCATTCCTAAGTAATTGTTTTGTGCCCAGGCATGCTGTATCCTAGGCACAATCACTGGTTGCTAAGAAGCCTCTCTAGATGTAATGATTACAGGTGGCCTTAATTTTCATTGTCCTTGCTTCTCACAAAGCTTAAAGTCACAGAAAAGCCAATGCTCAGAAAGAAGCATACAAGGACCAGGGAACAAGGAGCTCTATGTCTTCACACTGTTCCTTCTTTTATTCTAAGGGTTAATCTGAGTTCATGTATTTCTCTGATTTTTCCGGAGGCGAAAGTAATCTACATTTTTGTAAAGTCTTGTATCAATCTAAAGGTCCCTTCTGTGGAACCATCTGCCCTGTAGCACTCACACAATTCCTCTGTGCAAAGGATATTTCTGCCCTCTTGCACTACCCAGCATTTGATGAGCTTTAATGCATTGAACAGTATCTCCATTATGCAGGTGAAACGTGCATTACTCAAATAAAGATGTTGCCCCAAGTCATGAGGGCAGAACGGAGAGCACAGTTCTGAAAAGAACTGTGTGGTCCTCAGGTATGGATGGCTATGCACACCGGGGGAGTGGGGGAAATGGCTTTGTAGGGACCCACTCAGATGATAAAATTTTGCTTGGAAGATGTGTACACAATGTAAAGATTTTTTCAATAGAGCAGTAGAAGAGTCTGGAATGGATGGAGTCTTTGCTTCATTTACAAATGGTGAATAGATGCAGTTCAAAAGTAAAATAGTAAAATTATGATAGTTGTGATGGCGGATAGCAAACTGGCCTGTACAGTTAAAAGAGCCATGGTTTCAATGGAAATATATTCAGCAAATGCAAATAATGGCAGAAGAGGAACATTGAAGTCATCCTTGCGTCAGGTTATGAAATGTGGACTGAGCTGCTGTTTCAACCATTTAGTGGGTACAGGCACCTTAGTGACTATTTGCAAGTGGATTTTCCAGTTTTTCCCAGCCAAATCCAGTTGCAAGGTGGGTTGAAAATGGATTGAAAGCGCATTATTCAACAAGTGTGAAAGGGCTGTTAGTCTGGGCATGGGCAGATGCTTAATTCTTAGCCCAGCACTTTGCATCCTTGGGTCCTGAGCAACCTAAGCAACTGGTTCCAAGTCAAGGCTAGAATATGGAACTGACTTATATATTTGTTCTTTCTCCTTTTGGTTTAAACTATATATTTCTGTGGTCTTTTGTAATCCCTTTTAAGTCTCTTTCCCAGGGGGAAGGGGTGGAAAACAGGATAGATATAGCTAAATAAATTAAGATAAGGGTTCTGTTTTCTAACTATTTTTGACATGAATACAGAGCTGTTATGTCAGACTAGGATCCTGGGAAACTTGAGTTCAACTCTCCATTTGTACTATACAAGTTCGCTGGGTGACCTTGGGCACACCACAAACCCTAAGACTGGCCTACCTCACAGGTTTGCTGCTGTGAGAAAATGGAGGAGGGGAGAACAATGTTTTGAGCTGGTCTGAATCCCTACTGGGGAGGAAAGAAGGAAATTACACACACACACACACACACACACACACACACACACACACACACACACACACACACACACACACACAGAGAAGAACATGTACTCATTCCCATGAAATGAAATAATTTCTAATTTAAAAATAACCCCCAAAGAACTCTGCATAATTAGAGCACAGCAAGTGGAAATGACATGGAACAGAAAAACTGCTGTAGTTTTTTGTGTTTTTTAAGGGGATGTCCACAACCAGACGTATTAAACTTCTGAATACCAGGGCTACCATAATACCTGTGGGAGCCTTGGACTTTTTGCCCAATTGCTCCAGAGCAACTGATTAGCCATTGTATGAATCATTATGTTTGATTAGTTGTTCTCTGACCCTGTGGGGATTCTCTTATATTCTTTTTTTTTTTGTTTAGGAAGGGGTATCCTTAAATACCATGTATTTTGCATTTAATTTCATGTTGGTCTGAAATTCGACAGAGGATTTCTCTTCGGTGTGGAGTACAGTCTGTATGCATCGCATCCAGCCTGAACTTATGGCACTCTTCCTTATACATAAACCCAATGAGGGAGGGAGCAAATTTTCCAAATAACAACAACAACAACAACAATGGAAAAGAAAAAGGGATGCCAGCTGCTGTAGTTATAGCTTCAGAGTAGAGCTTGAGAAACCCAGGTTGGAATTTCCACCTTGCTGCGGCAGCTCATTAGGTGATTTGGGGCCAGCCACATTCTTTCATTCTAACCCCCCTTGCAGGGCTATTGTAAGGATAAAAAGGAGGAGAATAATATGAGCTGCTTTGGTTCCCACTGAGGAGAAAAGTGGGATTTAAATGAAGAAAATAAACAATAAATATCACTGAAATTGGAAGGAAGAGAAAACGTAGAGAAGGAGAGAAGGAGGCAGGGAAAGGGGAAAAGATATGGGGATTGCCAAGAAGAGAGAAAGAGAAAATAGTGCAGGAAACAGTATACAGGGGAAGATGAAGTGTCCTTCCACAAGTCCTTGATGGTTTCTTACCATGCAAGTGGATCTCGCACCACACCATAGGGCCATAATTTCCAGGTAGAGGGCGCTGTGGGCAGGGGTTGTTGGGAGAAGCATAAGACAGATGGATGGGTAATTGTAGGCTGGCTGTTGGGTGGAAAGGAGAGAAGAAATCAGGAAAAAGGGGAGGATATGGGGGCTTTCAGGAAAGGGAAAGATGAAATAGTGGGGGAAGGGAAAATGAAATGCCTCCCACAAGTCCTCAAAGGTTCCCACATGTATCATATATTTCAACGTGATAAGCATGTTACACTTTGACATTCTGTAAGCAATATCTGGTGGAGGATTTCTTCTTGTTTCCCTGACTAGAATGCTGTCTTGCAAGCCTGTAATAAACGTGCAGTTGCTCTTGGTTGCCAGCTGTTTCTCAGACTCCCAAGGAAAATAGAAAGCACAGACCTTAACCATCTATTGTCAACACAGCAATGCCATAACAAATCCTTTCCAGCAGGGACCTTGTGTCCTTTCCTTCATGATTAGTGTGTACAGAAAAATTTCTGAACAGGAGATTTGAGTCAGAGAACAGCAAATAATTCTTGCTCTTTTATGCCCCATCTAGTCTGAACATAAGCACAATATGTAGACCCAAATCCCATTGATTCCAGCTGAACATATCTGGAATTGCTGCATTAGAAATGCAGGTTTCAGTATCCGAGTACCCAAAGAACTCCTTACATAAGTATTTTCTGTTTCTTCACTATAGGAATTCTGCAGGATTGCAAAACAACAGTAATATGTCACATTGTCTGAGTAAGAGTGATTCTTTTCTACTGCAAGGAGGAATGAAGTTGTCCCAAGCAGGCTAAAGACTAAAGACAGGAAGGGAGAATTTCTCCCATTTGTCTTTTGTTACTGAGCAGAACGGCTCTCTGTTTTCTATTCCTCTTTGCTACCTAGCATTGTTATATGGAGAAGAATCCCCCCCCCACTTTTTTGGTTATGCCCACTGTTTTTTCTTATTCTCTTCAAAGGGAGACATTTCTTTTTCATTTCTCTTTGGCTAATCATGCAGAGAACACTTATCTCAGGACTAAGCTTGGTCAATACCCTAGAAATTCGGTAAAATTCAGATTTGGATTTATTTGGGCATAAAATTATCTGTATGCCTGAATAAGGCAAATAACATATTTGGATATACCTGAATATTCAGATATACACGAAAAATTCAGGTCCATCTTTTTTTGTATTTTGGTGTTTTTTCATGTTTGTGCCTGCAGGGGGTGCATTTTTAAAGCTAGTAGCACCAAACTTTTAGGATCTAATCCGAAGACTGTCCTTATAATACCACCCATGCTTGGTGAAGTTTGGTTCATGGGGTCTCAAAGAGATAGCCCCCAGCTACTGTTTGCTCCCATTGGAAACAATGGGGGCATCCACTTTGGGGGTCAATAAATTTGGATCCCCTGAACCAAACTTCATCAAACTTGGGTGAAATCATCAGGATAGTCTCCGGCTGAGATCCTGAAATTTGTGCCAGTAGCATTAAAAATGTGACCTCTGGGGCCAAAATAAAAAAAAAACACCACCACCACCACCACCACCACCCCCAAAGCCCAAACGCCTTGCATTCGGATTAGTTCATATTCGGGCAAGACATATCCGGGCTGATTTTGGCCAGACTTTGTCAAAATGCACACAGATTTGGACTGAATCCGGAATTCGGTGCACCCAAATCTCCAGGCCTACTGAGGACTCTTATTTTCATAGTCGGCTTGCAGAGGGCTGTCCTCACGTTTCTCTGTGCCTTCCCCATAGCAAAAAGTGTCACCTGGTTTCTCCTTTTGCTGTTTTTCTTAACTCTACCCATCAACCGCCGTAAAGACACAGATCTCATTGATATTCTCTTCCCCTCCCATCCCTTATACACTCTCTCTCTCTCTGCTGCAAGAGAGAAAGCTTATTTTTAAAATAGAAGCTTGTCTGAAAGAAAGTTTTAAAAATACCCCCCCCCCCAATCATTGAGAAAGGCAGAAGCAGAGTGGGGGAGGTGGGCTGGAGCCAGAAAAAGACCCTGCTTGTGCTGCTCCTTTGCAAAAGCCAGCTCTCTGTTATTACTGTATTTATGCATTGATACAAGCATTTAGAGAAGTGAGAAGTCAGCAACAAGGAGGAGGGCAAGGCAGAAGCATGCAAAGTTGCATAAGGAAGTGGGGATGAGACTAGGTGGACTGACTGTGGGCAGAAAAAAAGGTCCAGTGCAAAGCTATGCTCACTGACAAATCTCCTCTCACTGGTAAATCTGTCTGCTCTGTCTGCAAATTAAATTTGTGCTAGAAGTGGCCTCACTTGCAGCAGGGAGCATAGAAAGTGAAAGCGGGGGTTGAGGAAGTACATCCGTACAAGAAATTTTGCAGCGATGCACATTTGCCCATATCGTGCAATAGATGCCAGATGCCTTACAAGAAATTTCTCATAATTTACCATTGACATTGTTATGGTGCTGCAACCCTTGTGTTTGTTTCATGTTACACACCACAGGGTGATGCTGTCACAGAACAGGAGGGTTTGCCTGCCTCAGAATGTCTATAAAGTGAAATTCTGAAATTGTGCAGAACCCCCCTTCCTGCTTCTCCTCATTTCAAATGTCTCCCTGATTAGCCAGAACTGATTAGAAACAGACTCCAAATTCCTTTAAAAAGGGGTAAGAAATGGATTTAAGGAAGAGATGGGGTAAAGAAGAATTAAGAGAATTTATTTTAACAACACACTACTGCCACTTTCTTACAAGAATTTTCTCAGGACCCTCTCCCACAGAGGATGCAATCTTTTTCCATCCAAGGCAGTGACTTCTCATTCACAGTTTTACTTTTTGTGGAATGGTCAGCTGGAGGAGATGAGTGATTCTACTTTGCAGACCTTTCAGAAGAAGTGTAAGACAGTCTTGTTTGGTTGTTGTATCGACTAGGTGGTTGGCAAAACAGTGCTGATAAACATAATTGGTAGCTCACAGAGATGCACAGTGGTCTTTCAGAAAGATGGGATGGAAAACCTGACGCAGTAAAACTATGGAACAAGTGTGGAATATGACATTCATTTACCATTCTCCATGGACTAAGCTAGAATCTTGAAGGAAGATTGTCATAAAATGCACAGGTCTTCTGGGCTGCTCTCATAAAACTGTGGTTTCTTTTTCCCCGCAACATTCTTCAGGAAATCTTTCTATATTGACTTGTCTACCAATAAATGTCTGTACAAAGGTCACAAGTCCCCAAGGGATTCTGGGCAATAGACACAGTCAATTCATATCAGTGTAGGAACACTGTCTATAAGGCATCACTATTGCCCAGCAAATACCTCATAGAAAATATCCCAAATTCCCTGGATTTACTTGGAAAGGGTAATAGGCAACTCACTTTCCCTGTATGCTCTTTGCCCCATGGTCTCCTCTTTCCCTCCTCCTGGCAACCCCTATATCCTACCCCCACTCCCTGCCTCATTCTCCCTTCCTCAGCCATTCACTAACTGACTTTTTATTTGCCTCCCATCTTCAGCTACATTTATTAACTTCATTTGTATCCTATCTTACTCCATAGTGGGGACCCAAAGCAGCCTATACCATACTTCCCACCTCCATTTTTCCTTACAACAGTCCTGCAAGAAAGGCTGAGAATGTGTAGCCAGCTTAAGGTTATTCAGCAAACTTCCATAGCAGAATGGTGATTGAAATCTGGGCTTCCCAGACCCTAATCTGCTACTTTAACTCCTACCTACATTGGCTTCCATGGGGTGGCTGTTGTTGAACAGTAGCAAGCAGATATTATATTTGCTGAAGGACACAAAAGGGACGTGTTTATCTCTCTTGCTCTCTTTACTGCTCTCTTTTACATTAAAGGGAAAAGTTCCAGATGCCCTCCAATCAACAAGGCACACCATGATACTGTCTTAATGACTTTCCTCCTGCACCCTGTTGCGAACAGGTACAACACTGAAGGACATCTGGCATCATGGAGCCGCCTGTGAAAATCTGCATGTTTTTTTTACTGTTTCTTTTGCATCTATTTAATATCATTTGTGTGTGTATGTGATCTCAATATGCAAACTACAGGTGCGATAATAACAATCTCCTCAGGTGAAAGTAGAAAGGAGAGGGATAGTTTTATTTTTGTTTAATCTGCTCTGTTAAAATTAACTTGGAGGCCTTCTCCACCACCACTTTAACTCCTGCCTTCTGAAAGTGCCAGTATAGCAGCCTCTAGAGACTAATTTAAGAATGACTGCTGTCATTTGCCCTTGAAAAACTCTACTACGGTTTTACACAAAAACCTCCAGGTTTTTGTGAACAGACACAATTAGAATGACATTCATGAAGTGTGAAGTTCACTCAGCAGTCTATTATATCATGTCGGGTGAGGTCTAGGGTCAGTGTTGGAGGGAAAATAACAAAAGAACATGAAGGACTGGACCAAAAATCTATCCCGACCAACATCCTGTTTCCAGCACTGGCCACTGAAAGTCCTCTCAGAAGACTGCAAGAGGCCATTAAATGCTCCAGGATACTCAGAATTATACTGCATCGGTGTATGGTAACTGAGAACTAACAACATTGATGGCTTTTTCCAGCAGGAAAGAGACTAATTACTTTTAACAGCAATCACCCCTTCTGGTTAATTATGCACTGGATTAGATTGAACCCCTCTTTATGCTGGTGAAAAAGGAAATATGAGTCCCCTTTAATAAATGCAAATGGCTATGCTGGAAATCATAGGCGATGAATAGTAATAGACAAGCCTTTATTGGCATTCCAAAATACAATAAAACAATTGTCCATAAAAGACAGATAGATACAACAACCATTCAGAGTCTTATCAATAGTTTAGTCCAAATGGACTCATCAAAAGTGCCATTCCCATACACCTCTCCACAGACCAGACTGAAGACCCACCGAGCCCAGGCATCACAACAGCATACAGTATCAACACTCCACTATAAAACACAGAGTTTGTTAGAGTGGCACCTAACACAGAACAAGGGATAGGGGGCAAGAAAATGGGCAAACGATTGATTTGAGTCCAATAGGTTGCCACAGCCATAGGCGATGAATAGATAACAATTAAGTAGGAAGGGTGAGATTCAACAACAAAAAAAGGAAGTGAGCTAGATCCAATCCTTCCTTTTCTTTGTCTCTCCTAAACCTGCTGCTAAGCAAACTTCATTTAATGAACCTGGCCATAGAAGAGATTTCAAATAAATAGGAAACAACGACAGACTGATGGAAAGGGTGAAGAGAGGCTACTGAAAAGGAAACCACTTTCACTTTGTGAAAAGAAATGAACGATTGCATGGATGGCAAATGTAGACTTTCCAGTGGGACGGTAAGAAACTTTTCATTGCCAATCAGTGACTATCAGAGTTTAAAAAATGCAGACACGATTTTTAAAAATCTGTGCCACTCAGCGATCTCCTGCTCCCCAGTTGTATGTTTTAATAGTGAAATCAGGCAAATCTGAGGATATTTGCATTAGTGATTTGAGCTGTGAACAGGCAAGACAGACATTTTATTTTATATTGTATTTTATATGTTGTACACAGCCCAGAGCCCTTCGGGGATGGGGCGGTATAAAAA
Organism: Sphaerodactylus townsendi; assembly: GCF_021028975.2. Classification (NCBI taxonomy): domain Eukaryota; kingdom Metazoa; phylum Chordata; class Lepidosauria; order Squamata; family Sphaerodactylidae; genus Sphaerodactylus; species Sphaerodactylus townsendi. Next base: position 2,098,083 of record NC_059438.1, read on the forward strand.
TCCAATAAAATAAAATAAAATAAATTTATACAACTCCAGAAAACACCCCAGGTTTGCTGAACAAGTATGACAGACGCAGCAATAGGCCTGCTGAAGTCGTCTGTGATGGCGGGTGGGAGCCATGATGGCCCTGATGATAATGTTTAGTGCTTTTGTCGGTCATTTTATCGTTGTTGCTTTTGTGAGCCACTTGGAAGGCTCTTTCTGTGTGAAAAGGAAGAATATCTTTTCTTTTAAACAAACAAATGGAGAATTATTTAGTTCTGGAAAGCCTACAATTAGTTCTGGAAAGCCATTAACGAAGCACCACGACAACACAAAAGGAAGATCTCTAGTGTCTATTATTCCTTGGAATGCTAAATGCAGCGTTATTGTGACTGCAGGATTTAAAATAAACATTTCAATAGCACTCACTGCAATGTGTTTTTGTTAATGCAATAAACCATTGTGAACAATTTGCAGAGACTGTGACTCATAAGTTTTAAAAATAAAACAAAGCGTCTCAAAGTGCTGAACCTGAAATTCATCAAAACTGCCTCTTAGACCCTGTGGCTGGGGTTGACCTGCTGAACAATGTAGGCCATACGGAAAGGGAGGGGGAAACTGACAGCTCATCTATCATGTGTACTGCTTGTCCACCAGCCATGCACAGGAACATCAACATACATTGGCAAACCTGTCTTTCCCCCTGTCACTGCAATCACAAAGTCTGTGAGCAAAAAGGTAGTGTTTATGGATTAAAATGTAGAATGTGTTTCTTTTCATTGCTATGATCTGAAAGTGATACTTGGGGTGGACCCAAGCGGTTTCTCTGCTGGTCAAAAAGGAAAGATGGGCTCTCCTTGACCACCCCAAAAAGCTGGGGATCAAACACAAGCCATAACTGACATAGAGAAGGTCATAGGTTCAATCCCTGGTATCTCCAGCTACAATGATCAGGTAATAAATGGTGTACAAGACCTCTACCTGAGACCCTAGAGAGTGGCTGCCAGTCTGAGCGGACAATACTGACCTTGATGGACTGATGGTCTGCTTCCGGGTCAGTATACGGTAGCTTCATGTGGGCTGCAGTACAAAGGGGAATGTGGAGAGGTTAGCCAATCCAGTCCCTAATAAATTATGTTAAATATTTTAAAATGTTAAAACCTGACTGCAGAAACTAGTCTGAACACATACCATGGGAAGAACCCAGAAAAATTAGGCATGTTTCCATCTGAAAATGGCTCCCTCAGTGGAATGGAATCTGAGAACTGTGTGTGCTTCTGGTTTTCCAGAAACAGCGGCTTCGCAGTGGCTGGAAGGTGCCATCCCACTCTTTCCCAAACACCTTACCTTCCTTCCGACCTTCCGGAATGTCGTCCAGGCCTAGGGACATGCCCCACCCTGCCCTGAGACTTGAGAGCTGTCGCACAGAGCAGGGGGGCGTGTCACCTGGCCTGGATGATGCACCGGAAGGTCGGAGGGAAGGGAAGGCGTTCAGGTGACAGCACAGTGCTGTGCCATCTTCCCCGCCCCTACTGGGACCATTCATGCAAACGGTCCCGGGGGGGGTGCGTCACCGTCATATACGCCGACGCACTCCCCAAGCGTGGCTGTGCAGAAACGACCTGAGAATCATTGGGGTTCCTTTATCTAGTGCAGAGCTCCTTGACCCTTTTGAGCTTATGGTGGACACACAACCACAAAAAAATGATAACCATAAATGGCTGCACGAGGGGGATCACTGGAAATCACTGGAATGCCTACAGTCAAGATCCTTGTGCTGCGGTGGCAGATACAGCCAAAGCAACCTATTTTTCTTTTAAAAAATGAAGCCAATCATATAGCCAATAGCCAATAATAAGTTGTAGTGGGAAAAGTTCCCTCTGGCTCAGTCCACTTTCTTAAAACATCTGGCAGGCATCATAAAAGGTTTCTCTGGACTGCACATTGGGCACCCCAGATTTAATGACAAAGTAGTATTTTATTTTATTTTCTCAACAGTAGTAAGAGGAAACCCAACTTTATACAGGGACTATGATGTGGAAGAGTTAATCGTTTTTTCAGTCTCAGAAAGTTCCTTAGAACCCATTGGTAGAAACATATTTTTAGGCATGTATTTATTATGTACTGACTTTATAGTCCACCTTTCTCACTGAGACTCAAGGCAGATTACAAAATCAGAAAACATAGATGTAAGCAATAATACCATAGATCATGCAAAAACTGGATTACAAAAGGTAGAAAATAATGCAGTACAGTCAATATACTGCATACAGTAAAGTTAAAAAAAGTAAAGGTAAAGATAGTCCCCTGTGAATGCACCAGGACATTACTGACCCATTGAATGATGTCACATCACATTTACTAGGCAGACCATGCTTACAAGGTGGTTTGCCATTGTCTTCCCCAATCATCTGCACTATACACTCAGAAAACTGGGCACTCATTTTACTGATCTCAAGAAGATGGAGATCTGAATCAGCCTTAAGCCAGTTACCTGAAACCAGCAGCTTCTGTAGGAATCGAACTCACGTCACGAGCAGAGCTACAACTACGGTACCGCAGCTTAACACTCTGTGCCACGGGACTCCAATACATGCAGTAAACAGTGCAATTAATCACATCTCCATCCCTGCTGTGAACACATTCTCCTTAACAATTCAATCTACTGCAACCATAAATTTGCCCCTTTTCATTTTGTGTGCCTGTTTCCTGGTATTATCACTGTGTCACCAATTTGCTTCTTTTATGGGCAGCCTGTGCCAATTTTATTTCATTTATGTGTGAGTGTTGCAAAACCAGGTATCCCTTACTCAGAGTAATGTTTTTATTGGATTTCATTAGTATGGCCAGGCAAAGAAAGGGCGATAATAGTCCAGTATGATCCTGAGTGGTAGGAGCCCATGTCAGAAACTGGAATGTTCAAATTGAAACAGTGTGGACACAGAAACTAGTTCTTTCTTTAACCACCTCTGAGCAGTCCTTAATGTTACAGAGAATGATTCATTCCTATGTGATTTAGTGGTGGCTGATTGTACATGCCATAAGTTCTATGAAACATCTAAACATGCCAGAGCGGGTTATGAATGGAGCTGTGTGTAAAGCAGAGGTTTGCTCCTCTGGATTGTGATTGGCCGACACGTCTCCAGCCTCAGCCTCTGTGCTTTAACCATGATTGGCTTTTTATTAGAAGCCGGGGAGAAGTCGCAGGCATACTGAGCAGATGTAATTGTATTTGTGTTTAAAGTTGGCCATAAGCATCGACGCAAGAAAGAAAATGTCCTTTTGTGACCTTGTGCGAGAATGCCTCAGGCACCCCACAGAGGCAACTGACATCATTAACAATGACTGGGGCTCCCGGGCTCTCGGAATAATCAGACATCGGAGGAACATTTCACAGGGGGCACATTATGGATGTCAATCTTTCACACACTCATTATGATGTCCTGTGTGTTTGATTATGTGCGAACAAGTGCGATGTACCTTGAGGCATATCAGGAACTCCAGCCGGAGGTATTAGCGATCTTGACAGAGTAAAGCAGCGTATTAAGAGCTTGCTGCCGAGAATCCTCTCAGAAACCAAGGCTCTGGGTCTCATTTTGCTAAGAATGTTTCATCTGAAACATCAAATATGGTATATCCTTAGCCTTTTGACTGATGAATTATTAATTCCTTGTTTGAACTGGGAAACACAATCATGATTCATTTTTAAGAGGCCAAATGAAATTCCCTGAGATTTTTGCTATAGGTTTTGTTTACTGTCCTTTGGCTAGTGAGATTTTACTATGAGATATTTCAAATGAATTACTAATGGAAACCACCTGTTTGAAGAAGGCACAGCTACCCTTCTGATAAGCAAGTGACTTATTTGCTTCACGTCAGTGTGAGGTTGAGCAGAGGCACCAAACATTTCCAACGTGTTAAAATTTAGCTTATGCTTCTGATCAGGACCGGCAACTGGGCTGCCAGAGGACAGACAGAATTCACTATCACAAGAGATGGATGGGATCAATATCTTAGGCCGTTTCCGCACGGGCGGAAAATGACGGCCTGGAGATGGTAAAAACGCCGTCTCCAGGCTGCCATTCGCACGGGCGGCGCAGCTGCAGTGCAGCCGCGCTGCCCCCGCGCCGCCCGGCTGGCCCGCAGCCGGCGTATTCCGAGAACGCTAAGAAGCGTTCTTTTTGGAATACGCCGCCGTGAAGCCGCTGCCGAGCGAATGGTAGCGGCTTCACGGCGCCTCCCCGACCCAGCACTCACCTTGTCCCTGGGCCTCGAGCAGGCGCGCAGGGCCAGGGGGGGCGTGTCCCCAGGCCTCGGCGACACGCCGGAGGCCCAGGGACAAGCCGGGTCGTGCGGGCGCCGGCGCTCCGCGGCGCCGGCTGCCCGCCTCTTCCCGGGACCGTCCGTGCGGATGGTCCCAGGGTCTTCGGGTCGGCGCGAGAAGCGCCGACCCAGCCGTTTCCGCTGCCGTGTGGAAACGGCCTTAATTTATGGAGTAATGTTGGTTTACATGTGGGTTTCTCATTTCCTGTTAGATATTCTGGTTTCAAATTCAAAACCATTGGTTTTGTCATTTAAAAACTGATCAGGTGATTCTGAACTGAAAATATGGAGAGAAATTTGGATGAGGACAAGACAGTGGTTCTCTGGGTCAACAGAACACCACAACAGGGACTTCAGACTTCTCCTGTCTTTGATGGGGTTACACTTCTCTTGAAAAATCAGATTCACAGCTTGGGAGAGCTACTCAGCAAAGCAGTCACATTAGAAAATTAGGTGTCTGGGGTGATTCACAGTGCTTTTGCCCAGCTTTGGATGGCATGTCAGCCCTGTTCACTCTCAGACAGTCAAATCTAGCCAGAATGATCCATTTCTTTAGTTATAAATAGGCTAGACTATTGCAATGCACTCTACCTGGGGCTGTCCTTGAAGACTGTTTGGAAGATGCAGGTGGTGCAGAATGCTGTGGCTAATTGGCTGGTTGGAGGCAGCTACTGGGAGCTTATGTCTCCAACACTGTAGTAATTACACTGGTTTTCCATCCACTGCCATTCAAAAAAATTGGTTGCTCCATATGTTCCTGCCCAGGAATTAAGATTATAGGGAAAGGCCCTCCTGACTGTCTCATCAGTGAAAGGAGTATGTTTAGTGGGTACACAAGAGAGGGTCTTTTCAGTGGCAGCCCCACAATGATGGAGCAACCTCGCCAGGAGGTATGTGTGTCCTCCACTTTTGACTTTCAGGAAGAAGTGCAGGACAGTTTTATTTAGGATTTCATTTGATTATTGCAGTCCTAAACAGTGATTTTAAAATGACTTTATATATGTTATGTGCTATATTTTAGTATTTTATTTATTTTGTGAGGAATAAGGGACGCTAAGGGAGATGTTTTATATAAACACTTGTTGGAAGGTTATCTAATCTCAACCTTCTAATATATTAAAACTTTACTTATTAAAATACCACTTCATGGTCCTTCCTTCCTTCCTTCCTTCCTTCCTTCCTTCCTTCCTTCCTTCCTTCCTTCCTTCCTTCCTTCCTTCCTTCCTTCCTTCCTTCCTTCCTTCCTTCCTTCCTTCCTTCCTTCCTTCCTTCCTTCCTTCCTTCCTTCCTTCCACTATTTTGATGCCATTTATACTTCCTTTGCTATTTATAGGTCATTTGTTGTGCAACTGTTGCACACATAACTGGGAACAAAGCATTAATTTTAACAGGAAAAAAATCAGCCTGAAGAAAAAAGAAAACTGTACAATTCTTCTCAAGGGAGAACTGAATGAGAGTATTCAAACAGCTTCTGAGTTCACTGCCAAGACCTCCTTCCTCTCTCATTATCCACCTTGGAGTTCCTTGAATTGGCGGAAGTTAAATTAATTGACTTTAGTCAACATGAGGTGTGCTTGGGTCCAGTGGCTCCCTTGCAGATTGTCCAATACCCCCAGCACAGCCCCCATAGAATTCAAGTGCCATTCTAAGCATTTCAATTTCTGTCCAGTCTGTTAGTTTCCTACATCAAGTGCAAGTAGCTCATATTAGCTAAGGTTAATAGCACAATTAACTTTACACACGATACCCATCACACTAGAATTCCTTGCCATAACGAACCATGGTGCCTCTGTTTGGTTCTTACTACACATAAACATGGCTTGCAAAAATTGGTAGGCATTAATAAAATGCTTCCAGATGTGGCTTTAAAACAGTTCTTTGATAGAAGTACATAAATGTTGTCGTATAGTTGCCCCTTGCACACCTGGTTTTCCTTCTAAAAAAGAAATTGCTGGGGGGAAATGTAACAGGTCACTGGGCTGTGAGTTAGGCTGTGAATACAAATCTCTCTGATGTGTGATCCAAACCTCCAGCCACTTCAACCACACCGGTTCCCTTTTTTATGCCTTTGATGTATTCTTCCTTTAATTCCCCTGTATGAAATTCCAACGTCGCCTTTCACGGACGTCATAAATTGAAACAGCGAGACAGTTTATGAAGATTTTGTTCCTGGCCTGATATTCTTTATGTAATACGATTTAGGAGCAAAGATTAAATTGTTCATCTTCTTCTACACGGAAGCGAAGAATCCTTAGCCACATTGTGTCAGGCAAAATGTAATTTAAATTTCAACTTTGTATGTTTCCATGGACCATTGGCCTTTGTGCGGACCTGCGAATTTATAACTGGATACAGCTTTATTAGGCTCAAGACATAAAAAAGGGAAAGAAAACTACGGCAGCAGGAGATAACCCTTTACAATTTTAATAAAGGCTTTGTATATTTACTATATTTCTTTGACCTATAATGTCAGAAATACAGATTATGCCATTAAATTAGGTGCTTACCTTGGTAGGTTACTTGCTGCACCCTGCAAGGAATACATCCAGATTTTTACAACATCTGGCACTGATTCTAGCAATTAGTTCTGGACGGGCTTTAGCACTGTCATCCTTGATTGCGATGTCCGAGAACATGCACAAATTATGATTAGTAATGATTTATTCAGTGACTAAGTAATTCATCTTAGTCATTTAGGCTCCGAAGCTGTCGAAGCTGACAGGGATGACAGTTGCATGAATGTTTTCTTAGATAACAATAAGGCTTCCTCCCCGCCCTCTTCAAATGCTAAACCTTGAGCATGAATAAAAAGGCACAAGACAGTTGGTGTAAATATTGTGCCTTCAGGATGATATTGTTCTTTGACTAGCATCCCTTTAAATGGGGAAGCATGCCGCGGTACAGACGCTCTGATAATTATATTGCTGTCTCGTCAAAAGTGGTTAGCAAAAAAACGACTTCAACAAACTCTGAGACATGGCTATTGTCCCCATATCCTGAAATGAAGGCTCAAGACACTAAGTTATGGGTTGAAGTAGGTTCATTAATAGTTGTTTAGCATGTTAATGCAATCATATTTAAATGGGGACAACTTTAAAGGTGGGAGGGAAGGCAGCACAATAAAGCCCACCTTGAGAACTTTATGAGGTTGCCATAAGTCAGTGGAGAAGAGGGAGGGGAAGGCAAAGGAGACAATGGGAGCCTTGGAATATCTTGGGTTTTCATAATTCTCTGGGAGTTCCAGCCATTCAATTTGCGGTAATGTTATGATATTGCTTGGATCAAACATTACTGTATTTTGCATTTGTTTTCATTTTCAGCCACTTTGATGGCATCGTTTATTTTATTACATTTCTATACTGTCCCTCCCCTTTAGAGCTCAGACAGTATATCAGAAATTGATCAGTCCATCAGTCAAGCCAAAAAAAACCCCCAAATGGTGTGATACAGGTGCAACTCTGATGCACTGTCCATTTAGTGCCAAAAGTTCCACCAAATTAGTTTTCTTAGAAAATGGAGCTGTCCACAGTTGCTGAGTACCGAGAATGCAGAGCAGCTGTGAAGCAAAGCACACTCCACACTTTCTCTCTGCCATTCCCTAGGTAAGGGTAATCTTTATTGTATGACCTCTCCATGTCTTTCTTTCATTCTGAAAACCCACAGAGAGGCTTCAGCATTTGCAATTTGTATAGCACTAGCTGGAATGCCGGAAGCACTTGTCTCTATACACTCTGGTTCAGAGGCCTTGCCATTCCAAACACGCTCTCTCCCACAGGGCAACCAGAGTTGCTTTCAAAGGAAAAGGGAACTGTTGTGATGTGCTACGAGGACACAGTTTAATTGCTTGAGCTTTGGGGGAAAAAATTAAAAAGAGGGTTAAAAATGTCCGATATGTCAAGGCTTCATCTATTATAAGATCTCACCTATAGTTGCCCTTGGTAACAGTGGGCTTCAACTTGATTTTCATTCCAGTCCTAGAAATGGAATGACAATAATACACATGGTTTTGAGCATTGAGATGAAGTTTTCTGAGTATAAACTGTTGCTCCAAAGTTGCTTGAGCCCTATTACATCCCAATAGAAATACCACCACTCCTTGAAACTAACGATATGTTTGAATTATGAAAGACTCCTGGCTATCTTGGTAAGCTATTATCTTTGTTCATCTGCTTATACACATATTGTATACACATATCGTATGTGTTATACCCATCTGATAAGTTATTTTTTTTCTGAATTGTGTACAAAAACATGTGCACATGCATGCACAATGCATATTGTTTATATTTTAATAATGTACAATGTGGATTTGTTGTTGCATAAATAGCACTGGAAAATTTACCCATTTTACAGGAAATAGCAGCCATCGAGTCACCGGTGGCAGCCATTGAGGCAGAGGTGAGCAACACGAGGCAAAGAGGAGGGGCACATTCAGCTCATAGGGCGCAGCTGCAGGGAGCTGCAATGATTGGCCTGAGCTGAAAAAGGTGGGAGCAGCAAGACACATAACAGCGCCACGCCTCGAGCCTCAGCCTTCTTGGCTAGCCGAGGCTCAAGAGTGACGTGACCCACCCACCCTCCCTAGCTGCCATTGTTAATAGTTGACTTGTTGTAATGGTTTATTGCATAACTGTACTTTGTCGCAGCCTGGCAGGTTGGCAACAGAATCGCAACATCTGGGGGGAGAAGCCGAGCCGGGCGGCCGGTCTTCTCCATGATTGTGCCCTTAACGAAGGGCCAGGGGGTGGGGCGGGCTGGTAAGCAAGCCGGTAGGCTTAGCTGGTGCCTGCCACCCCAGCAGGTGAGGGTGTGGTGGGCCGGTAGGCAAGCCGGTAGGCTTAGCCGGTGCCCGCTACCCCCAGCAGGAAGGGTTGACACCAGGGGGTATCCACCCCGGTGGCTCCCGGCTTCCTGCCCGATGCCCAATGGAGATTGGGGACGGCATGATGTTGCGATCCGTTAGTCTGCCCAGCTTCTTAAGTGTTTGACGTTTGCTAATTAATAAATTGGGCTGCAGCCCAATCTATTTTCAAGCTTTGGTTTGATGTGTTTATTTGCCGGGGAAGGGTCTACACCATCTGCACGCAATTGTTGTTTCTGTTATTAGCAAAAGCCGTAACCTGCATTTCTGCCCTGATCAGAGTCAACCAAAGCAATATAACAGTTTTTAAAAAAACACACAATAGAAACATATCTTAAACAGTGTTGAAATCAAGGAAAAATATGTCATTGCAACTCTTAAAATCAGCGTGCTATAAATATAGATAAAGGTAAAGGGCAAGCTTTGGGTCATTACTGACCCATGAAGTGACATTGCATCATGACATTTGCTAGGCAGACTCTAGTAGGCCCCTTCCGCACATGCAAAATAATGCGTTTTCAAACCACTTTCACAACTGTTTGCAAGTGGATTTTGCCATTCCGCACAGCTTCAAAGAGCATGGAAAGCAGTTTGAAAGTGCATTATTCTGCATGTGCGGAATGAGCCGTAGTTTGTAATTGCTTTCCCCAGCAGGCTGGGTATTCATTTTACTGATCTCATGAAAACATTCTAGCACAGAGAATATTAGGTCTTGAGATTTGGGTTGCTTTATCGTTTACCTGAATCGGCGAGATCTGAGGAAGGATTTTTAGCTGCAGCTTGGAACATGTATCTATGCTTTCAGAATGCAAGCTTCCTTTACTAGCTATCCAATTCTGAAAATGAATGTATATGAAATTCCTCTTTACCACTGTACATTAGCTGTGTATGATGTTATTTGATAGTTGGGGAGGATGCATGCCATATCAAATAGGGTGATTAGTCACTCTTCAATACAAGAAAGGGATTTGGGGAAGCCAAAATCCCTATTTGACTATAAAACCTAGGAGGCTGGAGAGAAATCCATCATATGAAAATGTCTGTATATTACCACACACAACCACCACTAAAAAGAACCTTTAAGCTGTCAAGACCTGCAAGATGATAAACAGGGAAAGGATAAAAAGGGAATGACACCTTGCAGCTGACCATATAAAAAGCAAAGGCTCATCTTGGGATGGCTCTGTAAAAAAAGACAGATTTCAGTATCTTCCAACGAATAAAGCATTGCATTAACTTATTCAAATAACGGGACAGATCTCTGTGTTTAGGTTTAAAACTGTCCTGCAAATTCCTCGATAAGGGAACTCTGACAAATCACGCTTTTGAATAAACTCATTCTAATCCTTTTTCCTCTCTTTCTTTTGATGTCATAAAATACCCTTGTCATGCACTTACCAATTCATTTAGCCGTTGTCATTTAGACAAATGGGGAAGGATAAAAAAAAAACCTGGTGCCATGCATAATGCCTTCAAACATGTCTAATAGCATTTCACGTGAGGGAAAAATAAGATACTATTTTTCTGACTTTCACATGAATAATGTCACTTCTCCATAATTATTATGGAAAAAATTAGCTGCTTTCCTATTACAGTACAATGATAAGAAAGGTGAGCTCAGGTCTGTAGCTCTATAAACATACAGCAATACATCAGGAATCAATACTCCGATGCTCCAACTGAATAAGAAAAGATGGGTACAATTTGGGGGGGGGGCATATTGTCCTCTGGACAAGGCCATTCCTCTCTGTTCAACTTCCTCTACTATAAGCTAAGCCTTCCTGCTTCAAGCATTAAGTGCTAAGAATGGCCTTTTCCACACAAGTCATTTAGAATGTTTAAAGGTAAAGTTTCTCCTTCAGTCATGTTTGACCCTGGGGTACCACTGTGAGCAGTGATTTTATAGGCAAGCCTCTTTTGTAGGGTAGAATGTTTACAGAATGGTTTCGATCCCCTTCTTCACCACGTTTGTCTGCACTCACATTTTCCATTTTTTTTCTTTTTCTTTTGCTTATTTGTTGAAATGATGCCTCATTGATTCATCGCTTTGATGCTTTGCAACTCCATTAAATCAATGCTTTGTTGATTCAACCAAATAGCAAAAACAAAACAAACACACACACTACACTGCAAATGTGTTGCTTCTACCATAAAAACAGCCCCTCAAAACCCCAGAAAGATTTCCCATAAACTATCATGGAACTGAAAGGGATGGGTTTTTTTTAAAAAAAAAACTTTACAGCCCTGTGAAATCTGGCACAAAAGTGCCAAAGTACATTTAATAACAGCCACACTCTTGCACACTGTAACCTCAAGAGGATTAAGAGAGAAAATTCTGGCAGACAGATAACCAGTCTCCACAGCAACCAGCAGCATAAACCTGCTCTGAGGAGCCTCAGCCAAATATATGAAAACCTGCCTCCCCAAAGGCTGTCAATCCATTTTGATTATCCAATGAGGCTTTGCGCCTTTTTTTGAATCCTATGCGCCAGGACAAACAGGTTCCTAGCAACAATGCTGGGGATTCTACTTTTTCAAACGTTTCCAAAACAAATTAAGTAAAATCATGCCAACCATCTGCTGTACATTCCATTGTTCCATATGCATAGTATGCTTATCTTAAAGCTGATATTGCAATACTGTGTGTTGCTGCAGTCCTTGTACTATTGATTGCATGAGTGGAATTGTGTTAACGTGTCATGCGAAAAGTAATGCTTTGTTTCACTTTTTTCTCAGGTTTCTGTTTGGTCTCATATATACAATCCTAATCCTATTGCATTGCTTACTGAGTGTCCCATCCCATTTATTATATGAATTTGCACTGTTCAATTTGCCTGAAGTCTCAGTGAGAAAGGCAGACTGTAAATAATATAAATTAAATAAACAAATAAGTACATTTTCCTTTTTTTATGCTTCACTGGATTCAAATTGATTTTTTTTTTTTGCAGATTAAAATGATATAAACAATGTGGTTCTACATAATATGTGATCCTGGCTCTTCTGTTGGCAGCAGTGATATATGTTGGGGGCACGTGGTCACAAAGACTTTTCCAAATGTTGTCCTTATGAGACTTATTTCTCAGGCATCACTGGCTGTCCCACCTTGCCTCAAGTTGGCACATGGAATTTAAAATTTTCCCAGCAATCTAAATGACCAGACAATGTTAATTTGATACCAGTCTATAACCTCATACCTTGAATAATGTTGCTATTAATATATATTTTTATCATCACATAAAACCTTAAGCTACAATGCTCTTCTTTATAATGCAATATATACCTGCTTTCACTGCAACTATGGGATAAAAAGATTTGCTTTTCATCATAGGCCAAATTAAATTTTAATTGCCTGTTAAAACACAAATGTCAAAAGCAAATCTTCCAGGCAGGGTGATGATCCTCTCACATAGTATGTTATATCCCCATTTCCATGTAAATTAATTCTTTTCTTCACTTTAAATATATTTTCCCCAGCACTTATTAAAGTGTTATTTCAAAACATTTGCTTGCGGTACAACTGGAGAAAGCAACACTTTTGACAGCTTGGAAAGATCTAGCTTCAAATTTCCATATTTGAAACTTTTTTTTTCTTTTTCCTTGGCACCGTATTTTATCATTCTGTATTTCGGGTGACAATGCTGCTTGGCATTCCGATGGCAAAACAGCAACCCCAAATGAGCACTAAACAGAGAGAACGAGAAGCCGTGGCCCTGCAGAAGCAGTGCACAAAATGAAGTTTGGAAAATGAAGGCGCACAAGATTTATGGCTGCCACCACCAATTTCAATGGGAACAGGGCATAACCAGCTGACATATCAAGTCAGAATACGACTAATCACAAGCTGACCTGAACAACAGTCATTTATTCACATCGGAAAAGTTCTCAGTCCAAAATACAATATTTGTCATGTTTAGGAGAGGTACAGTTGCCAACTCTAGATTGGGAAATTCCTGGAGATTTGGAGGTGAAAGCAGGTTTTAGAAAGAGGAGACATCTCAACAGACGATAATGTAATTGAATTCATCCTCCAAAGCAGCTATTTTCTCCAGGGGAAGTCTGGAGATCAGTTGTAATTCCAAGAGATCGCCAGGTCCCACCTGGAGTTTCTCTTCCCTAAGGAGAGTGAGTGTGGTGTGGTGGTTAAGAGCAGTCGACTGTAATCTGAAGAATCAGGTTCAATTCCCCCCTTCTCCACATGAAGCCTGCCTGCTGGGTGATCTTGGGTCAGTCACAGTACTGTCTCAGCCCATGCAGAGATAGGCAAAGACAAACCATCACCCCACATCTCTTGTCTTGAAAATCCTACAGGTTCACCTTTAGTCAGTTTATTTTGTTAGTTTTATATGATGCCCTTCCCCTCATGGGCTCAGCGCACCTTCCAAGAGTACTGTGCCAACATGATGATGCCATATCTGGATGATGGGTGAAAGTGATGTTATGATATTGTATTTCTCTTCTTGCTGCTCTTCTTGCTGCTCTTGCAGAAGGCACTCAGTTTAGGGCAGGAGGTATCCTGCTCTAGCTGAAGATCTGGTCCCCCTAAATTCATCACATTATTTTGATGTCCAGCTTTCATTATTTGTGAATACATGACAGAATATTCACCTTCAGAAAGACCATCCAACCCCCAGATAATGAATTTTCAATAGCCCACTCTTCCTCAGCCCAGTGATGTGTTGAAGCAGGAGTAGTGCTAGGTATGAGAGGATGGGGACCAGTTGGGTTATGTATACCATCAGGTAAGCATTGGCTTCTTCAAGAGAATAATCTGGCTTCAGTGTGGCATTTGAGGGGTGGTTGCAAGAGGTATATTTATGGAGGAGTAGGTCACACTGGCTTTTCATGAAGTCATTGTACATAAAGATTCCACCATTAAACATGAATACATTCAGTTGATACAAATCTATACAATGTTGCTCTAAAATCTAGATGGTTGCAATTCTGTGTGAATCAAGACGTTCACTGCACAAGCTCAGACAGCTTTAAAAGGGGGTCAGGCATGTATGTTTAAACAAATAACAACTGAACTAATGTCTGTAGCTGTATGCATGAACCTAGAATTAACTTTCCATCAAAGATGAGATAGCTGAAAGTCAATATATGGTGTGTAATGGGTTGTACTGTGTTTTGCTTTTGTTTTCTTTCTTTTTCTGCCTTTGTGCTTTGTTTGTTTTGTGAAAGTTAACAAAAAAACTATTACAAAAAAAGGGGTCAGATACATTTGTAAAAGAAAGGTCCACAGGCTACAATCAAAGGGAAACTCTGAATACCAGTGTCAGAAGCAACATCATCAGAAGGCCTCAGAATTTATGCTCTGTTGTTGGCCCTCCAGAGTAATTGATTGGCCAGTGTATGATAGAGGATGCTGGACTAGAAGGACCACTGGTCTGATACAGTAGGGCAGTTTTTAAAGTCTGGGCTGGCATTGACTTTTCATATGGCCCTAGTGTTTTTTGGTCACATTATTTGCCATTCCTAAATTGTCTAATAGTCTATGAGGCCGTTTCCGCACGGCCCTTTTATGGCGCCCTGGGGACGGCAAAAACGCCGTTCCCAGGGAGCCATTCGCACAGGCTTCGCTCCCCCTCCCCCAGGGCGGCGTCAGGCCGCCCTAAAAAACAACCCTTTAAAGGGTTGTTTTTGCCCCAACAGCGTGTTCCCCGCGGCGCGGTGCAAATGGCACCGCCGGGAACACGCTGTTTCCCTTCCCTTTCCCACTCACCTTGCCCCGTCGTCGGCCTGCTGGCCTCCGAAGCCCCTCCCTCACTGTCCTCCAACCCCTGGAGGTCGGAGGGCAGCTTATGCTTATGCTTCGGAGGCCAGCAGGCCGACGACGAGGACAAGGTGAGTGGGACAGGGAAGGGGGCAGAGGCGGCTCCATGCGGAGCCGCCTGTCGTTCGCCGGCCTCTCCTGAGGCCGCTCGCATGCTTGCGTGCGAACGGCCTCCGCCCCCACGCCGGCAGAATTCTTGCCGGCGTGGGGGCGCCTGGGGGGCCCTGTGGAAACGGCCTGAGTTAGCAATAGGATTGTCAACAAGTTTGGAGAGAAAAATAATTCCTAGAGGAAATACAATGCTAAGCCTTCTCAGAGCTTTTTTCTGAAACAAACAAGCAACCCCCCCCTTCCTTAAAGTTCCAACATGAACATAATTATTTAGTCTCATTCAATTATCATTCAAATATGGCATGTAATTGTAGAACTTATGGAACTGTAAAAGTGGAAATTTATAATGATGCCATCTTAATTTCATTAATTCAATGCATAAAGTAGATATTACACCAAGACAGACGTCAAATTAAAACACTCCAAGACTTTAATTAGCTTTTGAAGTCTCATGTTTAATTGATATGGCTGTCATAATTCATTTAAGTATGGAGTTCAACCTGGCTGTAATGCTAAATGCACTGTTAGCTTTGGCTCGATCATATAATGACAGTGCTATCCTAAGCAGAGTGCACTGAAATGCACTGAGGTCCGTTGAGCTTAGAATGGCACAACTCTGTTTAAGATGGCACCATAAAGGTATTTTGTGTTCATCACAGGCCCATTCTGCACAGCACACATAAAAAATCTTGAAGACCTAAAAAAAGGTGTCTTGGGATGGAATTCCACCGTTTTTTTTCCCCTCAAGACATCCTTAGGATGTCTTATTTCAACTCAAAGCATCGTTTTTAAAGAAAATGCTTCAAAGTGCACCCCCCCCCCTTAAGATGTACCCTGCCTGGCTGTGTGGAATGCAGAGCTTAAAAGGCATCTCATTTTTCCCGTTTCACCATTTTGCTCCCTGGTCAGTTTCACCCTCTACTTGTGCCTGACATTTTGTGTGCTAGTGAGGAGATTCTTGCTGCCTGTTGAAGGTTGCCTCAGAACGTTTGCTCTGCAGGCTCCGATCCTGGGTGCCTTTTCAGCCCCAAAAGTGTATAGTTGTATTCATCATGTCCTGTTGATTCCAGCCATACATCGTTCTCCTTTTTAAAAAAAATGAGGAGCTATCGTCAAAGATGTGCAGACACGCGTAACAGACTTGGCTCCAGTGTAGCCAACGGTGAATTTCTGAGGGTCTCTGTAGGGGGTGCATTTTTGTGTATACTCCCTGCATACACAATCAGAAGTTCCCAATTGGCTACACTGGAGCCAGGTCTGTTTACTAGGAGAATGCGGAGAATTTCTGGAGGTGTTTGTAGCAGGCCCGTTTTTCAAGATAGAGGAGCCAAAATTTCAGGGTTGTGTACTTGGAGAAGTCCTATATGCAACTTATCCCTGAAATCTGCCTCCATCCCTGAAGACTGGAAGATGGCCAATCTCACACCAATCTTTAAGAAAGGGTCTAGGGGGGACCCAGGAAATTACAGGCCAGTCAGTTTGACATCTGTTCCTGTAAATTAGTAGAATCTATCATTAAAGTTAAAAATATTAAACATATAGAAAAGCAAGACCTGCTGAGGAAGAGTCAGCATGGCTTTTGCAGAGGCAAGTCCTGTCTTACAAACTTACTAGAGTTCTTTGAGGGTGTAAACAGGCATGTGGATAAGGGGGAACCAGTGGACATTGTCTACTTGGATTTCCAAAAGGCTTTTGACAAAGTTCCTCACCAGAGACTGTTGAGAAAACTCAGCAATGAAGGAATAAGAGGGGAAGTCCTCCTATGGATTAAAAACTGGTTGAGGAACAGGAAACAAAGAGTGGGTGTAAATGGGAAGTTCTCACAATGGAGAGATGTCGGGAGTGGTGTCCCCCAAGGATCCGTTTTGGGACCAGTGCTCTTTAACCTATTCATAAATGACCTGGAAGTAGGGGTGGGTAGCGTGGTGGCCAAATTTGCAGATGATACCAAATTATGTAGGGTGTTGAGAACCGCAAAGGATTGCGAAGAGCTCCAAGCGGACCTTGATAAATTAGGTGAGTGGGCTCAGAAATGGCAAATGCAGTTCAATGTAGCAAAATGTAAAGTGATGCATATAGGGGCAAAAAATCCAAACTTCACATACACGCTACAGGGGTCAGTGCTATCAGTCACAGACCAGGAAAGGGATTTGGGCGTCTTAGTTGATAGTTCCATGGGAATGTCAACTCAGTGCATGGCAGCTGTAAAAAAGGCAAACTCTATGCTGGGGATCATTAGGAAAGGAATTGATAATAAAACTGCAAGGATTGTCATGCCCTTATATAAAGCAGTGGTGTGACCGCACTTGGAGTACTGTGTCCAGTTCTGGTCGCTGCATCTCAAAAAGGATATTGAGGAGATAGAAAAAGTGCAGAAAAGGGCAACAAGGATGATTGAGGGACTGGAGCACCTTCCCTATGAGGAGAGGCTACAGCGTTTGGGACTCTTTAGTTTGGAGAGGAGGCGGCTGAGGGGGGATATGATTGAAGTCTACAAAATTATGCATGGGGTAGAAAATGTTGACAGAGAGAATTTTTTCTCTCTTTCTCACAATACTAGAACCAGGGGGCATCCATTGAAAATGCTGGGGGAAAGAATTAGAACTAATAAAAGGAAACACTTCTTCACGCAACGTGTGATTGGTGTTTGGAATATGCTGCCACAGGAGGTGGTGATGGCCACTAACCTGGATAGCTTTAAAAGGGGCTTGGACAGATTTATGGAGGAAAAGTCGATTTATGGCTACCAATCTTGATCCTCCTTGATCTGAGATTGCAAATGCCTTAACAGTCCAGGTGCTTGGGAGCAACAGCCGCAGAAGGCCATTGTGTTCACATCCTACATGTGAGCTCCCCAAGGCACCTGGTGGGCCACTGCGAGTAGCAGAGAGCTGGACTAGATGGACTTTTGTCTGATCCAGCTGGCTTGTTCTTATGTTCTTATGTTCTTATGTCCCTGGTACATTACCTTCTGTTATCCATCCATGGGGAAGAACTGCAAGAGGAAGGGTTGTGCGCACATAAGAGGGAGATTGAGTAACTGCCACATTCCATTCATTCCTCTGCATCATTATTTCCCCTTCTGTTGAAGCCCATCCCCAGGACTTCTCTGCATTGTGATTGGCCAGGCCTTCTCTGTGTTATGATTGGAAGGGAATGAGTCTTCACCATCCCGGTTTGGCTTGCCCTATTATATATAGAGATAGACAATAAGAGCTCATGAACAGGGCTAGCAGCCAGACACAATCCTAAACTCTTTCAAACATGAATATATTCTACACACCATGGTTTTTGGAAAAGGGTAGGATTATCCATTTTAACAACTCAAATGTTCTGTTTAATCATGTGGCACATATCCTCAATTATATTTCCTTTAGAGATCACAGGGAAATTTGCATTTTTAGAAGAGGCCATACATTTGGAGTGAAGATAATTGTATGGAAATGAAAACCCTAAAAAGCCATGACAACATACTTAATACAACATTCATGTAAGACTAATTACTGCTTTTTCGGAGGTTTACAATATCTGTTGTCTCTTTCTCCAGAAAATCAGCACCCCAAATGCAAGGGGGGGGGGCGGGGGAGGGAAGACAAATTAAAAAAATATATATATAGCACTGTGTAAAAAGAGCTATTTTCTGCTTGATAGATGTAATAAAGAGCTAGCATATGAATAGTCATTCATCATACAAACGAATGGAGTCATTTGTTAAAAAGGGAACATTCCACAGAAATGAAAAGCTGCACTAAAAAAAAGCCCTCTTCATTAAAACTGAGGCAAGACTCCTCAGTTTTATATTTTTATTCACACACATTGCTTTGCGAGATGACAAGAAGTTTAAAGGAGTGTTCTTCACTTCTTGCAAGTCAGTAGCTTCTAGGCAGAACCAGATTCTTCATGAAAGCAGGAAATGTATTGCTAGATTACTATATCAAACTGCCTCTCTCCCTCTTCCCCCCGCCCCCCCCCCCAGCCTTCCTCCAGAGAGCTTGGCATGATATACATGGTTCTAGCTTACCCATTTTAACGTCACAACAATCCTGTGAGGCTGGACAATCATAAAGAGACAGATGCTGAACCAAACTGGGGCCCCTTCCGCACACGCAAAATAATGCGTTTTCAAACCACTTTCACAACTGTTTGCAAGTGGATTTTGCTATTCCACACAGCTTCAAAGAGCACTGAAATCAGTTTGAAAGTGCATTATTCTGCATGTGCGGAATGAGCCTGAGTTTCCCAGCATAGTTGCTATTTGAATGTGAGTATTCCATACCTGAGTTCCTCATTACTCTAACCACTGTACCACACTGACTTGGGTTAATGTTCCATGACTGATATTTCATCATGGGACCACTCAGCTTGGTATTTTTTTTTAAAAAAACCCATAAATAATAGTTGCAGCAGTCCAATATATACTGGAACCAGGACACTGAGGAAAGCATACAAATTCTCCCCCCTCATACTATTTACCCAGCCATTAGTTATTTAGTCTTGTTGTGGAAAAAGACAGGTTCATTGGATTCCTCACAGCAAATTTATGACGGGTCGTCCTAAAGGAACCTGTTTTCCTTTTCCCCATTCACATGTGAGCCGTGTAGGCAGTGATTGAAGCCCATGGAAACAGTTTGGGTTGCCGAAGGCTTTCACTGCTGGATTCAACTGGCTGTTGTGGGTTTTCCGGGCTGTGTGGTCGTGGTCTGATAGATCTTGTTCCTAACGTTTCACCTGCACCTGTGGCTGGCATCTTCAGAGGTGTTCAATGTAATACCACCACAGTGTTATTATGCTGTCAGCATTTTAAGCATTCTAAGCACATTATTGTTATATAATCAGTGCAACAACCCTGCAAGACAGGCCAGTAATGTTGCCTCCATTTTCAGAAAGGAGTTGCTTGGGTTTCTTTTTTTCTTTTAATTTTATAAAAAGCATTTTCGTTCTTATTTTCCCCAAGAAGTGAGTGTATATTTTGTGCATGCCAGTCACAACGCATAACGGAAACGATAGCTTATGCTTTTTGCCACAGGTGTGACCTCTCTCTTCTAGGTCTATCAGCATTTCAGAGCTGGGCAATATTTCAACCACACAATAAAATAAAGTAGGTAGCCCTTATCAGAATTCCTTCGGAGTTCTGCTGTGTCTACTGACTGCAGCAAAATTGACAGTTCGCATTGTTGCAGCCGTCATGATATACATGAGTAATGCACTGTGTGGGGCCATGCGGGGCACAGAATTTATAATATATTGAAGGCACCCAATCCCTTCCATCACATGGCATAACTGTTGAATGAAGAAAGATAGGCAAGCTTCTCAAATCATACCAGAATGCAAAGGATTTGAATTAGTAGCTAAGATAATATTGCAAATGCAAGCCACCAATGTTCCTAGTAAAAGAATTCAGAGTAAATGTATGAATACATTATTCACAGAACATAGATGTGTCTGTGAACAATCAACTTGCTGTCGAATTTGGAGAGCAGGGTGTCTGTTTTAGTAAACATATCTAAATATTTCAAAGTTTTAGAATAATATTTTATTATTAGTTGGAGGAGGGTATAATATTGTACCTTCTCATAGTGGAGAACTTCCTAATAATTATGATATAGAAAAAACAGGAAAGAGTCATGAAACTGGAAGTCACAGGTTGCTTTTCATTTCATTTTGCTATAGCAAACAGAATGAATTCTAGAGCACCAGGCCACAAATCAAGATAAACAGAGATAAGTGGTGGTATAGTCATTAGAGTGACAGACAATAATCTGGTGAATGGGACTTATTTTCCCCGCTTCTCCACATGAGACTTGCTGGGTGACCTTGGGTCAGTCACAGTTCTCTCAGAATTCTCTCAGCCCCACTTACCTCACAAAGAGCCTGTTGTGAGGAGGGGAAGATGAGTATAAGCCGCTTTGAGACTCCTTAAAGTTAGAGGAAAAGTAGGTATACAAATCAACTCCTCTTCTTTATAGTTTCCCCTGGATATTCTAAGTAGAAGCTTTTTAAATTAAAAAAAATGACAGATATGTCAATAATAATAATAATAATAATAATAATAATAATAATAATAATAATAATAATAATAATAATAATAATAATAATAATAATATTATTATTAATGGCCTTTCAACAATTTAAAAAAATAGAACAAAACAGAAT
The DNA here is from genome assembly GCF_021028975.2 of Sphaerodactylus townsendi. NCBI lineage: Eukaryota > Metazoa > Chordata > Lepidosauria > Squamata > Sphaerodactylidae > Sphaerodactylus > Sphaerodactylus townsendi. The sequence goes on from NC_059438.1 coordinate 2,119,289, forward strand.
CATAAAAATAAGTTACACTAAATTTAAAACAAGTAAAACAGGTAATTTACAGGACTAATGTATAAGTCATCGGGCCATAAGTATTTTACAACTTTGGACCATAATTGAGGAGTTTTCTTCCATAAGAATTTTTTTAATCAACTCCTGTTCACTGCCAGTATTCAACTTTCCAATCAGAGTCAATATTCTTTGAATCAATAAGCAATAAGAGTGTCCACTGTTGTGCTGCACCCACAATATTCAAAAAATAGACTGTGGGGGTGGAGATTCACCCAAATGAGGTCTCAGTTGTGGATATTTGAATAGACCTACTGATACTGCATGTGGACAGAGAGCAAAGTGCCACACTTTGCATGCCCAGTGAGAGGAGAAATATGAAGCTGGGTCCCGGCTCTGGAGACACTGAAAAACACCATAGTCAGTGGGTTGGAAACAGCCATCTTTTTCATTCAATCTTATCCAGTTCTCTTTACCACAGCTGTCATCCCAGATAGTTCTTGTGCACTGGTGGTCAAAGGGGCCCCTCCTTTACCTTCAACCAGTGGAAAAAACTGGCTAGATCAAACCTAATACATACTTTCCCCAGAGACAAGACTGTGCAAAATGGAGTAAATGAGACATGGACAGATATGGACTTCCAATGACAGATATGGACCTCCAATTTAGTAGAAATGCAGCAATATTTGTTACATTGTAAACTGTTGCTGTTAGGATCTGACAATGCCAGAGGTTGGAGTTAACAATCAGTTTCCCTAAGTATTGCCATTTGCTACTATTACATTTGTTGGGGAAAACTAAAGTGCCTCACTGATATTCCAGAGAATACTTTGGAATGTGTGACACGATCCATCAAGTGCTGATATGGAACAAAAACTTAAGCCAAAATTCCTCCAGGGTCTGATATGTCTCTATTTGCATACTTCAAACCATTTGAGAATGTGCTGGGAGTTGTTTAAATTGCTTCTCCAGCGTAGCAACAGAGCTCGCTTGGGATTTTGGAGAGACTAGTGAAAATGGAAAGGGATACTTTTGTAAATCACCTGGTGTCACTTTCAGTCTCCTACAAACACTCCTTCAGATCCTTGTGGCACTCTACAGCATTGAGATCCCACTTAGAGCAGTCCTTTGCCAGCAAACATAACTTTAAACAGCACGGACAGAAGCACTTTTTGTTTGTGCAGTGCCTAGCTGAAAACATTTAGAACGAAGTTCAAAACCCTCTTGCCTCCTTCCCTTAAAACCCTTCTGCATTTCTGGAGAAGAGATTTTCCCCTCAGGATATTGTTACACAAGGAAGCACAAATGATACTGTTCAGCCTGTATCTCACAGGTGTGCATATACTTTTAATTGATTCTGGCCCTTTAACAGGTATCACCTTTCTGGAGGATGCTGGCCTGCTGCAAAGTTCAGCGCAAACACAGTTGGACTGCTCAACACTCTTGGCGTCACCTCAATGGCTGCTGTTGACGTTTTCCTTGAACAGGTCAGTCCCTGTGCGGTACTTCAGTGGTCTACAGCACTAGGTCTTTGAACTGTTTAATACTTTTGCCCAGTCTAATTACATTTCCTTGATGGACAATTGAGTAACATTCCCCCAAATCTGGAAGTGGCCTTTTTATATTGCAAAGGAGGGAGCTGTTTTCTGTTCATCCCTTTGTGGCACCTGCATAGTTGGATGCATCCTTATAACACCTGTATTACATTCCCTCCTTTTTGCACCTGCAGAGTCAAAAGCATTTAATGGAAGACCTCCCTGCTTTTGACCATCATAGAATTTTATGAATTCTGACCATCATAGACCATCTGACCATCATATGAATTCTGACCACATAATTCTGACCAGCACAGACCATCAATTAAATGTAATGCTTACATTGTCCTTTCCTCATCCTTGGTACATTCTGTGTTAAGCAAACTGATTCTTTATGGGAAGCATACGGTCTAAGAGTATTATCACACTATATGACTGGGAAGGAATGCATTTTGAAAGATTCTGCTCACACTGACATCATTTCCTTTTTGTCAGACCCTTACAGTTGCCATCCGGGGGAGGGCGGTTTATAAACCTAATAAATAATAATAATAATAATAATAATAATAATAATAATAATAATAATAATAATAATAATAATAATAATAATAATAATAATAATAATAATAATAATAATAATAATAATAATAATAATAATTTTCTGTAAATGGAAAAACAAAATCACAGATCTATTATAAACATAGTATTCATACCCTTGGAATTTGAGTATGCTATATTGGAACAGTAACAAACAATAGCACATTATTTTCTTGTCTTTTTTACTTTTCATCAGTCATATTTTCCCTTTGTCTTTTGCCCAATAAATAAGAGCAACAAGTCAGATCATGGAGAAAAATCCTGGAACGAGTCCTTCAATTTTGCTGCATACACTGAGAAACTGATTTTTTTCTTAGTTATTTCTAGTGCTCATGTCAAAACAAATACAGTACAAATATGTCTGAATTGTCTGCAAAGTAATTTTCCCACACCTCAATGCAGACGGGAAATCTATCTAGCTACATGACTGAGCAATTTACACTGCAATCCTAAAAAACACTTTTTCCATTGAATAGATCTGTTTAGAATTGCTCCCATAGATAGCTGGCTCCCTACATGACCCACTGAATAACCCAGGAAAGAATTTTTGGTATGTGAATTGCCCTTGTATGTTCAGAATGGTGATGAGATGCAGATCATCAAGCAGAAGGCTACTATGCTAAAAACATACACATCAAGAAGTCCCACTGATGGGTCTTTCTTCAGAGTAAAAATGTTTAGTGTTGGGCTAAAAAAGCTTCTCCATTTGCTGCACAAGGTCACAACTAGCATTTCCAGGGAACAAAATAAAATCTGAAATTAGAACAATTACTGTAGCAATATTACGCATTGAGCAGTGTAGCATATCTCATATGTTGTGGGACACTCTCTATGAAGCTCAATCCAAATTCTAAGAGGTGAGTAACTGAAAATTACCCACTGCATAAGGGGTCTATATTTTAAAAAGGACAGGTTTTCTCTCTCATTAAAGGTCTATATGATACAATGAGCAGTTGTAAAGAAAGCAATGTTCAGCAGATGCATGTTTCCCCTTCACACTGAATCTTTTTTCTTTTTATTAAAAGGGACAGAAGCCAATACTAATTTTGTTGAAGAAATGTCTGAGCTAGTATTAATCATGAAAGGTGACATTTCCAGACTGGAATCTAGATTAAATTTTAAGAAACTGTTACCTAACACTTGTAAATTGTTTAGGAGGCATCCAGACAAAATTGTAAGCCAAATCAGAGAACTGTTTTGCATTTCACAGCCCCACAAGGTGGGAGCTGCTGTAAAGGTGGCAACCAAGAAGATGACAGCTGGTGCATGGGCACATATGATCTTGTATTAGTAAAAGTAGGATTGACGTAAGGCCAAAAAAACAGTGGTGTGAAAGTGGTGTAAACCCTTTTACACCATTTCACTGTTTTCACGGCTGTTTTTTTAGCCGCGCGGAATCTGCCTCCGTGTGGTGTAGTGGTTAAGAAGAAGAAGAAGAAGAAGAGTTTGGATTTATATCCCCCCCCCTTCTCTCCTGCATGAGACTCAAAGGGGCTTACAATCTCCTTGCCCTTCCTCCCTCACAACAAACACCCTGTGAGGTAGGTGGGGCTGAGAGAGCTCCGAGAAGCTGTGACTAGCCCAAGGTCACCCAGCTGGCGTGTGTGGGAGTGTACAGGCTAATCTGAATTCCCCAGATAAGTCATCACAGCTCAGGCAGAGCTGGGAATCAAACCCTGTCCTCAAGATTAGATACCTGAGCAACGCCTCCTAAGCCATGCAGAGGCCTCGAATCTGAAGAACTGGGTTTGATTGCCCAGTCCTCCACACGCAGCCTGTTAAGTGACCTTAGGCCAGTCACAGTTTTCTCAGAATTTCCTGCCCACGCAGAGGCAGGCAAAGATAAATCATCTCAGAACATCTTGTCTTGAAGACCTTATGGGGTTGCCCAAAATCAGATCTGACTTGATGGCTCTTTACACACACACATGCACACTTGTGCAGACACACACACAGAAAATTATGCATTTACTGTACATCTGGATGACTGGAGAGTTGAGATGCATGTCTTTCCCCTTTTCTCTTTTGTGGAACAATTTACAACTTGATACTATTCTGACTTGATGGGGGGAAAATATCATTTCTTGAGTGATGTGTATACCATAAGAACATAAGAACATAAGAACAAGCCAGCTGGATCAGACCAAAGTCCATCTAGTCCAGCTCTCTGCTACTCGCAGTGGCCCACCAGGTGCCTTTGGGAGCTCACATGCAGGATGTGAACACAATGGCCTTCTGGGCTGTTGCTCCGATCACTGGTCTGTTAAGGCATTTGCAAGCTAAGGTCCAAGGGGATCAAGATTGGTAGACATAACTCGACTTCTCCTCCATAAAATCATTATTTTAAAGCTATCCAGGTTGAGAGTGGCCATCACCACCTCCTGTGGCAGCATATTCCAAACACCAATCACACGTTGCGTGAGGAGTGTTTCCTTTTATTAGTCCTAATTCTTCCCCCCAGCATTTTCAATGAATGCCCCTGGTTCTAGTATTGTGAAAGAGAAAATTTCTCTCTGTCAGCATTTTCTGCCCCATGCGAATTTTGTAGACTTCAATCCTTATCCCCCCCTCAGCGCTCCTCTCCAAACTAAAGGTCCCATTGCTTCCTTAGCCTCTCCTCACTTAGGAAGTGCTCCAGTCCCTCAATCATCCTTGTTGCCCTTCTCTGCACTTTTTCTATCTCCTCCATCGCTTTTTGAGATGCGGCGACCAGAACTGGACACAGTACTCAGAATTAATTAGCACCACTGCTTTATATAAGGGCATGACAATCTTTGCAGTTTTATTCTCAATTCCTTTCCTAATTATCCCCAGCATAGAGTTTGCCTTTTTTACAGCTGCCATGCATTGAGTTGACATTCCCATGGAACTATCAAAATATACCATATTTTGGCTTCCTAGATGATCTGGAAGAACCACAACTATTTGAAAATACTTTCCAACAGCCTACTTTGATACAGAGAGGTACATTATTTTTGCAGTAACTGCAGCCCTTTGAACTATACAGTTAGCAGAATTAGGGAAGTACCCTGATCATTTTAATAGCAATAGACATTCTGTTCTCTTAAAGGGGCATCTGTTGGATTAACACTGAGCCATCCAAGGAAACCAGACACTAGATGGCACCATAATATTGTTGTTGGTTTGTCAACCAATTCTCAATGCACTGTTAATGCATCTGTAAGGCAAAACAAAATATACATGGCTGTTAATTGAACAATTTATGTTTTAATATGTCTTTATTGTGTTAAATGGTAATTGTTTTAAAGTATAGTGCTGGAAGCAGGAGACAGACACCAGCTTGAAATTAGCTTGTCCACTGACAATTATAAAATACAATGATTGTGCAACCATCTGTAAAGGATTTGAGAAAGCATTCCATTTTTACATTGAGTACATTTGCTTTCAGAAAGCATATTTATTTCCTAAATGAGATGTCCTTCATGACTATGGTTAAAAGACACTTGATGCTTCACATTCTGCCAGAACTAGGGATGTATACAACTGCTCTGGATGGGAAAACTCTTAACAATTTGTCATGCTCTATGATAGAATTCTATGATGGAAGAAATCCTGAGTTCTATGGTGGAAAAAAATGTTCTATGATGAAAGTTACGTGATGGGAGATATAAATAAAGAGAGCAATCCTAAGTGGGTCTACTCTGAGCCCTCCTATGGTCTTCTTAACAGGAGAGTGTTCTTAGGATTGCAGTATAAATCAAAACTACAGAGGGCTGATGAAGAAGACTGCCTGAGATGGCTTCATGGTACAAGATATGAGGTTAGACTTAGAGATTTCTTTCCACTGTCAAATCCAATGATTCACTTTTGTTAAATACACCTCTGATGGAAAAATACTTCCTGCAGTACATGAAATGTTGGGCATTGGAGAAAGCCTTGCAAACAAGTCTCCCCCACCCCCAAGTCAAATGACCTCTTCCAACCATCAAAGCAAAACTTAGTGGACGAGTATTCAGAGCAGTTGGAGCTCAATAGCTGCAGCCACAGCCTAATGGACCCCATTCCTGCTTCTTGACATCCTCCAGTGAAGGCACCACATCCACTTCCCATGATGTGATGTTTAGTTGCGGGAATGGGGAATCCATCCTTTACAAAGTGAATTGGGCCACTGTTGCTCCAACAGCTCTGTTCAGTAGTCCTGAGTATGAGTAGTATAGCTCCAGCATCACTTCTCCTGAAGCTCTTTCTTTAAAGGCATCACATTTCTCTCCATTTCCAGCAGTGTTCAGTGGTGGGAGTGGGAATTTTATCTGGGTCTAACTGTCCACTTGAGTTGCTGCTCCTTATGCGCCAACTGATGAAGATTACACATTGAATCCAGACTAGATTTTTCCAGTGGAAGAATGGAAGTTTCCTGCCCCCAACTCTTTCCCACTGCTGGCCACAGAACATAAATTGGTGTTACTGGGAGATACAAGACCTTAAGGAATGACCTGAATGGGAAGCAGATCTGTAGCAAAAAGGCCCCCTTTTCAAGGGGAAATGTTGGACATTTTTCAGTTAACTTTAGATCTGATCTTAGGTCCTCAATTATCACTTTGTATATTGTCCATGACAACTCAGAGGCACTTCATGGTCAGAGGCCCAATATTTATGACTTCAAGGTACTGGGAATAAATCATGGGTAAATGTCCATCATCTTTATATGCCGCTTATGATCTTCTAAGAGGCACTTGAGTCCATAAACAGAACTCTGGATGAGGTAGTCACTTGTTTGGCCCAGCAAGATAATTGTGACTTTTAAAATATATTTTAAAGACATAAATATCTGTGAAAAAAATGCTGGCACAATACAAGAAATGAATTCATTAAATAATTGGGGATTCTTATGAGCCCTTGGTAACAACCCGAAGAGTGGGCTACCTTTTATCTATCTATCTATCTATCTATCTATCTATCTATCTATCTATCTGGCCCATCTATCTATCTATCTATCTATCTATTCTATCATTTTATCTGTCTATCTATCTATCTATCCTATCTATCTATCTATCCTATCTATCTATCTATTCCTTCACCTACCTACCTACCTGCCACCCTACCTGCCTGCCTGCCTACCTGCCTGCCTGCCACCTGCTACCTGCCTGGCACTGCCTACTGCACCTGCCTGCCTGCCTGCCTGCCTGCCTGCCTGCCTGCCTGCCTGCCTGCCTGCCTGCCTGCCTGCCTGCCTGCCTGCCTACCTGCCACCTGCCACCCTCTCTATCTATCTATCTATCTATCTATCTATCTATCTATCTATCTATCTGGTCTATCCTATCTATCTATCTATCTATCTATCTATCTATCTATCTATCTATCTATCTATCTATCTATCTATCTATCCTATCTATCTATCTATCTATCTATCTATCTTGCAATAGATAGAGACATATTACACCTGTTAGCTTGGCTTGCACTGGTTACCAATGTCCAATTCGAATCATTTTCAAGGTGTTGGTGTTGACGCTCCTTAAGACCTTCTACGCTGCCTGGGACCTCCCATTGTTACCTCTTGGGACCCGATCTTACCCCCAAATGGGTCTCTAAACGCTTCAGGCAGAGGCCAATCTGACTAGTGGCATCCCTGGCCCCTCAAATGATCTGGCTGGCCTCCCACCCGGGCCAGAGTTTCCTTTACGAATCTGGCCCCACCATCTCAGGTGGAAACCAGCTCTTCCACCAACTGGTCGAGGCCCTCAGGAGTCTTTGCTTAGAGTTCACGCTGAGGCCTGCACAGATCCGAGCTGTTCCACGGGCCTTTGGGACAGATTCTCAGGCCGTTGATAGGGGCTCCCTCTCCTTCTTCCTCTTCTCCTTTATAACATCCATGGGAGATCCTGCCACTCCTTCCCCTCTGGGGTTTAGTGGGAATTGATAGCAGGCGCCATCCTGAGTTAATTTATGCTGCATTTTAAATGGGGTAGGGTTTATTTTTACTAGAGCCGTTTTAATCTATATTTATTGTATTTAATCTGATATTGTGCTCTACTTATGTTGTCCACCGCCCTGAGCCCTTCGGGGGAGGGCGGTTTATAAACCCAATAAATAATAATAATAATAATAATAATAATAATAATAATAATAATAATAATAATAATAATAATAATAATAATAATAATAATATCTATCTATCTATCTATCTATTTATCTATCTATCTATCTATCTATCTATCTATCTATCTATCTATCTATCTATCTATCTATCTATCTATCTATCTATCTATCTATCTATCTATCTATCTATCTATCTATCTATCTATCTATCTATCTATCTATCTATCTATCTATCTATCTTGTTTTTCTTTGGGCTGCAGACTGTGGGAGTTGTCATTGTTACTGTAATTTTTGAAGTCCTCCCAATAAAAGATATCTAGCAATTACATACAAGTACACTGCAAAGAGAGAGCATGAATCATTACAACCTCATACCATCACCTCAGCCACTCACTCTGGGGCACATTATGATGCTTCAAAATGTGTCTCATAGTCCTGCACACACAAAAATTAATGTTCACGAAATCATATTTGAATGTTTAAATATTCATTCGAGATGAAAAAGAAACCCTTGTAGCATTCTCTGAAAGCAGTATTTTAAATCTGCATGATTGTTATATAGGCATTAATTAAATTTATTATTCTTATACAAATAAAAATTTTTGACAAAGAATTGTCTTGGGCCTGTTTAAAATGACAATAGCAAGGAAATTGTTCAGGAATGATAGTGCCTTGCACACAATCCAGATATTGCCTAGGGTTTTCATTATGTTGTTACTGCCCTTCATAAAACAAATTCATGATTTTTTTTTAGAACATGGATGAAATAGTTCTGTGGAATGACCAATATTATTCTAATGACGTGATTAAATATAAGAAATGGCTTAATATTCAGTCCTATTAACTAGTACACTGAGACATTTCATTACTTCAGTCTACAATGAATAGTTCAGTTGACTCCAGAGATGCACTTCAGGTATGACCTTTCTGAATACTAGAGTTACCAATTTCAAGGTGGGGCCTGGAGCGCTAGCATTATTACAACTGGTCCTCAGACAGCTTTGGAGGGTGGAGTTTATGGTATATTATAAAGTCTAGAAGAAATTGAAGTCCTAGAGTTATGCCACATTCCGAATGGCCTCCTGCCCTTCCTACATTCTGCCTTCTCTAAGTACCATCCTGAAATCTCCAAGAATTTTCAAAACCAGTGGTGGCAACTGTATGAATACCTTCTAATTATCAACATGTTTGAGACCTCCAGACATGGAAAGGAGAGAATGACAAAGTAGGATACGCTGTATCCTCCTTCCTTTTATCCCAGAAGAGACACAGAACTCACTGGAAAATAGTTGATCTGGAGTCTATTTCTGTCCCAAGTAAAAATTGAAACATGTTTTCAGCTCAGTTTCCAAATCAGTGAAAATTATCTACCTCACGTCACACTAATATGCTAGCCATAAGTGTGCCCCGGCACAGTCTTTGAAAATAAATACATCTGTACATATTTGCTGAAGGACAGCAAAATTTGCATAGCTCTTGAAAGTTTCTCATGGGATATATTTTTAAAAATTGAATTTGCTTTACTGTAAGATGAGGAATTCCCAGCATTAATGAAGGGGAGCAGTTTGCCAGAATCTGATAGTTCAAATGAAATACAAGGCTTCATTGGCTAGCTAGGTTAAAGTTAGCCAATGGGAATGTGTAGCTGAAGGACATAAAAGGTAGCTGTGCCTCCCCCAGACAGACTTTGGCACCATAAGGTTGTCTGCCACGCCCTCCTTTCTTATGGACATGAGGGGATTGCCAGTAAATTTTTGGCATCAAGCAGGAATTTGGGAGGCTTCCCTAGACTGGCCAAGGGGGTGTTCTTTTTTCATGATGTCATAAAGGATGTCATTGGTTAAACAGTGTGGGCTTGGGCTATTAAAGACATAATTAGTTTGTCAAGGCAGATGGTTCATGATAGCTAGGGATGATTGACAACCATTCCAAGATATTGAGAGTGATGAAGCACATCACTAGCCTTGTAAAAGGATAGAACCTGGGAAGAAGGACCCATTGTGTAGAGCAACTTCTTCCTGTAGTGGCTTTGCAGTACATCAGGGGCATGGACTAGAGTTGGGCATCACCTGGCACATTATTGGCAGGAAAGGCTGGGCAGGGTTGCTAATGCCCTCCTCACTTTGGGTGGGAGCTTCTTCAGTTTGGGGCCCCGTTCAGCTGTCTGGCGGGGGTATAACAGTCCCAAATTGAGACCTAGGCCTCATGGCCATCTGTGCATTGCACTTCCAGATGTGATTTCTTCACATCAGTGGTGATGTGGGAGAATCTCTGGTACCATAGCATTTTGCCCAAATACCAGATTGTCCCCCACATCATCAGTAAGTGATGGTGGCATCACTTCTGGAAATGTCAATATGCTGATGATGAGACCAAGGCCTCCATTTGGGACTGGTAAGGCCCACCCCCATTACTTCACCAATCGCCAGGGGATACCTGGCAATTCTAAGGCCAGTGAAAGATGCTGGCCAAACTAGGGCCGCTTCCGCACAGCCATTCGCACGAACGGTCCCAGTAAAGGCAGAGAAGACAGTGTAACGTTGCGCTGTCGCCCGATCGATGTATCTTCTCTGCGGCGTGTCGCCCAGGCCAGGGGACACGCCCCCCTGCCCTGTGCGACCGTTCTGGTGTCGCAGGGCAGGGGGGGGTGTCCCCAGGCCCGGGCGACGTGCCGGAAGGTCGCAGAGAATATATGTCGATCTGGAAAAAGGGGGATGGCTCTTTCCAGCTGCTGCCGTTCTCACTGGGGGGGAGCGAGGGTGGCGCGGCTGCGATGCAGCTGCGCCCCCCATGCGAACAGCTCCCTAGGGACGGCATTTTTGCCATCCCTAGGGCGCTGTAAATGGCTCGTGCGGAAAGGGCCAAAGGCAGCCAAGGTCAGGCTGCCTAGTGTAACCTGCCTCCTTTAAATATGGTAGCATAAGCTAATTAATCCATGCTGTTGTTTCATGTCTTCATTTGCTGGATGTCTGGGGCAAATATGTACACTTCACTTACTTAAAGGCTGTAAGTCTACATAGTAATGGCTGGTGGAGTCTAATGAAATGCAACAGATGAAGAACCGAGCTGAAATAATTTGGACATGTATTTATTTACTATATTTCCAATTCCTCTTTTCAGACAAACAATAAGCTCCTAAAGGAGTTTAAATCAAGCAAAATCCAAGCTGCAGGTGCTGTATACTAATGAATATTAGACGCAGTTCTTACATTTGAACACTAAAAATGAACATAAAAGGGAAGAGGGAGTTATTGGAAATGGGAATAGTGCAATATCAAATTGAAACTCCTGTCCCATTGTTGTGAAAGCAAAGAAAGTATACTTCTGTTTTGAAAGTACTTGATTGAATTATCATGAATTATTATGCGGATATAGTAGTGATGTAGCTAGGGTAGCCAGATATCTTCTTTAGAAGAGGACAATTCTCTCTCTCTCTCTCTCTCTCTCTCTCTCTCTCTCTCTCTCTCTCTCTCTCTCTCTTTGAAGCCTGTTTTTATTCTGTCTTTTTAAAGAGGACAGTCTTTCTTTTGAGGCTTGCCTAGTATGTCCCTTTTTTTCCAGAGAAGAGTCCTCTTTTTTGATAACTTGTCCTCTGAAATGGCTGTCAGGAAACTCTATCCTTTCCACACATGCAGAATAATGCACTTTCAATCCACTTTCACAACTGTTTGCAAGTGGATTTTGCTATACTGCACAGTAAAATCCAACTGCAAAGTGCATTGAAAGTGGATTGAAAGTGCATCATTCTGCATGTGTGGAAGGGGTCCCTGTGAGCCCAGAAACCTCTAAAATAATGACCAGAATAATACTTGCCTTCAGCTTGCGTTGTTTACAATATCTATAATCTTTATTCTCAATTTAAAATGTGCAAGGCACTACAGAATGCAGGGTTGTATCCTGGCTAAAATTTGTCTGCATAAAGGACTGATCCATTTTGGCCAAATTCCTCTTTTGTGGCAGACTTCTGATTCTTCCAAAGCTATCACTGTGGGTCCCTTGTTCGACTCCAGGAGCAGCATTTGGGGTGCTGCAGGAGAGGTGAAGTGGGAAATCTACAAGGCTGACCTCTGTAGAAAATCTTAACTGATGGACAGAATCATAAGAAGACCAGGAACCTTCAAATAATCTGTTCATTTTCAGTGCAGTTACAAACACATGTATGCTCTTTTGAATCCACTGCGCTTAATAGGGTTAGAAGGAGATAAATCTGTCTAGGATTGCTCTGTTAGGATTTTAAGGGCTCAGTCCAGAGTGGGGGGGCCAAAGGCAGTTGTAGAGGCAGCAGGCCCCTATGCAGTGGTGGGATTCAAATAACTTAACAACTGGTTGTTTACAAGCACCATCTTAACAACCGGTTCTGCCAAAGTGGTGCAAACTTGCTGAATCTCACCACTGGCCTCATGCCAGCAGATTTGCCCTCTCTGGTACACTCACCCTGGCAGAGGGGCAAATCCACTGGTGGGCGGCCACTGTGGCCTAGCAGGATACCCAGACATGGCAAGAGTGCTGAATCTGCTCTCCTGTGCTCCCATGGAGGCATTCCACAGGTGTGGCCAGGAATGGAGCCATTAGTTGGCTTCTGTCCTGGCATTGCCTCCTGGGATGCCAGCACCCGGGGCATGGACTTAAGCTACCCTTTTCAGTGGCATAAACCTATTGAGCCCAGTGGGGGGCTTTTCGACAGTGGGAAAGCCTTTTTAGTTGATTTTTTCCCTCCCTGCACTGCCAAAAAAACACTCTAGAGGCACCCCAGGGCTCTGGATTGGGCTGCCTAGGTAACAGCCCATACTTTTAATCATGCCCTGGAATGAAGTGGCTGAACGTGTGTAAATCTGGCAGAACATGTTCCGCTGAACCATTTGACAGCCTAACCACTACTTTCTGAGCCATATGAAGTTTCTTGACAGTCTTAAGATGTTCCTAAATTAATAGCTCTTGGAAGTAAATAATACATTTTTCTCACAGGCTGTTTTCTTTATCTTCAGTAGACAAGTACCTCCATTGCGAACTAGACAAGAATCTCTATTCTACAAAAAATAGGTATGATGCATTATTGTAAGTCAGTTCTTTTAGATAATGTTACTTCCTTACTACAGTTAAAAGGATATGGCATAATTAGATCAAATATATTACTTTTGTAAGCAGGGATTTTAGGCTACTATATGAATTTACCTAGCATATGGGATTCAGAATGGAAAAGGAGCCCTTTTTTTCTAATGAGACAAAAAGCTTTCTTACTAATGTTAAAAAAAACTCATGGCAATTAGTTCAAATGTATTGCCTTTGTGAACAGGGATTTAAAGCTAATGTGGACTTCGAAAGAATGTGAACTTCTAGCAAGACAAAAAAAAACCTTCTATGTTTTGCCAAGTTTTAAATATATATATTTTAAAAATAAAAAGTTATGTGTTTCTCCATTGTAGGATTTAGATGATAATACTATAATTCACAACATAAAATTGGTTTTTCCAAACTATTCAGTAAGACTTAAATTGCTTACATTTTTCCTTGTCTTTTTTGTTTTGTTTTAATCACCTACTTCCCATTGCATTGCAAAATGCTTGGTAAAATGACAAAAACCCCATAAAATATGATATATCAGAATTAATTTAGAATTGTTTTAATGCAAAACAACTTCAGAGGGATTTGTATTTGTGTTTTTGTCCAATTCACTGGGATAACAGATTTCTGGGATTATATATCTTTCAATAACTTTAGTTAAATCTCGCAAAAATGAAAAAAAATAAAAGTATTTGCCCAAAAGGAAGATGAGTTGAATATAAGACAAATGCCCTAAAAAGGTTATATGAAAAAAATAATTTTATTACTGTACATATCAGTAACTTGCAGGGAAATTTTAGATGGCCTCGTATTTTCCTTAACAGTACACATTTAGACCTCACCGCAGCATTTGACATGGTTGACCGTGATCTTTTGACACACCCCCTCGCTGTTACCAGGGTGTGGGGGATGATCTTAAAATGGCTGGCCTCATTCCTCCAGGAGCAGGGACAGTGGGTAGCATGAGGGGAGGGGATGTCTTGACAGCATCCTCTCATTTGTGAGGTGCCATTAGGGGCAATCCTTTCCACAATATTATTTAACATCTATACACAACCCCTGGCACCGCTGATTCATGCCTTTGGGCTGAGTTGTCATCCATATGCAGATGAAACCCAGCTTTTTCTGCTGCTGGAGGGCTGGCTGGCAGCTGCCTCAGATGTTTTGGCCCAGTGTCTGGAGACTGGCAGAATAGTTATATCAGTACAGTAGGCTGACCAGCCGTTCCCGCCTTTAAACAATTTGTCCCGCATCCCGCAGGTTCTACAAATTGTCCCGATTTTTGGGAGGCTGCTGCACTACCTTCTGGGGCGCAAGGCAGTGTGGCAGCCTCCCGTGCGCCCGGCCACAGGAGTGCATGGCCTTCTGGGGCTTGCCGTTTGCCGCTCTGTCACAGGGCGGCAAATGGCAAGCCCCAGAAGCCCGTGCGCTTCTGTGGCTGTGCGTGCCAGCGCAGCCGCTTCCCCATCCCGGATCACAAAGGTGACCATCTGGTCACCTTACAGTACGGGCTGCAACTAAATCAATCGAAAATGAAGGTCCTATGGCTGGGTTGGGGCATACCAGAACAGGGATTTCATCTGCCAGTGTTGGGTGGTGAGGCTTTAACATTGACCTTCTCTGTCAAAAGCCTGGGTGTGATCCTGGATTCCTCCCTAATTACGGAGGCCCAGTTCACACATACAGCCAAATTGGCTTTCTTCCATCTTTGCCAGGCTAAACCCCTTACCTGTCTCGCACTGACCTCGCCACAGTGATCCATTCAACAGTCACCTCCAGGCTAGATTATTGTAATTCATTCTATGCTGGCCTGTCCTTGCTCTGGAAACTTCAGTTGGTCCAGAACACAGTGGCAAGAGTGCTCACTGGTACACTGGTGAGAGGACACATAATATCTTTTCTCTATTGCTTGCACTAGTAGCCAATTGAATTATGTATCATTTTCAAGGTATCACTGACCTATGTCTTGTCCCCTATCGGTATTTTGTCCTTTCTCCAAAGAGCTCAGGACAGGAACATAGTTTCCTTGCTCTGTTTTATTCTCATAGAAACTCTGTGTGGTAGGTTAGACTGAGGGATCATGATTGGAAAGTGCACTCAGTGAAACCTGAGGAAATAGTGAGGATTTGACCTTAGCTGTCCCTCTCTGCTGAAAGTCAGCCACTCTAACTACTATACCACAGTGAGTATGTAGAATCTATAGCCTGTCCCCATCCCTGTGACATTGTGCACAGGTATGTGGAAATCACTTTCAACAAATATGGGAGGATACTGAGGAAAGCCACTGATACTTTGGTGTGTCAGATAATACAATGGATATCTAAATTACATAGTGCAGTGCCACAGGTGAGGGGAAAAAATAAAGCAATCAACCTGACTAATGGCAGATCACCTGGAATACACTGTATTAATTTCACCTTCTGGTTTCCTTCCAAATTAAACCCTTTAACCTAAAATTTTATTTTGGAATTGTCAATCTAAAACAAACAACATAATCTGGCATTTAGTGGCCATAAAAGAGCAAGGAAGCAAGCTACCTGCAGTGAACAATGGAGGTCTGTGGTCTAATAAATATAATTTTGTAATTTGTAGGTAATAATACTTCACTGTTGCTTTCTCTTCCTGAACAATTCTTAAAGTGCTTTATAATTACCAGCCTTACCATTAAGCCTATAAATAATTGCAAATGACTCCATCCAGCTCTGAAACATGGCCGCCTCTCGGACTTGAAATATGCCTAAGTGGATGTTTCTTTTTCAGAAAAATAAAAATAGAGCACTCAAATAAATCACAAAACAGTATCTCAGAAAAAAAGTGATACAAGAAACACAAGAAATATTGAAAGAACAATAATGCAGCTCCACAAACCTAGAATCATAGAATGATAGGCCGTTTCTGCATAAGCGGAATATGGCGGCCTGGGGACGGCAAAAACGCCGTCCCCAGGCCGCCATTCGCACAGGGGGCGCAGCTGCATTGTAACCGCGCCGCCCTCGCACCGCCCGACCAGCGCGAAGCCGGCGTTTCCGGGGTGCGCTGGGAAGGGCTCTTTCCTGGGAATGCCGGCTTGAAGCCGCTGCAGTGCGAACGGCAGCAGTTTCAAGGCGCCTCCCCCCCACTCCCTCCCTGCACTTACCTTGTCCCCGGGCCTCCGGCGCGTTGCCGAGGCCTGGGGACATGCCCCCCTGCCCTGCGACTCTGGAGCAGGCGCGCAGGACCAGGGGGGCATGTCCTCAGGCCTCGGCGACATGCCGGAGGCCCGGGGACATGCCGGGTCAGCCGGGCGACGGACCGTCCCAGCATCGTCGGGTTGGCGCGAAATGCACCGATCCAGCCGCTTCTGCCTCCGTGCAGAAACGGCCTTAGAGTTGGGAAATTTAAAAGTATCCAACTCCCTGCACCATACGAGGAGTTTTCTTGCAAGAAACAAGTCCTACAGCAAGTAGAGTTATAATGTGACCAAATCTAGCCAAGGAAAACATGGAACTGCATGTGGAGGCGTCCAAGCACTTGCAGGTCCTGAGTAATACAAATAATGATCTAGCACAGGAGCTTTCAGTTAGGGAAAAGACTTGGAGGGGAGTATCATCAGTAAAATCAGCTTCAGAAGCTTTCAGAGTGAGACTTTTGGAGATATGCGATCAAAGCAGTGAACCCCAAGATAACTTGTAAACAAAGGTGTCATGTAGTTTATCCTTTCTAACAAAAAAGGAGGGAAACAATAGAAGCATTCATAAGAACATAAGAACTAGCCTGCTGGATCAGACCAGAGTCCATCTAGTCCAGCACTCTGCTACTGGCAGTGGCCCACCAGGTGCCCTTGGGAGCTCACATGCAAGGAGCTCACATGCAGGATGTGAAAGCAGTGGCCTGCTGCTGCTCCTGAGCACCTTCAATAAGTTATGGGTAGGAGAGCATATACTGCACAGTACTTGCGGGCATTCAATAGACTAAACACACTCTATATCAGTATTTGTGGTGGGAAATGCAATCAAGTCACAGCTAATTTATGGCCCCGTAAGTTTTTCAAGGCAAGGGACTTTCAGAGATGGTTTGCTACTGCCTGGTTCTGTGTGGGATGAGAGAGTTCTGAGAAAACTGCGAATGGCCCAGAGTCACCCAGAAGGCTTCATGTGGAGGAGTGGGTAATCGAACCCAGTTCTCCAGATTAGAGTGTGCCACTCTTAACCACTACACCATGCTGGCTCTTCTATCAGTATTTACATTAATTAATAAAATCACTCACATGCTGTCAGGTATCCAGCAAAACATTACATAAGATAATTAATGCAATGTCAGACAATTTGTTTTACACACAAGGGGTTCTTCACTGTTACCTAAAGGACGTAAGCCCATTTAACTCCAACAAAATTATACTTTTCCCCCAAGAAGTCGGACATAATTGAATTTGTTCTTATTGCTGACCATAAAATTTTTATATGGGGAGGTACCAACAAACTGAAAGGCTAAAGAATGTGGGAAGAGTAGTATTTGTAAGTCTAAAATTTATAGATTTATATTTTATTAAGAATTTAATAAAAGTTTAATTTCTCTTAGAGCTTTGGGAAAATCTCCCGTGGAGTCATGTTCTTCAGATCTCTTCAAAAAAAAATCACCACTTCTTTTCTGAATTGATTTAAGACGTGAAAACAAAACTGCTCTGAAGGAGTGGGGAATCTACCACCCCCACTAGCAGGACTTAAAATCCTCTCGTATATTTTCCAAACTCACAGCCCCATCCAAACAGCTGGGTGGCTGGACGCAGCACCACAGCCATGTTGACTTACTGTTCCCAGGATGACTTTCTGATGGTGTGGGAAGTCAAAAAAGGGAAACGAAACTGCCCCAATGCCAGAAAGCCCATCATAGGACTCCCATGGACTTACACCACCAGAAAGGTGGCATAAGTCCAGGCGCCAGTGTTTCCAGAGGGGAAGCAGGGATCAAAGCCAACTAACATTGCCTCTCCCCCAGCCATGGCCCCGTAAAGCTCTTGCAACACTGGCATAGCAGCAGGTGTGCAGGAGCCCTGGCATGGCACATCCCACTGTGTCCTGCTATTTTGGTGAGCTGCAGTTGATACCCACTGACAAATCCATCCCTCTTTCAGGGCAAGTGCACCGAAGAGGGCAAATCTGCCAGTGTACGTCTATGCTGCCTCCACCAGCAGATTTCTCTCCCCCCCCCCTTGGATGGGGCCAATCATGGCATGTGTGACTATCTAAAAAAAAGTGAATCTGTTTACTAATCTGAATCTTACTAGATATTGCATCCTCACAGTCATAATGCTTTTTGTTTGGTTGGCACTGAAAACCAATGCTGTGAGGCCGGGTGGGGAGCATTGCACAACACAATGAAATCAGATCATATACCATGTTAAACTAGACCCTGCCACTGGAGAAAGTAGGGGTGCGCCAGAGTTGTTCATTTTCTATCATAACATTTACTGAGACCTTCAGCTCTCTCTTCGAGGCCAGAGCCAAACTTTCAAAAGATAAAGTGTCATTCATTAAAATTACCTTTAAAGACTTGCTTTCATGAAGGATGTTTCAATGAGCAATTCAAAGCAAGGAGTGTCTAGCTTTGCCGTTGACAAAAATAAGTGTAGCAACTATTTTTTCCCCTTTCGCTTGGTTGTACAATTGCTATTATGGCTGACAACAAAGAAAGAAACCTTGTTTATGAAACATGCTTTCCACATAAATCAGCTGGACCCATTCTAGCTTTACTCTAGTTACACACAGCCAGGGAACAATTCAAACGGTAGCTGGGTTGCTGAGGAGCTCATAAAAGACACTGTCAGGTGTATAACAGTTGCCTTGTAAACAAAGAAGATCAGGCAGAAGGAAACTCATGAAAATCAGAAGTGAATCTTCCCTTCAAAACTCCAATTTCTTATCAGAAAACCATGGATGGGTCTTAAGGCAAATTGCTCACAAATTTAGTATTTCTGGAACCTTCCTTTTGAGATCTGTTGAGTCTGGTGATGTAGACTAATGGGCATGAGCAAAGCAACAGACTTGGATCACTCTGATGGATGACAGCTGGTGGGAGCTGGACAGAGGAAGTGGGACTAGGTTGATTCTCCTGGAACTCCCAGAGGTTTTTTGATACCAATGATCATGGCATTCCTCAGGACTACCTTTCTACTGGGAGGCACTGCCTTGCAGTGGTCCTGGTCCTATCTGGAAGGTAGATTTCAAAGGATGGTGCTGGGGAATTGTTGCCTTTGTCTGTTGGCATTTGGGGTCTTGCAAGGCGTCATCTTATTCACTATGCTCTTAATTTGCATGAAATTGCTGCATGGGGTTCAATATGGGGATGACAGTCAACTCTATCTTGTACTTCCAGTCAATTCGAAGGAGGCTATAGAAATCCCGAAGCAGTGCTTGGAGACAGTATTGGAGTGGAAGTAGGGTAACAAACTGAAGCTTAATTTTGTCATGGCTTTTTCACTGAAGTACAACAGCTGTGTAAGATGCTCCCTGCAATCCCTAAAATGTTTTGTGATCAGCCGTAGGTTTGCAAATAATTTTCAATACTTGCAGAACCTAGAATAAATATCCATTTTCATCTGTGCTTTTATTCACTTTAGCAGGTCATTGGCCGCATTAGGGAGTCAGATCTGTGTCCTGAGCAGAATCCAGAAATACATGAAGTGCGCCCGGGACAAAAAAAGAAATACATATTGAATTATGGGAAATTTGCCAAGTAGTTATGAAACTGAAAAAGAAAGGAAAATAATACTCAAGGGAAATCAGAAAAAACTTGCCTTAATCCATGAAAGGGAAGAAATGAAATAGCATGCCCCACAATTAATCAGTTTGCTCTTGTGGGGGGGGGGGGAGACCCCATCTTTAACCCTTTGGGCATGCTTTGGCATTGATTTAATATAATATGACAAATTGCCTGAAGAAATGGAGAAAAGCCCATTTTGGAACCTATGGCATAAATGGATTATAAACATGCTAATCAGCAGATCAGGATTAAAAGTCAGACATCAAGATTTGGGTGCTCGCTCTTGCCATTTTGATTCGTTTGCTTGAACAGTGTTGAAATGAAAATCGAGTCATAACTAATCCTGGAAGTGGGAGAGCTCATGGCTTGGTGACAGAACATATGCTTTGCATCCAGAAGGACCCATGTTGTATTTTGGGCATCTCATAGTAAAAGATCTCTTGTTCCAGGAGCTGGGTGATCTTCATCTGTGTCTTGAGAGCAGTCATAGTAAGACAATGTACACATGGAAATCCTCTAAACAGCGGGGTAATTATCATGAACAGTGACATGACAATCACCTGATAGAGAAAAAATCATAACAATGAGATATTTAGAAATTACTGGTATTTAGGCACCTCATTAGTCTGTTTTTTTTCTTAGTGGCATGTGTCAACTGAATGGGAGAAAATGTGAACATCTAACTGACAGGGATATATTCCAACCTGAAGAGCTAGATCAGGGGTCAGCAACCTTTACCACCCAAAGAGCCATTTGGACCCGTTTTCCATGGCCTTGACGATCTACCGAGCTGGAGAGGCGGCTCCTCACAGAGCCACCTCCAGTTTGGCCCCTCCACTCACCTTTCCTGGAGGGACATGCCCATGAAACCTTTCAACCTCCAGGTCACGCAGAGCTGCAGTATAAGTCTGAGAGAGCCGCATGCGGCTCCGGAGCCGCAGGTTGCAGATCCCTGTGCTAGATGATGTTTCTGCCCAAGAGTATTGTACTAGCAGGGCCGGAGTGAGGGGGAACTGCCACGCCCATGCAATGCCCTGGAATGCCCCGCCATACCCCACCATGCCCCTGCACTGGCGTGCACCCGGTGTGTCATGCACCCACCCACCTGTCCCCTTGGTGCTACACCACTGACTAGTAGGTTTGTATGTGCTCAGTATTCCAACTTCCACCAACTATCTCAGTGGGTTGGGTAGGGGCATCTTGATTATGTGTAAGAAGCAGTTAAATCTTTTAACTTGCTGTTCAACTTTCTATTCCATTCTTTATCCTGCAGGGAAGCATATGTGCAAATATTTTGTTTGTATTTTCTGAGATACAAGCAGCACCTCAAATTGGGTGGCAATACATGCCGAAGCTAAGAACATAAGAGGTGCCTTCTGGAGCAGAACAGCTGTCCATTTAGACCAGCATCTTGTGGCACCCAGCGGTCAACCAATTGCCCTAGTGGGCTACATTTCCCTCACCTTAAAATAAGTAGAACACTTGCAGAAGATAGAATCAGTTGTGGTAGACATACAAAAATAGACATTGAGCAAGAGACAAGGTTAGTAACTGTCTGCAAGTTGGGTGAAGAGTGAATTTGACACATTGATCAGAACATCAGCTAAAACTTTGGCTGTCCTGCTGCTGGTTGATTATATTGGAGAAGTCCTTCAAACTTGCTGGGTGGCTTTGGCCTAGCTGAGTTGTTCAGGTGGATTACACAATTTAACTATCCTTATGGCAAACACCTAACTGACTTTCATGGTAAACGCAAACAAAGAAAAATACCCCTCCGTTCAATTTGACACAAAATTGCCCAAGCTATTTCCGACATGGAGGGAAGGCTCCGTTGTTTCAACTTTTGTTGTAGGAAAATAAAAGGGAGCCTTCCAGTTATTGCTGACATCTCATTGGCAAACACATACACAAAGTGAAAAGTAAAATAGAAATAAAGCCACAGAACATCCATTGTTTTGAATTATTCATGCCTCTTTTCTAGAAGCTGGGCCTGGAAATATGTAAAAGCCAACAATAATAATGAAAAATTTACTCCCCTTCCTGTCACTGTCTGGCACTTCCAAGTTAAATGGGAGCTCCTTTCTCTAAACGTTCTCTAACATGTTGTCCTTGTACCCAAACAAGCAGACTTAAGCTAATAAATGTAATCCACAGACCTTTGAATAAACTAAAAACAACACAGTTTGCATGACATATTGGTTAAGAGCAATGGACTCTAATCCGGAGAACTGATTTTGATTCCCCACTCTTCCACATCAGTTGTGGGCCCTTTCCACACATGCAGAATAATGCGCTTTCAATCCACTTTCATTGCTCTTTGTAGCTGTGTGGAATAGCAAAATCCACTTACAATCCATTGTGAAAATGGATTGAAAATGCATTATTCTGCGTCTGTGGAAGGGGCCATAGACTCCAATCTGGCGCACCAAGTTTGTTTCCCCTGCTCTTCCACATGAAGTCTGCTGGATGACCTTGGGCTAGCCACAGTTCTCTCAGAACTCTCTCAGCCCCACCCACCTTTCAAGGTTTTATTGTGAGGAGGGGAAGAAAAGGGGATTGTAAACCACTTTGAGGTTTGTTACAGTTAGAGAAAAGCAGGGTATAACAAGCAACTCTTCTTCTCTTCTTTGGTCCAATCACCTAGATCGTTAAAAAAAAAGTTACAACTTTAGCTTAGGGTTGTCAGCATGCTGCTGGTGATTCTCTAGGAGATTTTCAGGGGCAGAACTCTTGAGAACAGTAACACTGATGCTGTGACATTTTCAAGCAAAAACTTAGAAGTGATGTCACAGCAGAGGCGGAGCTGCAATGGGAACATCTGGGGTGGCTCGGCCCAGGCGCCGCCATTGCAGTCACATGTTGGGGTGGGGCCAGAGGCGTGTCAGGGGAGGAATAGGGCGTTTTAGGGGTGGGAGCAGGGTGCACAGTGGGGTGGGGCAGGAGCGGGAGGGGGCGCACAGGCACAGTTTCCCCTCCCTGAATGTCCCGGGCACAGTTTCCCCTCGCTTTGTCACTGTGTCACAGCCCCCATGATGCTTGACGAAGTCCATGAATTTCTGTAGTAAAGACTAGACTTTTATGTGAGATGAGATGCTATATAGATGCTTTAAAATTATCATAATTACTATGAAAATGAAACAAATTCCCCATCAAAATAGTTTACAATGGGGTGGGGGGAAAGGCTGATTTTTTTTCTTTTCTTTTGTTATGGTTTATTTCATTATCGCAGATTTTTTTTCTCTGTCGGTTTCACTTGCACGCCTCCCTGCCTGCTGCTTTCCAAAACGTATCCCCTGTCCAAGCAAATCTACCACAAGGTGCTCCTGCCCAGATGCCTTAACCTTTTTTGTGCCACCAAATGCCCTCCTTGTCAGTTTGGCTCTTGATCATGCTACTGTCCTTCAAGCTAAGTTGCTATAGTGTTTTAGCGTTTGGGATCTTTCCAGTCAATTCCCCCATGGACTTTAATGTTAACTCTTATCAGCCCCATCCACTTCACAAAGTGGCTGTTGTAGGGAGAGGAAGGGAAGGAGTTTGCAAGTCACTTTGGTGGATTCCACATGGGCCAAATAGAACAGGTGTAAGATGTCATAGGCCCCTTCCGCACACGCAAAATAATGCGTTTTCAAACCACTTTCACAACTGTTTGCAAGTGGATTTTGCCATTCCGCACAGCTTCAAAGAGCACTGAAAGCAGTTTGAAAGTGCATTATTCTGCATGTGCGGAATGAGCCATAAACACCAATGGGGGGGGGGGGGGCTTCGCACAAATCCTGTTCCCAAAACAAGTTTGGCCTGTTTTCTTCCCCTCAACCCAGGATTTTCAAAAATCGCTAAACCAGCAATCTTTTTGCACAATCCCAGTTTGGAGGTGCAAATGCTACAGGCAGGAGATATTTTAGTTCCCTCCCTTCCACCGGTGCACTTCAGGCACCACCCACTGTGAAAGAGAATTTACCTGCCGGCCATTCTGTGCGGGTTTCTCTAGCGTGAAACGGATTGTGTGGCATTAAGTGGATGACTTTCTTTTAGCCTAACTTACAATTACTGGGTTTTTGTGAGGCCCAAATGCAAAAGGGAAGGGCCATATGTACAAAGGGTTCTGTGCAGGAAGGAAAGGAACTATCCACGGAATCCCGCCCATAATGTGGTGGATGGGATGGACCATCAATGGTGGTGCATGCTGTAAAATGTGGTAGTGGAAGGGAAGTGTTGTACACAACTTATTGCTGATTTGATTCACATGACTGGTTGCCTAGATTCAGCTTAATGAGTCACAAGTTGTGTAAGCCAAAGAATTCTGTGGCAATTCTACTTCCTGTTAGCAATTGGTGACAGTTAAAAAACCTGTCTATCAAATACTGTTTCTTGCAAGGAAAAGATGCCCCCGTAGAACTCCTAACACTTAATTTGTCATCGAACATCTCTTTTTGACTAAACATAAAGACAGGGGCTATCTTTTAATCTTTTGCTTCACACTTTTCCCTTGGTAGTAACAGGATTAATTTTATCAGTAAGCTCTCTGTGATTTTTTTTAAAAAGAATATATTAATTCCCTTTGCCTTTTCTTCACTGGAGAGGCCCCAAAGCTCTCCAAATCAGTTACTCACTTCAAAACCAAAAGGGTTTTTTTTTTCTGTGAGACACAAACCCATACTTTAAAGTCTTGAGCTCCATCAGAAAAGCTCACTGAATTGCCGGCTATGCCGAACATTGAATGTGGATATACATATTTCATAGTTGTCTGTCATTGCTAAATATTTTTTGTCATTTCAGATGATACATCGGTGAAGATGGATCCCTATACGGTTGCTAATGGTTTGACGGTTACACAGGCCTGTCAACAGTGCTCTGTTGAAAATGATTTCTCTCGCCATGTCGATAGATACGCCATGTCGTATTGCTGTTAATTGATGTGGCAAAAAAGGCATTTAATTAGGCATCTCCCAAAACAAACACTGTCAGGTCTAATTTCCCAGCAGTAACAATGTTTAGTCCAACCTGGTGAGGCATACCACAAATGGTATAGGGTAGGTTGTCTGCTTAGAGAGCAAGCAGAAAGAGCAGGATTGCAAGAAGTGGAATAAAAGAGTGCTCAGAATTTTAGGAAAACAAAAAGTCCTGTGGCATGTTAAAGACTAACAACTTTTATTGCAGCATGAGCTTTTGTGAGCAAAGCTCCCTTCTCCAGATTAAAATTGGGAAGAAAGACTAATATGGCCAACCCATTGGAATGCTCTGTACGTTACCACTATCAGTGTGGGAGAAGATGATTTTTTTTGTTTTAATTTCATGCTAGTATTGTAGCATACAGAGACCCAGCATGGTGTAGTGCAGGGGTCTGCAACCTGTGGCTCTCCAGATGTTCATGGACTACAATTCCCATCAGCCCCTGCCAATTGGCCATTCTGGTAGGGACTGATGGGGGTTGTACTCCATGAACATCTGGAGAGCCACAGGTTGCAGACCCCTGGTGTAGTGGTTAAGAGTGGTGGACTCTAATCAGGAGAACTGGGCTTGATTCCCTACTCCTACACATGAAGACCTTGGGCTAGTCACAGTTTTCTCAGAACTCTCGGAGCTCCACCTTCCTCACAAGGTGTCCATTATGGGGAGAAAAAGACAAGGAGTTTGTAAGCCACTTTGAGATTCCTAACAGTTGAGAAAAGCAGGATATAAATCCAAATTCCTCTTCTTCTTCTTCTAGAGCATCTAGGATGACCTGTAGAACTTGTGATACATTCCTCTGATGTTGAGTAATTTCCCAGGAAAAAGGAGAGTGATAATGCAGTCCAAAACACTGTCCCCATGAGAATGATCCACATCCCTTTTGGTAAAATTAATGTTTCATGTGCTGGGGAAAATCATTTTGGTTTATATCCCACCTAGATCTCCATAGATGCAAGGAGGAGAAAGTCATTTTTGGTGATCCCTCCTCCCGTGGGAGAACTTTGATTCTGCCCCTAAGCTACTTTTGAGGGCCAGCTATCTCTCAGTGAACTCCCTTACCCAGTTGCTTGTGGAAATCTATGTGGAATCCAAGTTTTAAGATAACACTGGGGACTTACTCAAGGCTGGTTGCAACCTAGAAGCTCATGGCTGTCTAGAAGGGTATAATTCTTCTTAGAATGGCACTGTTAGTTCTGCATATTTATCAAACTCATGTGATTGACTCATGCACATGAGCAAGACACATTACTCAGGTTGCTGTGGTGTTTGCCTTCATTGTGATTGAATTCATATAATACCTAGTACCATGTATATCTTTTGCCCATTTGTTAGGGTAGAACACATAGCTACCAGACTTTCATAGGTCGAATCCCCACTACCGTCTTAGCCAGGTTTCAGAACACAAACTAACCAGGTTTGAGGGATGACCTCCCTGGTCGAATCCCCACTACCGTCTTAGCCAGGTTTCAGAACACAAACTAACGGTCGTTTGTGTTCTGAAACCTGGCTAAGACGGTAGTGGGGATTCGACCATAGATGTCTCAAAACACATTTTCTATGAAGCTGTTGATTGGTTTCTATCCCATCCTAAAACTGTATCTAAGATCATGTAAACGGATTAGCTGCATATTTTTCTCCCTGATGATCGTCACCTCCTATCCTGTATCTTTGTCTTAAATTTTAGATTGCAAACTCTTCAGGCCAGGACTGTTATTGTTTTCTGCATTATTACTCATGATTAAAAATAGGAATTGAGTCTCGTTCTCCTTTCTTGTTATGGCTTTAAGAAAACGTACAAAGAAAAGATTCATACGCAACAGATAAAACAAAAGCGAAAACCTGATTACCATTCTTTTCATTTAAGATATTGTCATTGGCAACACCTGTAAGGCTACATTTGCATATGTAATACCATTCTTGTTCACTCTGTGCCAGATCCATCTACTCAACTCATCAATATGCCAATTTAAATTATAGACTACTTTCAGGGTGAGTTTTTTGCCGGGCTGGAAAGAAGCATTTTACCACACAAATCTATCAGTCAAAAGTTAATTTCGGGGCCAAATTCATTTTCAAAACAAAACAGCGCAGGCATAGCAGGAGCTTTCTGTAGACCTTTTTTAGCATGAAGTTTTAGCATGATGCATGAATGATTCATGAGGGGAAATAAATACACAGGCAGATACATGTCAGGATGTGGCGGGAATCACAATGAGCGTATACCTTTCAAGCGGTTGACCCTACAACTATATTTTGCTACCTTTCCTCATGCTGTGAATAGCTTACTTACCATTTGGAATTTATATATAAATGAGAAAATGTCAACAGCATTGGAAGTTGAGACCTGGTTAGGAGCAAATCAGTCCTTTGGAAATAGCCATGGAATGTTTGGTCAACATTTTTGACTGGCAGTCGGTTTATAGGAACATTAATTTTTACCAAGAGTATGCAAAGCAACCCACTTTTGTCGCTGATATCCCCAATGCAAAGGTTTCTTATAAGCTTTTTATAACTATATTATATTGCTTATTATTTATTTATACAATTTTCCGGTTTACAGTGCGGCCGGCCAGCGTGTGAGGGTAGGGCGGGGGAAAGGCAGAATTCTTATCCGGAGGTGTGAGCATGCAAGCACATAAAATCTTACTGATTGCATTATACTGTATACTATGCACTGTATTGTCTGAATATGCAAAAAGTAACCTGACATCAGAGTACTCATGAGCAGCTAAACAACCTATTTTTTTTTTTTTTTAAAAAAAACCCATCAGCTTTTTGCTTGAAACTGGCAAGCAGGACATAAAGCCACACTGGGGTGGGAGGGTTTGAAGCATCCCTAAAATGGAACTATTCCATTTTCTGTGAAGAAAGCACATCCACTGACCAGTCCTTCATAGTACAGATCCACTTTGCTGACTTAGATGATTAAAGGATAATGTCCCATTCAACCATGTCCCTTGGGTATTGGAGCACACATGAAATTTGGAGTTCAAGTGATTATTTCTTTTTTTCTCTCTTGAAGGAGTGGGATACTAGATTTTTGGAGATGCAAGCAGCATTGCACTTCATATTTTTTTCCCTAACGTTAACATGATCTCATACACCTTAGATCTTGTCCCTCCACAGCTGAATGAAAAGGGAAATCAACAAATTTTCATTATGGCATAATCTCAGTACCATCTCATTTCAGTTATTGATGAACTGAAGGTCCTTACATTAATTCATTTGATCCAGAGAATGACCTAAGAACACTGTTAAAATGTCAAGGGTTTTTTGGAAGGTGGGAATAAATCATGAATTAAGGAATATGTTGGTGCCTTGAGTTGACAGAAGGGCAAAGAAACTTGATTAAAATGTGGTCTGAGCACAGAATAAAATGAGGGTTGTGATGAAAACTCTTTTGGTTGACATAATGAAATAAGCGGCTGGCAGAAGTTTCAAGCCAATGGAATATAGTGTGGAAAATTGGCAAGTAAAATATCTGCTTGTTTTAAAAGGAGCCCTGAACTCACTGAAGAACTCTACTTTGACATAGTAAATTCAGTTAATGATAATGGATGCTTCCGAACTCCTCCCCAGACCAAACTCTCTTTGAGAGATGTCATTATTTGAGGACTAAATTAGATGTCAGAGTTTGCTACAGGTTTGGTCCACGCCTGTCATGGCCATATTAGGGAAGAATCTGACCATTAAAAAGTGCCGTGAGAGTCCAGTCCTTAGACTCCTGGCATGGTGGGGGGAGAGGGAAGATAGGGAATCTTGTTTTTCCCTAGATCATTTCATCTACCAAAACAAGCAAAGGGGACACAGAATTGTCAGGCTCCCCCACAACATGTATCTGATCAGGATCAGACCCTAGTGGCATTTTAAAATGGTCAAATTATTCCCTAAAATGGTGGTGGCCACTGGTTCAATGTTTGGCTGTCATAAGATCTAGGCTGACTCTCAGTTATCTATGTTGTGGAATGGAAATGCATCAACACGGGGCACGGGGCCTGGGCAGGTAGTGAAAGCAAACTAAGGTTGGCTCCACTCACTGGTCTGCCCTAGAATGCTCCCAACCATGCCAGCACACTTCTCTGCAGCAGAAGGCCTAGGCAGGAATGGCAGGAGGTTCTGGGTTGAATACCGTGGAGTTGAGTGGCACCCACCTGCCAAGGTAAGTCTGCCCACCACTGGCACATTTACTCCTTGTGCTGGTGGGTTGGGAACTTACCCTGACAAAGAACTGCCCCAACTCCAAAGGTGGGTCTGCCCCCCCCCACCTTACATTGGGCTGTTAGAAAGGAAAGCCACATGACCAGGGTGTCCGGTCATCGTTTGGTCACAGTTCAGATGGATATAGTGAGGCTATGGTTCATAGCTATTCTGAATTCAGTGTTTTGTATAATCATTCTGTGGGTGTCAAGGAAATGTTCCATATGAAATTTGTGTGGGGGCAGGAAAACAATGAGCAATTCTTACTACATTGGTTCCACTCTGGAAATGACCAGTGTGTTTAGAACTTCAGAACTAGAGGAGATATCCACACAAGAGTTTTGGAAGCATCCCTAGTGAGTGACCATGAATTTGCCTTTAGATCATCTTAAAATTGTTTTAACCTGTAAATGGTTCTAAAATTCAGCTCCACATTTATAGTTCTATCGGTCTCATTTTGGAACAGAAGCATCCTTTTTCTTTGAAAGCAGTCTCTAGCGAATAGCTGAATTAAGCTCATATTAAAGCCATATGTTGATACAATATACTTAAATGATAAATCAAAGCATATAGACAGATCCATAATAATTTGTTATGCTGTTAATTAACAGCATTCTCTGATCCATAGAAACCTCCACTCTCCTAATTAGTTTGAAGCAATTATCACTAAATTGCAAGGAAATTATATTTTTTTTTAATAAAGTGATACAGCAAAGATGAGAACATCAATTTACAGTTTTTGAATTCAGCTTCGGAATTAGCAAATATCCATGTCTATGACAGAAAGGGTGCCAAGAAGTTCAACAATAAAAGAACAATTTGAGCAACTTGGAGATCAGGAATTCTAAATGCATGGTCATTGCTTTCAATTATTTTCAAATGAGAGATTTAACTAACTGGCCCCAATAAGTTAATTCAATTCCTGTAACTCAGTGAAAAATTATCCAATATGGGACATTTCCCCAATGCTATTTGGCATTTTCTCTGTTTATTCAATGCAACACATCTGGGTCACATCTGTGGCCTAACCATCCTCCAACAGTGTCTGTTAACAGAAGCTTTGGAAGTATACTACATGAGTTATTGAATATTCCATCCACTGGTGCTGCATTACACTGTTGCCCTTCCAATTAGAATTCTTTCATTTCACACCCAAGGAAATTGCATGAAATTTGATGATTTTTTTTTTTTTGCTATTGCTATCCACCATGACTTTTCATACAGAAATTCCCCGGTTCAATCCCTGGTATTCTCCAGATAAAAATGACTGTCAAAAAAGACCTCTGCTGAGACTCTGAGAGGCCCTGCCCATCTGAATATACAAAACTGATCTTGAAAAACTGGAGGACTGTTAATTCAGGAAAAGGCTGCTCAGTGTAAATTAAATGATATCCGGTTTCCCTTTTTTCTTTTCTGAGATCAGCTTCCAGGTACTTATATGAGTTCCTGTTGAATCCTTCCTGATTTGGCTATATTCAGACTCTTTTAAGGGTGGATCTGTTATAGTAGAACATCTGCTTGGATGCAGAAGATGCCAGGTTCAATTTTCTTCATGACTTAAAAGGATTGGACAGTAGGTGACATGAAAGACCTCTGCTGGAGATCTTGGAGAAATGCTGCCTTCTGCAGTAGACAATATTGACTTTGATAGATCAATGTTCATTTTAGTGGACATCAAGACTTGTCCATCCAATGTCTATTCTCTTGGTTTCTTCTGTGATTGTGATTCCATAAATTGAATTAAGCTTTACAGTCAGGACTTTCATGCACTTGTTGAGTGTGCATTCCCTCTCCTAACACATACTCTCCTGTGTCTTGGATAATCAGCACATTTCAGAACCCAGAAGTCCCTGCATTTTCAACTGTTACTTTTTCTTTTCCTTCACAGTCTCTGTTGGTTAAAGTCTTTTCTTTAGATTTTCTTGCTTTTCCCTGCTGTCCACCACCCATCAACTGCAATTCCTCCCTCTCCCCAGACCAACATTTTGGACCTATCTGAAGGATTTTTTTAATGCTGAAGGTCTAAGGTAGTTCTACCCCTACACCCCACCCCCAAAAGGCATTTAGGCCACATCCCCAGAGAGAGGTTGCATGGAAAGAACCAGGGACAAGGAAGTGGTGGTTGGCTGTTTTGGCAGATTGACACAGCTGGGGACTCTTTGCAGCAGAAGGATCTCTTTCAAACAAATTTTACAAAATGAGAAAATCCACTGTGAAGCAAACAGATATGGGGTAAGTACTCCATGCATAAATGGCCTCAGTCTTACCGAATGCCCCTTATTATCACAGCCCTATCCAATACGGCTTTGTCCATGCAGATCCCTTCATCTCTAGCATAGCTTTTTGGGTGGTCTAAGGGGACCCTTTCTTATTTACCAACAACAAAAAAATTGGTTAGATCCATTTCTATTACTAGTCTTTGACTATTCAGAAATGTCTTTTGGAGGGGATGGCATAGCACACTGTGACCTTTTTCCACTTGGCAGCTCTGAGGGAAATGCAAATAACTGCTGATAAAACAGCTGCAAATGCTCCATATATTTCCCATTAGTCATTCATCTTCAACTATTACTTTGCAAATATTTTCACTCCTGACAGTTTCATGCTTTATAGCTCCTCTGCTTCTTGTGCCTAGCTCCCAATTCAACAGATCTCCTTCTATTCATTTATCCATTCATGCCACCCACTCTGTTTTCTTCTTTTATCCCAAAATTCCACTTGTTTCCACACACAGATCTTAAAGTCAATTATTTTTGCCTAATAACAAATGCATTTAAGGCTGCAACCCTATGAGCACTTTCCTGGTAGTAAGCCCCACTGACTGAAATGGCCCTTACTTCTGAGTAAGCCTGTTTGGGACTGCTCCCTAAGGCTGATTCCGCATGGGCCAAAAACAACAGTGTGAAAACGGTGTGAAAACAGTATAAACCCTTTTACACTGTTTTAAACCCTTTTACACCATTTTCACATCGTTTTCACACTGCTGTTTTTGGCCCATGCGGAATCAGCCTAAATCTCTTAATAGCAAACACAACCCTTTCCGTTACATACATTCTCACCAACTTGATTTAGACAGAATGAAGCCCAACACAATGATAAGGTATCAGTTCACTTTCTATTTCAAATCATATTTATGTATCAGAAAAGACTGTATGTCTTGGCATGGCAGAGAACACTTTGTAAAGAGGAACAGACGTTCACCAACTGCATAAACTGTCAAAAAGATAGGGCACTTCTTTATTTAGCCAGTTTAGCCTGCATGGAATCAAAACTCTCATTTCCTTCCCTATTTGAGTTGGGAAGCATGGTCTTGGGTAGAGCCATTCTTCCTCTGTGAGAGAGGGTTTCAAAGGGAGGGGGATATTTTAAAAGTTTCTGCCCATTGCAAAACTACTAGCAAACACAATCGAGGAAAGAAAAACCAAATGATTTCTTAAAATAAAAAAATACCTCACAAACCCTCTTTTCATCTTCCTGATTCCCTGTATATGTGTGTGTGTGTGTGTGTGTGTGTGTGTGTGATACTGTCTCTTTGAATGATACTCCATGCTAGCCCTCAACAATGGCTAAAACCACCAGTTAAGACACTTCGGCAAGTATAATTTAAAGTCATTTAATTAGTTGCCAATTGTAGCATATGTAGGTGTGTGCACGTGTGCTTGTGTGTATGTTTTCACCTTGCCAGTGGCCCTGGGAACTTTAAAATCTAGCTTATTGTGTTTTGCTCACAAATGGTAGATGAAGGTGATTTTAGCTAAAGGTGCTAAAATCACCTTCATCTGACTGCCTGACTGCCTTATATAGGGAAAATCAAAAGTGGGCATGAGCAAATCTCTCTCTCTCTCTCTCTCTCTCTCTCTCCATCTGTCCATCTTTACATCTATCTCCTATTTTTTGCCAGAGATTCTCTAAATTTCATTGTTGGTCTCGTAAATTTGCCTGCATGGATTTATGTGTTCTTCCTTACCCTAGCCTAAGGGACAGGTGAAAACTGCAGGAGCTTATCCCATATCTGACCCTCATTTAATTTTTGGAAGGGGCCAGGACAACAGTGTCCCTTGAACTAATGCCTGGGAATGAAATGGTATGATTTATGACATGATGTATACATTTTTTTTTAAATGTGATTTGTAATGAAAGACCAATAACCAGCTAAAGAACTGGCAGCTGTGATATTGTACAAAATAATAGCAATAATAACAACAACAACATCATTAATAACAACATTGATACATTACAATGTCCTAGGCCTCTAGGTGGGGCTCAAATTGTAATGAAAGCCCAGAAACCCGTAACCACTGGAAACCTCTTCATAGGGCTAAATGGCTAGTGTACCCACAAGGCTAGTGTACTCTTTTGGATAGCATAGGTCTAAGTCCCAGGCCACTGCATAACTTTCTGTAAAGCCAGGGTGGAAGCACCACCCCTGGAACCTCCATGACTTCCCTGCCCCAATGCTGGCATCTGTTTGGAAGCCAGAGTAGCTTTTGAGCAGTCCCCACTATAGGTTTTGCCATCATGGAGCTCAGGAGTGGCTGGCCTCTAGCACCTTTGCCTTCTCCGCCAACATGGGTTGCATGGACTGAGGAGACAAATGTGTTGGTGCACTTGTGCACCAGCCCCACAATTAACCCCCCACCCTCCATAGGATTGCACTGTTATGCTCCACCTCCCCAGTCTCAAAGTATTTCACAACCTGTAGCAAGCAACAACCAACAACAATGTTGTACAGTACGATGATAACATTGCACAATATAATAATAATATTGTAAGCCACCTTGAGTCTTCACAAGGAGGAAATCTTGAAACTGGAAAAAGGTAGACAAATGGCTAATAAATGTTTTAAATAAAGAAGGAAACAATAACAATATTACTAGTGAGAGGCCCAGTTGAGGTGGTCAGTTAAGATAGGAGCATTACCCTATCAATGTATGAACACTGTGATACTTTCAACCATTGGTCATGACAGTAGTTACAATGTAAGGAGGAAGGAGGGAAGACAAGCCAGGAGGTCAGGCAGTCAAAAAGGGAATTGAATGGAGGCCAAAAGGACAAGTGCCAAGGGGCGAGTGGGAATTTAACAGGGTGCAGAGGTACAAGAGCACTCTTCATAAAAAAAAGACAAGGTAAATGGAGGAAAGTACAGCCAAGGTTAAAGGGAGTGAAAGGAAGGTCAAGACGGACAAGAGAATGCTGAATTATACAAAGTAATATAAGACAAGGTGGAAAGGGGAATGAAGACCGAAAATGAAATGGAAAGGATCATTTTCAAAGGTTACAAACTAGAACAGATTTGCTCCTGAGTAGTCCCCATTATACTGGACAAGCTTTTTTAAAGTTAGGGGATGCTATTACAGCACTGTGTGCCAGTCCCATTCTTTCATGGTTCCTTATATCAATACATGAACACATGAAGTTGTCTTTTTCTGAATCGGGCTATTGGTCTATCAGAATCAGTTCCATCTACTGTGACTGGCACAGCTCTGCAGAGTGTCAGTTGGAGTTTTTTTCACATCACATACTAACATATCTTTTCAACTGCAAATACTAAGAACATAAGAACATAAGAACTAGCCTGCTGGATCAGACCAGAGTCCATCTAGTCCAGCATTCTGCTTCTCGCAATGGCCCACCAGGTGCCTTTGAGAGCTCACATGCAGGATGTGAAAGCAATGGCCTTCTGCTGCTGCTGCTCTTGAGCACCTGGTCTGCTAAGGCATTTGCAATCTGAGATCAAGGAGGATCAAGATTGGTAGCCATAGATCGATTTCTCCTCCATAAATCTGTCCAAGCCCTTTTTAAAGCTATCCAGGTTAGTGGCCATAACCACCTCCTGTGGCAGTGTTACTAGACCAACCCATCCTGTGGCAGTGTTACTAGACCAACCCATGGTGGGTGGGGGCTCTATTTTAAGACAGTGATGCCTCTACCCAACCCCTCACCCTTTGAGGTGCCTAGCAGTGCAGTGCCAAAATAGGGAGCCCATTGTCTGCATTGGCTAGTGTACCCTCAAAGACACAGTACAATTCTAAACTTACCTTAGCCCATGTCTGCCTTGAAAATAGCTGCTTCACTTTTTCTACAGGACAACAAAATACCCCTGCCTTGGAGAGCATTTCTGCCCCAGCCCTGGACAATACATTCTGCAAAGACTTGTTAATGTGTTTGCTTCAAGTGTTCCTATCAATATTGCATTAACCCAAGAACTCTTCCCTCTGACTGATCTGATCTCTCTGACAACCACCTCATTCACATTTTCACTGGTACAGAAGTTGTAATTTAATCAGATACCTTCCCCCTTTTTCGGTATTCTCAAGCTTGGTCCATCAAGCTAATGCCTCAACCGATTAATGACTCAACACTTAAGGTTCATGTCTGCCTCTTCCCTGGAAAGGCAGGACTCCTCTTTGTCCTGGGAGATTAAAACCACAATGCATAACCCTGGGTGCCCCTTTTTCCCCCTATAAGAACTTCCCTCTCTCAGTAGCCAATATTCTATATCTCTGGACATTTATCTGTCTGTGAACACATTCCTCTTTCTTCCACCAGAACTAAGCATGGGCCACTCAGCTCTGTTCATCAAACCATTCCGCTCCAGGATCAGGGGACTATAACTCTTATGCTCCAATTCCCTTCATCTATTCTAAACCTATCCACTCAACACTGCTTATATCCTAGGACTATGTGCGTGTTCTGCTGCTTTGATTATTGTGTGGTTGTGTACCCCTATTATCCCTAAATAAAATTGTTAAAACTTTATTTTGCTTTCTTCTGAATTTCGTACAAAAGCTGTTCCTAAGACACTGCAGAGCCACTGCCAGTCTGAATGGATAATAATTATCTTGACAGGCCAACAGTCTGTCTCTGTACATATATCTATCACATATCCATGCTCTCTACCCACCTTGAGCTTTCCTAACCTCTAAGAAACCCTTTTGGCTCAGCCCCATCTAGATTTGGCATGCTTTCTTTCCCCCACCTGGTGCAGGTAAGGGATTTTCCATTCCTTGAAACATTTGAGCATCAATATGTTAAAGTCTATTTTCTCTATGTGCTGAAACTTGAGTGAGCTGATTCTTGTCCCGCTGTGGGGCAGATAATAATTCCTTCATGAATCTGATATTTTTTTAAAAAAAACTTTCTTCCACCTGAATGGCTAAGGAAAGAGCCTATTTTGAAGCACATTAACTCTGCAAATTTTAGCACTTTGATGATGATTCTATTGCAAGACATCCTATTTTCACCTTCATAAAATTAAATGCTTGCATGTACCATATAATTAAATTTAGCCACACCAGAAACTCCAGTCTACATATTCATTAAGTGTTGGCTGCAGCCTTATTTAACTGCTTTACAGGAGCTTTCTAGAATAGAGCTTTCCCCGTGGTTTTACTGACAGGCTAACCATCAGTCAGAGGGAGTCAAGAACATGGCTGATAAATTGCAAGCTTCCTGGAAGCTAGATGAACACTGAGCTACGTTCCCAGCTCAAGTTCTGTGCTCCAGTCATTATGTATAAACCAGGGGTAGG
Organism: Sphaerodactylus townsendi; assembly: GCF_021028975.2. Taxonomy (NCBI): domain Eukaryota; kingdom Metazoa; phylum Chordata; class Lepidosauria; order Squamata; family Sphaerodactylidae; genus Sphaerodactylus; species Sphaerodactylus townsendi. Next base: position 2,155,952 of record NC_059438.1, read on the forward strand.
GAACCTGCGGCTCTCCAGATGTTCAGGAACTACAATTCCCATCAGCCTCTGTCAGCACGGCCAATTGGCCATGCTGGTAGGGGCTGATGGGAATTGTAGTTCCTGAACATCTGGAGAGCCGCAGGTTCCCTACCCCTGGTATAAACGTTCCATTTAGGAAAACGTCTATTTATACTGAAACAAACAACCTAGTCCTGGTGGATCAGAGAGGCAGTAAGTGCTTGAACTTTCTGGGTCATTTAGATGCACCCCTTTCAGATGAAATTGTATGCATCTATGAAACTGTCTTGTTTAAATCAATTCAAGGAGCACATTAATTTTTTTTCCTAGATACAGATATTTTAATTATGGTCAATGACCAATAATAAACAATAATGAAAATTGGCCTGAAAAGAATTAATTAAAAATAATCATACCTAAGTCATTTTAAATAAATGAATAACATGGATTAAAATCTTGTAATCATAAAATTTACAAAGAGGGACTCTGTTTGCGTATGCCCACAGAGAGGGCTCTAAGTGCCACCTCTGGCACCCGTGCCATAGGTTCACCACCACTGTCATAGAACTCTATCTGGATCACCTATTCTGTCTTATCTGGCCACTTCCTGAAATTAACTATTTCCAGCTCTGACCTATTCTAATGAGGCAAACTCCCCATTAAATCCATGCTGTGGATGAGGCAGGATTTTGAGCACTTCACTGCCTCTAGAGCAGACCTGGGCATTATACGGCCCGCGGGCCACATCCGGCCCGCTGGATGACCCTGACTGGCCCCCCTGCCGTGCTGGGGACGAGGCACCTTTGAAAGCCCTGCAGAAGCCGGTTGCCTTGGCTGCTGGCTTCTGCAAGGCTTTCAAAAGCACCTCGCCTCCCTGCCTTTTGGCCCAGCCCTCCACAATATTTTCTGTTTCTTATGCGGCCCCATGGAAAAAATAATTGCCCACCCCTGCTCTAGAGTAAATGGAGTTGCCCCCTTTTGTTCCTTTTGTTTCAGCTCTGGGCTGCTGTAGCTCAAGGTGAAAGATTGGCAAAGGCAGGATCTGGGGTGTTTTAATATAGATTTCAAAGCTTTATTTCTAAGGACAGACAGGGCAAGATGCAGTGTCTGCTTGAGATGCTATTCAGATTCAAAGAAACATAAACCAAGAATGTTTGAATAAAACAACATTACAAGCATCCTTGGCCATATACTCCTGCTGTGAGGCAAGATGAGACAATCTTCTGTGAGTGTGCAGAATTCATTTTTTTCCTGCTCTGTTTGGAAAGGTTTAGGAAGATATGGCTTGATCAATCAGAAGGGGAGGGGTGTTGTTGCGAGTGAGGCTGCCCCCGCAAGAGGAACTTCCACATTTGTTTGCCCTGAAAGATTCTCCGATTTAGCTGGATGAAAGGATTCGGTTTGATATCAAAACAGGAGTACCTCAATTAGCAGGAATATCTCCAGACTAGCAATGAAGTCCACAAATTTGATCTAGTCTTACAGTTAAGCCCAACTTCATCCTTCCTAGAACCCTATAAAAGGGCATCTCAAGTCCCTCCAACTCTGAGCTGGTTCCCAATTTTATTTCCCCAATCTCACAGCTAGCTTCCTTCCTGGATCCTTTCTTTTCCTGAATCCCTGAAAAACTTCATCCTGGGTCCTTACCTTCTTAGTTTTCTTCAATCTGGAGTTTTCCTTCATTCCAGATAAGCTTCCCTTATATTCTGCCCTAATTCACAGCTCCACTGATTCTTCTTTTCCCAGTAGGATAACATAATGTTTCTCGCCCTTATTTCCCCTCAGATTCCCCATTCATCCCAATTGGAACATCAACTAAGGGTAGGATAGCTAGAACTGTTTTATTATATTTCAACATCGTATCATATTTGTACATTTCCTTGCATTTCTTCTTCCTGGCCTTTTTTTTTTGGTTAGCAAAATAGGAATTATTGCTTTTTGAGATTCTGTGTGTGTATGTGTCTCATGCTTCCTTCCTAGTCAGCAAGTTTTATAGAAGATCACTAGAAGATGCTTGGCAAGACAGAATGGTGAGAAACTCCTGGGATTTTGTGGGGCTCATGAGAAATGCTCTGGTCTCCCTGGTCCCCATAAAACTGAGTTATTAAAGAAAAAGCATGAAGAAGGATGTTTTCTTGATTACTCTGGCACTGGCTGTTCAGGGTCCTAGATGTAGAAAAAATATTTCTTAACATCCAAAACTGTTTTTGTAGATGCTTCTGGGACCCTCTAGTACTCACTTTACATTTGTCTGAGACCTATAAAACTATATATTTCTTGTCAGCCATGTAGATAGGAATCTCTCCATTTCAGAACTGTATTTATGTATAAGCTAAATAAATTGCAATTTCTCCAACTATGAGGACACTCTAAATCAGTGTTTCCCAACCTTTTCGAGGTCAGGGTACCCTTGACCTCACTCTTCTTATCTCACGGTACCCCTGCCGCCACCCCCCACCTTCCCCTTCCATTGCTCCTGCTTGCCACACCCCCACCTTCCCCTCCCAGGGTGAAGAGAAGCACTGGGGGGTGGGGGGTGGCTGCTGACCTTGCGGCAGGCCCTGCCCCATGGGCCAGCTCCAAGTCCTTGCTGGTGCCAGTGGGAGACACCACAAAAATGAGGGGGTGCGGTAGTGTTGCCGTGGTACCCTTGGGACATGCTCATGGCACCCCAGGGTACCACGGAACCCTGGTTGAGAATGGCTGCTCTAAATGAATTCTAAAAATTACTAAATTGCCATTTCTGGTAAAGATATGGAGCTGGCATAATTTAGGGCCTCAGCATAACTTAAGCTTCAAATATCATTGGTTTTAACACTGCTAACGTACTCAGGAGGTAAAAGTTCACACAGTTCATAGGATAGGGAAAAATGTCCTACAAAAAAAGTAAAATTTGTATGTGGTGGCAATAAGCATTGTGTTTTACACTACCCAAACTCTTGAAGCCTACTTTCATATTAGGTGGGAAACACCAAACATTAATCATTGCTGTTTGCATCCAGATTATTTTTTTTGCTATCTCAAGTGCATATCGCTCTGCAGTGAGGGAAATGTTATCCAGACTATCAGGAGAGATCTTCAGGTTATCAGGAGGGGATAACCTGAACACTTAGAATGCTTCCCCAGATCAGTGTTTTCTGCAACAAATCATGTAGTATTTTTGTACACTGATACATTTTGGTGACTCAGGTAACAAAGCACTCCAAATGGCAAAATCAATAGATGTCTGGAGTTATTTTATTTTGTATTTTTTTAACAGAAAGAAAACTGTAAATGCTGCACTTCGGAGGCAGGTAGTAATACCTTGAGAGGACAAATATAAAGAGCTGGTTCCCTACACATTTTTCCCCAAAAAGCACAACTGGCATGGAAATCTATTTTCAGCAATATTAGCAGGGTTTTAAACATTTGGAAGGCACTGTAAACCATCAGCTCATTGATTTGCACCTCACTTTTGTAGTTTCAACTGGAGAGCTGCCATTGCATCTTTCCCTACAGAAGAGCTTGAAATTTTTTTTGCTGACTTATGGTGACCCCTGGTGGGGTTTTCAAGGCAAAAGAAGTTCATGGCTGGATTGCCATTGCCTGCCTCCATGTTATGAGCCTGGCATTCCTTGGAGGTCTCCCATCTGAATACTTGCCAGGGTCAATCCTGCTTAGCTGATGAGATCAGGCTAGCCTGGTCTATCCAGGTCAGGACACCTATTATGTCTACTCCTAACTAAATCTGCCATCATCTTACGCTCCATTTGATGGCTGCTATCCACAATTCTCATCTTCCTATCATAGTGAAGAACTGTTTTGCAGACCCAGCACCAAAGGGGTGAGAAGGCAGCATGGTGAACCCCATCCCATGCATGCAGAAAAACCTGACAACCTGATGGATTAAAAATGGCCACAAGTTTATTTATTTTATTAGCTGACAGAGCCTTGATGCAGCATGGGACAATGGATCCAGGTGCACACCTTAGCCCACCTGCTGGGGGTCCTGTTGTGGGATGCCAGGATGCAGGTTTCCACATGGGTATAGGCTATTGCATGGTTTCCCCTGCCACTCGAGAGTGAGGATGCCGTGACAGCCCCTGAACTGGGCATGTCTCCTGCAATCTGTCACCTCAAAACCCCTAAAGGTGATCCTTTAAGATTTGAGGAAACAGGCATGCAGGTCATATTCACCCCTGCCAAAAAATGGATCTGGTCCCATGGGGATACTGCCCAAACACAGCTGTGACACAGCAAGGAGAATTCACAACAATGTGATGCTGATTTGTGCATAAAGACCTGATGTAATGCCCCTAATGCCCCTGTAAAAAGAACATGAAAAAAGTACACTGAGGGTAATGATGCCAATATGCCAGAAGTCAATTCCCCCCCAAAAAATCAAGACTTTTACTCTACTGGCATATTTGGCGTGATGAGCACGCATCTAATCCTCAGTGGGGAATCGACCTTCGTGAAGCAAATGTGTGCTGGCTCTTTCTTACAAATGGGTAAACTGTTCATACATGCAGGTTGTATATGCATTCTCTGTAACAAGTGAGCAGGAGGATAATCACATGTTTCTTTCAATCCTGCCTTATTAAAATTATTAGCATATTTTTGTCCTAATTATGACAAACTTTTTCTTTCAATACCCTTCTCCCTCATGTGTGTCTCTCTCCGTTCAGGTGTATATTTTGACAAGTAGCAAGATTCACACCCCCAAACCTTAATGCCTCTAAATGAGACATTTGTTTCAAGAGCAGAAGTGACATCAAGAAATCCATGTTGATCAGAGAGTATGATTTTGGGAGGTGTTAGACGTAAGCACTTAACACAAACAAAATATGGTTAAGCTATGAAACATATAGCTGTGACCTCCAGCAAATAGCTTTTAAAAATTGTGATAAATATGCAGCAGATTGTTCTCTTCTTGACTATGAGCCAGGAGGGCTCATATATTATCCTTGTCTACAGGTGACAGCAAATTTTAATTTGTTTTCTCCTGTAATGCTGGGACCTAGATCTATGATGGAGGTGCATAAGGAAGATATGAAGGACTCCCAGTTTAATATGCCTCTAGCCTACCAGTTTCTACATGTTCTGACCAATGAGATGAAATAATCAAGAAATGGGAAGCTGCAGTACTGCAGTGAAAACTCTGCTTACAACTTGCGCTTGATCCTGACAGAAGTCAGTTTCAGGGTGCTGGCTCAAGTTTGACTCAGCCTTCTATCCTTCTGAGGTTGGTAAAATGAGTACCCAGCTTGCTGAAGGTAAAATGCAGGTGACTGAGAAAGGCAATTGCAAACCACCCTATAAACATAGGCTGTTTCCGCACGGGCATTTAATGGCGGCCTGGAGACGGCAAAAACACCGTCTCCAGGCCGCCATTCGCACAGGGGGCGCAGCTGCATCACAGCCGCGCCACCCTCGCGCCGCCCGACCGCAGCGAAGCCGCCGTTTCCCCAGAGCGCTTGGAAGCACTCTTGTTGGGGAAACGCCGCCTCGAAGCCGCTGCCGAGCGGCTTCAAGACACCTCCCCCACCCACCTGGCACTTACCTTGTCCCCGGGCCTCCGGCGCGTTGCCGAGGCCTGGGGACATGCCCCCCTGCCCTGCGCCGCTGGAGCAGGCGTGCAGGGCCAGGGGGCGTGTCCCCAGGCCTCGGCGATGCGCCGGAGGCCCGGGGACATGCCGGATCGGCCGGGCGCCGGCGCTCCGCGGCGCCGCCTGCCCGGCTCTTTCCAGGAACCTCCGTGCGGACGGTCCCAGCGTTGTCGGGTCGGAGTCGGAAATGCCGACCCGGCTGCTTCCGCATTCGTGCGGAAACGGCCATAGTCTGCCTAGTCAATATTGTGATGTGAGTGACTGGCCAATAGTCACATGGCAGAGTGGAGATTCAAACCCAAATCCTGGTCATGCACTCTAACCGCTACAGTATAATGAGTGTATAATCACAGTCATGACAACAGTGGCCAAACCACCAAACTTCAGTGTCTACTCTCTAAGACGAATGATGAAGAGACATCTATGAAAGAAACTCAGGACCTGCAAATGGAGCCCAGAATGGAACTAAATGCACAAGTGGAAGCATGCAGATCGAGACCATTCAGTTATGTCCTGTCTGGGAAGCTGTGTGGTTTCCGGGCTGTCCTGCCTTCTTTGCCACAGTCCTCTAACAATCCCAGTACTGAGACGGTGACTGAAATGGCCGCTGTATATTTCCCTTGTTTTTCGATGTGTACAAGTGATGATCACAATTGACATTCACAGCTGTGTCTTTGAGGTTTGGAGATTTGCAGAGTTTGCTTGGGATTGTTAGGCATCACATGTCTACACTAGAACCCACCAAATTTGACCATTTACTGTAATATGTATCCATAATGCAAGGCTATCATCCAGATTGTACTGAATCTATTGAAGCAGTGGGTGGAATGGTCTTTTCCCTCAAGCTATCAGCAGGCTGCCTATTATACCAACAGAGACTGGTTGGCTTGAAACTACTGCAGGGTATTTAATGGGCTCTTTCTGCCTTTTCCTCCCTCAGTGTCTAGTTGTTTCTGTTTTCCTCTTCTCAATTTCCCTCACTGTCTTCTATTCTCTTATTCTCTCCTTGCACAATAAAATCAGATTCCTCTGCATCAATCCACTAGAGACCTTGCATTTAAAGAGTTTTATGGTAGTTGTGGGTGAACTTACAATGGATGGTTTGATCCCCACTCCCCTACATTTTTTTTCTTGTAGGCTACTTTCAGCAAGGTAAAATACTTTAACTGCCCTGATCTGGATGACTCAAACTAGTCTGATCTTGCCAGATTTCAGAAGCTAATCAGGGTCAGCCCCGATAAAATTGGATGGGCAACCATTAAGAAATACCAAGATTGCTATGCAGAGGAAGGCAATGGCAAACCACCTCTGTAAGTCTTTTGCCTTGAAAACCCTTGGGTTTCCACAAGTCAACTGCAACTTGATAGCACTTAACACACACACAACATTTAAGTAGGAGGGCAAATGGTCGAATCCAGCAAGAAAATGTACCATTTGAATTTAGGAGCCCCCCCCCCCCTTGAGATTGGTATCATTTCTCAGGGCTCAGGCCATGGCTTAGTGATAGAACCAGAAGTGGAATCCAGCAGGTTCTCACAGGTTCCCAAGAGTAGGTTACTAATTATTTGTGTGTGCCAAGAGGGGGTTACTAATTGGTGATTTTGCCACGTGATTTTTGCCTTAGTTATGCCCGTCCTCTCAGCAGTAGCGCGCAGAACTTGAAGCAGTCTAGCAGGAGGTGCACCGGTGTGCATGACAGCCTGCGTCTGCGTGCCTTCATTTCCCGCCCAAGGACCAGCGCAGCGGCTGCGTCCTTGCCACAGCCCCGCCCAGGAATGCCACGCCCCCGGAATGCCCGGCCATGCCTCCGTCGTGCCCTGCCCAGCCCTATTGGCACTACGCCACTGTTTGAATCCCACCACCATGGGAACCTGTTACTAAAAATTTTGGATCCCACCACTGGGTAGAACATCTCCTAAACATGCAGAAGGACCCAAGTACGAAGTCCACCTTTCCAAGCTGCCATTTCCTCCAGAGAACTGATAGCTGTAATTTGGACATCAGTTGTAATTCGGGGGGGGGGGGGGACACTTCAGGACCCACCTGAAGGTGCTATTGTAACATTGCCTAATTATCTTTTTTTTGGTCAGGCACTGTAGGTTGGTAACAGAAGGGAAATAAAGAAGAGAGACCCGATGGCAATCTCTTGTGAGCTCACAGCAAGAAAATGCCATCGATGTTGTCAGAGCCAAACACAGCCAGGCCCACATATCATCAGATCGATAAAGCTGGCTCACCAGCAACACTGCCTTTGGGTGTCACCAAGTGGTAATAGTTCAATCGATCACCGTGATGAGGCGTGGTATTGGCTTCTAGTGACAGGAGTATGAGAAATGAGGCTGAGGAACGGAACTCTTGGAATTTAACACATCAGCACCACCAGTTCATTCAGAGAGAAAGTGATAAACGTACTTTTTGAAAAAAGGACACAGCTGATCTATGAAGCCCTTATTAAAGCTGTCTTTTGATTAACTTCAGCCTAAATTTTTATGCCACCTGCCTCAGCAGATTCCTAGAAACAAGAAAGATGGCCGTGACAGTCCATATTGATAATCATGAGTGTGCAAGACTGGCAGGAAGGAGGAGGAGAAGGGGAAGAAATGATAGTTTCTTAAAGCGTTTGTCCCCTGAAATAATTTCCTTTTTGCGGGACTTCTATTGTCATGCAGAATTTCTCATTCCGATTGATGCTGAGTCATACAAAAAGGACATGTTTAAAAACACTGTCTTGCTTTTCTTCTTGCAGGTGAGATTCAGACAGATGAAACTGCTCAGGCTTGAAGGGAAAGAAGAATATAGACAATGCTATATAAGAGGCCACATACTGATGAAGTGTCACGTACTGGGATGCAGATAGTACTTGAGGGTACAGGTTCAAGAACTCCAAGAAGAAACCATGTTCAACCAAATGGTTGGCAGCCATGGGTTCCATCCCACAACAAACTTTGGATAATATTCCTTCTCAGGCAGAGGGACTGGAAGCATGTGTCATTCATGTTTCCTGCTCACTAAATGTGTTTGGAATAGTTGCAGTAGAATGTCACCCCCTCAAGGAGTGATTTGAAAGCATACATTTTGGGAGCCAACACTTCTCACATGGCCAAAATAACAGCCCATAAAATGTTTTATACAATTCTAGATGTTATCAACAACTGCACAGAATGGAAGCAGTACTTCTAACTTTGAGCCCCAAATTATTTTGTTCTTGCATTCCCATTATATAAAATTGGATATGAGATTATTTTTCTGTCCTCCCACCACAAAAGTACATTTTTCCTGAACTTTATATATCATTTGAATAAACCACGTATATCATACAGATAAATACCATGGTCTAAAGCATAGGTGTCAAACTCGCGGCCCTCCAGATGTCATGGACTACAGTTCCCATCACCCCCTGCCAGCATCATGCTGGCAGGGGGTGATAGGAACTGTAGTCCATGACATCTGGAGGGCCACAAGTTTGACACCTGTGGTCTAAAGAAAGAGCCACCCAACTGGGAGGAAAATTTCTTAGGCTAGATAGAAAAAGGTGTTAAACTTGCTGAGTGGCATGATATGGTATGGATCTACATAAAAATCATCTAACATGAGCGTAGAATGCAGAAGTTTCTCAACCTGCATCTTACAATCCTACATGCAGGGGTCTGGAGAGCATATGTAATCTGAAGATCAATTGTCATCCCAAGGGAACTCCAAGCCCCACCTGGAGGCTGGAAACTCCAAAAAAGAAAATACTCTTTTATGACTCTTGCTGTAAAAATAATAATAGTAAGTTCCTTGCAAATAGAAAACCAACACTCCAAGTGAAAAACTTGAATTTTTCCATACGCATATTTTTTAAATGTAGGCATTTTCTTTTCATGCCTACAGAAATTCAGAAGTGATGTTTCCCCATCTTAAGCACAAAGTGGCACAATCCAACTGTCACCTCAGTAATCAGGCTGTTTAGTCCTGTGTCTTTTCACCTGGGTTTAGAAACCCATGCCTGTCCCAGCCATGCAGAATAGCTGTAACAAGACCAACAAAGCAAATCCTGCAATGCATTTCCTATTCAATGTAAGTTTCATTGAGTGGAGTGGGACTGACTTCCAAGTTAGTTGCTTTTAGTATTGCAGCCCTTAGTGACTAGCCAGGAAAAACTGAGCCCCGGCTGGATTTCAAGCACTTCACGGCTAACAGGTTGGCAGCAATCTAAGAAGACAGCTTTGCCTGGCAGCTCCAATACTTTGAAGACAAGGAGATGCCAAAGGATGTTTCTTGTTTGGGGAATGGGGGAAGAGAATTGAATGAAACTGAAGGGAAGAGATAAGGATACATGTACTTGTCTGCATTTGAAATGTGTTTGGTCTCTGATGGGGCAAGGCCATGAGGAGAATTTGACTTCTACATTTGTTCCCATAGCAATATGGTGAGCCTTCATTTTAGGGTTGTGGCATGTAGCTTTTAATCATTTTCACCAATAGAGTAAATGACTTCCTTTGTTCAGCAAGTTCTGTGGGTAGTGAGAAAATGGAAATGCACAGAGATCAAAGAAAGATCTGTTAAGCCAAACAAGATTTACTGAGAAAAATATAACATCATTTCAAGCACACAGAGATAAGAATCTCCCAGAATACCTACAAGTGCTGCTTGTCTTTCTCCAAATTCTCCCTCAACTTCTTCACTTTTTCAACAAAGCCTTTGAAACAACTCTTAATTTATTATTCTGTGCAAAAAGGAAGCCAAAGCACATGTAACTGAAAGGAATATAGGGATATTTTGAATTTCTCATCTGTATTGCGTGGTAGTTCTATTTATCTTCATCCTTGTGCTCGTGATTCTTTATATACATGCCACTTTTTTACACTGAATGTTTTGCATTTAAAATATACATTTTTCCATGTGCAGCTTTGTTTGGTATGATTATATGTACAGATCAAAGTCTACATTCTAAGGCTGCTTCTGCACAGCCCAAAAACAGCACTCCAGGGATGGTAAAACACCGTCCCTGGGGTGCTGTGCACACAGCTGCTACTGCTGCAGCACAGCAGCACCGTGCTCAACTCCCCAAACAGTGCAAAAATGCTGTTTTCAAAACTCGCTCCATGAGCGTATTTTTTGAAAAGTGGCGTCTTCCTGCCAGTGTGGTGGAAAGGGCACCAGCGTGAGAGCACCACTTTTAGGCACTGCCTGTGTGCATGTGTTGTTTACCTTGTCTTCCCTCCAAGACTCCGAAGGGACACACCCTGTGGGTCAGAGGGCAGCATGGGTGTTTCACTTCCTCCCTCTGGAGCCTCAAAGGGAAGACAAGGTAAACAACACACGCAGACCAGAGGCGGCTCTACAGTTTCGGTGCCATCTGCACGAGACCATGCGAATGATCTCGTGCTTCCACCGGCATTAATTATGCTGGTGGACAGCCAGCTGTGCAGAAATGGCCTAAGTCTCTAGAGCCCAATGAGGGTTAGAATAGAACCAAATGTGTCTCTGTTAAAAAGTCTCTTTGGCTACTGGCAAACTGAAAGGCATGTGAGAATTCCAGAGACAACTCAATTGCCCAGAAAGCAGAGATTCATCCCTAGCTGGGTAAGGAGGAGGTTAAGATCAAAGGTTGATGCCAGGAAGCAGTATGAAATGGGTAATCCTGCACCTACTTGTCTTAGGAACAGTGCCATGGGGGGGAATGGAGCCCAGGGCAAAATGGTGCCTGGCCCCACCCCTTGCCCCCCCCCCCCACAGCAGAGGGAAGAAAGAATTTAACCTATAGAGCTTTCTCTCTTGGGACTGAAACGCAAGAAGCTGCATGTGTGTCCCTCCAAAAATTACCCCCAGAAGTTGTGAGTGCTCCCCAGTATTGTCCCTATGATCTTAATTAAGCATGACTCTTCCAGAAGTGGGATTCAGGGGGTTCTAAAGGTTCTGTAGAAGGTTCTGTAGAACCTTAAAATATCACTTTTTAATACTTTATTTTTATTAAGTATTCCAAAAGTTCTGTAGAACCTTAAAATATCACTTTTTAATACTTAAAATATTTTTATTAAGTATTAATATTTTAAAACTTAAAATAAAAGTGATATTAAAATATTTTAATACTTTTTAACAGTCATTATTTGAATCCCACCACCATCGGAACCTGTTGTTAAAATGTTTGAATCCCCCCACTGCTCTTCTAATAATTAAAGCCATTGGACCTGGAAGAATATAACTGCTTACAATGGAACTGTTTCTTACCTTTCCATCCTGAGCCTCAAATAAGCAATAATAGAAAAAGAGCTTTGTGATAAAACAGTGGTGGGATTCAAATAATTTAACAACTGGTTTCGGTGGTGGGATTCAAATAATTTAACAACTGGTTGTTTACAAGCACCATTTTAACAATCGATTCTGCCGAAGTGGTGCGAACCTACTAAATCCCGCCACTGGATATACATCGTTACACAGAAACAACTTCCCTTTTCTTTTTTCCATCAATCTGAGGAAGACCTCTATATATTTCAAAAGTTTGCATGCCACATTGCACACTGGTGAACATTGGTAGACCCTGACAAATGCATCATTTTAATGCTCCAACTTCTTAAATGCCTAAAGCCTCTTTTGTTCTATCTGACCCCCAAAAGATGATCCATGGTACTCTGAACACTGCACCATTTGGAACAGGAAGCAGGGGATATTGTAGCTGAGAGAAATTCACACCCTGTGACGTAGCATCGATGTCCAACAAATGGATGGGATAGAGAAGAAAGATTTAAGACAAAGAACCTTTTCACCCTAGTCTATAGCAGAGGGAAGAAAGAAATGAACCTGCCATATCTGATTGAAGGGTCTCATTTTTCCTATTTATTCTGCAGCCTACTTGCCTTTAAAACAGCACCCCACTGATTGACAGGCTCTATTTGTGAAATCAGCAGGGAAGAGCAGTAAATATTGTAATTGTGGCAGTGCTGTGCATCTGGACTTAATGTGCACCAGCGATTTCATACCATAAGGAGTTTCGGTGAATGCATGAAGTCAATCACCTGAACCTATCATGATCAGACCACCCTGCACTTTATGTTTTCAAAGGAGAGAGAAAGGAAACCATTAAGCCAATTGTTCCTTTAAAAATATAGTTGTGTCTTAAAGCTGGCCAATAAAATTGTGTTTTGACTGTGTTCACATTTACCAAGACCAAGACTGGGATACTTTCCTTTGCAAGGAAAAAACACCCCACTGGTGGATGCTTATCAATGCGATTTTTATTTTCAGCATATATTTAAGGGAACCTTCTTCATAAGGCCACCATAAGTCTGAAAAGACTTGAGGATACTTAGCACACAAGCGTACACAATTCTCCGAATGCTTCCTTGTCAGCCTTTTACACAATGTGGTCACTGGAAATGTTACGCAATGGGAACAATTTGGAAGACCGATTGATCTGGTGTTGATTTTAAGTCTCTCATCCCTAACCAAGATATCTCAATTTCCATTTTGTTTATGCAGGTGAAATACTTCCCTCTTCTTGGTATACCATTTTTGTTTTCTTTCTGCATTGCATAATAAAATGCCCACCACAGGCCCAGACACAGTGTAAGCCATTTTATACAAGACTCACAGAAAAAAAACAAATAAACTGTGTATTGATACTGGTGTGCATCCAACCATGCAATTCATCCCACAAAACATGATCACTGCTTATGCACGAGCAGGTAGCAAGTCCCACTGGTTCCCCTTTCCCACATTTTCTCCCTTATGCTGTTCCTGAGGATTTGCTGACTCCCAGCATAAAAAATATTGAATGGTTCAGTAAGCTGCAATAGGAGGAGAAGTTCCTGGATAGTTGCATATGTGTCATTAAAAATATTCTGAGTTATATGGCTTGATCAAATTATTTATATGTTGGGTATATTTAGCTAATTCATGCCTAACTGGTTTATTTCTAGGCTCACCCATGTATTGTCAGAACTATTAGTATATCATAATCCATGAACATGAAGACATCTGAGAACTTGGGTTAACCTCCAGGTGTTGGCTAGAGATCTCCTAGGATTACAAGGGTTCTCCAGGCAAAAAAATCAGTTCACTTGGAGAAAATGGCTACTTTGAAAGGGGGACTCTATGGCATTATCCCCCAATGAAGTTCCATGGCTTCCCCAATCTTGCCTTCCTTAGGATCCCCCCACCACCAAAAAAACCCCACCCTCCACATATTTTCCAACCCAGGGCTAGCAACCTTACTTAGAACTGAAACAAGTTTCAAGCATTCAGAAGGGGTCTCACTAGAAATGGGTAAGATCAGTAGCTGTCCATTTGTGTGCATTCTCTGTTGCGGCTTCTGTCTGATAGAATGGACTGCCTGAGGAGGTTAGGAAGTCAGGCATATAGCCACATTGCTACAAAATTGTAACAGATTTCACACCCGCCCCTAGTGTGGATGGAAGGATGCAACAAATATTTGATGGAGCTGTTATTGTGTTCAAACTTCAGAACAGCGCTCCAACGAAGTGGCTTGCATCCTAAGCCTTCACCCTTTCCTTTGTGGGGGTCTTACCCTACTGAGAAGCTTTGTCTTCCAGAACTTGGAACATCAAGACCAGCACCTTTCAATGCTCTGAAAAAATATCTGGGACCAGTCAAAAGGACTACACAAGAGAAGACTGCCTCCATATTGGAAGTAAGACTTAGGGTCTAAGCCAAACTAAGTAAAAACTAATAAGGTATATGATGTTGTGCTTGGAGAGTTCTTGATTCTGTTTTGTTTTAATAAATTTTGTATATCTTAAAGCAAGTTTTTTAAAAAATTAAGGAAAGTTTCCTTCTACTAATGTAGGTTCTTTTTTTAAAAAAATCATGTTGATGGACTGCAGAGAAAAATAAACATAAAAGAATGTCATACATTGTTACAAAATGACAGATTCCCTTTGAAATTCTCAATACTGGGGTCTTTCCAAATATATATTTGCCCTTTTATCAACTCTGTACAAAAATATCAGTGTGATTCCTACATTGGAAATGAAACCAACCAAAGAGAGTAAAAATTTGAAATCCTCCGCACCTTTATTTGCTTTAATTATTTTGACAGGATTTTTTTTTTAGTGTGGAAAAAATAATCATATATTTTATTTTCTGAAGTTTTCAATTTTGTCCAGATGTATAAATAACTATATGAAAGTGCTTCAGGGTATGAATTACAATGTAGTAAGTCATATCTAATGTTTCCAAAGGGCTCAGGTTTCAGCCTGGTAGCTAATACAGCAATGAGCCCAATATAAATTATTGATACAATAATTTGAGACATGTTGTATCTTATTAATTAAAGAGCAATATGAACGAAATAAGAGAGGCTGGATGACATATTGATGTGGCTACAGGGCTGTATTTGTAAAAAAAATCATGGGGTTTGAAGTTTCTTATTCCTCATAAAACACAGGTGACAGAAGCCTAATTAATTCACTATAACCATTTATGTGTCAAATAAATTTATTCAAGAACTTTTATGAAGGAATTAAATAATGCTTAATAGGGCAAACTTTTAAAAATGAAAAATTAAGTTATACCATCTGCATATTTTAATTCTTCTACTGCATAGGAAGACTACCATTGTTCGATGTATGTTTGGGGGAATTTTGACTCTGCCAGCCATTCTGACTGTGATCACCAACTGTTTCACAGAAGAAAAGCAGAAAGGTCTGAGTGAAGTGAGTGTCCCTTTTTTATTATATTTTGTTGGTGGTTTGTGTTTTCTGCTTTCCAAAGCTGATTTTGTAAGTTTAAATGGGCTGTTTATGGAACCTAGAACTGGCAATAGATTGTGGAACAAGTGTTACACAGTGTGTAACAGACTTCTCTCTATGATACATCTCTGAAGATGCCAGCCACAGATGCAGGCAAAACTTTAGGAACAAGATCCACCAGACCACAGCCACACATCTCGGAAAATCCACCAGAACCAACTGGCAATAGATTATTTGCCATCTTGAGCAAAGTTCAAGTATACTAACTGACAGTGCAATCAAAGGACACTACATAAGCCCCACTGAGTTGGATCTAGGTTAACTGTCAATAGCCACCTATATCCTTCTTACCACTATAGTTCCCCTATGCCTTATCTGGGATCTATAATCCATCATAGGCAACATTTCATGAACATCATGAGACTGCAATGAATGGAAGACATCAAAGAAGCTTCATTCTGCCACTTAAACAGTGATATTAGATCCAACTCACTGAATAGATCAGAGCAGAATTCTGCTTTAGACATGCTTAAGATTTCTGCTCAAGTGAGTAACCATTGGATAATTGTTCAAGCCAGGAAAGAGACTGTCTTCTGCTAACAGAGCAAGCCTCTACAGATTGGACTCTGCTCATGTTATTCATGCTTGGTGTGTCATTTCTGTTCCTCTCCCAATATAAAAATTAGCCAATATAAAGATTAGGCTCCCTAAGGTAGCCCCTTTTTAGGGAACATGAAAATTTCTTTTCTTTAAAATATGATTCTGTGTTTATGCAAAAATACACCAATTCAGTCTCCCCAACTTTATCTTAGGAATCCCAATGTCAGATCTATGACTTCATTCAATGACGGACTCTGGAGCTTTGTAAATCAGAAGCCTTTATTGGAATGAACAGTATGCACCTGGCTTTGCTAAAGCCAGTTCTAACCCCTTGCATACCTGACCCTTGCTTTATCCCTTCCAATGCCCAAACCCTCTCCTTCCCCATTTCCACAAAAAACAAAAGCGGGAAAGTGAAAAAAAGCGAAAGGTCATCTCCAAGGTCGTTGAAGAGCTAGAAGGCCATCTGCTGGCCCCCCTTCTCAGGAGCGTGCCAGAGATGCTTCTTATTATCTACGTTGCCAGCATGAAAGAAAGAAAGAAAGAAAGAAAGAAAGAAAGAAAGAAAGAAAGAAAGAAAGAAAGAAAGAAAGAAAGAAAGAAAGAAAGAAAGAAAGAAAGAAAGAAAGAAAGAAAGAAAGAAAGAAAGAAAGAAAGAAAGAAAGAACCCTTAACCCAGGCTCATTCCGCACATGCAGAATAATGCACTTTGAAACTGCTTTCAGTGCTCTTTGAAGCTGTGTGGAATGGCAAAATCCACTTGCAAACAGTTGTGAAAGTGGTTTGAAAACGCATTATTTTGCGTGTGCGGAAGGGGCCCCAGAGAGGCACTGTATAGTGGTAAAAAGAGCCCAAACATTAAGCAAGCACAGACACTCTGACACCTGAATCCCAATGATGTTCCAGACTGATGGACTTAATTCATTTTATACATGAACACACAGGGGAAAAAATGGTTCAGTTTAGCAAATCAATTTCTAACTAAAAATCCTCTTCACTACTACTAAAAAAACCCCAACCCACTGGAACATAAAGTAGAACAAAATGAAAACAATGGTCTGCACCTTATCCTCCAGCTTTGAACCTTATCTTCCAGCAAGTATATGCATCTGCCTAGGCAAATTCCAAAAGATTTTAGAACTAATGTCTGTGATGTCACTTGGACAGTACTTTATGAATTTCTTTGATTCTTTATGGTAAAGACCATAGAGATGACAGGAAATTCCTGGAATTTCATTATGGAGGTTATTTTTTTCTCCGAGTTTCTCAAGGGTGGGAGATTGGAATTGGGGCTAGGGACTTAGAATGCCTACCCACAATTAAATCAGTGGATGAATACTTGATAACCTCCTTTATGATGAAGTGAGTAGCACTTCAGGGGCTTAATCAGCTGCCAACTCCCAGAGGCGTAGCGCCAATGGGGCCAGGTGGGGCATGATGTCCCAGGTGCACAGTGCAGAAGGGGTGTGGTGGGGTGTATGAGCCTGTGATGTTGTTCTGGCCTCTCAGTAGCTTTGCATGCCAGATAACAAATGGCTTGCTGACTTCTCCAGCAAGCTTTCTCCCAGGCTTCCAAAGAGATAATCTCCTCTGTACGAGTTTCCTCCTGCAGACTGAATAAAACAACACAAGAAAGCTCCGAGCTGCAAGATGTTAAGAAAGTCCAATAGCTTTTTTATTCAGGAACCAAAGGCAGTCTCTTTAGTGTTGAAGAGAGACTGGATAATAGTCCTTAAGAAGCCAAACCTCTGAGCACATTTTAGCAAAGATGATCCCAAGATTTGATGTCCTCCTCAGTTATCTGATCTTCCTAGCCCACAGCTGGTTCTTGTTATATCTGCCATTAATCACCCTCAGGTGTTTGAATTCTAGGAGATAACCTCCTTTCCTACAGGCAGCGCCCCAACTGGTAGTGCTCGAGGCTGCCATGCAACTCCTACATACACCCTCCCACGCAGAGGGCAGATGAGAAACATCTGTCGTCTGCATCCAGTCAAACACCAGAGAAAAGAAACTTTTCCCCTCTACAAAGATATTTGAGACAATAATACATACATAGGACATACACGGTAGCATAACACACGTTCCATTGCACATTCTCAGTGCAGTTGATTCTTTTACCTGAGCACCATCCAATCACAACCTGTCTCACAGGTATTTTGGCCTTACTGCTCAAATCGGTACTGACTCAGTCCTCCTAAAAGCAACTGGGCAGTTTACAGGAGTACTCTCAGCAGGCTCCTTGTCTTCTATCTTTCAAGAAGGTAATATTAACACCCTCCCATGTCTGGGAGACAAGCTGTACAAGCTTCAGGAATAAATCCTACCCAACACACCCTCCCAAACCAGGGAGACAAGCTCTAAGAGCTTCAAACATCCTAAAAGGATAATATAAACAGATCAAACAGTGTTTCAAGATACATAAAAAGAGACCCGAGTCAATCTTAAAATATGCAGGCCCCAGGTGGATTTCCTCCTTGCTCCACCCCTGCCAGCTCCTGATGGGAAATTAATTAACTAAGAACTGGGGATAACTGGCATAGTTAGTCTGCATTTGGGCCTCCTTTACCATGTGCTCAGAAAATATCCCACTGCTACCTGGCACAGTTTGCAGCCTACTGCAGTCATTAGTTCACCTTGCTCCATCCCCTTGTGGTCTTGTCTAGAAGCCCTTCTACAAAAGTAAGAAACCATCTATCCAGAGAGTGTCCCAGCCAACCTTTCTATTGATCCATGAATTCACTTTGCACGTAGATGGGTCATACATGGGTGGGGGTAATCTCTTCTTAATGGTTTTTATTTCATTTAAAGTTTAAACTTAAATGAGCATTCCCTCGTCTGTCTGCTTGTGGCAAATGGGTACAATCCAGCTGAAGTAAATTCACAGTGACTTTTCTCATTGTCTTCAATGGATGGATAGCATTAGCTTATTTTCGGCTATCAACTTCCGCTTCCACTAATATTCATTGCGAAAGAAATTAGCACTTAAAATAATGCAAAAAGTCATTTGTAAACTTGCGTGTAGCCATTGTGACTTTCCCATTCTACTGATTAAATTACATGTCTGACTGATTCTTAATTATATGTTGCCCAATGATTCTGAAAGCTTTCTATCTTAATGTCTGCTAGTAAACAAAATTATGAGGGAAAAATATGGCCAATCCAATGCAAATAATGTAAAAGATTCATCACTGTCTTTAATGAAAAGAAGCTACTATTATTAGTCCAGAAAAGTAAATGATGCATTTCCTCATGCTCGACTCACCCTAGATGTTCAATAAATAACAGTGGTGCAGTGGATGGATTTGGTGCCAACCTGAAAATTGAACTATCAAGACGTTTTCTAGTGTCCTGGGATCATAGAAGGCCCCTGAGTGACAGGATAGGAGGCACTTACATCCAAAAAGCAATGAGAAAAAAACCTCAACCTAACAAAAGTGAAATAAATGTGCTATCTTGAGATTCAAGATAAAATGACCTTCTAGTTGGTCAGCACAGAGTGAGTTTGCAAGGGATCAGGGATACTTGAGAGCAGAGGTCTACAATCCAGATAAATCAATGATCTCAAACACAGCAAATATTCCTCTAGATTGTGGTCAGTGACTTTCTTTGAATCATTCCATTTACCTGAGATCTATCCAGGTAATCCCCTCCCCTTCCTTCCCTTGCATGCCACCCCTCACTCCCTCCCCTCCCCCTCCCTCTGCTAGGGTGGGTGGGCCATGTCCAGATGCCGGGTCCCCTCCCCTTCCCTCCCTTGCATGCCACCCGTCACTCCCTCCCCTCCCCCTCCCTCCGCTAGGGTGGGTGGGCCATGCCCAGATGCCGGGTCCCCTCCCCTTCTTTCCCTTGCATGCCACCCTCACTCCCTCCCCTCCCCTCCCTCCGCTAGGGTGGGTGGGCCATGTCCAGATGCCGGGTCCCCTCCCCTCCCCTCCCTTGCATGCCACCCCTCACTCCCTCCCCTCCCCCTCCCTCCGCTAGGGTGGGTGGGCCATGTCCAGATGCCGGGTCCCCTCCCCTTCCCTCCCTTGCATGCCTGGATCCATTTACCTGAGATCTATCCAATTTCTGCTATGACAGCAATGTTCAGATGTATGACAATTTCTTCATGAATGGCCCCCTATGAAACTCTGTGGATTTTTATATGAATATATGAAGTTGTCTTACACCAAATCAGACCACTGGTCCACCTTGTTCAGCATCGGCCCTTTCTGCACAAATCTACTAAAATGTTTCAAAAACAATTTCAAATCCTCCCCTCCCCCTTCAAAAATGAAAGTGGAATGCAGGGCAAAGAGAGATTACATCGTTTAAACAGAAAGAATTAATACTGTATCGATTGCATGTATCAAATGTACACACTATACCTATTCATCTACAATAGATAACAAAAATATTGGATCGAACTCTCAATCTCACCTAATTTCCCTCCTTACTACAGCCATTATGTCGCAGAAGTATTTTATCCGAGCAGGTCCCATTATCCTCAGCATATCCTTTTTGGTGGTCAAAAGAGGCTCCATCATTCCCTTTTCACCAGTTGAAAATCTGAATAAATCTTCCTTCCTTCCTTCCTTCCTTCCTTCCTTCCTTCCTTCCTTCCTTCCTTCCTTCCTTCCTTCCTTCCTTCCTTCCTTCCTTCCTTCCTTCCTTCCTTCCTTCCTTCCTTCCTTCCTTCCTTCCTTCCTTCCTTCCCAGGACCCAAGGTATCATATAAGTGTATACCGAAAGAAAAGAAATGAGACACATTTGCTTACCTCTAAATTTGACCTTTGTATGATCACCAATCTACTTCTAAATTCTTTGGATTGTGGTCCATGAATTTATTATTGCTTTCTATAACAATCCGCCATTTTCTAAAATGAGTTAGAGAGCACACAACTATTCACTGAGCAATTCATCAATATTTATTTATTCTGTCAATGGTGGCCTCCTTGCCATAATTAATTACTCAAGTAATAAATAGCCTTATTAATAAGAACAGATGACAAGAACAGAAAGATTTCCTTGATAAAGACTGATGACACATTCTAGTATCTGACATGATACACAAAGCTCCATGCAGATTGAATCTAAGGCCTCCTGCATGGATAATAAATTGTTATCCCTGATAATAAAATGATGGATACATTTGCTTGGTGCGGGGGAGGGGGGGAGGGACAGCCTCAGAAAAATATTCTACTCCCCAATTATTTAAATAGACTGGCGAAACTTTCTTTCCTTGTGACAAATTTAACTTTGCACAACAGTGACAGCTCCTTGGCACTGAGTGAAGAATTGATGCCTGCTTGGGAGTTTGACTTTGGAGCTTTCCCTTAAAGTCAATTTCATTTGAAAAAAAAAATCCCTTGGCAGCCCATGGAAGAATCTTGGAAAAGGCTAATCGGAAGCTGTAACATATGACATCATGGCAACGTCAAAGCAGACACAAATGAAATCTGTCACATATCTTTGGCAAGGTTTCTCTCTTTTTTAAAAATCACTGCTCTGCCAAGCTGACCCACAACCCAGCTCATTGTATTTTCCTTCAGTTTGTGCTTACCTTTGATGACAAACTATCCCTAGAGAACATCTATCTTTTGACAATATGGCAAAATGGTAGCTGGAATAAAGGGCGGGGGGAGATTCCACACAGAATACAAAATGCTTGGCGATTATATTAAGACATCTCCTGCTGGATCCGCACTTATCAGAACAGAACTTTCCTGCCTCTATCCTCCCACAGCCTACTGATAGGGAACCCGGAGGAAAGAAGAGAGCAAAGCGTGCATTGAGGAGGGTGAATTGGTGGAAATAGCCAGTTTAGTCTGGAACTTAACACCTGAGTTGAATGCCTTCAGTTTTTCCACTGTGAGGAGGGGCCACGTTTGACCACCTACACTACAGAATGGCCCTTTCTGCACAATTCATTTAAAACATTTTGAGGCAGGAAATAAAATGCTTGCTCCATGGAGTTCTGCATTGGTTTTTACCCCACAACTTTTATTTCCAGCCCCAAAATGTTTTAAACGAATCCCCTTTTAAAACGATTCTCTGGCTGAACCGTTCTGAAAACATCTTCCGTTGCTGTGCAATCTACTGACTATATTTCCCATGCTTCTGTGCTTCCCTGAACTCAGCACCATCTTCTATGTTCACTCAGTTCCCCCTCACCTGTTTATCTGAAACATTTCTATGTTTGTTCTGTTGTTTGGGGTTGGGGCAATCTTCAAAGCATCAAATATCCAAGGAATATAGGAGGGGAATCAGGTGTGATTGAGTAGAAAACCTGGTTACAGCCAACCTGGTTAAATCCCCCCCCCCCTTTCTCTGTGGCCCATTATGCACAGCACAAATAAGTTGTCTCGAGGATGTAAAAAAAAAGTATCTCAGGGGAAAACTCCGCACAGCTTTTCCCCCAAGATGTCCTCAGGACACCTTATTTCAACTCGAGCCATTTTGGGTGCCTTTTCAGCCTGAAAAAAAAAAATGTTTGTACTTAGCTTGTCCTGCCGATTTCAACAATATATAGTTTTCCCTTTTAATTTTTTTGATGTCTTTGAAGCTATGCAGACACGATATGAAAATGGGCATGGATTCCGAAATTGTGTGTGCATAGCTTCAAAGACAACCTATCCAAAATTAAAAAAGGAAAACTATATATTGCTGAAATTGGCAGGACGAGTTGCAAGCCATACACTTTTCCGGTTGAAAAAATGCCCAGGATCAGCGCCTGAAAACATCTGGGAGTAACTTTCACCAAATAGCTGCGTACACAGAGAATCCCTGCAGCAAGCAAGCAACCCTTTATTGGCATAGAGAATCCCTGCAGCACAAAATGCTGGATGTCGGCGATGGAGGAACCTGACCAGACAGCTTTAATGGTTGGGGAGGGGGGCTCTTTGAGGCCTTTTTTGTCCATACTGTCCCCCCCCAAAAAAAATAGGATGCAACTTTTTGTATGGCATCTCCAGGCCTTCTTATTTGTGTTCTGCATAATGGACCTCTCTCTCAGTGGCTAGCTCTATGTGTTACAAAACAATATAGTCACAATTGTTCAAAGTAGCCACTTCCTTTTTGACATTGTGTTACAAACTAGTTAAGTGCTGTAATGATTATTTTAGGATCCTCTCAGAGGCAGTTGCCTCATAAAAAACATTCTGCAAGCTCCTATTTTGAGTTTTATGATCTCCAATATAACCCTTTCCATTAGATTTGCCAAATAAAGTGTAAGACAGGAAACCATGATTTTCATGTAGTTGGTTTATTTCAGAGTATTGTTGATAAAAGTAGTCTGGTTGTCAGTACACACAGAAAATCAGCATGTTAGAAAATGGGTTTTTAAGCTAGCCTTTCTGTCATGGGTCTGCCTGCCAGTGCCTGCTCAGTTGAAAAGGTGATGGAGGAAACCGACCCAGCCCAGGAAGATCACCTGACAAGGAGGAGACTTTGTCAGGTGCAAAAGGAGAGTTTCAAGCCAAGACTAACCTTGAAGCAGAAGGCTTGCAGCCACCAGTCTCACACCTGGGGGCCACCAAAGCCCTTGAAACACTGGAGAATGTGGACTTGGAAGAGAGCCACAAGACAAGAGCCTGTAGTCCACATCTAGCAGCACCAGTCAATCTCTTCCTGGGAGCTTGAGTCTCTACAGGATCAAGGTTGACAACCACGAAGGCTGCTCAGCCACTATCAAGTTGCCCCTGTGCCTTGGATGACTCATCACAGTTTGTCCAATAAAAGCAGTCAGGAAATGGCAAGCTAGTGGGGAAGCAACTTACCCTCAATAGGCACTTTATCAGTGGGTTATTAAACCTAACCCTGAAAAAATGCACCTGCCTCTGAACTCACATGGTTCTGGGAGGCAGCAGAAGACACCATGTAAAGCTGGACCCAGCCAGGCCACATTTAGCACTGGATTGTGGGCTTAGCCTGGTTGGGTCCAGCACTGAACTGTGTGCACCTGTCATCCCACACTGGACCCAGCCAGGCTACAGGTAAGGGTGACAGGGAGGGAGGGAGGAGAGGGATTTTCTTCTTCCTTTAAAAAAAGAGCTGGGCCAAACAGACGTGAAAAATGTCAAAAAATGTCAACAAATCCAGCATTTTTCTTGATCTGATTTTTTTGGTTCCCTGTTATTGCTACCTTTTTTGGGTGGAAAACCCCTTGAAAAATACCAACAAGGTATTTTCAGGGCTTTTTTTTTCTGGTTTAGGTTTACTGAACACCCACCCCTTCTCCTCAACCCTTGTGTGCCTGAAATCGTTTCATATCTTGTTTTGAACCTTGATGTGTTTGACCTCCTGACTTGTGCCTTTTGGATCTGACCCCTGAACTGTGTGTTTGACTGTGTTCCTGAACCTTCATCTCTGTTATATGGTGGAACCTCGACATTTTCCCTTACTAATTTTTCAACAGGGAGGCTTTTCTTTTTAAAAAAACACAACACAAAGGCCCCTAATTGCAAAGCCCCCTAATTGCATTAATAATTGTTAAAGCTCAAAAAGGTTTATCCCCACATTTACAACTGTAGAGGTTGAACGATCTGATTAGGATTTGGAAGACTCGCGTTCAAATTCCCACTCTTTCATGGAAACATGCTGGATGATCTTGGTCCAGTCACATACTTTTAGCCTAATCTAGCTCACAGTATTGCAGGGAGGATAAAATAGAGTGAAAAATTGTAGAGGCTACTTTTGAACTCTCTTGGGCAGAAGGGTAGACTATAGATAGAGCCAGTATGGTGTAGTGGTTAAGAGTGGGGGACTCTGGGTTTGATTTGCCTCCCCACCCCTCTACATGAAATCTGCTGTGTGACCTTGGGTTAATCACACTTCTCTCTGAACACTTTCAGTCACACCTACCTCTATTGTGGAGAGAAGAAGGGAAAGAGTTGTAAGCCATTTTGAGACTCCTTATGGTTGGTAAAAGTCAGGTATAAATCTATACATGTATTATTATTGCTATTGTATATATGAAGCAAATTAATAAAATGAGATTATTATTTGAGAAACACAAGCCTGGAAGCTTTCCTTTGGCACATGGAAGTAGTTGTTGGGATTCTGGAGAAATAAGCAGCAATCACAATCTGCATTTGTTCGTGATTATTCTTTTATGGTTTATTTTTAAAATGATGTGAAGAAGCAGACTTAGCAGTAATAGAGTCATCATATATGCAGTTAAATGCCTTCTTATGAAAAAAGGAGTGAATGCCTCCTTAAAACTGTTACACATTATATTGACATTACACAGTAAGCTGTGTAGTTTTGCAATATCTGTTATATATAGTTTTGTCAAATGTTCATATGGTTTAATTAGATTATTATATTGTGTTTGGTATTTTATAGCAAAGTAATTCCCAGTCTGCTCTTTAATGCAAAAAGAGAAGTTATCTACCAGTGCAATTCAGTTATATCTACTGCTGCATTGTATGTGGCACTGACTTACACAAATTAAAATTATGTTAAGGACCAAATAAATTCATTCCCATATGCATTTTAGCAAAATAAAACGAAATGAAATGAAACAAAATACTAAGAGCTTAGGAAGAAAAGATAGCTTCCAGCAAGGTGAATACAATGGCCCTACTTCAGTACTTACCTTTTGTTTAGCCCTTAAAGTGTTGAGAGCCAACATGGTATAGTCAGTGATTAAGAATGGTGGACTCTTACCTGGAGAGCCAGGTTTGATTCTCCAGTCCTCCACATGAGTGGCAAATCTTAGCTGGTGAACTGGATTTGTTTCTCCTCTCCACTCCTACACATGAAGCCTGTTGCGTGACCATTCTTTAGAGCTCTCTCAGCTTTATCTACCTCACAAGGTAGGTCTATCTATTGTGGGAAGAGGAGTTTGTAAGCTGCTTTGATACTCCTTATGGTTGAAAAAGTGCGGTATAAATCCAAACTTCTCCTCCTCCTCCACTTCTTACAATTTAATGAATTTCAATAAAAGATTTGGAATAGTGACTTCAGGCTCCTTTTGATCTTATGAAATTTCAGCAGTGATGCAGACAAGATTGTTCCTGAAAAGGGGCATAATAAATTATCAACCTTCCAAATATAATCTTCCAGATTTTTCTTTCTTCTCTAACATCAGGATTCACTTGTTGACATTAAGATATTGCTGTTGCAGATCAAAGATGATTCTGCACAGGATGGATCTGTCTTACCTCCTTCTAAATAACTTGGCTTTGTTTCTGAATTTCTGAATTTTATGTATTCTGAATCCTGGGTATGGCCAGTTGGCCTTAGCTTTTAATTCCTTCAGTCCACTGGCATATTTCCCCCCGTACCTTTATTAATGTGCTTGTGCAATCTTAATGTGATCATTACGTTCATCAGCAGTCGTAGCAAGATTCTTGTAATGTAGTATTTCACCAGTTGACAGAAGCCCCTATGAAATCAATAAAATGTTGTACAAAGAGAGTTATTATTGTTATTATTTAATTTCATTTAATATCACAGCTGCCAGTCTTTAGCTGGATGTTGGCCTTTCATTAGTATTAGTATTATTTGAAACATTTCCTAGCTGAACTTGAATTAAAGTAGAGATGTAGAAAGTAGGAAATTTCAGAACAATAAAGACATAATGCAGGGGAATTTACTTGTCTGTAGCTATCTGTAAGGAAGGACACATGAATATACATGAAACTGTCATTTCTGCACAGTCAAAATGTCCTGGGTTGAGCAAAAAAAGTATCCCTATGTAGGCAAGAATTCCTTATGATTCCCAGTCCTAAAGCAAGTTTGCCCCACAATGTTTCCCTCATCCCAGGGAATTAAAAATTGCCAAATTGGAGGTTCTTTTAAAAAATCCCAGGGTGAGCCTGCTACCATGCTAACACCAATCGGGAGCAGGACCAGTTTATTTTTCCCGCCCAGCTGCCTGATCTCCCCACCTGACGTTCATTTAAGCTGCCACTCAAAAACAACAGCCAATTAGAACGTGGGACAGTGGGCATGCTCAGAAATGCTTGCGAAGTAAATACAGAAGTCCCGGGCTCGTGCGAAACAAGCTGGCTCTTCCCGGTCTTCACTGGATTCCTTCAAAAAACTGGCAGCCATGCGAATGGACACACCAGGATAAAATAGACCCAGGTTAAAAAAAAAACCAGTGGTACACAGGTATAATTTTGCCGTGTGGAAACGTTATACTGAATCATTCATTCATTCATTCATTCATTCATTCATTCATTCATTCATTCATTCATTCATTTGATTGTTTATTTATTCAATTTATACCCTACCTATACCCAAGATCTCTTGGCGGCTACAACATTAAAACATTCCCATTCATGCTGATGACTGAACCCTTGATTTTCTGCATGCCAAGCAGGAACTCTTCCATTGAGCCAAAGCCCTTCACCAATCAAAACTAAATGAGCAGATGAAACAAGTTTTGGGCATATACCAGCAGCAGCCTCGGGTCCCAAATGTGATTAGCCACAAATATCAGTTTGAAGGGGGTGAAAAGTTTAACCGTATACGAATTTCAAGGTACAAGGCTTTGTTTCAGAAAGTAGCCATGTTGGTCCGCAGTAGAACAGCTAGATATGATGAAGGGAGCTTTGACTCTCAAAAGTGCATATCTAGAAAACTTGTTGGTCTCCAAGGTGCTACTGGGCTTAAATCAAAGCAAAGGGTGCCTAGCTTGTAAGTTGTACTTAAAAACAAAGAAAATGATGATCCATGCTATGAATTTGTTATTTGCAGCTTGTTTGCATTTCTAATCGAACTCAGACAAGAGCGAGGCGGACCCGTTCCAAAGCATATGCAGACCCCACAGATCTCTGCTACTAATCTCATACATATTGGCGCTGCAGCTTTGGACATTTTCAAAGCCCTTCCATTTTATATTTCTTGTCCTCCAATTAAGCAAGCTGAGGTTGGTGGTCAACCTAGTTATGTGGCCTCTTCTGACCTAGCAGGTGAGTGCAAATGATTAACGACAATCTTCTGCTTTCATCAGCTGTTAATTACCATCCAGGTTCAGTGAGTAAGCCATCCAAGTAAACAACTGTAAATAACTTATAGATAGTTTAATACGGCCAAAGGCCAGCAAAGACAAAACAAAACAACAGCACACATTCACAACAGCAAATTACAACAATTATTACAGCTAACCATTTACATGAATGTTTGGCTTTCAGCTCATCCCTGATTAAGTAGGCCCTTGCGTTTTTTATACGCCAATGCACAGAACTTTGCGACCTGCTGGGAGATGGTTGCATCCTTGTCTTCCAACAGCATTTTCCTAATCTCTTGGTCAGGATCCTTTGCAATTATCAAGCTGTGTTGCACAAGCAGAGGTAAAATAAAGAGCTCTCTTTCTGCCTTATGCAGCATGCAGTGTAACAAGATATGTATCATAGAATCAACGTCCCCAGAATTACAAACACATTTCCTCAAATGCCAAGGGGTTTTCCCAAATCTGCCTATAAGTATAGATGATGGAAATGCGTCAAACTGTGCTCTAGAAAAGGCCCATCGGTATTTGGCTATGGTAATATGTTGAATGTAGGGGGCCATTACTGTACCACTACCAGATTTCAATGGTCTATATAGAGCAGGAAATGAGGCATTATCATTTTGGTAGTCAATGTCGTCCAATCGTTGATATACCATCTTAAGAGCTAAGGGCAAGTCCCATTCAAGCATCAGCATAGGGTCTAGCCCAATCTGTTTAAGCTTCAGGATAATCTTCTCTGACCAGATTGGGTATGGTGATGTTGACAGAAATGCTGGTAATAGGCCCTGGGGGTGTAGGTGGACTTTAATCCAATATTTGATGGCTCTCTTCCAGACTATAGTTTCCACTTTAGCTATTCCTGCTTCATGTCTCAATACAGTGTTGGACGTGCATTTTGGTGTATTGAATAGAGATCTAAGGAATGTTGTTGTCAAACTGTAAATAACAGTTCTTTAAATAACAGAACTGTATGGTTCTAACAATATTACCAATGAAGACAGCTTTGAATTCCTCATCCCCGTTGTTTCAGCCCAGAAAAAGAGCATTATGTAATGTTGCTTTGTTTTTTGTAAATCATGATTTTTCATTGATGTGCCAATTTCTGTTTACTTACATTGAATCGTCACTCACAAAATGCACATTTAATGTTGTTTTCAAAGAGCCCTGTGACACAGAGTAGTAAGCTGCAGTACTACTGTCAAAACTCTGCTCACAACCTGAGTCGATTTCAACATAAGTTGGTTTCAAGTAGCCAGCTCAAAGCTGACTTGGCCTTCCATTCTTTTGAGATTGGTAAAATGAGTACCAAGTTTCTGGGGGTAAATTTTCTGGGGGTAAAGGCAGGACAGGAAAAGCCAATTGCAAACCACCCCATAAACAGTATACCTAGTAAATGTTGTAATGTCACGTCTTCCTATAGGTGACCTGGTACTTGCACAGGGGACTGCTTTTAATGTTATTTGCAGGCAAATATAAAACTATAAATAATGATATATATATATGTTGGGTGCATAAGTATCATGAACTTTGTACACTGAAACTGTACAACATGCTTGCACAACCTATACAACAGTGTCATCTTAAGCAGAATTATGCCCTTCTATGTCCATTTAAGTTAATAGATTTAGAAGGGTATATCTCTGTTTAGGATGTGCAGCACAAACCTACAGAACTGACAACAAAACCAAAACTGAGGACAACAAATATAAACAAATGCAACAAATGCAGTGTTGGTTACCATGACTGTTCCTCTGTACAGACACACGTGGGACTTCCCACAGCCACAGGCCTGGACTAGGAAAGTAGCTACTTTCCCTGCCCAGGTCATGTGACTAGGGAAGAGGGGCACACTCATTCCCTCCAGATCCTCCTTTGCCGCCTGTACAGAGGCCACGATGATGAATAAATGAAAAGGGGAATATTCGAGCATCCCTAATGATCAGCAATCATTCTCATTCCTCCTGCCTGACCCATATTTACATGCTTCATATGTGCCTCCCCCCATCAAATTATCACCCAATTACTTTCAGGTGGAAAAATGAATAATTTTCCTAAACAGTTTTGCCAGCAGGACTGTGATTATCTCCAAAGGTTTATTAAATGTGGCACGTGTTGTGCAGTCTGATTATTACACCTAACATATGTAGTGGGCTGTTGGGGGGGGGAGGGGGGCAACCAGACCAGAACTAGTAGTCATTTTTATGTGTGATAATGTGAGTTTTAAAATGTGAATTACAAGGCAATAAAAAGTCATCTATGAAATGCTGATTAGGTAGATAATAAGTGGGTCACGTGAACAGTTTCCGAGTATAGCCTATATAATTGGAAATAAATGCAATGTCTGCTGAGACAACAGAACTGTTCTCCATGCAAATTGTTGCTTAGATGTCAGATCAGATGAAAATCCTGTTCCTGGGTTTGATTGCGAACTATGTCTGATATGATTAGCATGTAATTGACTTGTGGAGGGAAATTTTATGCTAAGGTCAAGCTATTCTGTCTCTTATGAGCTTACCAAGTTTCTTGTGATGCACCTTCCAGATTAAATACCTCTGTTCATATCAGATCAATCCTAAACAGGCCTATTCAGTTTCCTGCTCACCCCTATCCAATTGGTTCATCCACAGAAAAATGTTTTTTTAAGTGAAAAATTGTAGGGTTCTGGTGTAGACTCCTAGGCACAGAAGCCCCGTGTGTGTGTGTGTGTGTGTGTGTGTGTGTGTGTGTGTGTGTGTGTGTGTGTGTGTGTGTGTGTGTGTAAAGCCCCTTCCGCACACGCAAAATAATGTATTTTCAAACCACTTTCACAACTGTTTGCAAGTGGATTTTGCCATTCCGCACAGCTTCAAAGAGCACTGGAAGCAGTTTGAAAGTGCATTATTCTTCATGTGCGGAATGAGCCTAAGAGAGAGAGACAGGCAGGCAGGCAGGCAGGCAAGGCAGGCAGGCAGGAGCAGCAGTTGCCTAGTGGTTAAGAGCAGGTGTACTCTAATCTGGAGGAACTAGGTTTGATTTCCCATTCTTCTGCTTCAGCTGTGGAGGCTTATCTGGGGAATTCAGATTAGCCTGTACATTCCAACACATGCCAACTGGGTGACCTTGGGCTAGTCACAGTTCTTCTGAACTCTCTCAGTCCCACCCACCTCATAAAGTGTTTGTTGTGAGGGGGGAGGGGCAAGGAGTTTGTAAGCCCCTTTGAGTCTCCTTACAGGAGAGAAAGGAGGATATAAATCTAACTCTTCTTCTTCTTCTTCTTCTTCTTCTTCTTCTTCTTCTTCTTCTTCTTCTTCTTCTTCTTCTTCTTCTTCTTCTTCTTCTTCTTCTTCTTCTTCTTCCAGAGAGGCATAATGGTGTCAATATTTTGGAGCTTCCGGCTCCCCCGTAAAGCTTGAGATCGTCTTCTGGCAGCCCTTGACCCCTACTGCCACTCAGTATCCACATCTCTCCAGAGTTGTGACATAACTTCTGCAGCAACCCAGGGTAATGTGACTAGAACTGCACTGACACTCTATAGTTATACCATTGGAGAAGAGGCTATTTCACCTACCCCATCATCCAAGTCTCTCACCAGTTGCCAGAACTCAACACGAAACTCTACTATATTTACAGTTTGGCAGATTTATACCATAGGCTTTTCTTTAAAGAGAACTTACAGTTTCATGTGTCATCATGGGCATCTTAGATGTATGGATGGAGATTCCTTGTTTTGTTTATATATATTTTTCAATGGTTTCGATGCTCCAGTTTTTTTACGGTCTGCTTTGTTGATTCATTTACACTATATGCAAATTTTGTGACATTTATGCAATATTTATTTACGGTACTCATATTTACAACCTGTATATATGATGCATGCACAATGCTGATATGATGAAACACAAATCACAGTGAAAATATGCACAGTGTGTGGGTGGGTGGGGTGGGGTGGGGAGGCAGCATGAAGAAACATAAGTTGATGCAAAAGTAATCATGGGTTTGATTTGCACCAGGGAAGAAGAAAATTCAGGTGGGGATATTGGAATGAAAATAGTGAAAGCGAAGGGTCAAAAAAATTAATCCCTAATCACAAGATTGGGCATTAGAATTCTCTGACCAGCCAATCACTCTATTTACGAATCACATCTCTGTTAAATACAGACCTCTTTTAACAGTTTTACAGCCCACAGTACAATTTTAGATACAATTGAATGCCTGTCTGAAGGCAAAAAAAAATCACTCAGATACTCAAGCATTGGATGTCCAGCAATTCAGTCTCTTCAGACAAAAAAAGTGTGTGTGTGTGTGTGGGGGGGGGGAGTTAAATCTAAAACCACAGAGACATTTGCACGCCACAATAGCCACTAGAAAATTTAATATACTGTGGAAAGATCCATTAAAACAAATGTCCTGCCTTTTAACAGCATGACACGAGTACAGAGAATATTTAGTAAAGTTGGGAACAGGAAGCAGGTCAACTGTGGGCATTAGAATAATTGCACCGAAGTATTCTAATTGAATACACTTAAGGTACTATGGGTACAGGAACAACAAGCCCTCTTACAATGAAGCCTGGCAGACTACATTTTTCAGCTAATGGACAGAATTCCCAGCTCAACAGCTATGTGCAAATTTCAGGTTCCCCGACAGTTTTCATGATGAGCTGCGGTATTAAAAATTATTATTTTATTAGAAATAATGCCTCTTACATATAATTAAACATGATAAATGCATTAGCCGAATCACATTATGTCGTCATGGCGGCTCTGCTTATGCTTGTCCCCATTTCACTTTCAACTACTTCCTGAAAGTTGACAACTTAATATTCTTGGCAGGAAACCTTTCATTTCCTTTGTGTCCCATTGCCTCCAAAACATGTGGAGAGACTACGCAGCTTCGGCAAAGAACAGAGGAGGCAGCTATTTATTCCAAGCTGAAAGTGTTTTGAAAGGTTTGATTGAAGAACTGTATACATGTCTGACTGCAACAAGGCCAAGAACGTTATTTCACCATTCAAAAAGAAATGTTTCAGGTGGGTAGACATGTTGGTCTGCAGTAGAAGAGGACGATTTGAGTGCAGTGCCACCTTAAACATCAGCAAGAATTCCAAGGTCTAAGCTTGAGAGTGTAAGAGATCATTGACAAAGGGTGATTTGTCTCACAAAAGCTTGTACCTTGGAAATCTTCAAAGTGACCCACATGGAGCTAGTTTTGAAGACATTCAAAACCTTCATTTAGTTGGTGTTACTGGAATCAAATCTAACTCATTTATTGTTGTTGGTTAGTTGTGATTGCAAGCTGCCTTGAGAAGCATTCTTGGAAGGAAGGAAGGAAGGAAGGAAGGAAGGAAGGAAGGAAGGAAGGAAGGAAGGAAGGAAGGAAGGAAGGAAGGAAGGAAGGAAGGAAGGAAGGAAGGAAGGAAGGAAGGAATCTGACAGTAGCCATTAACAAAAAGGTGGCTTTGGCCCCTTCCGCACACGCAAAATAATGCGTTTTCAAACCACTTTCACAACTGTTTGCAAGTGGATTTTGCCATTCTGCACAGCTTCAAAGAGCACTGAAAGCAGTTTGAAAGTGCATTATTCTGCATGTGCGGAATGAGCCTTTGATTCAGTCAGTTTTGTTCAGCAATCTAATCCAATTCCATGCTGTTAAAAAACCACCAAACCTACATGCCTTTTGTGTATTCAGGTCTCATGATCGCCCACGGAGATTTTTGGGCAGTCAAAGCTGCTGGGATCTATTTAAAAAGATGAACCTCCGAACTCACTTCAACAGTCCAGCATACCCAAAATTAGTACCAAATCACTGAAAACATATGGGGTTAGCAATGATTGAAGAACTATTAGTCAGAGATGTGTTTTTGACATTAAGATATTTGTGAAAAGTGCCACACTTTTTCTCAATGTTCTCATCATTTTTATCACAGTATAATTCCCTCTCTGCTTCATCTATGTAGACCAATTAACATCTTTTTCAGGCAATGCCTTTACAGCTATCTTATGTGCAAAAATTTAGCCTGATAAACCTTCTCTTGCAATGAGGACAATGTGATAATTCAGGTCTCACTGGCTAATTTTTTTTTCCATTCAAGGCAGTTTTTGTGGACCCAGAATGCTTCAAAGTCTGCACTTCTATGAAATGGCAAGTTTCTTCAACTTTTTTTTCAAAGACAACCTATCGAATACTTAACGAATTTCTTGCAAACCTCCCTCTGACCTTCTCTGTTGCTTGCATTGTGCTGATGAAAGAGCTCTGTTTAGAGAGATGCAAAGACTGCATTTCACATACCCATTATGCACCCACAGTTGAATATGTTACAATTATAATCTTTTAAAGAAATGTACTGTTATTATATGTTCCTGGAAATTTGCCTTTGCTAACGCAAAATCACAGGCATTTATTGTTGGTGCTTTAATTACCTCAAAGAATTACTCTGTATCACAGTAGAACCACTTAGATTTCTTTTCACCAGACATAGAGAAATTCCCTTTATAACAGGAAGAATGATCTTTCTGTTCCAATATAATGTGCATTGCTTTAAGAACTATTGTCTGATCAAATTTTGTCTTCTCATGTTCTTTGCACCGTGTAATGGGTGAGCAGAACAAATTGCCAACTCCTTCCAAAAGATGGTTTCTGAACAAGGTACTCAGGAATGTTCTCCAGCAAGAAAGAAGGGAGGTGGTGCTAGAACTCCTGAGTCATTGGGCTGCAGTTCATGAATCTAGGACATTTATCTTGAAATAAGAGTTTGGATTTATACCCCACCTTTCTCTCCAGTAAGGAGGCTCAAGGATGCTTACGAACTCCTTTCCCTCCCTCTCCCTACAACAGACACCTTGTGAGATAGGTGGGGCTGACAGAGTTCCAATGAACTGTGACTAGCCCAAGGTCACCCAGCAAGCCCCATGTGTAGGAGTGGCAAAACAAATCCAGTTCACTATATAAGAGTCTGCTGCTCATGTGGAGGAGCAGGAAATCAAATTCAGTTCTCCAGATTAGAGTCCACCGCTCTTAACCACTACACCACCCTTGTATGTCACCCTTGAACAATAGATGCTAAATAATCAAAATACATACATCTATCCCACCCCCGGTGTTCCCTATATACTCCACAAACATTTCCATATGAACAACTAGATTTGAGTCGAGTAGAACTTTAGAGGCCAGCAATATTTTTAAGGCATGAGCTTTGTAGAGTTAAAGCTCCTATTATCTGATACGTCTCTGATGATGGGGGCTTTGACTCTTGAAAACTCATATCCCCAAAATACTGCTGGTCTCAAAAATGTTAAGGTGCTAGCAGACTCAAATCCCACTGTTCTACTACAGATCAATATTGCTGTCCTCTGAAACTATTCACCAACTATTCAGATGGAGTCTTACTACTGATCCAGAGAAGAGTGAACTGAATTTGCTTTGAAGTCGTGATGGTCCATCTCAGATAAACTCAGTTCAGATACTGGTCAGCAATTGCAAGCCTCATTGGAGGGCTTCTTGTTCTACTTTCAGCTAAGGATTGTAAATTGATTTACGAACATGTGCAAAACAGTCTTTTCCTTTAAATCTCTTTTCTTTATTGCAATAAAACACAACTGACAGGTCAAACACAGCTAGGCCAACGAAAAGTGAATTTTTGCTGCTCTTAGAATATGTTTTGAAACCTTAGAAAAGTGTGAAGTTTTTGATACCATCCAACCAAGCTTCAGGAAGTTCCCCAAACAAGATAGCACACAGCTTTGCACAGACTTTGTAGGAATTATATTATCTGGAAGATTTTGCATCTGTGTCTGAATTGGAAAATTATGAACGTTGGCAACTTCATGACTGTGAAAAGAAGGTCCCTTCCATTTATGTTGAGTTTACGACTTTGACTACATTAAGGGAAAGAATATTGCTCCCATTACTAAATGACTCTTTGTAAATAATGAAGTATTTGAAATGGCTCCCAAGAAATGTGAAGTCTTGTTCGTCACAGTGAATTCTGAACTAAGTGCCAAATCATATATCTGTCCTTTTAAAATTATGCCAATTACTCCACCAGGTTGGATAAGAAGTCAATTTTGTTTAGAGCAGGTGGGGCTGGAAAGAGATTTCACACAAAGCCTTAGCAATCTTGAAAAAAGCTTCCTTTACTTTTCCTTTACTCTTCTTCTTGAATCTGGTCACACTTTTCATTCATAGTGTAATATCTGCTCTGAATACCATCAAAACTATGGAATCTGAAACAACACAAAGACAGTCATTTTACGTATCTTTTTGAATGTCTGTTATCTCAGGTTCTGTAAGGCAGAGCTCCATGTTTAAGTGTGTATGGGGGAAATGTTCATTGCCATGGCTCTGTGCAGTCCCATATGGTAATGTGATTGTGCAGGCCAACCATGGAACTTTTTACTTAGCATTTTAATATATTTTCAGTCACTAGCTGCCTTCCTGCCCAGGGCCATTGAACCTAGGAGGAAGGGCACACCCATTCCCTCTAAATCTCTATTTGCCACTGCAGGGAGCAGAGCTGTTTTTGCTTGCTTTTAACAGAGCTTGGTTGTGACCCAGAAAGGTTGTTTTGGACAGCTTTTTTCAAGCTAGGTTGGCCGTTTCCGCACAGACGGTCCTAGAAAGAGCCGGGCAGCCGGCGCCGTGGAGCGCCGGTGCCCGGCCGACCCGGCATGTCCCCAGGCCTCCGGCGCGTCGCCGAGGCCTGGGAACACGCCCCCTGGCCCTGCATGCCTGCTCCAGCGGCGCAGGGCAGGGGGGCGTATCCCCAGGCCTCGGTGACGCGCTGGAGGCCCGGGGACAAGGTAAGTGCCGGGAGTGAGGGGGGGAGGCGTCGCGAAGCCGCTGCCGTTCGTTCGGCAGCGGCTTCGAGGTGGCATTTCCCCAACAAGAGTGCTTCCGGGCGCTCTGGGGGAAACGCTGGCTTCGCGGCGGTTGGGCGGCACGAGGGCAGCGCGGCTGCGATGCAGCTGCGCCCCCTGTGCGAATGGCGGCCTGGAGATGGCGTTTTTGCCATCTCCAGGCCGCCATTAAATGCCCGTGCAGAAATGGCTGTTGTATTTTTTTCTTTTCCTATTAGTTTTGACAACAGTTAGTGTCGCTTGTTTGGTTTTATTTTTGGGGTTTAGAGGTAATTTTTTGCGCCACCTCAGACCAAGGCAAAATGCTGCCCTCTAAATCTTGCCGCTCATGTGGCACTTCTTTATCGGTCTCCTACGACCATACGGTGTGTATCATTTGCCTCAACAAGGGCCATGCACAGTCTTCATCCAAGGCCTGTTTGTGCTTCTCTAGTAAGGTGCATAAGCAGCAGGTGGCTCAGCTTAAGGCTGTGTTGTGTGCTGAGGCAGTGCAACCTGAGGCTGCAGGGCCTGGACTGTCTCGTGATCCTCTGTGAAGGCACATGTCCCTCCCACCTTCCCCACTGTGGGCTGTCATCTAGCTCAATGGTGGCATCCTGGAGCAGTGAAGAGAGAGCTGAAGAGAATGGGTGCACCCCTCCTCCCAGGTCACATGGTCCTGGACAGACTCTGCCTCGAAAATTTCCAGATATTCCCCAACCCAGAATTACTTGTTGTCCCAAGCTACCCTGTTGGTTCCAACATCAAAGAAAATTGCTTATCTTCTTCAAAATCTGTATTTTGAATGTTATGCTTCTCAAAGCACAACATCTCCATGGAATCAAACACAAGAAAATATATTTTAGGGCGAACTAGTAGACATGGTGAAAATTGTTACATGAGAGTGCCTGCATAGGAGGATAAAATGTGAAATAGACACAAGAACAATCTGTTTCCATAACTAAAGTTAATATACGGAGTGGCCCACCCAAGTCTTGCCTTTTTACTTTTTTTTTTTTTTTTTTTACTAAAAAGTGCTCTTAATATTGTAAGTGGGAAAATGACAAAATGTAAAATTACAAAAGAATTTTCAGGCATAAGGTCTTAGGTAATATCCCCACTCTTGTTAATCCCATACTTTTCTGCGGTAAATATCATTTTGCTATTGCTGCTTTAGCTTTTGAAACACAATGAAGGCAACATAGTGCTGAAAATTATACCGTTTTTTTTATTTCCTCCTCTGATAAGGAGTTTAGTCCCTTGAACTTGATAAACATTCAGAGTATTTCTTTGTGACACAATACTGTTTGGCATGCTGAATGCTTCCAAGCCGATAAAAGCAAATAAGATTATATTAATATCATTACAAAGGGAGTTCTAATGTCAGTGTTCATTAACACAGAAGGAAACCCTATTCTATAGCTGAGGTTTAAACTCATTTTTTTTAAGTTAAGTGGCATTGAGTTTGTTTTTTTCCTTTACCGATTGGCCTTCTGAACATTAAAAAGTATGATAAGCAGAAGTTTAGTAGATGGATTTTTCCCTAGAATGGAGAACATGACAGGAAAAGCTTAACCAGTGAAGCGCTAAGCAGCAGCCATTTTAAGTGGAACTGCTAGTGCCCCTCTTGAATACATGGACACATATAATGCTGCTTGATACTGAATCAGACTACAATGCATAGTTGAATATTGCATTATAATTGTGCTACCAGAATAATTCACAACTGGGTTTTCTATTGTGTTGCAAATTACTGCTGCAGTGTCACAGAAACACCACATCTAAAGAAGTGTAAATAGTTTAGTATTGGCTGCTTTGTCTGCCTGTGGTTCTTCAGAGTCTCAGGTGGCAGTATTTCACATAACTTATGTAAAATACCATCCAGCTGACTTCGGGTGACCAGATAGGCTTTTCAAGGAAAATGTTTAAGCAGAAGTGGTTTACTATTGCCTTCCTCTGCAAATTCCTCCCTGGTGGTCTCCCTTTCAAATACAACCCTATTTATTTAGTTTCCAAGATCTGAGGCCATTGCTTTCACATCCTGCATGTGAGCTCCCAAAGGCACCTGGTGGGCCACTGCGAGTAGCAGAATACTGGACTAGATGGACTCTGGTCTGATCCAGCTGGCTAGTTCTTATGTTCTTATGTTCTTATGATGTGATCAGGCTATACTATACCATTCCACATCCTCTCACCTATCCCATGGGTCCAAAGTATCATCAAATCGCAGTGGACTTATGAGACTTTCAGAGGTGGTTTGCCATTGCCTTCCTTTGCACAGAGTCCCTGGTATGCCTTGGTGGTCTCTCATCCAGGTACTAACCAGGGCTAACCCCTTCTTAGATTCTAATGAGATCAGGCAAGCCAAGTCAGGGCCACTTACCCCATACAATAAGACATATGAGGATTTGTTTGTTTACTTAATTTAAAGTTCATTTCCGCACAAAAACTCAAGACAGATTATAAAATCTAGCAGTGCAATAGGAACATTATAAGATATATAATAAATATTGGCAAAATAGAGCAGAATAAATGTTGGGATCCAACCCCATATGCTTAAATCTAAAAAAGAGGATTATAAAAACATGCATATGTAATGCTAGTGATTCTACAAAACCAAGACTGAAAAGCAGAAGAAATAATTTCATTGTGTTTATAAACAATAAGAGCATAAGGAACATGTGTTCATCTCTACTGGAGTGTAGATCTGGATTCTATCACTGCTATATGCGTTTGTTATATTTGGTATTCAAGTTCTGTGAGGCCTCCTCTTTGGTTGACCTGAATCTGACCTAAAGCTAAAAGTCTAGTTCATCTTGTCAGAAAACTTTGCCGGATATTGACGAAGTCACCATTCTTGTCAAATACAGAGCATCCTGTTGTCAGTACCACAAAAGTTTACTTTAGCTATGGATGCTGTTTACTGACAGAGATTAGCCTCGCTGTTCTTGACGAAGCTGTCGGTTGTCAGGAAACCCAAAAGCTTTCTTTCAGTCATGTATTGGTCGATGCTGCACTTGAGGAGAAATGGTATACAATTCACTAAAGCATTGCCTGAAACTGTTATTTCTAGCTTTAGGCAGTTGACGATTCTACTACTTTGCCCTTGAGTTAATATGTCAAAATGCTGACTGATAGCAAACATTGTTTAGGTTTCCAGCTCAGGAACAGGTTCCTTTGCAATTTGCTAATTATTTTTTAACTGATTGTGGAACATTTGTATATATTCATTTACTTGTCCACCTTTCTCACTGAGACATGTTTTAGATATTTAACACAGAAACATAAATAGTATGTAACCTGGAAGTAACAATTTTTCAAACACCTGCCGCTTCAGCCTGCATCCTGCTCTCCAGTTGCAGAGACCTTTTTTCAGTGATCAATCATTGCTCTGGTTATAGGTCTTCAGTAAGTTGTATCACTGTATTCTTTCCTACCCCTATAGTATACTGCAATTGTCTGGACACAATTGTCTGGACACATTCTATTACCCCCATCCTCGCTGTGCAATTGCTGTGCAATTGGAGAGCATTTTGCAGTGCACAAACAAAGATACTCACTTCTTCAATGGTCTTGGTTGTACACTTCTTCTATCTGGGATGGCTATCTTCTTTCATGCTACTTCGGGAGGGACCCACATGGAGCGGTGAGGTAGGGGACATCCACCTAATCAGCCAGATCAGCCAAATCAACCCTGGCAATCAGTGGGAGTGATACCACAGCCAGATTGCCCTCATATCTGGTTTTAGCAGTAAATTTCTGAAGGGTTCACAGAACAGCAAATGTGAGCTTAGTGCTTCACTTCTTAATTCCCAGTTAGTTTTTTTGTGGACCAAAATAAATTATAACAGCTAAGTTTTTTTAAGATAATACAAAATTATGATTTGCCCATGGTTTGTATTGCACTTTAAAACAACAACAACAATATATGTTTGTCTATTATCATGTGGGGGGGGGGCAGCATAGTATATAACCTGTTCTCTAAAGATCACAGAACCTATGTAGGGTTGGAACTTGGATGAGAGACCACTAAGGAGGACTCCGTAGAGGAAGGTAATGGGAAACCATCTCTGCTTTTCATTTGCTTTGAAAGCTCCTTGCTGGGTCATTATAAGTTGGTTGAAACTTGATGGCGTATACGTATATGCTGTCATGTAGTACTACTAGCAGAGTATTGCTTGAGAATATGCTAGAGTTCATAAGTCCCACAGAAACCGAACTGCATTTCAGCCAACTCCTTTCCTGCAAAAACAAGTGCACAGGCCCAGAAGGAAATCTGCAAGCAACCCACCCATTCATGTTTTTCCCCCACCCCACTTCAGGAATAGGAAATTAACTAGAGAGTTGTGGAAAGACCACTAGCTGAGTAGCAAGCTCTTATTTACCTAGCATGGCAAGCTGTAGCTCCACATATACATGAAATAAGTCATTTTCACTCTCAGTCAGTACTCATTAATCAAGAACAAAGCATTGCCTTTCTTCCAAGTACTGGGCTATATCAACAGCAAAAAAACTGAGATTGTATTGTAATTTTTAAAATGCAATCAAATAACAAACACTTCTCTTATTTCAGTTTTGTCTTAGAATCTGGTTCATGTTGGGGCCCTTGAGGGACAGGAGCTGCTTACTCCTAAAAGCAGAAGATGGATTTTTCTGGCTCCCAATGTTACAAAGCCATTGTCAACCTGCTATGAAGTGCACCAATCAAAATGAGAACATTACAGAGCAGTCAGTTATCTGATATTACTACGGTGCTTTCACATCTTTGAGGTTTCTGCATCGAGTTCATCTAGATGTCATCCCTTTGTTCACAAATTGGTCCATCAGAGAAAGTGTATTTGTTCAGAACTATTTGAAACGGGTGGCACTTGTATACAAGAGTTAACCACAGCGTAGCCTTTGAAATCTGAATCATCTTAAATTGACCAGTCAAAAGTGTTAAGAAACACAATATATGCTGTCATCCATTTGCCAACTTTCAAAGCTAGAAGAGACATTGCTTTGTCCTTGAAACCAATTGCTTTGAACCTACAGTAATAATTGAAGACCAGCTTTTAAAAAATGTATGACTTTATATCCTACCTTCATACCAATGCTATAATTAATATTCCTATATCCTTATGGGTGTTGCATTTGAGATCTTCCTGGACCACTTTGTATTTAAGCGAAATGAGCCATTGCTCAAAAAGCTGCACTTGTATTCTGCTCTATGAGAACTTTGACCTTCATCTTCTTTTTTTTAAAAAAGAGAGAGAGAGAAGAAAGACTCCTATAAAATATTTCAGCAAAAAATATCAGAAGGCTTAAGCAGATGGAGCTACTGTCTTCCCTGACATCCCATCCTAATAGAATCATGCCTTTTTCAATTTAATAGTATGAGTCAGTTATATTAACTCTTGGTGGAGATCAAGATGATGTAGGAGTCACAATATTTCTTTATTCAGGGCCAGCATGGTTGAGACCCCTTCCGCACATGCAGAGTAATGCATTTTCAATCCACTTTCAGTGCACTTTTTAAACTGGATTTTACAGTGCAGAATAGCAACATTCACTTGCAAACAATTGTGAAAGTGGATTGAAAGTGCGTTATTCTGCATGTGTGGAAGGGGCCGTAGTGGTTCAGAGCGGCAAACTCTAATCTGGAGAACCAGGGTTGATTTTCCACTTCTCCACGTGAAGCCTGTGGAATGACATTGGGCCAGCCACAATTCCCCCATAACTCGCTCAGCCCCACCTACCTCACAAGGTCCCTGCTGAGGGTAGAGGAAGGTGATTGCATGCTGCTTTGAGACTTCTTATAGTAGAGGAAAGTGTGGTATACAAACCAACTTCTTTTTTCTTTATCAAAGGTGTGATATGAAGTAGGGATGAGCACAACATCTTGTGTTTGATAAATTGTGGGTTCAAGGTTTTTTAACCCAGAAATTTTCAGTAAAGTCAAATGAAGTTGATACAAATCGGATTTATTCAGCTGTTACTGAACATTTTTGGGTTAAAAAACCCAAACCCAAAATTTTTGGTCCCCCCCCCATTCCTTGCTGGCATTTCCCAAGCCTTGGAGTGCTTGGAAAGCATTGGCAGGGGAAGGAACTTCCTGCTGTGTTGCACCTGTTCAGAATGGCATGGATTTCTCTCTTTCCCTCCCTCTTCCACTGACTCCACTGAAATAGTTGCAGGGGAGCAGAGTAAAAAGGCACTAGGGCCCCTTCCGCACACGCAAAATAATGCGTTTTCAAACCACTTTCACAACTGTTTGCAAGTGGATTTTGCCATTCCGCACAGCTTCAAAGAGCATTGAAAGCAGTTTGAAAGTGCATTATTCTGCATGTGTGGAATGAGCCAAGATGTGTTCAGCTTTTTCGAATATACCTGTGGGTTTTTTTAATCGGTACGTGAAAAAACCCAACAAAAGCCGATGTGACTTTTGGGGAGGATTTTTTGTGTATGTGTGATTCGGGTTTACCCAAATCACCAACCTTAGTATGAAGTCTTAGACAAAGGGAGATGACTGGGTTCTCAGGAGACAGCAGCTCCACTACAAACCACCAAGGTGAAAGAGGAGGAGCTCTAAGGAATAGTGATATCTTCATAATATTTCCTAGTTGACAATGTCCCCTGGAAAATACTGGATCTTGGATCTTGCCTGGTGAAGTTAGGCAATGTCTTCTCAGCGTCGTCCTAAACAGTTCTATTCAGAATCTTACTCAGGTCTACTCAATGGGTCATCCTCCCAAGAAATTATTTTTCAAGTTTTACTGTAAGTTTGAAACTCTGGGGGTTTTGCTGTTGTTGTTTGTTTGTTTTTAAGTCACAATCCGTATGCTAATGAATGTTCTCCACGGGCCTCCCTGACAATATGCAACTTTGAGGGAAACGTATCAAGCCATGAAATATGAAAAGTAGGTCTTCATCCTGACTGTCCGGTCTCT
The DNA here is from genome assembly GCF_021028975.2 of Sphaerodactylus townsendi. NCBI lineage: Eukaryota > Metazoa > Chordata > Lepidosauria > Squamata > Sphaerodactylidae > Sphaerodactylus > Sphaerodactylus townsendi. The sequence continues at coordinate 2,199,521 of NC_059438.1, forward strand.
TGGCTGCTTGAGAAATTTTTTAAAAATGCTTATGCATATACAAGGATGTTCTGAACTTTCCTTGTCAAGCAACTATTCCTAAGCATTCAAGCGTTGCTCTCTCAGACAGTTACAGACATTGGTTTGCTGGTCCTACATAGGTATCATATTTGTAACTATTAGTATGCAGACGGGATATGATTAAATGCAGTTGTGATAAAATGTGACACCACATAATAAATGAGAATAAGGGAAAAAACACACATTTGTAACCATAAATCATATAGCAAATTTTTTTTCATGACAAGCTCACATTGATGAAGACAATGCAGGAATAACAAATGCCATGCGTGTCATCTTGAGGATAAAAAGACTAATTTCTAATTCTTAATCGAATAATTATCCTAATGTTATCCTCTGGCAGGAAATTCATTCCATCATAATGAAACAATTGCTTGTTGGGCTACAAGCACTGTCATGGAACAACTAATTCATTCAAGGTTTCATTCCAATTTGACAGATATCAGTCAAAGCCTTCCTTTCCACATTAAATAAGACCTTGAAGCATGTCATCCTTTCCAGATAAACAGTTTTTGAGAAGTTAAACTATATATAAAAAGGCTGAGCTAAGCAGGGTGGGCATGTGGAGTCCCGGTAATTGTGCATTGCTTTTCTAGGTGTATCCATGAAAATAACCTTTAAAAAAATTGCAGACAAAACAATTGACTGTATTACACTATAAATTATTCTTGTTAACAAAATGGAATCACACATTATGATAGCCCACATTGCTATTCCTCTCACAAGGAACGCTGGGGAGAAAGCTTATTAAAGGAAAGTGAACAAAAGTATCTTGATTTAGCAGTGGAAATTCAAAGAAGATGGAGGAACAAAACAACAGGAAATGTCTCGGTAGTGCTTTCTGCCACAGGAATTTGTACTTTGCTCATTAGTAGAAAATCTACAGAAGAATGGAATAGATCAAAACATCACTGAACTACACGCACACACAAAAAACAGTAATACCTGAAGCAAGCGCCTCATTACCGTCTTTCAGTAAGAGCAATATTATCTGGACGTTAAAGAAACCCAAAACCCCAGTCATTTTCTAAAGGAGTGTTTTAGAAAATGTAGCAGTAAATAATACCAGTTGCAGGACTGATAATGAGAGTCAACATTACATTTTGCCCAAAGAGATTTTTTTTTCTGAAGAAAATTTGTAGGCTCCAGCAATATTAGAGTGAAGCACATTCCTGCTCAAATAGTATCAGGGGTCGTTTTGCACCCACCCACCCCCTCATCAGAGAAATAGAGGCACCAGACATTGGGTCCAGGAGAAGAGGAAACCCTTCCTTGAACAATCCAGCCATTGAGAGAAGAATACAACACTATCTAAAATCCTTCCCTCCTTGTCTGGCTTTCTAAAAAAATATGTATTTTATTTGCCCCACTGTTCAACTGCATAGGACCCTTGTTTGGGCTGCGATTAAATTAGCAATAAGAGAAGAAGAGTTGATTTTTTTATACTTCACTTTTCTCCCCCTTTAAGGAGCCTCAAGGTGGTTTACAATTGCCTTCCCCTCCTCTCCCCACAACAGACATATTGTGAGATAGTTGGGGATGAAAGAGTTCTGACAGAACTGTGACTAGTCCAAGGTCACACAGTAGACTTCATATAATGAGGGAGGAAAACAAACCCAGCTCACCAGATTAGAGTCTGTCACTCATATGGAGGAGTGGGAGATCAACCCTGGTTCTCCAGAGCAGAAATAGAAGCTGGGTTGTCAACTTCCAGGTGGGACCTGGAGTTCTCTCAGAGGTACAACTGATTTCCAGATGACAGAGATCAGTTCCCTTGAAGAAAATATCAGCTTTAGAGGGGTAATGCTATGGAATACAATAGATTCCAAATGGTATTTTCTTCCCTCCCCTAAGCATTCACCAGATGAGAACTTAAGCTGTGGCAGTTTTTTGGGGGGATGATAACCCCTTTTTCTCCCTTTCTTCCTCCCCTAATTTGGCTGAGCTCAAAAGCAGGTCAGCAAGGACTGAAATATGGAGGTTGGATTGCTTCTGCAATCCTGGAGACTGTTTCCTAACAATAACTTGTTGAATAATGAGGGCTTTCCACTAACTAGAAAAGAGAAATATGGGGGAAAGAACCTGTCTTTGAACCCCCTTTCAGCTTTTTAAGTGTCAGGTCATTTATGCACATGTGGTCTCCTCCTTCTCTTTGAGCTTACATTCCCGTATGTTTAGGTAATAGGTAATAATCTGTAATAATCGGTTTCGTAATCAGTAATAATAGATAATAATAATGTTTGGTATCGGTAATAATCAGTTTCAGTAATTGGTAATAGTCGGTTTTGGTAATCTGTAATAATCAGTAATAATTGGTAGAAATCGGTAATAATTGGTTTTGGTATCGGTAATAATCAGTAATAATCGGATTTGGTAATTGGTAATAATCAGTAATAATTGGTATCTTTTATCGGTAATATTTGGTTTTGGAAATCGGTAATCATCGGTAATAATAGGTTTCAGTAATTGGTAATAGTCGGTAATAATCAGTAATAATCGGTTTTAGTATCAGTAACAATCGTAATAATCGGTTTCAATAATCAGTAATAATCTGTTTTGGTAATCCGTAATAATCAATTTCAGTAATTGGTAATAATCGGTTTTGGTATCAGTAATAACCGGTAATAATCGGCTTCAGCAATTTCAGTAATTGGTAATAATCGGTTTTGGTATCAGTAATAACCGGTAATAATCGGCTTCAGTAATCGGTAAAAATCGGTAAAAATTGGTGTTGGTATCGGTAATAATCGGATTTGGTAAGTGGTAATAATCGATAATAATCGGTTTCATTAATCGGTAATATTCGGTTTCAGTAATCGTAATCATTGGTAATCATCGGTTTCAGTAATCGGTAACAATCGGTAACAATCGGTTTCAGTAATCGGTAATAATTGGTAATAATCAATTTTGGTATTGGTAATAATCGGCAAGAATTAATTTCAGTAATCGGTAATAATCGTTTTCAGTAATTGGTAACAATCAGTTTTGGTATCGATAATAATCAGTAATCCTCGGTTTCAGTAATTGGTAGTATTTTCGGTAATAAATAAATCGGTTTTAGTAATCGATAATAATTGTTTTTGGTAATTGGTTATAATCGGTAATAATTTGTTTCCATATTGGTAATCATCTGTTTCAGTATCGGTAATCATTAGTAGTAATTGGTTTCAGTATCAGTAAAAATCAGTAATTATTGGTTTCAGTAATTGGTAATAGTCGGTTTCAGTAATTGGTAATCAAGGCAAAAGACTGATGCATGGTGGGGCTGCAAATGGGTATAGGGAACCTCTTGGTAGATTTGTACACACCATTGTCTCCTACAAGAAGAAAGCAAACCTTAAGGAGTTCTAGTCATAAGTATGTGTCACTTTATTCAGGGTGATTTACTCCCAGGAAGGTCTACAGTCAAAACCACCTTCCCTCCAGTCAATCTATCTAGAACTCAGGAGGCATGGTGATCCTAATGAGCAAATCAGAACTTCCCAGAAAGCTCTTTGTAGTTAAGCACTCAGAAGCACAGGAAACTGAATGTGCAAAATACAGTCAATGTGTGAACCAGGGTTCCCCAACATGATGTCAAGTCCAACAGGACTTCCTCTTGGCGCTCGCCAAGATTTTCAGGAAATGAATGGGGCCATTCTAAAACAGGACTTGTTATTGGCTTCCCTATTTCAAATGAGCCTCCCTATTTCAAATGTGGAACTGGAGAGTTAAGAGGAATGATAAGCCACTGGGTTTTCCTTAGCAAGTTTGTGGTTTTATTCTCCTTCATGTTTTCCTTCTTCTTAGAAGCATACATCTCAGCTCTGTCTCTTGGGGCCACCATTTTGGGTTCAGCTCCACCCCGCTGTAGCAGAAATTTTGGAGCGGTTTTCACCCACATGCTCACAAAGGTTCGCCCCATTATTTAGACAAAACCCTCCAGCAATTTCTCACATTCTGCTTCCTTTACGACACCCCCACCTAATACCAGCTAGTTTCACTTCCATCTCTATGGCGGCTGTCTGCCGGGTGGCCCAGCTAGAAACCAGGGCATCTGAATTCCACTGCTCATATAGACAGTAAGGACGAAGGAAACAAAGCACAGCTGAGAGCCAGGAATCTTGGTAATACAAGGAGACTGGATAATCTAGTCCTTAATGGACTCATTCCTTATTTTCAGTAAACACTACCGCCAATAACAATAATTGTGTGCTGCCAAGTCAACAATGACTTATGGGGACCACAAGAGCATGGGTTTTTCAAGGTAAGAGATGAGCAGAAGGAGTTTACCATTGCCTGCCTCTGAGTAGCAAGCCCATTCTTCCTTTATGGCCTCCCATCCAAATACTGCCATTGTCTTTCCCTGCATTGCTTTTGAGCTCATACACCATGGGTCTCCAACCTATGGCCCCCAATTGTTAATGAACTATGATTCCCATCAGCTCTGCTTATTGGCCATGCTGGCAGGGGCCAATGGGAATTGTAGTCTATGAACAACTGGAGATCCATAGGCTGGAGACACCTATTATGCTTACAACAGCACCATCTGAAATCAGAAAAACCCTTGACAAAATACAAAGGCCAATGAAATAAACTATATTCTGTTCCACAGAAAGATAATAGGGTTGTATATTCCTCTGCCACAGAACAAAGCATGCCAAACATTTTTTGTTGTAGAATGCTCCGCCTGGGTCCTAGTGCATATCTAGAACTGCTCCACCCATCCATTCAAAAATAATTCAATGAACTATAAATGCTCTTGTATCAAAGTACCATGTTCAATAATGCACAAAATAATGCCTTTGACAAAGGCAGCATGCAAAAATGAATGATAATTCTCATATACATTTGGGGTGGGACTATATTCTAATGTGGAAGTATACAATTTTCTTGACCACTGCACCTCAACTGACCATATTGTCGTATTTCTGAGGAACAGAGTTTAGGGAACATTCACTCATCCTTATCCTTTGTCTCAACATGTTTCCTTAGATGAGAGCTGCCAAATTTGCCAAAACAAACTGTATGTGATGTGTCAGCCATGTAGCGGAGTAGGGCGTGGCTCAGTGGCAAATCATCAGCATGGTATGCAGAACGGTCCTGGTTCAACCCCCAGCATCTGCAGTTAAAGAATTTAGCAATAGATGATGTAAAAGACTTCTGTCTCAAATCCTAGAGAATTACTGCCTGTCTGAGCAGACAACATTGACCATGATGGACCACTGGTCTGATTCAGTATAAGCCAGCTTCAGGTGTACATGTGTACCAAGAGCCATCAGAGAGCATCACATAGAGAATGAGTTTCTTCTGTGCTTTGTTTCTTTGCTAAGTAAGTTTTCATCTTGGGTTCAATCAATGGACTTGAGGGTAATTTAATGAAAAGCAGACACAAATGATATTTTTCCTTGGTCTTTCTTCCCCAGAGAAATTAGCTTGTAGGTGGCATTTTATCTTATTTAAGCTCAAGAGATACCCCTGAATCTTCGTTAATGTGGAACGCTAAACAGTGCAATGCATAGATATGTTTAAATAACATGGTTAAATCAAATTTAGGCCCCTTCCGCACAGGCAAAATAATGCGTTTTCAAACCACTTTCACAACTGTTTGCAAGTGGATTTTGCTATTCCGCATTGCTTCAAAGAGCACTGAAAGCAGTTTGAAAGTGCATTATTCTGCATGTGCGGAATGAGCCTTAGACATCGATACCTGTTAGCATTCTTTTAACGGCACTCTTCTTCAAGCTAATGAAAAACCTGCAGCAGTTCTTTCTGCCTCTGGTGCTATTGATTGCCAAGTACTATAATTTACTGCTTTGGGGGGGGGGGCTATTTTAATGCAAACATTCAGAAGCTTATATTTTTCCACCCCTCCGAAAGCTACGCAAAAATAATAATTGTAAATGAACAAAAGGAGAAGCCTACTGAGATGCCACCTTCCCAGCACTTCATTAAAACAATGTAATCTATAATGAAGTTTGAAGAAATTCTGGGGAACCTCGCCTAAGAGCAGCACTTATTTTGTTAATTCAGCTGAATAACAAAAGGGTGGGTTTTTAACCATAGTAATTGTACATCTGCTTTTGGAGGCAGGTGAAAAAACATTTTTTTCCCCAATAGCAGGGGACATTTAACAGCATAACTCCTGAATTCATGATTACAGGGTAGTACTATGCAGATTTCTTATTGCTGAAAAGGTATTCTGGGTTTAGTTGGTGAATTTGTTCACGAAAGACCACCTAGGTGAACTTTTTTTTAATGGTCCGTTGTTAAAAGCTTTCTTGTGCACTGTCTATAGGATATGGGTTTAAGGTCTCGCCACAGGCTTAAACAGGTAGTCAATTCTTTCCCAGTTCCTGTGCAGGAACAGCAACAATGGTCTCAACTGTTAGAGACCTGTTCTTGGGCACAAACTAGAAAATGTTACTATAAGAGCTGCAAATGTCAATGGTGGTAGAAATTTCTGTCAAGTTGCAGTTGACCTGTAGTGACTTGGCAGTGTTTTTAAAGCAAGGGATGAAAAGAGATGGTTTGTCATTGCCTGCCCTGGATAATGATCCTGTACATTAAAGATGGACCACTAGACTGGAGGAGGGTGATTGTTATCCCAATCACAGTCTTTTTTAAAAAGAAAAAGGGAGGAAGGATGACCCAGGAAACTGCAGACCAGTCGCTCTGACCTCTGCCCCAGATAAGATATTGGAGCAGATTTTAAAGGGGTCAGTCTGCAAACATCTGAAGCACAACTTGATGATCTGGGGGATTCAGCAAGAATTTGTCGCCAACGAGTCCTGCAAGACCAACTCCATTTCCTTCTTTGAATAATGAGCTTACTGGAATGTCATTAAGGTTGTTCACCTGTGATTCAGTGAAGCTTTTGACAGGGTTTTCCATAATGTTCTGATTGATAAACTGAAAAACTGTAGACTGGTCTCTTGGTTACTTGAGTGGATAGGGAACTGTTTGCAGAACCGCAACCAAAGGATAGTTGTTAATGTCTTGTATGGGCCCTTCCAACTCTGTGATTCTATGGTTCTGTGTCTCTTTAGTTTCCTATGTCAAATGTGAGTGACGACTCATTGTCCAGTATTAGTCCTAGCCATCAGATGAAGCTTCTTCAGAATATGCAATGATATTGGTTCACCATCGCTTCTGGTAAAGATCTAGGAGTATCAAGGATCCATAGATCTGATGCCTTCTTGGGGGCTAGTTTGTAAGCTGTACCACAAGCTCCAATGTATGAAGTAAAGGGGGTGAATCACCAAAAAAAGCCAAGAAAGCTGATACCAAAAAAAATATCTCCCAGGTTATTTGACAGAGCTGAATATGAATTGCCTTTGTCAGCTGAGAAAGTGTCAGCTGAATGCTAGGCTGTTTCCGCATGGCCGTAAGGGAGGAATTCCGCCGGCGTGGAGGCGGAGGCCGTTCGCATGCAGGCATGCGGACGGCCTCTGGAGAGGCCGGCAGATGGCAGGCGGCTCCGCATGGAGCCGCCTCTTCCCCCCTTCCCTTTCCCATGTACCTCTCGTGTTGCCGTCCTGCTGGCCTCCTCCGTCCCGCCCACGCTTCCCTCCGACCTCCAGGGTCGGAGGACAGTGAGGGAGGGACTTAGGAGGCCAGCAGGACAGCCTTCACGAGAGGTACATGAAAGGGAAGGGGAAATATGCCCGGCGCTGCTCGCACCGGGCGCCACCGGGAAGACGCTTCTCAAACAACCCTTTAAAGGGTTGTTGTTTAGAGGCGACCTGACGCGCCCTGGGGAGGGGAGTGCAGTCAGGTCAGCGCTGCTGCGTTGCAGCAGCGCCGCCTGTGTGAATGGCGGCCTGGGGGCGGCATTTTTACCGCCCCCAGGCCGTCGTTTTTGGCCCGTGCGGAAAGGGCCCTAGAGTCCAGCATTCAGTTGAAGCTCTCTCCTACCCTATCCCCTGCCTACTGCCATTTCCTAAGTCCCCAGAAGGGTGAAGTCCCCCCCCCCACTATTTCTCAAGCCCATGTAGACTTGAAAGCAGCCGTGGGAAGACCTTAATTTTTTCAGGTTTGGGTTTTTAAAATTCAAAAATTTCCAGGTTTTTATTACCCAAACCCGAAGATTACCAAGCACAATTATGCTCAGTATGAAACTCCATATTTCCAACAGCAGCCAATGGTTGAATCCCCACTACCATCTTAGCCAGGTTTCAGAACACAAACTAACCAGGTTTGAGGTCATTTGTGTTCTGAAACCTGGCTAAGACTGTAGTGGGGATTTGACTGGGGAGGTCGTCCCTCAAACCTGGTTAGTTTGTGTTCTGAAACCTGGCTAAGACGGTAGTGGGGATTCCACCAATGACAATGCTTTTAATTGCATTTTCACTTTACAATAGCATTTCAATATGCGTGGCCCCAGTAGGATTCACAAAAGGAAATTTTGCAAGAGTGGAGTCTGTTGATGCATCTGAATGCTTGCACAGTGACTATCTAAACAAGGTATGTCCCCAAATTGTGACAAATCATGAAATGTCCATTCATGTTAATTGGTTCAAACCCTCACAGAGTTGCAAGGACAACTCACATTCAAATGTATAGCTAACCAGTAGCATGTATAGCTAATACTGATGACTCAGAAAGAGACATTACTAAAAAAAAAAGTCATTCATTTATTCACCTCTCCATCTTTCTCACCAAGATTCAAGAAGGCTTACGAAATTTTAAAAAATAAGCCATGCAATGAAACAACTTGATACATAAATAGATGATAAAACAGAACTGACCAACATTTTCACAGATATTAAAGCTACAAAACTGTTCCCATTATAAAAAAAAATGTGCTTTTTACAGTTTAAACACTTTCTTATTTATTTTTGGCTTCCCCTTTTCAGCAGTAATTTAATTTTTGTCCTTATTGCATGTCTGACATTGGGAATATAATGATGCAAATTTGTAAATCACACTCCCCCTCCCTCTTAAAAAATTTGCATAGAAATGTTTGTTTTCAAGTGACTTTGATAAAACTTTAATGAAACTCCAGCTATTATCTGCAGCACTTTCCCTTCTGTAACCATGTCGACTTTGGGAACATGTGTTCTGTTTACACTTTCAAGTTACAGCAGCCTATCAATTAGTAAACACGCTTGTGAAATTGCCCATTTAGAACAACATTTTTACACCATCTCCAATCTTGTAAATCAGAATGCTGACAACAGGAAACGGCAGCTGTGGAATGAGAGACTGATGAAAACCACAGCAATCCTGAATTTTAATATAATATAAACCACGTCAGCAATTTTGGGGGGGAATAGTAGGATTTTATCAGACAGCATGGATTATGTTTTTAATGGTTCTTTTCTGATAAATTGGCCACTTCTCCTATTCCTATAGGATAAAGCTTTGAGTTAACATGGCAACTTAAGAATACATGGGTGTGCGAACAGCATGGAATTAATTGATGTGCAACTATAGGGTTGGATCCTACTCATGAAAGAGGAACTTGGATTATCAGAAAGGCAAAAATACAACTGTGGACTCCTGTGGACACAAGCCGCATGGGAACAAAGTCTGCAGCAATGGCAGAATTCAGACAAAATCAGGCAGAAAAATCTGGTGAGATTCAATCCCAGTGGTAATCATAAATATTGGAGATTCTAAAAAAAACATGTATTGCGTGCCAATGTTCACTTTATTTTGCTTTGCAAACATCAATTTTAATGCAGTTAGCAGCAGTGAGATTTCTGTAACTCTTTGCAAAGATTTTTATTTCACAACTACACAGCTAAATCTTGAAAATAACTACCACCAAATATTCTTATGGCATGGCCCTATTGATTTTAATGGGTCTCTTCAGCTAGATCCTGCCCATGTGTATTCCCTCAGTGTATTCTCTCAAGGTCCTGTGGATTCCTGATGTCAAATTACTGCAATTTTCACACAGTATGAGGCTGGTGACTTCTGAATTATAAGCAGGTGCCAGCTGAAGGACTCAATATACTCAGCAAATATCCATCATGTGTACTTTTTTAGGAAGAAAAAGAGCACACGATTGCAAATCATCTTGGCAGCATGATTATTTGCTACTTCCATAGCTGCGAAGATAAAATATCGAAGGGGGCATTTTGATCTGACAAATGATGTACTGGGTTTGGGACAGAACTGCTGAAGAGAATGGTGATTGTATTTTCAATGTGCTTTGAGATCATATATGTACACCTGCTGTCCCCTCCATGGTCAGGGAACGGGAGTTTTTATCAGACCACTGGAGCTGCATTAATATAGGGCTAGCGTTTGTCGTGGGTTCATAATTATTAAAAAGATTGTTTTCCCATTCTGTTCCCGTTTTTATTGCTTAGTAGAGTATTCAACTTCGGGATGATCCCAGAGTACTCATTCCCAATGATATGACCCCAAAATACCAATGCCAATTTCATTTTGCCTCCTATGCACATTGATCTTTTGATTATTGAGTTTGGTGTTGCTTTGTGTTTCCTCACACTGTATGTTATCCATGAAACGCATGCCATTTTAGTCATTGTCTGCGAGTCAGTAAATTTAAATGGTTTATATCCACTATTTATGTAAATATGATAGAAGAGGGTATTCAAATTATACGTGCCTTGGTTCTGTCCCCATGCTGGGTACAATGCATTTGCAAATATTCTCAATAATGCAGACATTTTGTACACATACCAAAGGTTGTTAGTGGTACGAAAGGCCATGTTAAAGTGTGGGGTTAGGGTTGGTGAGCTTGTTCCAACTCTCACATAACATGTGTTGTTTTATCTCATGATATTTTTTTGCGTGCAGATGTGCGGATTACACTTTACCCAATAACCACAGAGAAATATTTATTTCTTTGGAAATTAAATGGCCGCAGCCCGGTTTATTAACATTAACAATAACAGCAACAATAATAACAGTTGGAAGCTGGGCAAGCATATGGGACACATCCTGGCCACCAGGCAGCGAACAGCTGAACCTGGCCACGGCCAGCCCCAAAGCTGACACCTCCTGGCCCTTCGGACAGCAAACCGCTGGCCCAGCACCGTCCCCCATGGGGACCAGGACAGGAGATTATTGGGTGCCACTTGGATGCATATCCATTTGTGACACCCCCTCCTGCCGGGGGTAGCGAGCCCGAAACATGACCTCCAGGCCTGTGCCATCAAGCCCTCCACTACCCCCAGACCTCTTATTGAGGCCCCCACCGCGGAGAGGTCTGGCCTGCAAGCCTGGCTCCCCAATAAAGGATGTGCCCCTATGCCCAAAAAACCGCCCAGACTGCGACAAATAAGTAAAACAAAACATGCAACAACCCCTAATAACCCTAGGGAGGGTGGGTGGGTCTGTTCGCCCCTGGCCTTGCAAAGAGGCAGAGCTAAGCCAGGCACAGGCTTTTATAGCCTCCCGGCTCCCCTGTCATGTGATGGTGGAACCGTCACATGACCACCGTTCTTGGCCGAATGGGGAAGTGGGCAGATGCTCCATCCTCCCCTGCCACAACGGGCGCCCCGGTCCAAACCGGGTGCGCTTTTTCCTGAAGAAGGTTCATGATTCTTTCAATCACTAGAAATGCATTTGTTAACAGTGGACACATGAAGCAGACCTGCCAAACATGAGACACATTAAGTTGATGATTTATTGAACACTCAGTGAGTTTGCCAGTTTATCTGCCTTCTTCCACATGCACACACACACAAACACAAGGAGAATGTCCAACACCTGGAAACTGGAGTTCATTGATCTTAGTGCGTGATATGGTAGATTACCAATGATGGGTTAGATACAAGCCACAAAAAAGAACCACCATGAAAAGCTATGCTGGGAATCATGGACTTGCATGAATAAAACCTTTCTGGGCTAAGCAATGTAGTAATGATGGCAACGGGTTAAAATATAGTGGAAAAGATGGATGAATCTAACCCAATGATTAATTATGAACATGTGACATACCAATATTAAAGGACTCTGCCAAAATCAACAGAATCTAACGGAACTTATTAATCTAATAGAACAATACACTTATTGGACAAAGATCTTTCTTCAGATCTTTGCTTTTTACTCCATAAAAATAGCTACTGTAACTTTTATTGATGATGATGATGATTTATTCAACTTAATATTCCACCCTTCCCAGCCTAAGCTGGGCTCACAGTGACTTACACACACATTAAAATCACATTGTAGTACCAATTAATAATAAATAATAAACAAATATATTAATATTAATGTTGATATTGATATTGATATTACTATATTACTATATTAATAAATGAATGAATAATAAATAATAAATAATTTATGTAATTACAATTAATAACATTCTCATGTTAAAGTTTCCCCAGATGGCGGTAAATCAATATATTGCCCATATAAACTAATATCCACACCACAAGCAGGAGTGTAATCATGGGGCCAACATACTCAATGTGCACCATACGATGTGCACCATACGATGTGCACCACTTTAGCTGAAAGCCCAGTGAAACCTCTCAGTTTTGCAAGTTCTCCAGAACTGTTTAATGTCCCAGAGAGCTTTGATGTTGGCTACTAATGTGTTCTACCATGTAGGAGACAGGGCTGAAAAGGCTCTGGCTCTAATGGACACCAGCTGTATGTCAAGATCACTAAGAGATTACTGTTAGAGGACCAAAGAGACTTCCATGGACAACATATGGGCAATTATTATTATATCACAAAGGAAGTTCAAGGTTGCCATGCAGAGATAGGCAATGGTGAACCATCTCTAGTCATTCCCTGCCTTGAAAATCCTACAAGGTTGCCATAAGTCAGCTGCAACTTGATGACCCTTTCCACCACCAGTGATCCAGTTATGAATCTTGGAGATTCAACCCTTCTTCTTCGCTGACTGAGAAATTTATTTCATGGAGTTGTACAAGAAACTGAACTCGTGTTTAATGTTTATATCCCTCTTTTCTTCCCACTTTGGGACCAATGTAGTTTACATTATTCTCTTCTACATTTCATTCTCACAGCAATCCCATGTGATGGGTTTGCCTGAGAGCAAGGGCTGAGCAAGGTCCTCAAGCAAGCTTCCATAACACATGCATTTAGATACTGATATCCCTCCATTCTTCCCATTGGAGACCCAAAATAGCTTACATCATTCTACCCTCCTCCATTTTATGCTCACAACCACCCCTTGTGGCAGGTTAGGCTGAGATCAAGGGACTGACCAAAAGTCCTCAACCAAGCTTTGGTGAACCAAACCTGGGTCAACCAGATACTAGCCCCACACTCTAACCACTACACCACAGACTAGCTTATTTACTAGGGTGCAACAGGCTCTGTTCTCCTTTGTATTCTGGAGTACAAGCATCCACTGTGAGGGTGTAAAGCTGCACAACAGATGGTTTGAGTTAAAGTTGCAAATGTTCACATAGGAATGAAGAGTCTCATCAAGATAGACTTGGCTGGAGATTGTGCCGACATCAAAGTTCTCAGCATTCTTGTCTGCTTCTAGGACTTCCCCCAGGTCTTTTGAGGACTGGCCTTAAAGCATCAGCAACATTCATGACATACTGTGCTTCTGAACCCTGCTTGACAAGGCAAAAGAATGTGTGTATACTTCAAGAGTAGCAATGCCTCCACTATACCACTTTCATCTCTACTGAAAGAGACCATCTGTCCCAAATCCCAGCTAAGTGAGCGGCATTATTTAACATATCCATGGGACCCAACAGAAGGTGTAAAAAGGATGACTTGTGTCAACAGTTTGGGAGAAAATATGACTTTGAAATGGATACTAAAAGGTTCATCTTATCTTACCTCAGTAGAGAAATAATTCCATAGCCATTTTGAAGAATGGGTCCCTGCTGACAGCTTTCTGAAAAAACAAACAAACCATCACTAGTTGATTTACTTATTACAGACTATTAAAATTATTTTCAACATAAACAACAACATCCTTTACCAATGCAGCTTCATAACATGGTTCCTAAACCCTATTATGAATGGCATCATATGCATGCCAGCCAAATTAGTAATAACCCTTAACATGCAGTTAATACTGAAGTAATAATTGGAACCTTAATTTCAAACAATACAGCCAAGCAATGCACCAAAGGTCTGCTCATTTCCATAATTTCATTCATTACAGAAAAAATTATAGCAATGTGTGGGCCCAAATGTCCTTTTTGCCCCCCCTTCTGACTTTTAATTTGACTAATATGCTTTTATGTTCCATTTTCAATGCAACTTCTACTTGTATTTAGTTCAGCTGAATAAAATGATTGAAAGGTCGTTCTAAACATCTGGAAATGAAAACAAAGATCTGTAGCAATTAAAAAAAACCTTACAGATAAGCTGAAAAGCAAATAGGTGTGAAAAAAGGAGATAAAGGAATTGCTGATGAGAGTCTTGAAAACTTAGAGCAGGGGAAAAAATGACATGTTTGTTGAAGTTCAAATAACAGAAGCAAAAAGTTGGTCTTTTCAAAAAGCTTTCCATCCTTTTCAAAAAAAAGGTTAGCTACATCTGCCAAGCTAACAATATAGCTCCGTGTGGAATTCTGTCTCACTGCCGGCTGTCATTCGGATGCGTCTGGCATGTTCAAATCGTCAAGCAAAGGGCTGAGATGATGCTAACCTCTTGGTCTTCCCCTCCCTAGTTGATGTCTTTTTTTATGAAGGAGAGAAGCCAACTCTTGTGACTGGCCACCAAAGTGTTTGGTACCATTCCTAAAGCTCAGTTCAGTTTGCTACTCTGGCATCTGTTGTTTAGTAACAGATCAGTGAAGCACAAACAAAATACCCCCTCCCCTCCCCAAAAAACCCTGTGCGTGTGTGTGTGTTCGTGAGCACACACGTATCTGTGTATAAAAGGATCCCAAATCATGTATTTTGCTTTTGTTCTGCATTAGTGGCACATCTCTGGGATTCATTTAGCTGTAATCGTTTGTTACTAAGGGGCTTTGTGTCTTTCAGACAGTCATGGCAGAATCACCTTTGAATGAGTTCAAGTGGATCAAAATCATTTGCCAAACTACACTCCCAGCATTAGTCTCAATAAATCGGTATGTACTCCAAGAATCCTGGAATATGGAATGTATCCATTAATAACAAATAAGCATTTTGTGCTTCTTTTCCATTCAGAAGAAAAGGACAGATTTAGGGCAGATTAATTGGCTTGCCTTCTGTTATCCCCCCCCCCCCGTAGAACGAGTAATCCAATCCAGTTCTTTACCTGAGTATTCACATTTGTGATACAGTATTTGTAATGTGATACATAGTAAATACAGCTCAGGAAGTAGAGCATATTTCCAGTTTCCCATCCATGTTGCTTTGATATGGAAATCCTTTGGTTAAAAATTTACTCCTTTGTTTGAACTGAACTTTCAATTATTTTCCTGCCATTTTTCTCATACCCTGTTTGGTCAATAAACGTATGTATTATTCAGGGTAGTTTCCACATCAGCAAACTGGCATTATATACATTATCCTTGTAAATCATGTGTACAGTACATAAAAACTGCATATAAAAACATACAACATGCATACACAATGCAAAGAAATCTATAAAGAAACAACTCTAGAAGACAGAGATGTAAGCATGTAGGAAGCTTTCCTTTCCTTTTTCACAGTCAAAAGGTGAACCTGCATTTTAATGTCACATTGTTTAGAAACGTGCAGACTGAAAAGCAATAATTTGTGAAACTGTGGGGGCTTTTCTGTAGATAGAGTTGGCAAGGGTTGAAGCATCCCTGGCATGAAGGTGCTCCTTATGGATCCAGTACAGGGCTAACAGTTGTACTATCAGTTTTGGGAGTCTAGTAGTACGTCTTTTTTGCATCAGTGAATATGCCATGGCAACAACACAATAATTCCATAGAAATAAGACCAAGAAACTTACGCAAATGTTCCTAAAGAAACTAAAACATACAATAATCACTTAAAATATTTCAAAACCATGTAAATACAGCCCAGAAAACACACAACACCCCACGAAAATACATCTTACAACCCAGGGCAAAGCAATTAATGTGGAGGTGAAGAAGAAGAAGAAGAAGAAGAAGAAGAAGAAGGAGGAGGAGGAGGAGGAGGAGGAGGAGGAGGAGGAGGAGGAGGAAAGTAGTTCTTTTTCCCACCTTCCCTGCCATTTTCTGCCACGTGTATTTCTCTGTCTTGTCTGCCATTTGCTGAAGATTTGCTGCAGAGGTTTTCTGTGCTTGCAGTTCATCCCGATGCGAATTCACTGTATAAAGTACATGAATAAAGTTAGTATGAACTGGCAATCCTGCACACATGTTCTTTTTCCTTATTTTGTTTTCAATGGGACATTTTTAAAGCTATGCTGATACAATAGGAGAATCTGCAAGATGTGCACATTTCGAGTCATCATAGCTTCAAAGACACTTCCTTAAAAATGTACACAGGATCTCACGGGACTTTATATAGTGAAATCACACACAGGTGAGCTGCAAGCAGGGGAAACCTCTGTCACAAACCTTCAGCAAATGGCAGGAGGGACAAAAAATCACAAGTGGGAGAAAATGGAAAATGAAAGATGCAAGCTGCATTGAAGATAAAAGTAGAAGAGCACTAAAATATGGGCAGAAAAAATAAGATGTTTCCTGCTCTCCACACAGCAAGCAGGAAATATCTTCACACACACACCCCCCCTGGGGGGGGGGATGGCTAATTTAGCATTTTCTAGAAAAACCCCAAGTTGAGCAGAAATAAAACATCCTGAAGACATTTGGGCGAAAAAAACCTGTTTAAAGTTCTTCCCCAAAAGGAGACATAGTGGCCTTCAGAGGTCTTTTGTGCACAGTCTCAAATCTCAGGCATATGAGATGGGACAAATATTCAGTGAATCTATAATCACAAGAGCAGACTCTTTTACTATATAGGGTCCCATTGAAGTGGTCTTCTAAAATGGCAAGCAGCAGAATATCTAGGTGTGCCTCAGCAAAAACCTGTATTTTTCATAGTTCATTACATCAGTGGAGTACACTAGAAGAGACAGGAGAGAAAGAAGTAATTGCCTGAAAGGGGAGTGGTTCTCAAGGTGTATGTTAGTCCAATGTCAGTTTGAACACTTTGGTATTACAGTCTTTCTTTTACTAAAAGTTTGGCTGCATGGATTGAAAACTGAGGCTGTCAGGCATTCTTCTGAGAATTGAAGGCTCGCCACCAATCTCAATCTGCTTCTGCTATAAAATTTTCATAAGAATCTAGCAGCCTTACTCTTGAAAAGGAAATTAAGTCTTGCTTCTCTGTTCCTGGTCTTCTCCCCATTAGGCAAAGTGGCTTTGGAAAGTGCCAATTTAGAAGTGGTTACAGATCACATTTTATTCTTTAACATACAGGAAGAAGCTATTATTCAGCAAAAGGAAATGTGTCCAGTTTAAAAGAAATACTTTGAAGTCCTTGTTTTGTTAGAAAAGTATGCCTCTTGAATATGGGAAATAAATTATCAGTAGGATGATTTGGGGATCTAACGTAAGTCTCTTTAGTTTGATGGAAATCAGTGGTTTAACATTGGTAATTGGGCAGCAAGTTCATATGTTCACATAAAAGTACTTTTCAATAAGAAAGAAAGAGGCACAGGCATTGTGCAATGTGAATTGTCCATAGAGAATACTAGTCTATTTCAAAAGCTTTATCTATTCTTGCAGCATGTATTATAAGTACTTAAATGTTTGAGCACATTGCCTGAACTGCAGCAGAACCATCCTAAAAAGAGTTACTGTCTTCTAAGCCCATTGATTTCAAGGGACTTGCAAGGGTGTAACTCTGCTTAGGATTGCACTGGTGATCTGGCTTCTAACTCCTGAATAGACTGTTTGTTTTAATGTAAGCAATTACAGTAAAAAAAAAATTGGCTAGTATTTGGGATGTGATTGCAGATGTGACTGCATTATTTACAAGGCCATTTCTTTGTCAGAATGCATACAATGTTCGCTTACTACATGGTCGATCTATTTTCATTGCACTTCAGATTTGGGGAAATAAATGGTGGTAAATAAATAAAAGTCTTAATCCAGTAAGGACTACAGTAAACGAAACAGATTGTTGAAAACTGCACTGTGTTGTCAAAGGGGGCAATTCTAAACTGATCTCCTTACTGGGCAAGCCTAAAAGTGGGGGGCAATGCACTCATGGAGCCCGAATGACCTTTATTCCAAGGCCGTTTCCGCACCCCCACGGGACCGTTCGCATGAACGGACCCGGTAGGGGCGGGAAAGACGGCGCAGCCTGCATGACAGCTCTGGAGTCACAGGGCAGGGTGTGTGTGTCCCCAAGCCTGGGCGATGCTCCGGAAGGTCAGAGGGATGGTAAGGTGTTCAGGAAAGGGGGGAAATGGCGCCTTCCAGCCGTTGGAAGCCGCTGTTTCCGAAAAACCTAGCTCAGGGAGTGAGGTTCGGAAACAGCGGCTTTGCACTGCTTGGGGTTGCGAGGCTGCCGCTGCTGCAATGCAGCAGCAGCGGCTGTGTGAACCCCTCCCCAGGGACTCTGTTTTTAGCATCCCTGGGATGCTGTATATCGCCCGTGCGGAAACAGCCCAACATATGTTGAAGATACATTGGCATAAGAACCAGTTACACCAGTGCAAGGCTCCAGCATCACTCCGCTGCCCTTGGGTACTGGTGCAACCCTGCATTGGCTGCCCACCAATACAATTGAGGAGTAGACCCCAGCACAGGCAGTCAGGGGCCTTGAGGTGGCAATTAAATGGGTGGGGCTGGAGACCTGTCATGAGGTGGGGGATATTGTGATGGCAGGAGGCAGTCCTGCCTCCGAATGGAAAATCAGATGAGCCCATAGGAGAGCTGTTCCAGCATCCAATCACTTTCCAGAAGGAAGCGCAAAAAAAAGGTAGTTGAGTTCTGCCTCAGGGAGACAGCAATGGCAATTCAGGTCTAGCTCAGGAAACAAGAGTAGATAGTGAAGTATAGCTCTGCTTGGTAGTATGACAGAACAGTCTGG
Source organism: Sphaerodactylus townsendi (assembly GCF_021028975.2). Taxonomy (NCBI): domain Eukaryota; kingdom Metazoa; phylum Chordata; class Lepidosauria; order Squamata; family Sphaerodactylidae; genus Sphaerodactylus; species Sphaerodactylus townsendi. The sequence goes on from NC_059438.1 coordinate 2,218,480, forward strand.
GAGACAAGAGAGTGTTTGATTGTCAGGCCTGTCTTTGATGATGAGCAAACCTTGCACAATTTAGTCTGACTGTAGGGAAAGGGTAGGCTGGTGTGGGTGGAATCCTGTGTGTGGGAGAGAGTATCCAACCTAGTGGCCAGTCAATAAAAGTCTGTTTGTGCCTGAAAGCATGATAGAAAAGTTTAACTACTCACTGAAGTCATAACCAGTTTAAATTTTGATGCCTCATCCACGTTTCTACTTTGTCTACCTGGAGACCTGTGCTGTTCATTTGGTCCTTTAAAATCAATGTGTAAATAAATCAATGTTCTCAGTTGTTTATACATTAATCCAGCCTCAATGATCTCAGTAATCTCCTTGTGCACCATGAAAATTACCTCACAGCAGCAGCAAACACACCTAGAACACCTAGAAACTGAGGGGAAGATTTATAGTTCAGAGATTTATAGTTCAAACCTTGATCTCCAAAATCTTAGGCGGCTGTGTGTGTTCTCTCAGTAGGCTTGTCATACTTAGATTATAAGTATCTAAATAAAAATAAATGTGCATAATTATGCCCATACAATCCAATCCACAAGGGTTTATTAAACCTAATTTTAGCAACCAAACTATGCCTGGCTCAAAGACAACAGCGCTCTGATTTTTTAAAAAGTCCTGTATTGTAAACATGGTTTGCAGAAGCCACTATGAACATTTTATGGAGGTTGCAGCAAACAAATATCTTGAATGAATGAAGGATTGTTCACAAACAGATAACCAAACAAACAAATATATCCTCTATAGCTATCCCCAATGATGTAAGGATATACACCACCTGATTCACATCTGAAGTTAACTGATAAAAAAGAGATTCAAAGGAAATAATTCCTTTCTGTACTTCAACCAGGCAACAGCATAGGGGTAAGAATCATCAGTGGTTTGAAACCCTTCACTCCATTTTTGTTCGCCTGTCAGAATATTAGAAGCCAAAATTCACACGTAAAACTTGTTTGAAGTATGTAGGCCTCTGGGCCAATCAAAAGACAGTAAGCTTCCAACAAACCCCACGAGTGAAGAAAGTACATTAAAAGAAAACAGTTGTAACGTGAGGAAACAGTGGCCAAACTCAACACATTTGGAATATTTTATATTGCAGTAGTGCTTCTACTCAATTTCATATTCTTTGGGATTGTTGTGGTTATATTTATTTATTTATTTAAAACATCTGTATGTTACCTTTTCACCTAATTAGCACCCTCATGGCAGTGAACAATAAAAACACACATAGGCTCATTCCGCACATGCAGAATAATGCACTTTCAAACTGCTTTCAGTGCTCTTTGAAGCTGTGCGGAATAGCAAAATCCACTTGCAAACAGTTGTGAAAGTGGTTTGAAAATGCATTATTTTGCGTGTGCGGAAGGGGCCATAAACACTCAAATCAGCTTTAACAATCTATTTATCCATCTTACACACTGTGGACCTTTCTGCACAAACCAAATAAAATGTTTTGAGGCAGGAAATAATTTTTTTCCTCCCTTGAATTCTGCAGGGTTTTTAGCTCAAAATGTTTTATGTCCTGCCTGAAAATGGTTTATTTGTATCTTGTTCCCCAGAGATTCTTTTTTGAAAACATTTTCACTTGCTGTGCTATCTCTTTAAAACCTTTCCCATGTCTCTCCACGGTCCCCAGACTTACTTGTTGGTGCCATTTTCCGAGCTCATGCTGGCTGTTGTGTTGTAGTATTTCCATCAGCTTTAAAAAAAATGGGAAGCTCTTGTTTACATATGTAGATATGACCCCTTGAGAATTGCAGCACAAGGCTTTGAAGGGTTATAGCTACGAATCTAAGAAGTTTTTTTTAAAAAAATGGAACGACCACAAAATGGCAGCCAGGAAGCATTTTCAAGAGGGTGAATGTGGACAAATGGGGTTTTGAAAATGTGAAACTCTGCTTAAGACTGAGCTGTAAGTGATCTTTCTTGATAGCCTTCCATGTGTACTTTTTAAAAAAAGGCTGTGGATTGTGGGTTCAGCGGACAGAGCCTCTGAGACCCTGGGCTTTGCCATTCCCCTGCCAGAAGCCCTGGTCCAAGGAATAAAATAGGGGCAGAGGCCACCCAACCGAGTGGGTTGGCCCCCAAAGGCTACTTGAAGACTGCACCGTGTCCACGGGTGTACCATAGTTCGGCCACATTGCCAACAGAGGTGGGGCCATAAAGCTAGGGGGCAAACACACTGTAACTGGCAGCCCCATGCCCAGGGCTCCTCTTTCTGCTCCCACCCCAGCTAACTCACTCGCCACCTGGTGTGTATCTGGCTGCGTCGCAGCCAACAGCGGGCCCTGAAGCTGGAGGTGAAATGCATCACACCCGGTAAGGGGAGTGCCGCAGCCCCAAAGGGGGCCCCCTCTTTCCATTCCTGACCCTCCAGATTCGGAGCCGCATCTGTTGAAACAGTGAGGGAGAGGTCTGGCCCTAGCCATGGCCTGCTCCCCGAACAATGGTGCCTGATCCAGGGCCGGAATACCCAAACAGTCTGCTTGCCGAGACTGCTCCTCAGATTGTCCCTTCCCAACTCGCTAGCTATTTGGGTCACCAAACGGCCCCCATTGCCCTTCTTCACCCCTATTGGCCGACCTAGGTGCTACCAGCGGGGTGTTGGTCTTTTTTGTGTTTTTTTTAAGACACTCCCTACGCAGGAAAGTGGTACCCTGTACTTTAGGAACAACAGCTGCAACCCCAATGACAACTAGCCCCCTAAATGGCCTGACTCTCCAAACAGCCACCAGCACCTGTTCAGTTGGCTCCAGGCATTGAAGAAGGCCCGAGCAACCGCATGCTGCCTAATATATAGGGAGTGTGCTCCACCCTTAAAACTCGTGCACATCACACAATCAGGCCAGGTATGGTTTGGCCGCCCAACCGGCCCAGGGCACACATGCTCACTGCTCCGGAGCTCACCATGTGCCCTGCCCCCTGTCACAATTACAGCCTAGTTGAATCTAGTGCCATTATTAACCAAAGAGCTCTGGTTCTCCCTTCTCTATTTTGTCATTGCCAAATTTGTCCTTATACTGTGGAGTTTTGCTGCTTGAGGTAAGTAGCTAAAATCCTCCTAGCTGTATTAAATAAAGAGTACAACATACTTCTATTGTGTGGGAAAAAAGTTGGCCATAGCCATTTTATTTTACAAAATTGGTTCAAGGAAAAACAAAGCGTATGGCACAGCATGGGGGTCTGATCTGTGTGCTGGGCAGCCCGAGTGCTGTCCCCCAGACACCTACATTTTTCTACCGCACGCCTGCTGATGAAAAGTGAACGCACGTTGGAGCAGCTGTGAGATTCCAGATGGGTGGCTGCCACTTCCTGAAGACTCCACTGCTGCCAGGGGCGCAAGCCATAGAAGCCCACGTCTGGGCAGGTTACCCCTTGGCTTGCTCCACCCCAAACCTCATAAGGAGGTTCCAATAAAGCGGGTATTTCACCCGCTGACCCAAACTAAAGATCAGTCCCCCATGCGCAATCCGCTAATCCTGTAACAAAACAAACATGCATTAACAACAAACAAAATGGGGAGGGGAGGGTGGGAGACTCGCGTGCTCCAGCAAATGGGGAGGAGGCTAAGCCAGGCCCAGCCTCATATAGGCCACCTGGCCCTCCTCCCCGATTGATGCGTCAGAGCGCCCAAAGCCGTCACTGCTGGGCTTCATGAAAAATGCAGGAAGCCTCGCGAGCGGATGAGGCTTGCGGGGCTGCCGGGGAGGCAGCAACCAACAGGAGGCTGTCCCTTCCCCAGCAGCAATGGCGGCCGCGGTGAGTCACGGCCGCTTTTATCTGAGTAGCTTACAAGTAAAACATAGATCAATATGCCCTATTTAGATTATTATTATTATTTTATTTTGTTTAATATCAGTTCTTTAGCTGGTTGTTGGCCTTCCATTACAATTCAAGCCTCATTTAGAGGCCTAGGACATTGTCATGTATTGGCGTAGTTTTCGTGCGGATTATTATTATTACTGTTTGATTGGAATCTGGCTGCTGAGTACTGTTGCTTGTCTTGATGATTTGCTTATGTTCAATTGATATGAGTAATGTATGCCACTTATACCTATAATGTACCTGTCATGTACAATGCTGCTGTATCAATGCACAAATTATGTTGAAAGGTATTTCACATTTTGCAGGAAACATTTGGCGCAAGGAAGAAAAAAGCTGGCACAAAGATGCAAGGTCTGATTTGAGTAAAGAAAAATCACATTAATGTTGAAATGGGGATTTTCAGATCAAATTAACCAGGCTAGCTAAATTAGACAGTATCTCTCCTCACAGTAGATTAAAGACACACATAAACCAATAAAACCACATTGTCAACAGCAATCAAAAGGAGTGGCAATCTAAATACCAGAAATTCTCTTCAAAAATACAAATTTCCTATGCTGGGTTAGGCCAATGATTCATTTACTCAGGCATGATGTTTCAACAGAGGCTAAAGCTGTCCTGTACCCCACATTTGTGACTCCCACCAATAGTACTCAGCTTCTGTTTCTGAGCTTGAAGGTTCAACTGAAATAAGGCCTACTTGTCATTTTTTAGTTCAGCACACCTCGTCTTGACTGTCAAACAATGCAATGTGGAAGAAACTGTTCTATTGCCCATACTTAAACCTTTTAATACTCAAGGACATTTTATGATGACCGCCACATATTTAAGCAGCAGTTAAGAACGATCACTGAGGTTTCTGAAGAATGGGTTTTAAATTATGTGTAAGGGGCTTTTTTCTTTCCTTAAGACTTCACAGCTTTTTAAAAAAATACTTTCCTGGTTACTTGCTTAAAAGACAGTATATGTAATTTAAACATCAGGTAATTTTTTTTTAAATGAACATGTGCATGGAGTATAGTTTTTATTCTCCAGAAACAAGGCATATGAATTTTAAAAAGCTACAAAAGATTGTTTTGATAAATATCGCAGGTCATAAGTGGAACTGATAACACAAAATGCTAGAAAGAGAAATACACAGTATTGAATCCTTCGAAGTTAAGCTTCCCATTACTGTAAAGTAGGGATGCTTCCATATTTGCCCTGGATTCGGAAGCTCGTATATATTTACCAAGCCTATATATAATTGCCCAATTTCCAAAGTGGAAACAATCCATTAGAAATCCATTATTCTTTCTTTTATTTTGAAAATGTGAACAAAGCACATTGTATGTGCAGTTTGTCACAACATTCAAGTCTTTTACTACATTTGTACTAATCTCTCTCCCCTCCCCCCCCATTACTGATATGCTCTTGGATATAAATAAGGAATTGTGGGAGAGGGATCCAGAGGCGTAGCTGAGCCAAACTGCGCATTTTACATTACGTGAAGTAGCTGACTGAAAATAGGGTTTTTACCTATTTTCATCTGGGTGAGATGTGCAGGTCATTGGTAAAGAGCCATCTGGTGGTTGCTGCCAGGCTTGGCCTTGAGGGATCTTTCATCAAAGGGAAAGGGACCTGTTCCTCTCTCTGAATTCCAGTGACAGAAACCAATAATGTTGTAGTTACCTAGAAAACCCCACAGTGGCCATTGTGGAGAGCTGTGACAGAAACCCTCAAATCATACTAGGGTTCAATAGCACCACCTAGAGCAGCCATTCTCAACCAGGGTTCCATGGTACCCTGGGGTGCCGTGAGCATGTCCCAGGGGTACCACGGCAACACTACTGCCCCCTCATTTTTGTGGTGTCTCCCATCGGTGCCAACAAGGACATGGAGCTGTCCCAGGGGGCAGGGCCTGCTGCAAGGTCAGCAGCCACCCCCCCCCCAGTGCTTCCCTTCACCCTGGGAGAGGAAGGTGGGGGGTGTGGCAAGAAGGAGCAATGGGAGGGGAAGGTGGGGGGTGGCGGCAGGGGTACAGTGAGATATGAAGAGTGAGGTCAAGGGTACCCTGACCTCGAAAAGGTTGGGAAACACTGATCTAGAGCATCTGGGGTATATTAGAATGACCCATTCATTTCCATCCCACCTTGGACCATTCTGCCAGACTTATAGTGCAATCATAAACAGAGTTACTCAAGTCTAAGGTCATTGAACTGAATGGGATTAGACTGGAATAATTCTTTTTAGGATTGCACTGTTTATCCAAAGGAGAACCTGGTTTGGGTCAGACTACGTATTTGCCATGAAAGTTCAAAGTGATTACCAGATGACTGATGGAGATGGGACTATATTTTGTACAGGTCTAATTTTCAGCTGTTGCCTCAGAGATGAAGCTTTGCATGCCATTCACTACATCAGCTTATTCTTAAAAGGGAGGCTGGCTTAGGTCCAGTTCCATTGAATGTAAATATCTGACTTTGGTATTTTCCTTTGTCTGCTGTTTTCAGTCTTCAGTCAAAACTGAATTGATAGGAGGTTAGATAAAGATTAAAGATTCCTCGAACGTCTTATTACTGCAAGGAACTCTGAGCATGATCTGAGGAACCTGCTACAGCTTAGGTAATGAGTGGTTAGCTTAGTTAGTTCAATTGTATTGCTTTTCGCTGTTGTTGCTCTGTGTCTTTTTCTATGTTTTGTTTTTGCTTTTTTCCTACCACCCTTATGAATCCTACCACTCCTTTCTTTCTCTTTTATAATTACATTTCTATAAAGACTTCTGGGGAGAGGCACTTCGTACAATTTATTTCTCTAGGATATCACTCTGAATTTCTTCTCTGTATGAGAAACTGCACAGTGCTACATAGTTTGTTATAGAGGATTTTTAGAGTTACTACCTGGTCACTTTGTCATTGTGCTAGGATTAGAACATAAGAACATAAGAACAAGCCAGTTGGATCAGACCAGAGTCCATCTAGTCCAGCTCTCTGCTACTCGCAGTGGCCCACCAAGTGCCTTTGGGAGCTCACATGCAGGATGTGAAAGCATTGGCCTTCTGCGGCTGTTGCTCCCAAGCACCTGGACTGTTAAGGCATTTGCAATCTCAGATCAAAGATGATCAAGATTGGTATCCATAAATCGACTTCTCCTCCATAAATCTGTCCAAGCCCCTTTTAAAGCTATCCAGGTTAGTGGCCTTCACCACCTCCTGTGGCAGCATATTCCAAACACCAATCACTAGAAACATACCTTCTGCTAGAAACATACATTTTCAATGGGTCAGTCCAGGTGTTCTCAGGATATCCTGAATGGTGACAGCTGGTTACCAGGATATTTTCCACAGAACCTCTGGTCTGACAGAGTTTTCTATAAAAATTAAAAAAAGGCACAATTCCTCCCCTCCTACAATGCCATTTGTTTCTTAAAGGTATGGATGCTGAGAGGGATTTTCTAAGAATTCTGATTTTTTTTTTCAAATCTGGGGCTTTTTTCAGACTTGTAGGAAGATATGTTTTATCTGCTCACAGCTCCTGTCTCCAGATTTAAGTATCCACAGATGGGGCCACACTGACAACTGGATATATTGATTAGCAAATTAGCCACTTTTAGCTAGTTACTTCAAACAAATGTTTTCAAAAGCTTTCTCTGCACAAGAGCTATTTGCCATGGTGAAAGCAACATTAAAAATTAATTTTCATGGCAATTTCGCAATATTCTATTTATATAAACAACGTCAGTGGAAATTAAGTGCATGTGGTGTAGCCGAATGCATGCAATGATTGGTTATGTTTCTGATGCAATCTTAAATATACTAGAGAGGGATTTCAAGTCAAAGAGATTCCTCAGCCATGCATCTAAGGCCTCTTGAAAATGCAAAACAGTGCCTGCAAACCCCAGGATATTAAAAAATAAGCATAGCCATATTCTTATGAGTATCTCGGAGATGAAAAATGTAATTCCACTGGTGAACCATTTTAAAAAATCTAGCAATAAATTTAAGTGGCTGGGGTACATAAAATGAGGTTTTGTTTATAGTCTAACGACCACTGTCTATGCTGTTACTTAAATAAAGATGATTTGTGGAGACCATTCCTTGTTTTTCTTTCATTTTTAATTTTTTTTTGCATTATATTCCTCATGAGATAATGTGTCCATGGTCTGTTAATCGTGTTTGATTTTTCCCCCTTTTGCATTAATGCTCAATTATAATACCATTTAGTGTTGCTTCTGACTCATTGCTATCTAATATTGAATCCCCAAAAAGCACTATTAATAGAGGGTTCAATCAACTTCTAAGTGCATATATTTCCTCAAGGTACTGGTCTAATTGCAATCATGGAAACATGCTGTAAGGAGGAAGAAAATGTCTAATGTAAAGTACCCAAGACAATGAATAAACATGTATATGATTCATCTTAAGTGGTTTTGGAATGGAAGTCTATTAATCCACTTACTTGCTGAATGACTCAAAACACAGCAAAAGGGTATTATGAATGCAAAGAGGATCGGTAGTGACACAATGGTACTTCTGCCAAAAATGAAGTATGTTAAAATTCAACATGGAATTGAAAAGTTTTGGTTCATTAATCAGCTGCAATATTCATAAGGAACTCTTTTTTTTTTAAGAACAAAGCATGACACTATCTGGAGCAATTTACAAATAGCATGTGTTGTTCTGTTTTGGGTTGTTCTCTATTGTTCCCTGAAGCCAAAAATTAAATTGTTACTTATTATGATCCTCTTCATCTCCCACATATCCACCCAAAAGCCAGTTCTCCAAAGAGCTATCCCATGTGACCATAAATGGGACACCTTAGGGTTATTAGGTCTGGTGTAACATCTGGTAGGAAACTGGGGGGGGGGGGAGGCAGGGGATGGAGCGTGGAAAGCACCAACAATGGGGGCATCTCTTCTGAGAAAACCTGTAAATGGTGTCAAGCTTCTATAGGAGTCACCAGAAATGCCATGGTAAAACCACAGTGTTTCTGGCAGTTCCCAGAGAGGACTGACATCACTTCTGGGTTTTCCTGGAAGTTATGTCATACCATCACCAACAGCAACTTTAAAAAAAATATTTTTCCCCACTAGCTTCAGAAGTGGCAGTAAGCACGAAGGAACCCTAAAGTGGCTCCAACCATGTTGTAGACAGAGTCATACTGGGTTGGGCCCTTGGACTTCCTGCCACTAAGCAAGGGTTTTTGCTCCAGACTAAGGCTGCTTCTGCGCGGTCCAAAAACAACGCCCTAGGGACGGTAAAAACACCATCCCTGGGGCACTGTTTGCACAGCTGCTAGAGCTGCAGCACAGCAGCATCGTGCTTACCACCACCACCACCCCAAAAAACCAGCACAAAAACGCTGTTTCCAAACACGCTCCATAAAAAGCTCTGGCGTGGTGTAGAGAGCACAGGAGTGAGAGCGCCGCTTTTAGATGCTGCCTGTTTGCATGCGTTGTTTACCTTGTCTTCCCTCCGAGGCTCCAGAGGGAGAAGGAACACATGCAGATTGGAGGTGGCTCCACATGGAGCCACCTCTGCGGTGCACAGCAGCTTCGGCGCTGCCTTCACAAGACCATGCAAATGGTCTTGTACCTCCACTGGCATTAATTATGCTGGTGGACAGCTGCTTCTGCCGCCGTGCAGAAATGACTTAAAAACCTCTTCCTTTCAGAGTCAGACTTCTCACTTACTAGAAGGGAGTAGTGGGATCTAACATCTAACCCATTTATTTCTGGTTACTAAAGTTATATCCTGACTGGTTGGATCCCAAAACTCTCCAAAGTGAATATATATTTGCTTGGTCTCTCCAGTACGACAGCTGCCGGGAGAAAAGGGATCTCTGCTGGCGTGCCCATGTGAATGCAGCCCCATGGGCCGCTGGGGCACTGTGCGAATGGCCCTGGGGGGTGCATCCGCGTCAACTATGTCGGTGCATCTCCGCTTGTGAGGCCATGCAGAAACGGCCTTAGATTCTCTGGTTGTATAACTGAGGGGGTAATCTAGTGACTGCTCCCTTCCAAACCTTTCCCTCCCCTGTTGGGGTTTCTAGCTAAGACAGAGTTAAATGAGCCCTCTGTATGTAGACCTGCCTCTTCCCTATTAATTAATAGACCAGTATCAAGGGCTGTACTAGATGCCTTTTCATTCAAATTGTGTCAAATCACTGAGCAAGAACATGAGATGTGTAAAACTTCTTCCATTGGTGGAAAAGTTGTTTTATTGAAGAAACCGATTTCAAAACTATATTTTTAAAATGGGGGAGTTGGGGAGGGGACAACCGTCATGGAGAAAAACTACAGAAAAAATCATATTAATGTTTATTACAAACCAATGTGATATTTAGGGGAAAAAACCAACAACCTGGTATTAAGAGGTTGTCAGAATTGGTGTCTATCAAATAAAATTATGGTGAGAGTTCCCTTTCTGGAGAAGGTCCTATTCCCCCTGGTCATTCAGTTCACCTCAGAAGATGGAGACATTTAGTAGAGTCACATGCAGATGCCCTGAAGAAATTGCTTCTGTGATATTTCTGAAAGGGTGTGTATATCACAGATGAATGCTTGAGATTGGATAGGTGCCCTGATTTGCCACCTGAACCTGGACAGACAGGAGTTCATCATCTTCAACAAAACACTGCACTCCCCCACCTGCTTGCTCACAAATGGAGAACAAACAACATCCCATTTCTGATTGCTGAAAATAAAAGGGACACAAGTTTTAATCAAACATATAAATGAGACCAAATAAAATATAAGCCCACAGTCACAAACTACTTCAGACAGAGTACAAATATTTTCAAGAGCAGCCTGTCTTGCTTATAAATCCTTAGTGATTAATATCTACGGAAAAGCTAGATGAACACTTTATGTTATTAATACAGCTGCATTACACCCCCACCTCCTGCATTATATTTTGTTCTCCCCTAGTCATTTACATAAAGCTTAGATTATCGTCTAAGGAAAATATATATATTTCGGCAAGCAAACATCTGCAGACAAGGGGAGCCTTTATTGCTCGTGTTCATTATTTTAATGCATTGCAGTGATATTCGGTGAAATACAATCGCAGATTTATTAAATACATTTAGGTGCTTGCACAGTTATCTGCATCTAATTAAGAGCTTGGAAAATGATTAATATGCAAAATAAAATAATTTCCAAGGGTACACCGTTTCCCGGAAACCTATTTCAAAATGCCAGACACTAAATTTACCAGAATATTGGGTCATATTATACAGATTGAGTTTTTGTGTATGTGCCGTGCTATGCTTGTAAACTATAAGAGACCCGTTTCTGTTACTCAATATCCTTCCACATCCTGCCCTTACAGTAGACAACGATTAACCATAACTGCCTGCTTGGTGACAGAAATTTCAATCACTTTCCTTTTGGGCACCCTTTAGGCTATTAATCAGGTATGAATATGGATGATCTTTCTTAAGAGGAAAACCTGATGTTGCTCCTAGTTTTGAAGTTCATTGGAAGCCTTCAAACACTAATCTGCATTAGTTTATTCCTGATCCAATCATTCCTTTGGGGTCTTTAAAAACACAATATCCAGGGGTGCATGAACTTCAAACGGATGACAAAGTAACCCCACACGGGTTCCTCCTTTGTTCTACTGACCAGTTATTGCGGCGAAGAGACAGCAGGGTTTGGAGAAGTGAGGCAGGGATGACAACATTTAATATTTGCTTGCCATTCTCTGCTACTTTGAGCTGGATGGGACTGTGTCCCCCCCCCCTTTGTATGCATTTTTTAAAATGTGTATTTCAATCAAAGTCCAAAACATACACAAAACCAAAACATTCAACAAATTATAAACTACTTATTTTATATAGACATCCAGTTTCTTCTATGGCAAATATTAACCCTTAAGCCCTATATGTTCAGCACTTGGCCATGAGGCATCAAAATGAAATTAAATCTTTTTCATCATTAATAATGAAAAGTCTCACTTTTCTCTCTTGCATCTTAATTTAACGATCCTTAACTTTCAAAACCACTAGTCAACAGAGAATGTTTGAATATGAACAGCTGCTGATTTGTGAGTCTCAGGGCATGGAGGTCACCCCCTGAGCTTCATGGGTGAGTAAAGATTTGAACTTCAATCTCCCCTCTAAGAATCTAGCCACTACACCAATGTACATGCGATCAGTGCAGTTGTGTGGAGAATGTGCAAATAAGTTGTGAGTGAAAATTCAAACATGGTTTTCCCATAGCTCATCTTGTCCTGAGTTTGGTGGAACTTGAAAGTTAAGCTGGGTTGGCCATAGTCAGTATATAAGCATAAGCATAAGCATAAGCATTTTTATTGTCATTGTGCACGCACAACGAAATTTACAGCAGCATTCCTCGATGCACACAATTTCAGACTCACACATCATCCTCACTTTCCCTTCCTCCACCCATCCCTACACAGCCCCAAACACATCAATACGAAGCCGCAGAGTTTAGCATAGCCACAGCTCTAGAGTAGAAGCTGTCTTTAAGCCTCTTTGTCCTAGGGGTCTTTGAGGGTCCCTGTATCACTGCCGGATGGTAGCAGTTCAAATAGAGAGTGTGCTGGATGAGACGGGTCCCTCAGAATATTTTGGGCTTTATTTAGGCTTCGGGAATTATGGAGTTCTTCCAAGGAGGGGAGAGGGCAGCCGATAATCCTTTGTGCAGTAGCGACCACCCTTTGGAGCGCCTTCTTATCTGCCACTGTCCAACTGGAGAACCATACACAGATGCAGTAGGTTAAGACACTCTCTATAGCTCAGCGGTAAAAGGACACCAGAAGTTCTCTATCCAGTTGTTGCTTCCTTAAAAGTCTCAGATAGTACAGTCTTTGCTGGGCTTTCTTAACCACCGCGACAGTCTGTACACCCCAGGTCAAGTCCTCTTTAATGATACAACCAAAGAAGACTGGGGTTGCTACACAAATGAGGGCAATTGCAAGCCTCCACTGCTTGAGTCCTCCATAAACACCCCATGAATGAGTTTGCCATATTAGTTGCAACTCAACATCATCTTTTCCTTTTCATACTGAAGCTCCATACTGAAAACATTGACATTAAAATAACACAGGCCGTTTCCGCACGGCCAGGATGCGCTCTGATCGCCGGCAAGAGTTCTTCTGACGGCGTGCATGAAGTGGCCCGCTCGGCAATTTGTTCCAACGGGCGAAGCTGAGGTCGGTAGATTGGCAGGCGGCTACCAAGCGACGTGAGGCCGCCTGTTTCGTTCCCGCCCCACTGACGGTGTCCTCAGCCGTTACGCTTCAGTTGGTTAGCGTCGCGAGTCTCGGCTTATTGCTGCCTCCTCCCACCCCTGGAGGTCGGAGTGACAGTGCATGGGCGGCTGCTACACCCAGCAGGTGGACGCACGAGGACACCGCGGAGGGGCGGGATGGGAGAGGAAGCAGTCTTCCAGCGGCGCTGTTCAAGGTGATCCAAGCTGCCACTGGAAGATGTTTCTCTTCTCAACCCAACAAACGTAACCCCTTTAAAGCAGGTTGTTGTTTTCAGGGTGGCCTCCGAGGCCTCTCTGCTGGGGAGGGAAGCTGAAAGTCAGGTCGCTGCTGCTGCTGCTGCAGCAGCGGCGCTTGCAGTAATCGGCATGCCTGGGGGCGCGCTTAGCCTCCCCAGTGTCGCCGCTAATGGGCTCGTAGCGGAAACGGCCACAGCCTACTATTTCAACTTGAAACCCTTCGTCTTGATTTTGATTCTCCCTTGTGCAAATTTCACCCACAGGTCTTTCTTTCAATGCCATATTTCTGTGTTCTCACACCTTGTTGTCTGATTAAATGTATGAAATCTTAGTCTTCCTTTGCATTCCTTGCATACAAATGGCATATAATGTGCTAATGACATACAAGAGTGTAATAATCAGGTCTTCAATGGCATAAAAATCTGGAACCCCAACAATGAAGACAGGAGGAATGCAAAGGCTGGAGATGACAAGACCATATTTGTACATCCTGAAGTTCAACCCCTTTGCACATGTGCTACCTATTCTTTGGTGCTGTTTGGGAAGTGTGAAAAAACTAAATAAGTACAAAACAAAAGCTCCCTTCGCGCGTATTTTCAGCTAGTTTAACGCTCACTTGCATCAAAAAGTGGAGGTCAATGGAGTTATCCAGAATTTATGCTGCACAACAGCAGAATTTATCTAACCGTTGGTAATATGCAGAGATAAAAATAAATGTAATGCTTACTTCCAAAATTATGAAAAACACATTAGGCTGTACGGTTGGTGACCCCAATACATCTCTCAGCCTCCTATCTTGGAATATAGCAGGTTGGAAAAATAAGGCCAATAATCCCGATTTTTTAACATTTCTTAAAGATTTTAACATACTTCTGTTCCAAGAAACTTGGACCCCTCTCCCTATTGTAGCCCAAGGATATCAAGCCTATTGTCTTCCTGCTCATAAGTCTAATAAGATGGGAAGGCACCAGGCGGGTCTGGCAATCTTGGTAGCACAAGAATTGAACCTCCGGATCACAGAGTTACCAGTATGCTATCATTTAGCTCAGGCTATTCTATGTGAGGGCTTGATCTCTCCCCTCCTAGTGGTTAACATCTACCTTCCCCCTACGGCGGATAGTGAAACCATCCATTCACATTGGATGTGTATCACAGACTACCTTGATAGCCTGAAACAACTATATCCTATGACTGAAATAGTGGTAGCGGGTGACCTTAATGCTCGAATTGGAGGTAACGAGACTGCCCTGATTACACCCTTGGGGCTTGAACTTGATACCCTTCCCTGGTTCTTCTCACTTCCTGGTTCTCCAAAGATAATAACTCAAATATAGCTGGGAAAGAGCTAATTTCTTTTGCCATACAGAACAATCTATGCATATTAAATAAATAGAATGACAAAAGTGATTTTTGTAGAGGATTTGTACTTCTGTGAGCTGCATTTTTTTTTTAAAAAAAAATTAGATTTAAACTGCAATCAAAGTATTATGATGCTCGCTTTTATGAGCTACACAATAGCTGAAGAATGTAATGGGCTCCAAAATGATACCTGTCTTCAGTGTTAAAAAATACCAAATGAATTATTATATCCTTTAAAAAGGCACCCCGAGCTAGACTGGAAGCTAGCTTGGGGCAAAACAGTCTTCTTTCTGAGACAGAAGGGAATAATGACTTTGGGATACTGAAAAATGAATGTTTCCATGGAGAACAATGTGCCTGAGCTTTCAAAACAGACACATGGTGGAAGGTGGAACCTAGAATGGGAACTCGAAGAACAGACGTGCAGAATGGCTTATCTGTCCAGTTTTGTTACTTCAATGTTTGTCACGGTGTATTCTCAAGATGCTCAAAAAACAGAGATATTTTCTTCTTCTTTAGTCAACTTCCACCCAGAGTTTAGGGCCGCGAACACCACAGTCCAGGGTTTGGAATTATGCCACCCTTCTTCATAGAGTAACTCCATTAAGCCCTAGGGAGGTCTTCCAGGTAGCAGGGCTTTTCTTTCTTCTAGATGCCTCCTCACACCACTTGGAAGTCTTCTGGAGGTGGCACAGAATCAGCAACATCCCAAGTTGTCCCTGGAAACTGAATTGGGCTGAATGTCTGTCAGCCTATCATCCATCCATCCATCCATCCATCCATCCATCCATCCATCCATCCATCCATCCATCCATCCATCCATCCGAATTTTACTTCATATATCTAAGAATGGACTGTGGACACAAAAACTTATGCTACAATAAATCTGTTAGTTTTTAAGAGGCTACAACCTTCCTACTCAGCAACAGATAATAGAATGGTTTATTTACTGGTTTAGATATAGCACCTTTCTCTCCAAAGAGATCCCAGAGTGGCTCATTTCATTCTACTCTCCTGTGTTTTATCCTTACCTCAATCCTGTGAGGTAGTTCAGGATGAGAGTGTGTGACTAGCCCAAGGCCATCAAACCACACCAGCAAGAGTTATTTTCCTTCCTCCTGTGGTTGACTAAAGCAGATTTCTAAAGGAGATCTAAGACATTCAGTTGGTTTTTATTCCATGAAATCCTCTTTGTGGCAAGCAGATGAAGTGGATTCAATCAGTGTTGGTTGAATAGAGACCTTCTGCAGATGGGAAGAGACATGATCTAGCTTTTACAGAAGTTCCAAGAATTGCAGGCAGCTGATGTGGTGCTAAGAGCTGCTCACAGATACCATTTGACCTCATGGTTTCAGGAAGTTAACCCCAACTTTTGCTTTTGCCAAGCAGCTTATTATAACCAACTTCCTGCTGGTAGAACCTCTGACAGTTTTTTGGGAAAGATATAGCTTGGATTTAAATCAGGGTCACCAACCTATGACCCTCCAGATGTTCATGGACTACAATTCCCATCAGCCCCTGCTAGCATGGCCAATTGGCAGAGCTGGTGGGAGTTGTAGCCCATGAATATCTGGAGGGCCATAGGTTGGTGACTCCTGATTTACAGCCTAAAACTTTTCAAAGTACCAAAGTTATTTCTCTAAAACCTGGCACAAGTTGCTTTCTTACCTGCCATTTCTTTAGTCTGTGAAGTGGGAGCAGAAAGAGGAAATGTTGGCCCTAAAAAGAGTATAGTTCAAATATGCACTTCTGTATTTGTTGCTTCATTATTCATTGGGCAGGCTCTTTCCCTTTATCTGTCAAATATTTCAATACCTTCTTGGACCCCATTTCATCTTAATTTTTGTATAGCACCATAGAGTCAAATACCAGCAGCTACAGCAGTGGCATAAATAACTTCCTTTTGTAACTACTGCCCTGTGCAGACAGTTGGAGTGACATATTTTTTCCTGTTTAGTAGGATAGATTTCTATTTTGTTCTCAAATGCACATAAAGTTTACAGGGGCTCTTGAAAAGATCACCTGCTAGTGTCAGCATGCAGCAGAAAGAAGAGGGGGAGATAAAAACAAGAGACAAAGCACAGCTATGTTTCTGGAAATATGCAATCGCTCCATACAGCTAATGCTATTTTTTATGCATTTGCACAATGACATCTTTCAATTAAAGAACTGTGGTCTTTTTTCCCTCCCCTTATGGTTGCAAGCTGTGCTGTTAACTCACCGACAATCATGTACTACAAACATTTTGATAGATAGATGTCTTTTCCCCCCTTGTCTTTGTTTTGATTTGAATAAGAAAACACTGCTTGAGGGGTTCTCCACT
The DNA here is from genome assembly GCF_021028975.2 of Sphaerodactylus townsendi. NCBI lineage: Eukaryota > Metazoa > Chordata > Lepidosauria > Squamata > Sphaerodactylidae > Sphaerodactylus > Sphaerodactylus townsendi. The sequence continues at coordinate 2,235,476 of NC_059438.1, forward strand.
GCACTACATGATACTGGATTGCAAGGACCTGCCTTTATTTATGCTAGAGAGATCACTTGTCTCATAATGATATATCTATTTAAAGCTCAGCTCCCCAAGCTAAAACAAAAAATACGGTGTGTGCCATCAGGATCTCTGTAACTTGTGGAAATAGAATGCTAAGTATCTTGCTGGCATTCTTAGGAACAGAAGAAAAGACAAGTATCTTTTTGATGTTTCCATAACAAAATAACAGCATTCTCTCGCTCTCTTTTTTCTAGCTTGATTGTGCCACATCACCTATTCTATTAATACAAAATAACTCAAACAGATGTATGGCCCACATTTTAAGACTGTGCTACTTCGTGTCCTTTATTTATTTTGATCATTATAGTTTGTTTTTCTCCTCTCGTGAGGAACCAAAGCAACTTGCATTAGTCTCCGCATCTGAAGTTCAGGCCCGTCAAGTCACAGCCAACTTATGGAGACCCCTAACGAGGTTTTCAAAACAAGAGGCGAATAGAGGTAGTTTGCCATTGCTTGCCTCTGACAAAGTGAATTACAGTAGAAAAAAATGAAATAGAAATGTCAGTCTTCTGACTACAGAGCTACCTTCCCCCCTGCCTCTTAGGTTTTCCTCTCAGCTCTTGGTTATGGCCCTCCAGGTAAAAGCCCTTTGACATCGATCTCTGGGCATGCTGATAGGAGAAGCAAACTCAGTCACATCTTAAACAGCTGTTCCTTCTAGCTAGCAAGCATAGTCTTCCCGACTTCTTCCCACACATTTGCACATGCCCTGATTTTAAGTACCTGTAGCAGGGGACTTAGCTAGCTCTCCCACAGCTAGCTATCCTTCTGAAGCCTTTTACTGCACAGCTGGTTAAAGAATGAGGTTAGGTTTTTAGTGACAGCATTCTTTGGAGCAAGCATCACACCTTCCTTGAATTTATGTGTGCAGTACATGTCAGGGAAAGCTGCATCTTTTTAATTTCTGCCACCACACATCCCCTGAGCTTGATATTTAACTGAAAGACCAAATGAAAGTCTGGGTTCAGGGAGACTAATTTCTAAGCAAGCATTACATGTGGAAGTGTACAACATAATATGAGAGACGTGTTTACAGGGTACGGAGTTCAGCCATGGCTTAACTTGCCATTTCCTGGCTTTTTGGAGCATAGGCAAGATTGTAAGCCTCTTTCAGAGGCTTTTTGATTTTGCAGCATTCATTTCTATTTGTGCCAGTGGTTTTTGGATATTCTTTTTGTGCCATTGGTTTTGTGGATAACATATATACACAGTACAGTATCTATCTGCAATTTATACAAACAAGGTTTGCTACTGGTATATTTTTATATACATGTAATGGTGATGTCTTGACACAGCATAGAAAAAAAGTATCTTTAATGGACAGAATTCAGTGTGAAGAAACAGAACATCAAGAATCAGAGGTCTGATTTGCACAAAAGAGAAGAAAATCGAAAAAGGGGATTTAGGGGCTGAAACCTCAGAAATGGGAAATCATAAATCATCAGAGGAGCAGGGAGTCCAGCATTCTCCTGACCAGGATATTGCAGGCTTGCCCGATCTTGTCAGATTTTGGCTGCTAAATAGGGTTGGCCCTGATTAGAATTTGGGTGGGAGACCACCAAGGATGTTCAGTGTTGTGACACAGAAGAAGGCAATGGCAAACCACCTCTGACCGTCTGTTATCGTAAAAACTCCATGGGATCACCATAATGTTGACATAAGTCAGCTGTGACTTGATAGCAGAAAAATAAAGAAGTTCAACATTCTAAACATCACACTATATTGGCTCTGACTGGGAAAACCATCCCTCATCCTGCCTCTCAGGAATTCTGTAAACTCTTGAATGGGATGATGAACAGGCTATTTTTTCCTCCCACCTTTCCCTTTTCGATGGACTCTCAGTTTGAAGAAGAGTTTGGATTTATAGCTCTCCCCTTTGTCTCCTGTAAAGAAACCCAACGGGGCTAAACTTTCCCTTCCTCTTCCCACAACAGGCACCTTGTGAGGTAGGTAGAACTGAGAGAGTTCTGAAGAACTGTGACCAGCAGGAATGTAGGAATGGGGAAACAAATCTGGTTCATCAGATATGACTCTGTCGCTCATGTGGAGGACTGGGGAATCAAACCCGGTTCTCCAAATCAGAGTCTACCTGCTCTTAACCACTACACCATGTTGGCTCCCAGCATGGGTGTACCTCCCAGGGATACTCAGTGAGTCATCCTCAGTTGTTTTGAGGTATCTTTTTTTGGTTAATTTGCAAAACCATAGCTTTTCTACACATCTGAGCCATCCCTTCGTATGCACAGCTGCTTACCTTGCCAGTGGATGGTTCTGCCACTTCTGTAGCCAGCAGGGGGCCACGTCACTAGTTTAAATTGAATCTTCATTTCCATTTAGTTGAACGTGTATATACACACACGGGCCGTTTCCGCACGGGCGAAATATGACGTCGTGGAAACGGGAAAAGAAACGTCAGAGCGAGAGCGTTTGCATGCATAGCGGCGGAGGTGCGCAGTTGCGCCGTCGTGAAAACACTTAATCGGCGCGAAGACGCCGTATTCAAAAAACGCGTTGAAGCGCTCTTTTTCCACATGTGACGCACCGACGCCGCAGTCGTGCAAACCGCCGCCACAGAGCCGTTCTCAACAATGGCGACTGCCAAAAGGCCAAGCTTGGTCACCATCCCCCCCCCACACACACATACGTTTGTCCCTGGTGATTTCCCTGCATGGTCAAGCACCTTTCCCAGATCCATGTCGCCTGTGCAGATGGTGGCTGCCCATACACACTCTGGTCTCACAGGTAACATGAACTGGGACTGACAGTAGCTGGGAGGGGAGGCAATGACAGATGGGGGACGGGCAGGACATCAGGGCAGTCACATCAGCCAATCGCTGCTTCGCGAGTGCGCAGCCGCAACGGAGCGTGGCGAGACACCGCTTCCGCAGCGCTTCCGTGCGAACCGTCACATTTCTGCGGGGCTCCTGATGCACGCAGCTCCGCCTGTCTGTGCGAACGTTTTTTCGCGGATGTGTTGCTATTTACGACGTCATCGCGTCGCTCCTTTTGTCCGTGCAGAAACGGCCACACACACACACGTGATGGATGATTACTATTGCTAGTTATTGTAATTCCATGGTTCAATAAATTTAATATACGTATAGGATTCATTGGCCCCGTATCCCATTACCACTGTGTAGTGACCAAAAATAAAAACTGAAAACTATTTAAAACAATTATAAATCAATAAAGGCCTCATAACACCAACCACAGCCATAAAATCCATTAAAAACCTTTTAAAACAATGCAGCTCAAAAGCAAGTGAAACAATAAAATCAGTCATTTAACAATAAAACCAGTCATTAAGAAAAGGGCACAACACTATAATCACCTACTGCAAGACCCTGGTTGTTAGATCAACATTCAAGCAATGCTGGGAAGCAGTCACATGTAAAAACTACCACAGACCTAGGGAAAACAAATGTTTTCATTTGGCATCTACCAACTTAGGCTCATTCCGCACATGCAGAATAATGCACTTTCCAACTGCTTTCAGTGCTCTTAGAAGCTGTGCGGAATGGCAAAATCCACTTGCAAACAGTTGTGAAAGTGGTTTGAAAATGCATTATTTTGCATGTGCGGAAGGGGCCTTAGTAGAGAAAGTGTCTGGTGTATAATGGTGGAAAGGATGTGGGGCCACCAAAAGAAGATCAAGCCCTTCAAACCTATTATTATTGCTGATCATCCCTGTTTTTGTGCATATCACATCACAGGCTATCCAAAATAAGTTTAATCATGTTATTTGTTTATATTTAAAGTGTTTCACCTCCTCCTTTCCTACAAAGGTAATCGATAATGCAATCCCAGGGGAGGGGGCTGTTTGTAGTTTCATTCTGTTCTGCATATTTTGTATTTTGGAAACCACCTTGCGCCATGACAAAAGGTGAGATATAAATATTTTAACAAACATACAGAATTATTCCCTTCTAATCCCATTGACTTCAGGGGATGTAGGAAGTTGTAACTCTGTTTAGGGTTATACTGTTACAGGTACGTGCCTCCAGGATGCTCAGCAAAATCACTTAAGGAGAAAACAATGGCTCATTCCGCACATGCAGAATAATGCACTTTCAAGCTGCTTTCAGTGCTCTTTGAAGCTGTGCGGAATAGCAAAATCCACTTGCAAACAGTTTGAAAACGCATTATTTTGCATATTTGCAGAAGGGGCCAATATATATCGAAATCAGCATTGTCTACACAGACTGGTAACAGCTCTCTTAGATGGAGGTCTGCCATATCACATACAACTTGATCCTTTCAATTGGAGATGCTGGGAATTGAACATGGGAACTTCAGCATGCCAAGCAGATACTTTATCACTGAGCCACTGCTCCTAATACCAAAAACAAAAACCTATTGCATAATTTTTTTTTAGTTTTTGTTTTGGTCCCACAGAGCTACTAACTGCTGTCTTTTGCACCAACAGAAGTTTCAAACATAGACTGTGCTCCAGGATCACATCCCGCCACCACCGGAATGTCCCAAAGAAGGGGAACAAGTGCATTGAAGAACAAAGTCCTTCAGCATTGTATTGGAAGAACAGACTCAATCAAAAAGTTCAGCAATCCATTTGAGATTGGCCTGATTTGGTAAGCTCTAAGAACTCTGAAGTGTCACTGAAAGTTTGCAGTGGAAAAGAAGGCACTTTCCCAGGGTAGGGAAGAAATCAATACATGCCTGTAGGTTTTTTTCCCCTTCTGAAAAGCAAAATGCATCAGTTAGTCAATCAGTGAGAGGCTGAAGAGTGAAACTGAGGAAGGGTGTGCTTGGCATATAAGTTCAGATGGGTACAAAGCAGACAAATGTGAAAGGCAGAGTTCTTGCATTGGTATTCATCTCCACACCTGAGCCAGGTGCGCACTGAGAGTACTAACAGCTATCACAATCAACAGGGTACTTTCTCACAGAGACCTGACCAGAAGTATTGGAGGGAGTAGAATAAATAATTGCAGCTTGCTTTGAAAGGGAATGCATGCAGGGCACTCAAAGGAAAATGGCTGTAGCCATTTCCTTGACTGCAATTTTGTATTCACCCAATAATAATACATAAGTATCCCCAAGGCTTTCTCTGAGTCAGTACTTATGGTACCCCTTCACATATGTGATTTGTGCAATGTTACTTGATATTAATTATGGTGATTTTTGTTGTTTTCTAATTCAATTATGTTGGCAGACCCAAAGAGCTCTACTCTGGACTATGTACTTCAAAGAAAACATGAGGACAAGAGATAGCTGATTGGTCTCCATAATAAATAAAAGTGATAGATTTTGGGGTTTTTTTTACAAAAACTATGAAGCAAGGAAAAGCCACATTTAGAAATCTGTGAACCTACCAAAACACGGATGCCTACTATTCACCATGTGAGAAGACAGGGTGAGAGGCAGGGCAGGCCACATTCTTGATCATTGAATTCTCATTTGCTGCTCCGATGCTGCCATTCATGGTCCTGCCTGTGTGGCTGGCTGGAAGCAGTTGAGATGGCATGGCCAGGTAGGACTGATTGGGGCATATAGGTTAGGAGACCTCTTTCCTCTGGTTTATCTTGGCTGGAAGAGAGAGTTGCATGGATATGAGCCCAGAGGCGTATCTCAGGAAAATGTAGCCCGGTCCAAAATCTGACTTTTCGACCACCAACTCCTGTATGCACAGCCGCCCTCCCCCGCCATGACCAAACAACTTTTTTTGCACCGGGTCATCTCAAAGTCACCATCACACTATGGACCCAAGAGGAAGGAGGAGAGGTGTGCGATTTTCCGCCCCCAAGTGACTAAATGGCTGCAGTCCTGGGACATTTGACCCTATGTGTCCCCCTGGGCTGTACACCCCTGCCTGAGCCACCTACATCATGCTGGCTCTCTATACTCACATACATATGTGATAATTTCCCAGCAAAAACCAGAAATTTGCAAAGCAGTTCTAAGCAGAATTACTTCTTTCTTCCCCAGGAAGCTTCCATGAAAGAATGAGAGTTTCAACCAGGCTTCTAGATGCTAATCTGTCACCTTCATTGCTACACTGTACTGCCACATTTGAAACAATTAATACAATGCAAGGAGATGGGGGGAGGGGAGAGACTTTAAAAAACAAAACAAAATCTCCACTTTGGTCCAATTAAAGACTGAAGATGATTTCATATAGAATCCAAGCCTCTAAAAGTATACCGAGTCCTTGTAACATTAGACTCAAAGGCAAGTGGCAAAAATGACTTAGACTACAGTACAAAAAAAAAGAAAAAAAACCCTTTCCTGGAAGTAGACCCATTTAATACAATGGTAATTACTTCAGCGTAAACCTAGATGCAGTGCTACTGCATAGGAATAGAGATTTACCAAAGATGTTCTTAATTCGATGGTTATTGTAGTGCATTCACTTCAAACAGTATAACGGGATTGTGGGAAAGAAAAGAAAAAAGAAAATCTGATTGACGGTTTGATGATCTTCCCTGGACAAAGGCTGAAAAAAATGAGCATGAAGGCAGAGAATAGAGAGAGCCACAAGACCCTGCATGTCAGCAATTGGCAGCATTAGCAAGGAAGTCTGCAAACTCTCCACTGCTTCCTTTTTTATATCTTTGGAGGATAACCTTCAGAAGAAAAGAAAAAGGCACTTGGAAACTGTTCAATATGTACATCCAAGTCTTGGTACTCGACTTCTTCAAACAGCAACTGCTGAGCCTGACATGGAATCCAGACTGGTGAGGTGTTGAGGTGAACACAGTGTCAACTGAAGAAACAGCAGCAGGAGAAAATGAACTCAACTGTGGTCTAAATGTATAACTGACTTGCCTCGTCGACGGAACATCTCATTTTTTGCAGTCTTCCAATTTCCACAGCTTCCTGTTCACTAATCATGACAGGACCTTGTTCATTATAAAAATGAAACCTAGTTGTTGTTGGTGGGGGGCGGGTTTCCAGAGCAAAAAGAAAATGCCAGTAAGTAACATAGGTCAATTCAAATCCCATCCCCGCCAGCTCCAAACGGAAGACATAAAGAGATGCCAAGGAACCATGCTTACATAATGGAGAGACAGCGTGTCATAGATGTGATGGCGCAGCAGGATTGGATTGCTTCTCAAAGCGAAAAGAAACCCAGTGACATATGTTATCGTTGGGTTTTCAAATGTCTCACAGCAGCTTTTGAAGACATGTTGCGGAATGAGATAGAGTCTTCAGGCAAGAAATGAGTCAGGCAGGAGACCAAATGGAACATACAGGACAAAAAGAAAGCAGAGATGACGAGCTCGAAGTGTAATGAGATGAGGGATGGGAGGGAAACAAGAAGTGAGGCTGCAGTGTCTAGAAGCTCAAGCTTATTATATGTATTATTTTCAAATGATTTTATTTTATTTTTTTAAAGAATGTGGAATATGCATTGAATAAAATTAATGTGTCTATAGGGTGCAAAGCCTCTGGTGGTGGGGGATCCTCTATCCCCAGGCCTCAGCAGCTTACAGGAAGCTCTTACCATACATTGCCTGGTGATTCCTACAGCTACCAAGCAGTGAAAAGGTACCTCTAGGAATTGCTGGGAACTCTATGGTAAGAACGTCCAGTTTTGTCATAAGAGTTTCTGGCAATCAATAGAGCTCCCTGTTTTAGTTTGGGGTCGATCGAGAAATCACCACAAGCTCTGTGTTAAGAACATTCTGTGAGTAGACAAGGTCTTATTTTTCTTTAAATCCCCCCCCCCCGCCCCCGGACGTGGCCCCCATTCTCCACAAGCCTCCTGCTGGTTGCCAGATTCTTCCAGGCAGCACTATGGCCTCTTCCACACATACAGAATAATGCACTTTCAAGCCACTTTCAATGTACTTAGCAGCTGGATTTTACTGTACGGAATAGCAAAATCCACTTACAAACCATTGTGGAAGAATGTGCATTATTCGACATGTGCGGAAGGGGCCTATGCTGCAGTGTTTTGCCACCTGTATGGAGCACAGCATGGTGGTGCAATTTATTGGGTCTTCCTATTATGTTGCATTTTTGTATGATTTTAACTGCTTTGCAGGTGCAGCCTCACACTGCTCTTATGATTTTAATTTGAGTGTGCAGGGAAAAGCAGAGGGCCGATACAGAATCAAACTAACAAACATGACTAGAGAAAAGATATGGAGAGAGTCTGGATCTTATCCATGGTTTATTTACAACTGACCTCCAAAATACATAGATCAGTTCCTCTGGAGAAAATGGCTACCTTGGAGACGGGACACCAGGGCATTAGACCGCACTGTGGTCCCACACCTCCTCAGACTCCACTGTCTCTAGACTCCACACTCAAATCTCCAGGAATTCCCCAACCCAGAGCTGCCAGCCCTGGTGATAATTGCATCAGAAAGCTTAACTTTCCTGCGAGAGCCTTCATATCGTTCGAAATAAAGCACTTTACAATAGAGTCAGTTCTCCCTAGCTGCCAGCCATCCTGAAATCAAGTACAGAGGATATTGCATACATTCATCCATGACGCAGATCCAAGTGCAGCAATTTCAAGAAGCAACCTCCCTGATTTTTAACTTCCTGTTTTTACATAGGTACAGATTTCATATAGATAAGGAACTGCTAAATAACTTTAAACTGCCTGTACATATCGTACTTCAAAACACAAGCTCTAACCTCACTGGAGGAGCTGCGATCCAATTATTCTTCCAATTCACTTGAATGTGAAGAACAGTCAAAGGAGAGGATGGTACTACTGGCAAGCGGCCACGTGAGATTTTAATGTTTAAAACGTACACCTTGCGCTGTGTCATGATATTAGCTTTATATATTCTACATGCATGAGCAGCCCAGACTGTTTTAAAATGTGCTGTTGTTTTTCAGTAGCTCTTGCCATCAATCAGTAGATAAGGGTCTTTCGAGATTTCTCACATAGTCACCTGGTCCTCAGTGAAAGTCAAATCAAACGAGTGTATTGCTATAAATTAGAGCAACCTTTCCTTGCCAGCCTTACATCAGTGTTGGGAAGACAGCTATGGTTGCCAGCCTCCAGATGAACCTCGAACTCCTGCCAGAATTACAAATGTAGTCCAGAGATCAGTTCCCTTAAAGAAAATGGCAACTTCAGAGGGTGGGCTCTATAGCATCCAGATCTCCGACGATCTGCCTCCCTTCCCAGAACTTCACCATCCCCAGACTCTGCCCCTAAATATCCAGGAATTTCTCAAACCAGAGCTGACAACCACATGTAGATCTATAGTTTAATTTTCCCACTTTCAAAATATAATCCACAGGAAACCACTACATCCATTGTCTGTGGTTCTGCATGCTTAAGGAATCTGGTCTGTAACTGGGTAAAATAATTGACAAGGGGCCCTTTTTTTGTCTTTATACATTTTTTCCCCACTTCATAGGTATTTGGTTGCTAAGCTTCTGCGTAATGGAGTGGGAGGGGGAAACGACACATTGGTGTTTTAGAAGAGTTGGGTCAGATTCCTCAAATTTAACTAGGGGTTCCCACAGTCTTGTAGCAGTTTCAGGGAATGTCAATTCAAAAGAATAAAGGACTGCCCAAATGGGCTTGGAATGTCACCCTGGGGATAGATGGGGGGTCCTGCCTTTCCCTAGTCTGTTCTCATATGGAGCTGGTGGAAATTTATTGCGCCACATTGCTGCTGAATATGACATTCAGTGTATGTGGATCAACAAATAATTTTCCACAGTCTTGTTTCCCCGACTTTGAGGGACATATGGAGTGGAGAAAAGAAGAATTGTGAATGCCACCTAAACTTATTGGGATAAGGTAACAAGTAGATGGACTGCTTCTCCTAAAGAATATTGTTCAAAAGTAGGAAGATGGAAAGAAAACACCAATATGGGTGTGAGTAATATCTGTGAAATACTTGAAAAATAATAAATTTTTAAACCAACAGTTCTCACTTTTTTTGTTTATCATCAAGAACGTCCTCTTTTCTCAAGTTTTGTCAATAACAACCACTTAAAAGGAAATTAATTTTTCCAGTGCAGCAAAAAGAATTACAAGTAGGTGAAAAAAATGAAAGCCTTTGTTTTTTACAGTTTTATTCTCATACTTTTGGTTTTAAAAAAATCCAATTTATAGGAGCATACTCCAATTTATACGAGCACACCAATATATACTGATGTTCCTATGCAGTAATAAAGGAATATTGTTTATTTGAATAATAAGCCAAAGAGCAAGTGAAATCACTTTCATTATTGCAACCAGGGTAAATCTGTAGATTAATCCCATTATTTTCAAACTTTTAAAACAAACATTTGGTGTCCATGCTGAGTGCCACAGTAAGTCCTGATTCTATTGGGCTGGCTAGAAGGCTTTGATACTTGATGGGTATCTCGTTCTTGGAAAATATTGCATAGAATTTGCAGCGCAGGTATAGCTGTAAACATCTCCAGAGGATTCAAACCTTTCTTTATAGATGTGCTTTATTTATGCTTTTTGTAACAGATAGGAATTGGTATGAGTGATATATAACATGCAATTGCAGGGAGAAAAATTGATCCTAGCATGTAGGACAGAATGTAGCTGTGTTCTTTTTCATGAGAATGTTAGAAACTGATGCATGTGCAAAATTCTTTACTTTCATCCAACTGACCTCACCTTATTTGTTAAAGTATTGTGGAAGGCAGATAGTTCACAATTACCTACTCCTGAAATAGACAAGACCATTTGCTGAAGACATACTATTCCATCTACAAATAGTCCCATGAAAATGTGTTCTGTCCTATTTACATTCATGGGCATGATCGCTATTACTTGAATGCAACTTTAAGCTGAAGTCGCCACCATTTTTGGTGTTTGTGTGAGTCTTTTGCACCTTGCTGACATTTAAATGAAAACGCACATGTCTAAGCTTTCAGCCAGGGCTGCAGGGGGTCACTTAATCAGACTGAAAGGAGAACAACTATAGGGTGATTTAACATTGCCACGTCATAATACTGCAGGTTGTTGCCTTAGGGAGTTACTCAGATTTCTGCCCACTTTATTTAATTATATGGCTGACAATTTTCCCCAGTTAATGAAATATGCTGGACAATAAAGAATGGCACCTCACAATTCTGGAAACAATTTCCTCTGAAGCTCACAGCAATCCTGTATTCCACTGTGCATAGATTTTTAAGAGGGAAGGGGTAGTTTATGTTATTATTTATGGCTCCCAGTACTCCAAATGGAGACTTATACTTCCTTCAAGAGCCTACTCAAAGCCTTCTTAAGGCCACCGCATACAAAACAGTCTCCACAAGACCAATGCTCCACATACGGTTATAAGTACTGCTGGATGTCCTGTGTCTAATTAAGTAATTACTCAGTGAATAATTAGTGATTTAGATTAGTAATTAGATAACTCCATGAGAAACAACTGCCACTGGATGTACTGATCGCCACCAGCCTAGGTGTCTTTAAAAGGGGGAATTGGCATCTTGCAATGCAACAGTTGTGTAACCAGAAGTGATGTCACATTGTCACAGGGTGCTGTAGGATTTCCCTGTATGTGCCCCTTCCGCCCATACAGAATAATGCATTTTAAATCCACTTTCAATGTGCTTTGCAGCTGTGCGGAATAGCAAAATCCACTTGCAAACAATTGTGAAAGTAGATTGAAAGGGCATTATTCTGCATGTGCGGAAAATGCCACTATAGTGTTATGGATGGATCATAGAGTGTGCTACAATATAGTGACATTGCTTCTGGTTGTAAAGCTGGAAGTGGCATCGAGGGACTCTGTCACTACCATTTTTTTCACTGCCCTGTGACAGATGCCAATGGTACAAAACAGCCTGCACAAAGTAAGCACTTAGAAAAGAGTTTGTTGAAGGCTTTCACGGCCAGATTCAATTGGTTCTGGTGGGTTTTCCAGGCTGTGTGGCCGTGGTCTGGTGGATCTTGTTCCTAACGTTTTGCCTGCATCTATGGCTGGCATCTTCAGATGTGTATCACAGGGAGAAGTCTGTTACACAGAACCAATTAGAAAAGAGTTTGTTCAAGGGTCAAAATCTTTTTGCTTTAAGAAAAGTTACTTTTAAATAGTGAGAATCATGTTACTATTATTAAGAAACATTTGTATAGAAAAAGCAAATGCTCTTAAAATCCCTCACCTGTTTTGCAATTTTAGCTTGAGTTTATCAGCCTTGTGTGACCTGCAAGATTCCAGCTCCCCTCACTGGTATCTTTCCCCCTTTCTCTAGATCTGCCCTTTGAATATGTATCTGTTTTTGCAAAACATACTGCGGCATATTTATCCTTCTAAAAATATTTTTTTTCTGTATCCCCAAAGTACTATAACTACTGTGGCTTGCAGGAAATGCCACATGTTATATACACATTTCTCTCAGCGCTAGAGTAAACAGATGCTTCCAGCAAGCAGGCCTTCGGTTGGAGCAGGTTTCTTTTTTTGTCGTTGTTCTTGTTTCTCAGTTGTTGTCAGATTGGTTACTGCAGCCCTGGGGCCTAATTTTTTTTCATGCACCTTTATGCTTCAGCCATTAGAAGTAGTCTCATTTTTTTAGTCTGTATCCTTCCACAGGTGAAACTTAAAAATTCCTAGACAAAGTCTCTCTTTCCCTATAAATAAATAAATAAATAAATGAAGGGAATAAAGAGGTTCCAGAGGGACAACCGTGTAAACAAATGTACAAATAACCAAGTTGGACAACCCCTTCCCCTATTTTGAACACTGGACATTCGGGGATATAGTAAGAATTTCATATATGGTTTTCTAGACTATAGAGCTGACTCCACAGAGTACTAGATAGATGTTTGAGGCCCCACACGTCTTCATTTCAGTATTATGCTACCCCATTGTTGTAACGGACTTACCCTTTGTCATTTTGTTTCCTTGTCACAAGTTTCCTAAATGAATGAGTATTAGAAATAATTTCTCAAGCAGTTAGAGGGAAGGGGCTGTGGTTTAGTGGCAGAGCATCTGCCTTGCTTGCAAAAGGTCTCCGGTTCAATTCCTGGCATCCCCAGTTAAAAAGGACCAGGCGGAAGGTGATGTGAAAGACCTCAGCCTGAGACCCTGGAGAGCTGCAGCCAGTCTGAATAGAGTAGACAATAGTGTTCTTGATGGACCAAGGGTTTGATTTAGCTTCATGAGTCCATATGGGTTCAATTCTACTCTTTGTATTACAGAATTATATGAAGAATATGAGTAGATGATTTTCAGGTTCCCACACCTGAAGATGAAAAGATGAGACACCGAACAGGGGACAAACTCAGGTTTTTTATAATTATTATCATGAAGCTGTGAATCTGGCTGCTATGATAGAATGCTATTATGTCTGGGAAAGACCCAAAAACATTTGAAACATCATTAAAAAGTAAATCTAGAGATTTTTTTTCTCATTCACCTCTTTATAGTCCCCAGACTGTATTCTGAGCTCACACTGGCCGCCTCACAGTATTTCCATCAGGGTTTTTTTTTCTTGTTTATTTGGGGGGGGGGGGCGTGTCTATGTAGCTACATAGACACAACCTCCAGAGAATTGCAGCATGAGGCATTGAAGCTTCATTGCTACGAATCTATTGGCTGGCCAAAAGGCCGTAATAAATATCTATCTATTGCTACGAATCTAAGAAGCTAAAAGAACTGGAATGACCAGAAAATGGTGGCCAGGAAATATTTGCAAGGGTGCGGGGGAGTCCAAACAAATGAGGGAGGTGTTGAAAATGTTTGCAAAAGATTTTCAGGGCCTTGTGTAGAATGAGCCATTATGTTGGTTTCTGCTGATTTGAATATTTGGTATACAGTTACATGGGTTTGGGTCGTCAGTTTTCTCCGTTAACCCTTGTGAACAATTATTAAACACAAGGTACATGGATCATATCTGGGCTTCCTCTGGCATAACTAGTTAGACACGTTATTACTGTTGTTTTGGAAGCAGTGTTTATGTTAATGAATGGACAAAACTCCTCCTCCCCCCCCCCCCGAATCTCCTACAAAATCACACATGGGGATATCCCAAGCAGATCTGCTCAGAAGTTCCATGCTATTAAAAAAAGGGGGGGGGGGTTGCTCTCAGGAAAGGATCCATAGAATTGCACCTATATTGTCAGTTTTTGTTCAGAAGATTGAGTCTTATGCAAGAAAATAAGATAATAAAGAACTAAGAGTACACGACACACAATGAAGACAAAGAAATTTGAGAGGGGGGTGGTCTTTGAAACAGCAGCGTGAGAAACTGAAAAACATCCCAAAACACAAGTGGTTAAATTTTTTCCATAGTTTCATCCAATATATTATCACTGACCTCAGCTCTCCTAATTGACTGTAGCAATGTTTTACAGGGGAGACTTTTCGGCCCAGTGTGATTTTTAAAATTTTAATTGAGTTTTATAGCTCAGGTCATCTAATGATGACTCTACTACTAAGAATATGCATACTTGCCAATCCGTGTTCCCCTGAGTTAACTAGAAGTAATTAGGCTATAGTAAGCTGTCTTCAAGGAATGCCATGTTACATAATTAATAGATCAGGTCTCTTTTTTTAAAAAAAAATGAGTATGATAATTTCAGCAAGCCCCATAAATATATTTCAGTATTTTCCATTTGGAAATCAAATTTGGTCACCTGCATTTTATTGCATTTTCTCTTTTTTATAAACTTTGACTAGGAGTCTTGACTGTATCTATTGAAAAAGCTATGGGTTACTTCATTTTAAAACCATAAAATATTTTCCTAAACTGTAAAATATGACATCAGTTGTAAACTGGGGAGATTTTAGCAAATAAAGTCATTCTAAATACTTATCCTTGATTTTATTATTCTTATATGCCTGATCCCCCCAGTGAAGAATGAACCTTGTCTTTTCTACATCATAAATAGTATTCTAAAGAGCTGAATTTGGTATTTGTTTTATTTGGTCCCAGACCACTTAAATACAAACCGGGAAATAAGTTTCAGTAAGTTTGATGTGGCTTACGCTCAAAGTCTGCATGCATAAACATGCTTATATTGATGGTTGCTGCTATGTAAGTCTCCCACAACCAAACATTTTGTTCTAGTTCAGCAGAAGCTATGGCACTGCATGACCTTTCATTGATAGATGCTACCTGAAATCATCATACCTGCCACTAATGCTGTTTGTAAATAATACCACAGAAAGCTGCCAACTGCTCATATTAAAACAAAATTTGTTGTTTTCAAAGTTACAAACTTGGAGTGTATTGGGGGATGGGTCAGTGCACAGAGAGGTTCATTACCAATCAATACAAAATCCTTACTAGAAGTCAGATATAAATGAAGTGAGGAGGGGGTTAAAGTTCCACAGCTTAATTTCCCCTGGCATCCACAGCTTTGACTCTAGAAGGCAAAAGTTGAAATTCTCATGTCACAGAGATAAACTGCTGAAGTTTGCATATCTGGATCTGCTCAATGCACTGAATAGAAGCTCATTGCAAGAGTTGGTAACCCATGTAGCTGAAACCAAATATGGAAGGTCAGTAGCCTTTTGTTCAAATTCTCTATCATTTCCCTGGCTCCCTATATTTATGTACTTGTCTCATATACTTCTGCCTTACTTTCCTCGATGATAGAGGGCACATAGCAGCTTACAATTCAAAAAAAGTTTAGAAATAAAAAAAGAAACTGTGGGAAAGGGAGAAAGGGGACTAAAATCAAAATATGAAGCAGCCCCTACTATGACCCTGAAACTCCAAGCCCTCACATTCCCTAGGGTTGCTAACAGCAGGTTGGAAAACTGACAGAGATTTGGGGGTGGAGCCTGAGGAGGATGTGGTTTGGGGAAAGGAGGGACCTCAGCAAGATATAACATACAGAGTCCACCATCCAAAGTAGCTGTTGTCTCCAGAAGAACTGATCTCTGTAGTCTGGAGATCAGTTGTAATTCCAGAAGATCTCCAGGCCCCACCTAGAGTTACCCAACCCTACACCTAAGCTTTAAGTACCTGTGGGCAAGTGGACCAGCAACCTCAGTCAGATCTTCCTCATCTGCTAATACCTAAAAATATGTTATTCCCCCTCACAATGTGACCAGCTTATTTTTGATAGTCATGCTCCTGAGCCATTTAGTTTGAGTTGATGTGTTAATAGAAACAGTGACTAATCCTGCAGTTATCAAAGTTGATGGAAAGTATGTCAAGAACTGCCTGAGAACCAGGAATCAGTGTCACTTAGATATAGTGCAGGCATCCATTCTCTCTCCTCCCCCCCCCCCACCCGACCATACTCCTAATGAGATGAATCATGAGGGGGAAGAAAGCCAGGTTAATGTTCCAAAGGGCCTAATTATAATCAGGTGAGAGCTGGAAAAGGCAACTGAGGTGATTTCAGTCACAGTCCATATGAAAAGCTCTAATTAAGAAGAATGATGTCCCTTGCTTCAAGATCCCTGGAGAACTTCCAGTGCTATCTTTAACTCCTTCTGACCTAATAGTAACGATCTACAAGCTGGAATGCACTGTTTGCTAACTAAAGAAAATGCCTTTTTTTCTGGGAGAGGGGGTTATAAGAAATACATATAAATACCTAAAGGTTGACAAGAAAAACGTGACCAACCTTTATATTCTTCTTGATACTGTGCTTTTAATCACTTGCCACATGGTCAAGAAGTCGGTGAAACTTTCTTAAAGACTTCCATTTAAGTGACAGGAGAATTTCAAAATGATTTACATATTCTCTGCCAAAAGACTTCAGATTATATGGGCATGCAGACCCAAATTCCAATTCTTTATCTTTTGTCTAGTGAAGCAAGACTGGAGTTGCATCCATGTATTGTTGGATGTTGTGCTATCATTGTATGGTAGCAGTCGTTTAACTATTGGACACAAAAAAAGTCCAAAAGTGAATAACAGCTAAAGTACATACAACAATATTCACTGATGTACAGATATAGCCTGAGCTTCTTGGAGTTTTGAGAACATGTGCTAAAGGTGCAGTTGCCAGCCAAGTGCTGGCAACCCATGGGAATATTTTGAAGGTGTGCAGCAGTTTGTGACATCACTTCTGGTTGGTACCCAGAAGTGATGTCACAATACTCTAGGAATTCACCTATCTTTATAGATTTTACAAACCAGAAGTGATCACACTTTTTACCCCTACTAAAGTTAAGAGCTCTGACATGGCTTGGCGGTTGGAGGTGGAAGCTTGCCCATTCCTCCTGGGCAAATTGCAAGTCTCGCCATAAGATGTACCTTCATCAGTGAAGGCATAACTAATCACTTCACAGAATAAATTAAATTGCTTTCTTCCACGGAGGCAGTGAGTGAAAGGACACTGATTGTTATTGTTTCCAGAGGATGGGAGATAAGTGGCCCTGAGGCACTAGCTGGGTGTCCCATCCAGATTTTAAATGGGCAATCTGTCCCTGGTGGTGCTGATGCATTCCTTGGGTCCTAAGAGAGTCATGTGACCATCACTGTGCCCAACAAGTGCAATTTTTCCATTATTGGATATAAATCAACCCCCTGACTTGCCCAGTTGATTAGAAGTTCTATTCTGACCCTCAAAATGACATTTTAATTGGACCCTCAAATATAACACATTTATCAAGCAACATCTAACTGGGAAACTGACTTTTAACGTGTTCATTCAATCATATTTGCTTTGATGGGATCAATAAATAATCATTTTTTTAATGATGAAGCTCCCGATCTGACTACCTGTTCTTATTGTGAATCCAATGGGATAGAGCACACCAGGCAATGTGAGGAATTAGAGATAAGCTCGATGATGAACAAATTCTGAAAAGGCAATAAAATGAAGCAGAAAGATCATCCAAAGGTGATTGAAAATTGCAGAATATCCCTAATTACTAGTACTGCAGTTATATTGGAGTGCAAGTATGGCAGATTATGAAACAGTTCCAGCGAAACGGCTTTGGTTTTCTTTTTAATTTGCTCATAATGCACAGTCTTCTTTTGAATTAATTGAGCAAGCTCAACCATCTTAAGAGCCTCCATAAGTTTTACATTTGTTACTTTAGTGAAACTGTTTTTCTTTCAGAAAAAAAATGCTTTGAGGGTATTTTAAAAGATGGGGGCACGTGGGAAAAAGCAATTTTCAGCCACGTTGTTATTATAGGTTGGATTCAAACAGTTTTTTTGCTGATAGGAAAGAAGGGAAGGCTCTGGTGGGGATCATGGGAGATAATGTGGAACAGGGCTGTGGTAAGGAGGGAAAGGAGGCAAGCACGTGGACTGAACCCAGCTCTATGTCTTTCTTATAAATTAACCACAACCATTTCCCAAACTGACCAGCCAACATGTGAGCAGCCATGTAATGTTCAACATCCTGTTTTATACAGCGGCCAACCAGATGTCCCAGAAGAGCCTATAGAGCAGGCACAGAGACCAAAAATTCATGTTGGCATCCCCACAGCACTGGTATTCAGTGGTCCGAACAATGAAGTTCCACTTACAGGGCAATTCTAAAGACAATTACTCCCATCTAAGCTCATTCTTTTCAATAGGTTTAAAAACTAGAATAGTTAAGAACATAAGAACATAAGAACAAGCCAGCTGGATCAGACCAGAGTCCATCTAGTCCAGCTCTCTGCTACTCGCAGTGGCCCACCAGGTGCCTTTGGGAGTTCACATGTAGGATGTGAAAGCAATGGCCTTCTGTGGCTGTTGCTCCCGAGCACCTGGACTGTTAAGGCATTTGCAATCTCAGATCAAAGAGGATCAAGATTGGTAGCCATAAATCGACTTCTCCTCCATAAATCTGTCCAAGCCCCTTTTAAAGCTATCCAGGTTAGTGGCCATCAAATTTCCTCACCTCCCTGTGGCAGCATATTCCAAACACCAATCACACGTTGCGTGAAGAAGTGTTTCCTTTTATTAGTTCTAATTCTTCCCCCCAGCATTTTCAATGAATGCCCCCTGGTTCTAGTATTGTGAGAAAGAGAGAAAAATTTCTCTCTGTCAACATTTTCTACCCCATGCATAATTTTATAGACTTCAATCATATCCCCCCTAAGTTCTGCTTAGGATTGCACTGTTAATCACCATGGCTAATAGTCACTGATGTATTTATACTCCATGAATTTTTTTTCTCATCCTGTCTCAAAGCTTGCTAAACTAATGGCCATCATTATATCCCGTGGCAGTGAATGCCACTGTTATATTCTTTGAGAAGTAATTTTGTCTGTTCTGATTGTTTAATTTCTCAATTCTGCTAAGTTGCTCCAGAATCTTTTTATGCATCACACTCT
Organism: Sphaerodactylus townsendi; assembly: GCF_021028975.2. NCBI lineage: Eukaryota > Metazoa > Chordata > Lepidosauria > Squamata > Sphaerodactylidae > Sphaerodactylus > Sphaerodactylus townsendi. Next base: position 2,254,687 of record NC_059438.1, read on the forward strand.
TCCTTCATCCACCTGAAATCTGTGATACTCTGTTTTCATTCATGATAAATAATGTACATGATACACATCACACTGTACAAATTTCATCTGAAAACCATACAACACAATATCAACAAATCTACCAAACCAGCAGTGAAAAGCAGTGCACCAAAGTAATTGACAGAGATATAAACATATAAAAATAAACAACTCTTAACACCCCCCACACCAACATTCATCATATTACAGTACATTTACAGAGCAATCCTAAACAGTTACATCCCTTACAGGAAATGAAGTCAATGGGATTGGATGGGGAAAACTGTTTAGCATTTACTATGCCTTTACTCAAACATTTAATGTCATGGGGTTGGATCCAGTCTGTTTTTGCACAAGTCATCTAAAACATTTTTGGGCTGAATCCAGAAGTAATACCAACTAAACCATAGAATACTAGAATAATAGAGTTGGAAGGGACCATACAGGTCATCTAGTCCAACCTTCTGTTCAACACAGAATCAGCAGCCCTGACAAGTGATCACCCAGCTGCTGCTTGAAGACTGTCAGTGAGGGGGAGCTTACCACCTCCCTAGACAGCCAATTCCACTGCTGAACTACTCTTACTGTATTTTCCCCTAATTTCTAGCTGCTGCTTTCCTCCTGTAATTTAAACCCATTTGCTTTATATTCAACCATACCAATTGAATTATACACAGGTGTGTCATTTTAGACTTCAGTAAGGGCAAAAAAAAAAAAGATTTCAGTAGCATGAGGTGTGTGTGTGTGTTTGACAGAGAGTGAATTTGCCTGCTACAACTATCTTATACAAAATGTATTCTGCATGGTAGAGAGATCAAGTCTCATGCTGTAGCAGGAGACATCTTGCCTACAGTTGCCTGATCCTGCTTGATGCAGGAATGGGAGAAAATTGGTGGGAAATGATGTCATGGCACAGCAGCAACATCACTTAAGGCTGAAGAAGAAGAAGAAGAAGAAGAAGAAGAAGAAGAAGAAGAAGAAGAAGAAGAAGAAGAAGAAGAAGAAGAAGAAGAAGAAGAAGAAGAAGAAGAAGAAGAAGAAGAAGAAGAAGAAGAAGAAGAAGAAGAAGAAGAAGAAGAAGAAGAGTTTTGGATTTATATCCCCCCTTTCTCTCCTGTAGGAGACTCAAAGGGGCTTACAATCTCCTTGCCCTTCCCCCCTCACAACAAACACCCTGTGAGGTGAGTGGGGCTGAGAGAGCTCTGAGAAGCTGTTACTAGCCCAAGGTCACCCAGCTGGCGTGTGTGGGAGTGTACAAGCTAATCTGAATTCCCCAGATAAGCCTCCACAACTCAAGCGGCAGAGCTGGGAATCAAACCTGGTTCCTCCAGATCAGAGTGCACCTGCTCTTAGCCACTGCTCTTAGCTACTGCGCCACTGCTGCTCACCAGTGATGTCACGTGTTGCTATGACACTGTAGCAGCCATCCAAATCATAAAGAATTAGGGATTGTTGCAACATCGTAGTAATATGGGATGCCACTTTCAGTTACCCAACCAAACATTGTACAAACAAAAGCACTGTGCAGTGCTATGTGACATCTAGTCCGACCCCTCAAAGCTCCAAAGGTAGTGGTTAGAGTGTTGGTTTAGGAGGTGGAAGGCTCAGGTTCAAGTGTCCACACAACCATGAAGCTTATTGGGTGACTGTGGGCCAGTTGCCATTGATCTAAGTAAACCTGTTCTTCAGAGTGGTTGTGATGATAAAATGAGAAAGGGATAACTTTGTGCACCACCCTGAGCTCCTTAGAAGAAGGGCAGGATAAAATGGGCTAAATAATCCTTGCCTGTCAAAATGGTATGTTCTAGTCTACAGCATGGTCATTCTTATTCGCAACACATACACTTTCTTTAAAGTTGAATGATTAATTAAACAACTTCCCGGTGATTTTGGTGTGCACATGTATTTAATGATAGCTATTCTGACTGGATAGACAATTTTATTAATTTATTTACAAGGTTAATATCCCACCTTTCTGCCCTCACAAGGGCCACCAAATTAGTTAACAATTTTAAACAGCCACTTATAAAATCAGAATGTCAGACCATTAACATCAATCCCCCAAACACATATCATTAAAACAAATTTAAAGATAAAACACATACAGAGACATATAAGCAACAATTAAAATATTGGTCAGGAGGGGGGATCACTGAAAGCACATCAACTGAAACAAAACAAGTCTTCACCCTTGGCAAAAGATAGCAACCAAAGGGATACTCCAGAGTTTTGGTACAATGATCATGGCCAAGACGACCTTCTCTGGGGCTGTCTTCTCCTAACCTCAGCAGGTGGGGAACCTAGAGCAAGGCCTCTGAAGATGATCTCAGAGATAGGGCTGGTTCATAAGGGAGTAGGTGGTCTGTTAGGTATGTTAGTCCCAAACCATATAGGGATTTGAAGATCAAGACCATCACTAGAATATGTCACAACACACTGGGCAGAGGCTGATTAATAGCCCAAACTAGCCTGAGTTCATCAGAACTCAGAAGCTAAGCGGTGTTGGTTTGTACCTGGATGGAGACCACCAAGTAAGACCTGGGTTACTATGTGGTGGAAGGCAATGCCAATCCACCTGTTCTCATTTATTGACTGGAAAACTCCACAATGGGTCCTAATGAGTCAGTTGCAACTTGATAACATTTGATTATTACTTAAATGTAGCTTTGTTATGTTAATTGAACAAGACAGCATCTTGACCACTACCACCCCTTCACACACACAACCATTGGGGGGGGATTCAAATAATTTAACAACCGGCTCAGAACTCTCTCAGTCCCACCTACTTCACAAGGTGTCTGTTGTGGGGAGAAGGACAAGGAATTTGTAAGCCACCCTGAGTCTCCTTACAGAAGAGCAAGGGGGCATATAAATCCAAATTTTGCTTCTTCTTCTAGTTGGACACTCAAAATTAGCTATACAACCAATGACATCCTTTACACTATTGAAGTGCTAAGACATGTTTACAGAGAGATTAATACTGACATCTGTGGTCAGATGACTTCAGGCAATGTGCATTGATGCTAAACAGGAAGAACACCTTCATGGAACTTCTGCTAACCTTCCTGTTCCATTAATTTTCCTTGTGGCTTTTCTTTGCAATGCAAGTTGCAATGCAAATATGCTTGATGACCATAGCCAGGGAAGAGAAAGCCTTTTTCTTCTCCCCAGCCCCAATTCTGATGAGTTAATCCCTGTGGTTGAAAAAAACCTCTCAAAGGAAAGTGACCCATTTAAAAATTTTATCTACACAAAGTGTACCAGAGGGAGAAGCTGTCTTTTAAAAAACCACTGCAGCAGAACCAGGGAGGGGGAAGAGAGAAGGAATGAAGGAGGCAAGAAATTAATCCTTGTCTAGCACTGCTATTTTGCAACATTAAGATTTCCTCCCCTCTTCAACAAGACACAAACTCAACGTAATCCAGTTTGTGGTCTTCAGCTACCTTTTCTGAGAATCTGAGAAGGAACAGGTACTTCTTGGGAAACATGCAAATTGTCCCCATCCAATATCTTCCTCAAAATTTTGATGGGTCAATCCATCTGGTCATGCTTCAAAAATGGAAACTATGTGTTAGAGATCCTTCATTGTTCTGTTGTGTTCATTTGGTACATAATGTTCCATGGGCTTTCTTTTCACATGGTGTATTGCTGATGTGACCATTTTACTTGTTTACTGAGGCCCTTTCTGCACGGGCCTCTATGCGCCCACACACCGGCAAGAATTCTGCCGGCGTGGGGGTGGAGGCCGTTCGCACGCAAGCGTGCAAGTGGCCCCAGCAGAGGCGGGCGCAGGAGAGGCGGCTCAAGACGGAGCTGTTTTTTCCTCGTCCATCGCTCACTTACCGCCTATCAGCCAGTTACTAGCTGTTCTTCCTAAGTTCCCACGCTGCCCTCCGAACTCCAGGGGCCGGAGGACAGCGAGGGAGGGTCTTAGGAGGACAGCAGGGCGACGACGGCGATGAGGTAAGTGGGAGAGGGATGGGGAAACAGCGTGTTCCCGGCGGTGCTGTTCGCATCGCGCCGCCGGGAACACGCTGTTTACTCAAAAACTACCCTTTAAATGGGTGTTTTTGAGGGCAGCCTGATGCCGCCCTGAGGGAGGGGAAGGGGAGGCAGGTCGGCGCTGCTGCATTTCAGCAGCGCCGCCTGTGCAAACGGCAGCCTGGGGACAGCGTTTTTGCCGTCCCCAGGCCGCCGTTTTTGGCCCGTGCGGAAAGGGCCTTAGGTTATTTGCAGTTCGTCTTTCTCGCTGAGACTCTTGGTGGATTACATGGGTGTAAGTCAAGTACAACCAACCAGATGGGACATCTGATGAATTGTTCAGTAGGGTCTGGAGATCCAGAGATCTGAGAAAGGAACAGAAATCAAAAACAGAGCAGAGGCAAATCTGAAACAAAATATGCATTTAAAAGTAATTGAATTTGTGCATTGTTTTCTGAGGCCGTTTCCGCACGGCCATCGAGGCGCCTCCATGCCGGCAAGAATTCTGCCAGCGTGGAGGCGGAGGCCGTTCGCATGCAAGCATGCGGGCGGCCTCTGGAGAGGCCGGCAGACGGCAGGTGGCTCCGCATGGAGCCACCTCTTCCCCCTTCCCCGTCCCACTCACCTTGTCCCCGTCGTCGGCCTGCTGGCCGTCGTTGGTCGCTGTACCACCGACTTCCAGGGGTCGGAGGACAGCGTATGGCTCTCACCTGCCAGCAAGCGGACAACGGGTCAATAAGTGTACGAGTGGGACGGGGAAGGGAAACAGCGTGTTCCCGGTGGTGCTGTTCGCACCGCGCCACCGGGAACACACTGTTGGGGGAAAAACAACCCTTTAAAGGGTTGCAATATTTCAGTGATGCCCCAATGCTCTGGGGGAGGGGGAGTGACGCCAGGTCGGCGCTGCTGCTTAGCAGCAGCACCGCCTGTGCAAATGGCTCCCTGGGGACGGCGTTTATCCCATCCCCAGGGCGCCATTAAAGGGCCGTGCGGAAACGGCCTGAGTGCACAAATGCCCACTAATGATGTAGGATGACTAAAAAAATGTGACTGGCATGTGCAAATGAGCGCCAGTGATCAATCACCACAGAGGAAGCTGTCATATTACTGGATGTCAGCTCATTCCAAAATGTTTTCAATGGAGAGAGCTTATGCATTTTGGCTGAAAAAGACTGAAACTGAATAGAGATATGTCAAAACTTGTGCTCCCTGGGTTTGGTTTGAAAGCTTTGGCCATTCCTAATGCTCACTACTAAATCCTTCCTTACATTCTACTCCCTTTTCGTTTTTTCTTTCCTGTCTCTTTTCTCCATTGTTATTTACCTTGTGACTGTGAGGATGAGTGGAAGGAGCGGGGAGAAGAGAGTAATTAGGAGGTAGGGCAGCCAGGTCTCTCACTGTAGTAGGTGATTTCTCACCCTGGAGACCCTGTCACCTGCTACCAAACTACAAAGCAGCAAGGGGTGTGTGTGTGTGTTTGACAGAACAGCAATGTCCCTTGTGGTACAAACTGGAAGTGACATCATTGTGTTGGCAAGGTACTCTGGGAGTCACCCAAAACTCTATGGGTAAACCATGTTTAAATCATAGTGTTTGGGGTGAATCTTAAAAGACTGTGCTGGCATGAATATGTCACTTCTGATTTACACCAAAAATTTTGTTGTGACATGTGCATCTGAAATGAGCTTCAAAACATATGAGGTGTTCGGTGATTTTGAGTAAATTGCTTCTCAGAGCCTATTCTGATCTAAGCCTGAGGAGCAAGCCCATTCCTAATATAGAATAGAGTCCATGCATATCTAAAACAGATCTAACTTTTTTACAATGAACTCAGTGAATCTGAGCCAATACTCTTCAGGGGTTTGTATATGTGTGTGTGTGTGGGGGGGGGAACTACATATCCTCTGTTTCTTCCCCCTAACATCTTCCTTAAAGCAGAGACAGTTTTCTTCACCTTATAAACATATCTATAAACATGTGATTTGCTAAGTCATTAGCCAGTAGATTGGCAATACTCACAGTAATAGAGAATTTCTAAGTCAATGCCAAAGAAAAGAGTTTATTGGAATTTAGGGGAAAAAAATCTAATGGGAGAATGTATAAAATGGATGAAGTGACTGAAAACAGCTATTTACACAGTGCTTTTGCTCTTCATTTTCTTTTCTATTATATTTGGGGACTCAAGAAAAGAGAAAAAAAATAAAACCATTTCATAAAAAAATCTTCTTGCACAGAAATTAGGGGAAAGATTCCATTACATTAAAGGCCTTCAAAGTGTTTGAAAACTGTCAGAGGATACAAAAGTGAAGTTTATGCCGAGAAGGCAGACTGAAAGAATTTAACTGAAAACTCAGATCTCTCACTATAAATTATGTGAGGATGGATGGAGGATACTTGCAATTTTGATCTTTCAATTTATGACTCTTTATATATTTTTAAAACCTTACAAATTCATGTGGAGACTTTTCTGTGTGTCATAGACAGGCCCCCAGGAACTGATAGTCCACACACAGGTCTTAGCAGGTTCAGATGTTTAATGTGCACAGAGCAAGGAATCCAGGCAAGACAAGGAACAGAAATAGTAACCTGCAAACTAAGGCAGTTTCCGCATGGCCATGCTGGGAGTTGGGTCGGCGTACGTTCATGCGAACGGTCCAGAAACTACCGGGAAGACGCCGCCGCAGTGCACCGTCGCCCGATCGACTTACCTTCCCTGCGACCGTCCAGCGCATCGCCGAGGCCAGGGGACATGCCCCCCTGCCCTGTGTGACCGCTCCGGAGTTGCAGGGTGGGGGGCATGTCCCCAGGCCTTGGCGATGCGTTGGACGGTCGCAGGGAAGGTAGGTCGATTGGGAAAGGGGGGAGGAATGGCGCCTTCCAGCCGCTGCCATTTGCATGGCAGTGGTTGGAAGCCGCTGTTTCCCAAAAACCTCGCTCAGGGAGTGAGGTTGGGAAACAGCGGCCTCGTGCCGCTGGGGAGGAGCGAGGGCGGCGCGGCTTCAAAGCAGATGTACCCCCCTTGCAAACAGCTCCCTGGGGACGGCGTTTTTGCCGTCCCCAGAGCGCTGTATTTGGCTTGTGCGGAAAGGGCCTAAAACACAATGTTGCTGCCACAAGCTAGCTTAGCTGTAGTCTCTCTTTTATAGCCAGCTTCCATTCCCTTTTGCAATAACCTCTTGCAGCTGGGTTACTCTAGTCTGGCTCCTGAAAACACTCTGCATCTACTCTGGCTCACCCCATAGCTGCTAACCTGCTGCTGTGTCTCCTTTGCTGTAAGCTAGCACGTAGTCTCTTCCTTCTTTGCTCCTGGGCTCTGGAGACAGGGGGTGTGGGGGTCAGGGTTCCCTCTGGCTCTGTAACAAGGGGCTGCAGAGTCTCAGAGCTAAGTTCTTGCTGGGGAATCTCAGAGCTTGGACCTGGCTGTGGATCCCAGCCGGAATGCTCTGCCTGTAGTTCTGTGGACCTGGCCCTGCAGGAAGTTCTGGCTGCTCAGTGACTGCAACTATAAGTTGTGCCTTAGAATTTGGAACCAACACTGTCCCCTCTTCTCTATCTGGGTCTTCCTTCCAGGAGTTCTCATTCAGAACAGGCTGAGCCCTAAGACTGTGGGATGGATCCAACCTGCTTTTCTGTCAGTGAAAAAGGAAGCAATGAGTCCCTGCTGTGACCACCAAAAATGCTATGCTGTGAATCACATACCCTTCATGGATAAAGCCAGGGGATCAAAAAGAGATGCAACTGATGTTGCATCCAAAAAGGTTTTAGCCATAATAACTGCACCTAACATTTTATGAAGATATAAATTCAAAACAAGGCCAAATGAGGGGAGGGCATGGGGGAGCAGCTACCCCAGGTGGTGGTTAGAGAAGGAGCATCAGCAGCAGCAGCCAGACAGTGTATCTCCATCTCCACAACCTGCCTGGGCCCAGAAGCCCCTTTACAACAGAAATGAGAGTACCACTACTGAGGCTCTGAGAGCACCTGTGTGTGGCTCTGCAATCCCTCACTAGCTGGTGAGCCATCCCCCTTTCCAGATGCTGCTTTCTCCTCCCCTTCTCTTGCTGTAGTCCATCTTCTCTTTCTCCAGGCTCCCCTCAGCTTGTCGGTCATTCCCTCGTCAGAGCTGCCTCTCTTTTTCTCAGTCTCGTGGCTTCTCTCCCTCTGTCTTGGACACTCAAGGATTGCACTATAAGAGCTCTGGAATTAAAGGAGAAAATTAAAATGGAAGCCGAGCAACTTAGACCTGAGGAAATACAAATTAAAGCTGAAGAATATAAATTGGAGTTTGAGAGGGGGCAGCAGATCAAAATAGAAACAGAGAAGCTTAGACTTGAGGCAGAGAAATTAAATTTTGAGAGGTATAAACTGAAATATGAGGATATGCTGTGGGAGAAACAGCTAGAACAAACACAGAGAGAGTCTGCCATGCCACTGGAAGATACAGGAGTGAGAGAGGGTGGTGACAGAGCTCAATTTCTGCAGGACTTTATCCCAACCTCAAATAATGTAAATGTATAATTATTCATTAACAATTCATAGAAGTTGACACAATTTATTTTATCATTTAAAAGAGTTGTTTCTTATATATTTCTATTACACTAGCAGTAAAGCCAATTGAATTAAGAAATACAATGGGCACTAGAAAACCTGGTGGGTTAAGTGCACCAACTGAGGGGGGCAACCCCTCCTGCCTTTCCTCCCTCCTGGGCCTTCCCATGCCAGCTTCATCCCCTCCGGGCTACTTCCCTCTTTCATTTGACCACGCACCCCCTCTCCCCACCACTGGCCTTCTTGTCCACACACAGGTCCTGTTACTTGCTGCCCACCACCACCATCTGCCCCCCCCATCAGCCCACTTGATCACACCCTAGCCCTCTCACATACTGCTGCTGCTACCCCTTGCCAGATTGTTTTCTCGTCTGCCAACCCTCTTGCTTGCTGCTGGCTATTGCCTGGCCCCTGCCAGCCAACCTGTTTGCCCTCCAGCCCTCCCCCTTGCCAATGCCCTGCCTCTCACCAGCCCACTTACTTGCTCCCCAAGCCTTTCTCACACCTGCCAGCCCTTCTGCTTGCCACCCGCCGCCACCTGCCCCTCCCCAGCAGAGTGTGTCCTGTGTGGTGACTGGCCGTGAGTGCATCACCATGCATTTCAAGGTTAGGACCATGGTGGTGAACCTATGGCACTCCAGATGTTCATGGACTACAATTCCCATCAGTCCCTGCCAGCATGGTCAATTGGCCTTGCTGACAGGGGCTGATGGGAAATGTAGTCCATGAACATCTGAAGTGCCATAGGTTCACCACCACTGTCTTAGGATATGCTGATTATATATTTATATATAAAGAAAAAATGTACATAATATATGGGGGGGTGGAGTTTTGTGCAGTCTAACCACTACACAACACTGAGTCTCAGTGTGAATATAAAGCCTCTATGTAGGCTTTAGTTCAGGTAAAGCACCTGAGGCGTGTTGAGAAGGAAGGGTACTTTGAGTGTTCTGATAAGATGTGCAATAACTTTTCCAGGTGGGTTTCATACACCTGTACAAGAACATTCACGGCATTGGCCTAGCAGGTGTGAAACTGCCCTTTTATTTGCTCTAACAAGCATATTTTCAAAGCAATTCTTGGCATGGAAGAAGGTTATGAGTTCGCCTTAAAACAAACAGGGAAAACAGAAGTTTCTAAGAAATCCAGGCATTGCGGGGAAAAGAAAACATCCCACATACATCGAATTGCAGATAGTCCTCCTCACATAGTGGTGAATTTTGCTGGTGGGAGGGAGTATAGGGCTTTAACGTGATCCTGAGATGGGCTGTCCCATTTGTGTTGTTTCTGCTTTGTGTTGTGATCTATTGCCTATGAAATTATATTATCAGCAGCTCTGAAATGCTCCAGTTAATGCTTCCAACAAATATCTGGACTGCCTAAGTCACCTTTAGGGGGTTTAAAGTGCTTTGTTTTTGCCATCTGTTCACATCCCCCCACCCCACTCAGCAAAGGCTGTCCCTTGTAACCTCCTTGATTGCAAGACTCCCAACATGCTTTGGATAATGTTGATTTTAAAAATAATTTTGGCTCTCCCTCTCTGACGGCTTTCCCCTTTCTCCCACTTTCCATTACTGAAATCACTACATTGTTTGGCATAATTCCACACAACTGGCAGGCAGGCCTGAAAAGCTGTCCAGGACTTAAATAGCCAGCAGGAAGCTCAAGTCAGGATATATCTGTGCCAGGGCAATGTGGCTATTGTGTATCCAATTCTGGCTTCCATTAATGATCCTACTTGCCAGCCCAAAACTGTCATGAGTGCGGGGAGGGAATAGTTGTGACAATATTCATAGCGTTCATTTTTCCCCCCTGATTTTCCAAATACCAGTTTCTTCCTTGTTTACATGACCAGATTGTGTATGGGTGAGTTTGCTACAGTTTTTAAGCTGTGGTAACCTTAACATGCATATTCCATTTGTGCTAGAGAGGAGAAACCCAGACACTATGGCTCATTCAGAACAGCACAAATAAGTACAGCTCATTCAGTACAGCACAAATCCTGAGGACCTAAAAAGGCACCTTGGGAAAGAATTCAGCACAGTTTTTGTCCCAAAACATCTTCAGGATGCCTTATTTAAGCTCAAGGTATCTTTAAAAAAAAGGTTGGAAGTGCACTTTCCCCCCTTCAGATGGCTGTAACACTTCCCTGCCTGGCTGTGTGGAATGCAGAGCTCAGGAGGCATCTTATTTTTCCCACCCAACCATTTTGCTCTCTGGCCCTCAGTTTGCAAAACCAGAGCATGGCTTGCAATGGCAGAACATACTGGATATCATTAATTCATAGGGAAGTCATTAATGCATAGGGAAATTGTACTTTGGAAGTGATTTGATGGCATTTAACATGCAAGATCCCTAATTTCAATGGACCAAAGACTCTAATAGTTCTTAGAATTATATTGTCAGTCACTTCTGGCATATTATGAAATCACTGTATACCAGGTCAGATCACACTGTCATCTTTTCTGTATGGACAAGTAACATGTTTCCAGTAGCCTTGTCACCTGACATACTTTAACCAGGCATGTCAGGAACAGAATGTAGGATCTTCTGTATGCAAAACATGGTCTCCACCACTGACCAATAGCTACTCTCAAGCATAAATTGTATTCTTGCAAAATGAACATATGATAGTGCCCATTCACATGGAAGTCCCCAGCTTGGGAAATTGCTGAAAATTTGAGGGCAGTATCTGGGTGGAAAATTTGAGGGTGGTATCTGGCTGGAATTAGGCATTGGAGAGTTTGTTCAACTTGTTCCTTCAACGTGTCCTTGAAACATCATTTGGTGGGAACTTGATTTGGTTTTAGTTGTGTATTTTCCCCTCACAGTTGCTGCAATTAGGCCATTAGCAATGAAATAAGAAAGCTGTGTGAGAGATCTGCAGCTCTTTTTTCACCCTGAATGTATGCCCTGTGGGATGAATTAGACTGCCAAGTGTATATTTGTTAATTGTTGCCGTTGTAATCCAAAACACTTCTTGGGATTTATGTCAAGCATCTTGACACAATTCTCTGTGAGCGTTCTTAAAGGTGTTTTCAGAACAATGCTGGTGGCCTTCTCCTTATCAGTAACATCATTTTTGAAGGTCAACATTAAGTGGTTGAGAAACCCTTCGTCATCCCCTAGAATTATTGCTGCAACCTTTCCCAAAGTGCATATGTGAGAATCCATTTTGAGAGTTATGTTCATTTGACCCTATGGAAATTGAATGTTTGATCATTGCTTTGCAGATTTACTGAACTTAAACTCCCATTCTCCTGGCCTTCGGCAAACTATGTAAAACTAAAGTATTCAAGAGGGCTTTTCTAGGCAGGAAATGGGCTGCACCGTACAAAATAGTTCACAAACTTACCTGAATAAATAATTGGGATTGTGGTCTGTACTACTGTGTATAGCTTATGGTAGCGAGATCCTATTATGTGATCTCTGTGCCGCTTCTTGTGTAATGTGAATACTCATGCTTTGCTTCAGTTCTTTCTTTGTGGTTCCAGACTTCTAAAATTCAGTCCAAATGCATTACTTATGGAATGTCCCATAATCTACCTAGAGTCCCTTTGAGAAGGTGGACTATAAGAACAAATAAACATAGTCCTTCATGGGGTGATGTCACATCAAGACGTTTACTAGGCAGACTTTGTAATGGGGTGATTTGCCATTGCCTTCCCCAGTTATCATAAGAAAGGTGGACATAAATAAATAATATTTCCATGCGAGACAGGTGCACATTAATAAAATAAATAAATGAATGCCTGCAAGCAATTTTACAAACACTAATATACAGTTAAACAGATGAAGTTCATATACATTTCTAGGGATGTCAGTCCTGTATATTCCGAGCCTGAGAACTTTGCAGGTGGATCATGGGAAGTAGCATCAGTTCAAAAGGTTTTTTTTTTTAAGTTGTCATGTTTATGGGGGATTTTAGTCTCTGAATTTTGTTGTTTGCTGTTGTTCCTCCTAATGTTTAGGTGGAATGTCTTTTCCTGTCCTTTGAATCCATTACTCCTTGTCCTAATCTCTGGATCAGCAGAAAAAAAGCTTGCTAGCTCTTCAATATGACATCTCTTCAAATATTTAAACATGGCTATTGTGTCCCTCCTTTACTTTCTCTTCTCCAGACAAAACATACCTAGCTCCCTAAGCCACTCCTCATAGGGCATACAACCATTTTGTAGCTGTACCCTCCATGTTATGCCATTATTCTTACAGTGCCCACATTCCAGAAAGGTTGAGGATGCTTGCCAGGAGATACCCACGGGGACAGGGTGGTCAAATAACCTTGGGCGCACCGGTGGGAGGGGCATAATTGCCCACATACCATCCTTCACCACACTGACTCAGGGGTTATTTGACCCCCTGTCCCTGTGGGCAGTACATGGCCCCCGTCCAAGCCACCTCCTTCCCTCTCCAGGCCCTCGGGGACGGTGCTCAGAGGTGAGCAGAGGTGACTCGGATAGGCACCATGGCGGCAGGCCACCTCCTTGGTCACCCACCCCCACTTCCCTGCAGGCCAGCTTCTACCCTCCCCAGGTGGTCTGCAGGGAGTTGAGGGGCAGCTCGGATGGGGGGCATGGGGCTGGGGGCGCCCGGAGCAGGCATTGTCCTGGGGTGTCATTTCCTCCAATATGCCCCTGATGCTTGCCTTATGTGGATTCAAGCTAAATGTTTCAAGCTAAATATTTTTTTAACTTTGGTTCTCATTTGGATACACTCTTTTGGAAGCAGTATTCTTTGCTGCATTTCTGAAAAAAAAAATGAAGCTAATTTCATTACCCAAGGCATTTTGCAGTCCAAAATGTTGGCCAGTCAATTTCTCCCAGTGTGTTTCCAAAGTTGGTTGCTTCCTTGCCATTCTGGTAACAGTTTGTCTTTCTAAACAGCACCCTCAGAGTATCCCTGTGCTACAGGCTGTTTATGTATAGTTTCTCACTGGGTTCAGTGCTTTTCATAGTGTCTGGAGTTCTTGTCCAAGATAATTCCACCACCACCCCTCAGATGCTACAATTAGTTTCTTGCTGTGCTCTTTTCCTGCTTCTCTTTTCCAGGTACCCTGAAGTCAGATATACACGTTGGAGTCTGACTTTTATTGGCTAATTTGTTTTTAATAATAGAGAGACCTGTTTGGAGCTATTCGTGATGAACTCTCTACCATCATTTTTAGAACATTCTATCCTTGGGATACTCTTAAAAATACATTTTTAAAAATAGGCAAAACTGTGCCTTGTTATGCTAGCTAGTTATGCCAGCAGTTTCATTTGGTTTATAAAGAATGTTCTATCTATATTATGGAGTTCCACCCTTGTTCGCTCCACTCACCAACTCCATAGCTCTCTTGCTTCCACATATTTAATGGAAGTTTGCATAATGAAAGACCAGTTCTTCCTCCTGCCAAAAGAGTTGCAACAATACTGGATGAAGCAAGAGCACAAATCGTCATCTTTTATTGCCAAACTATGGAAGAGGAGGTGGAGGAATTTGGATTTATATCCCGCCTTTCTCTGCTGTAAGGGGACTCAAGGCGGCTCACAAACTCCTTTACCTTCCTCTCTCCACAGCTTGTGAAATAGGTGGAACTGAGAGAGTTCAGAGAGAACTGTGACAAGCCCAGTGTAGGAGTGAGGACACAAACTTGGTTCACCAGCTTTGAGTCTGCTACTCATGTGGAGGAATGGGGAATCAAACCCAGTTCTCCAATTTAGAGTATACTGCTTTAACCACTACCTCACACTGACTTTCAGACTTAGATTTATAACTGCAATTGTACCCCATCTTTCTCCGTTAAGGACCCAAAACGGCTTACATCATTCTAATTTCCTCCATTGTATCCACATAGCAACTACCCTGGCCAAGGCAGAATTAGAACTTGCATATCCTTGATCCTAATCTGACATTCTACTCACTGTACCACACAAGTAAGGAAAGCTGTTATATACCTTTTGTTTTGTAAAGAAGGGAATAGTGTCTATCTTGTATCAAGCTTATCTCCTATCTTTGAGGAACCTGTGTTAAACCTGTGGGACTTTTTGGAATTTTGAGACGAGGCAGTGAGCACCAGCCAAATGGCTTCCATCAGGACGCAGTCCAATCATGAAATGATAGCAGAGGGGCCAGCCTGACTATATAGGCAAACTAGGAAGTCACCTAGATCACCAAACGTTAAGGGGTACACCCACTTCCCTTCTTTCTTTTCTTGATGGTTAAAAATTAATGCCACACCTGTGTAAGATCTGCATTAGGAGCTGTCCAACACTCATTAAAATATTGTACCTTCTGTACATAGCCTAAACTTAGGAAACTAATTCTTCATACTGTTTTGTTTTTCAACGAAAGCCTGATTCCCCTACAAATCAAACAATAATGTGTTTCCTTTTATGTCCAGAGGGTTCCACGTGGAATAAGTTGTCCATTAAAATTTGGATGCCACTCTAAAAACCATTCACTGCTTATTGACAGAGACTAATTGTGTTTTCCAAGGAAGACATTTGTAGTATCCTGAGGTGCTGTATTCAGTTTAAGCTTGATTAGTTAGAATAGGGCCAAGCCAGAAACAAGTGTCATTTTATGCGAATGTGTGTGCGAAATGCTGAAAAACAAAGAATTTCATGTCATTTAAAAGCATGGCTCAGCATTGGATCCAGAGGGAAGAACTGGCATAAATATAGTACATTGCGAGTATACTTCCAAAAGATGAATGAATCACAACGCATCCGTTCAAATTACGCAGCTGAGTCCAAATATTCATTTTTTGCAGAAAGAGAAGTGGGTGTATACTTTCTGCACCAGTAATTCCTGCCATTGCCAGGGTGTTTGTACTGTTGTAGTGATCAACCTCCAAGTAGGGGGATTACAACTGATCTCCAGATTAAAGAGATTAGTTTCCCTGGAGGAAATGGCAGCTTTGCAAGACTCTATGGCAGTGGTGGCAAACCTATGGCACTCCAGATGTTCATGGACTACAATTCCCATCAGCCCCTGCCAACATGGCCAATTGGCAGAGGCTGATGGGAATTGTAGTCCATGAACATCTGGAGTGCCATAGGTTCGCCACCATGGCTCTATGGCATCACATCACCAGTGAGACCCATCCCCTCTCCAGACTCTGTTGTCCCCAGTCAGTGCCCCCAGATCTCCAGAAATTTCCAAAATGGAATTTCATAAACTAGAGGAGGGTATTTTTTAGGGTTCGAGTTCAATAGTCATGGAATTTTTTTAAAAAAAAAACTCAAGCAATGCCGATTCTCACTATCAGCTTTTTGGAGTAGTTCCAAAATTTTCAGGCCTAAGTTGACCCAAACCTGAAAAATACTGCTTCCTCTACTTTAAGCTGGGTAATAGCAGTGTTCAAATGTGTCCAAGTGGCCTGAATCATGCTGATTGGGGGTGGGGGGGGGCATGATTCAGGCTCCACTTTTCAGATCCCTTTAAACTGCCATCTTTTTTTGAGTTGTAAAAAAACCCCTGAAAAATACCAATAAGGTATTTTTCGGGGCAGGGGTGGGTTTCTATTTGGCTTTAGCCTAATGCCCACATCTATTGCAAGCTAAGTTTTGTTACTTGAAAATAAGGCTGCACCGGTAGATGGAGAAGAAAAGAGCAAAGTGTAACAGTTTATTAAACTTTTTGGAACTCAACATGTTTCGCTATAAGCTTCATCAGGGGATCTAATAGAAAGTTACAGTAGATGTGTATGTTTGTTTTAAGGCAAGAGACATTCAGAGGTGGTTTGTACTACCTTAGTCTGCATAGGCTGAGAAAGGTGGATTCTGCATCCCTGGGAGCAGTGGAGCGCCAGTGTACATGACACCAGTGCCGGCCTGGGGCCGGCCACGCTTGTGTGTGGGCGGCCCTGGCACTGCTGTGGCCCGCAGTAGTGCCTCCACATGGAGGTGTGCCACTTTTAAAAACTAATCTCTTCCTCCCTGCGTAGCTCCTTTGGGATGAGGAGACATGCCCCCGTGACCTTGGCAATGGCCTGGGGGTCGGGTGCAGGGGGCATGTCCCCTCATTCCGACTGAGATCTGTAGAGAGGAGGAGGTAAGTTTTTTAAAAGCGATGCACTAGAAAGTGGCTCCTTCCACCCAGTTCCGTTCGCTCAGCACTGGGTGGACGTCGCCGCTTTCCAAACAAGCGAGTCACAAAAACGCTGTTGTGAGGGGAAAATGCCATTGTGGCTCTGCTCCAGCAGCAGCAGCCATGCGAAGTCCTCCCCCACAATGGCGTTTGTAGAGGCCGCGCACTGCTCTCTATGGCCTGTGCAGAATCTGCCAAAGTTGTGAGAGAACTGTGACTGGCCCACTCTTCATGTGGAGGAGCAGCAAATCAAGGGAGCCCCAAAGATGGATCTGTAAAATCTATTACCAAAAGGATGTTGGGTGATTGCGGTGTTGATCTCTTTTTGGGTCGGGCTGATCTCTTTTTTCTAATACCTCCCAAAGTACCTCCAGGGCCTCATCTTGTGGAATTGGTTTATAGCATCATTACATCTAAAGATGCTACTCTGGCCATTCTCTTGCTAGTTATCCCATACCAGCCTGTACTAATTTATTTTCACCCTAAGTTCATCACTCAAAAATATCATTTTGTAGCAGCTACCAGTCTACAAGATAGGGTCTATAAGATATGGTGTTTTTTTTCCCTTTTCATTTCATTTGGTATTATTATTATAGGGGGGAGGGGGAACTAGATTGGGATATTTTCTTTATCTTTCTATGTATGTGCTATTTAGATATGTAAAATAAATGAAAATTCTCATTAAAAAGGTTTACAGTTTAAAAAATCAGCTGAATGCACTGCCTTTATTAATTGATATTATATTTATTAATACTTAATAATTAATGTATCACTCTTTATTATTTATATAGAAAAGACAGTGAACATTTACTTTCTTTAGTATGATAGACTAGATTATAATACACTGGACCTTGGCCATGGAGCGAAGCCATAATGCAGAGCATCAGACCATGTCTTTTGAAGAAGAATAGTTCAGATGTTTTCTGTCGTTTCAGAAGCCGATCATTATTCAAAAGATGGTTTTTAAAACCCTGTTTTAAAAAAGCAAAGCATGAATTATTTTGATGGTCACAAATCAAATAAGTGGGAGAAATCAATTCATTTAGCTGAGGATGCTTGCATAAAACTACTAATCCTACCAGCATTTCCTCTGGCAAATCACCCCCACCATCAACAGACTGTTCTGTACTGACATGAAAATGCATTACAGTATCTCCAAAATTAAAAATGGATCGGTATGCATGCCTTTCCCAAGATATTTGCTTGTCATCTAGCTTTTGATCAATCTTCACCTGCCTTTTATTGCTATTGATGGAGTAGCACATTATCCCGAAATTATTGATCTATATTAGCATTGGGTCCTAACCTTATCTCAGGATCTCTTCTTTTGGCATGTGTTTTTAAAAGCTCCGGCTTCAAATGGGTTATCACTGCAAGTCTTGTTTCAGTTTCTAGCTCAATGCATTTAATATGCATAAAAAGACAGCTTGAACAAGATGAGATAGCAAAAGTGAGCCTAGTATCTGTCAGCGTTGCTCAATCACAGGCAGGTTTGATTCGCTGTAAGTTGTTATCAGTTCCAGTGAAAGCTCCTTGTGTGCAAACGATGTTTAATTGTGCAAAGAGAAAAGCTGAAAGTGCAGGTACAACTTATACTGCTTTCCTGCATCTCCCCCCATCTGCTCCCTTGTCTTCCCATTTTATGTTTACCATATTCCTTCCTTATCAAACACGCTGATATTTCACAGTTAAGAAACAAGTGGAGGACCCACAAGGACTTGTGGGGTGCATCTCATTCCTCACTATTTCCCCTCTCTTCCCTGAAAGCCTCCAAAGCCTCTCACCTTTCCTGCTTCCTGTTCTGCTTTCTATCTACCAGACAACCTACCTTTATCTGCAACACACATGCGCGCGCGTGTGTGTGCGCGCGCGCGCACACACACACACACACACACACACACACACACACACAGGTACTGCCAGTCTTCAGTTTTCCCTCCTTCCTTATGCCTGACTCTGTCTCCTAGTGAAAATTCTGGGCAGGCTGAGTGGGGGTCAGGTTCAGTTGTGTGGTGATCACCAGGCTAGGGCAAGTTGTGTGGATATTATATTTCTGGCAGTGACCACTAACTTTGTCCCTGATTAATCCTACTCCATCAAGGAATGTGGGAGGGAGTTTTTCAGGGCTGTTTTGGCCTCCCAGTTCCCTTCTGCCACCCACACCCAGGTTTGTGTTATGAAACCGAGGCTTGGAAACCTTGGCAATGTTGGTGGGGTTCCCTAGCAACCCCCAACATCCACTGAATGTTCAGCAGGCATCCTTTTCTTAAATTTATAGGTCTTGCTTCTGATTAGATTTTTCTGCAACCCTGGGACCTTTTCAGGTTTGTAGTAAAATCTTGCCCATCTGTCCTTAGCTACATCTTACAGTTCTATTAATTATATTCTTAATGATCTGATTCAGAAATAGATTTGCTACTACTTTCTTCTTTATAGCTGCTTGAGTGAGTGTTCATTCATCCATTCAGAAGAGTTTGGATTTATACCCTACTTTTCTCAAACACAAGGAGAATCAAAGTGGCTAACAAATTCCTTCCCTTCCTCTCACCATAACAGAAACCTTGTGAGTTAGGTGGGGCTGAGAGAGTTCTGGGATACTGTGACTAGCTCAAGGTCACCCAGCAGACTTCATGTGTAGGAGTGGGGAAACAAACCTGGTTCTCCGGATTATACTTCACTGCTCTCAACAGCCAAGCACACCATTGAGATCTGAAATAATTCTCATGAGTACGCACTTACACTGCCTCATGGGAATTGCAGTTTTATGAGTGGAAGATGTAGCGTTCCCTAGAGAAGGGTCCCCATCCTTTTTCATCCTTTGGACACATTTGCAATCCTGACAGACTGACACAGAACACCTGGCCTAAGGTCATTCATAGCATTTCATGAGTGAGAAGCCATTTGAAAAGGCTTTCGCCAGTCCATTAAAGTGCTTCCACAGCTACACTTCTTCCAAAAGATAGCCCTAATCTAAATCACCCTCTCCCCCTTGGGAGAAGTTGTTCACGGTTGTTGTTTTTCTAATCCATTTGTGGAGTTCTTGTGGCACATCTAGATTGGCCTTGAGTAAATCTGCCAACAGATACGGAACTACAAAACTTCCACAAAATGCCGAGACTGATGACTGCCATATTGGGAACAGTAATAAAGAAAACATCTCCCTGCCTGTACTGAATGCTCACCCCTCATTACTGACCAACCACAACAAACTCAACTCTTCTCAGATAATGGGGCAGCGTGATTGAGTTTTGACATTTCTCCTGTTAGGAAAAAAAAGAGAGCAGAAGATGATGTACTGGTGCTACTCTTAGCACAATGCAAATTTGTAGCCATGAAGCACAGCCCCATAGAAGTAATTAGAAAGCATCCAATCCACAGCGAGAAAGCAGGTAGCCAGACAGCTCTCCTGCCTGAAGAAATATATCCTCTTTTGCCCATCCATCTTGTAGATAAAAATTAATTCTTCTGCTCAGTGGTCATATATCACTTCTCTTGTGACCTTGGGGGCTGACTTTTCAGAGCAGGGTTGGAACGGGATTCCAAAAGCAGAGAACAACAAGGGGGGGGGAGTCATTTCCTGCACAATTTTTTCTTATTACTGCATCTCTTCAAAGCAAGTTACTCCCATGGCACTCTGCGAAATGCACCACAATTGTCTGAGCTGGATAATTATCTTCCACTACATTTTGTAATTGTTTTTGTTTCAAATCTCCTCAGCTGTTCTGGCATTACAAACCTCCACATTAAAACTGACCATTTGGAAGGGAGGGAGAGAGAGAGAGAGAGAGAGAGAAAATCCCTGCCTTTTTGACCCAGGCACTTCTCGGTATTAATACATCCAGCTCTCATTTTAAAACAGCCCACAGCTTAATGTAGCTCTTTCCATATTAAAGACTTAAGTTATTATTCATCATAATCCATTTGTATCTGGGAGCGGGTTTTCCCCAGGACAAAGTTAATTGTTGGCACATAGGACTTTATAAGTTGGTCTTTTCATACATGCTGGGTCATCCTACTTTATTGCTGTAATGAGGGTGGGGAGTATACTGCATTTGTTGAAAAGTATCATTTTTTTAAAAAATTAAAATACCTACAGGCTACCTCTTTCTTCCAAAAAGTGAACTCAAGGAAGACATAGGCAAGAGCTGTCAAGTCGACTTATAGTGACCCCAACAAGGGGCTCTCAAGGCAGGTGAGAATCACCCATGATTGGTGTTTGGAACATGCTGCCACAGGAGGTGGGTGACGGCCACTAACCTGGATAGCTTTAAAAGGGGCTTGGACAGATTTATGGAGGATAAGTCGATCTATGGCTACCAATCTTGATTCTCCTTGATCTGAGATTGCAAATGCCTTAGCAGACCAGGTGCTCAGGAGCAGCAGAAGGCCATTGCTTTCACATCCTGCAGGTGAGCTACCAAAGGCATCTGGTGGGCCACTGCAAGTAGCAGAGTGCGGGACTAGATGGACTCTGGTCTGATCCAGCAGACTCTTATGTTCTTATAGTTTGCCATTGCTTTCGTGTGCAGCATCTTTCTTGCTGGACTCTCATCCAAGTGCCAACCCTGTTTAGCTTCAAAGATCTGTTAAAATCAGGCTCTACCATGCTGCTTTCTCATACCTTCATAAGGATTAAATGTATCTCTGCAATGCATAAAATACGGCCATATGCAAAATCGCCTCAGGATCAGTATGGCTACAACCCTTCGGCAATCCAGTGCCCAAACTGCAACGTCCAAAACCCACCTCTATTTAGCGCAAAGTGCCAACATACGGCAATTTAACCTGAATACTGAGGGTTCTTAGCATAGCAAATGGTTGACTCCAAGGCATGCATTACTCGTGAGTAAGCTTGGTGGTAGTCGGTGGCTTTGCTTTGAAGCAACTGTGCAACATTTTGAACGGGTGAATCCCGACCCTAGGAGTGCTTACTCAGAAGCAAGCCCCATTGCCAGCAACCAAGCTTACTCCCAGGTAAAGGATCACGCTTTAGTTCTTTGCATGAAAATCAGCAGGGTTTAACAGCGCTTAACAGGGTTATCTACACTGCTTCCCCAAAACTAGATCTTAGGTTTATTGCTAATAATCTCCCTGAATAATTACACTATTATCACATGACAGACTTCTTGGTGCATCGCCAAGTGCCCACAGAGAGGGCTCTGAGTGCTACCTCTGGCACCCGTGCCATAGGTTCGCCACCACTGGCCTAGATGGACAATTAAACAAGGGAGGCTGTTATAAACTGCACAGTATACATGAGTCTAAAAAGTGCAGGTCTGTCTAAAGGCCAGGTAGTTTACATTTCAGACTGGGGATAAGCTCCCTAGGAACAGGAGAAGCAACCTGATTGGCTGAGCTAACCTGCATTCAGATTGGTGTAGCAGCTGGATTACTTAGAGACGGAGGAGATCTCTGTGACATGAAAACGTTTGAAGGGGTTTGGGGGGATTCTGATTTTTGTGTGTGAATATCTGATTGCCTTAACTGTGTTAAACATATCTTCTCTGGGAGCCAAATTGCACCTGGACAAGAAAAAAAACTGTGTTGCTTACTGTAGCTGTTGTTCATCTAGTGGTCCTCCAGGCACATATGGACTGTGTTTGTGCGGGCCAGCCACAAAGCTTTTGATAGTAAAAAAAAATGAGCTTTAGGTTCGCAATTGGGTGCTCCCCTCCTCTTAGTCCCTTCTCAGGCACTGCCCTGAAAATCTCCAGGCATTTGCTGAGGCACTGCTTCCAACAGTGGCGTATCTAAAAAATGGAGTGAACATGTGCAGAGTGCCTTTGCCCCAGTGCTGTAGATATGGACTAAAAGCAGGGTGCGCTTCTGTCCAGACCCCCATCTCTTTAATGCTTGACCTCAAAAGCTCTCTTACCACCCTTGACCTCCAGGGAACTTTGAAAAGCCGCCCCACCCCCAGAGCCCCTGAAGCCAGCAAAACTCCCTGCCTAATGTGCTACACACATGGATGGGTGCTCCTCTCCACAATGGGGCCAGTTAGTGGGCTGTTGTGCTCTGCCAGCAAACTTTTACAGACAGGGCAGCCCAATGTTGTATGTGGCCCAGAAGCGAGGGGGAACCCGGTGCCCTGCTGCCTCTGCAGCTTCTTCCCCCACCCAGCCCAGCTGCTCCTCTAGCCATGGCCACTGCCAGATGACCCACAGAGGGGAAGGGAGGAGCTGCCAGCCCAGCCTGGAGTTCAGCATGGCAGGTTTGGGGTTTTCTTCTGCACCTGCCACCTTTAGAAGGGGGCAGCTCTGTAGCCTCGGAGCGGAGGTCCCCACCAGCACATAGCAAGGGCAGGCAGCAGTGGAACTTGGTGGAAAGTGCAGTAGAGTTCATTGGTGGAGTGCTGCTGGTCATGGAGTGCCCTCCACTTGGTTCTGGCACCACTGGCCAGGTAAGGTGGGTAGACTGGCTGTGCTCGACTTTACCCCAGCAATGTCTGGAAGGGAGGTGGAAGCTGACTTGGAAGTTCCTTGCCTTGCCTTGCCTTACATCAGCTGGGGCTGGGTTGGCTGGGGATAGATGTATTGGATGAGGCAGAAGCTGGGGGGTGGGGGTGCAGGAACCTCCTGGGGGGAGGGCATGGGGGACCGGCTGAATGCCCCATCCATGTGACCCAGGCAAGTGGCACCTGACCCTTCCCATCCCCTCCTAGACCCCTCCCACCCCCTCCAAGATACACCCATGCTTCCAACCCTAGTGGAAAGAGCCTTCATAACTGGTACCATCCAAGGTTGTTCATCTGGAGTCATCCACATGATCCAGGCAAGTGGCACCTGACTCTTCCCACCCCCTCCTAGACCCCTCCCATCCCCTCCAAGATACACCCATGCTTCCAACCCTAGTGGAAAGGGTCTTCATAACTGGTACCATCCAAGGTTGTTCATCTGGAGTCAAACAGAGCAAGGTCTCTAATTATTATCATATTTACCAGCTACTTTTCAATTTATCCAAGCATGGATCCTGAAATGACCTAAAATCAAAATCCATCACAATGTTGGTGTAAGTGTAGAAGGTGGGGAAAATATTTGTTGTTTGCTCTTCTGATTTATTTCTGTGTTCCTTGTTTGTGTTTTCACTTGCTCTTGCCAAAATCCTTCCTGGAGAGTGTATTCCTTTTGTGCATTGCAAATTGGAAACCATGATTGAACCTCGTGAGAATCACAGCCAGTTTTCTGATGACTGCAGAATGATGCACAATTCCATTTTCCCTCTACACTATGAAAGAAGCTTCACCAAAAACATCTGTTTGGTTCTGGCAAGGCAAAAAATGAGAAGCTGAAACTATCAATTGCAGGAAATGATGGGGAGGGAGGATCAATCCAGATGTTATCTCTTTATCCTCATTCCCACTGCCCAGTTGTTGATGGCTTCTAACTAACAGATGTCCTAGTGTCCAAATGATAATGTGTGTTTTTTCTTATCAAAGAAACTGTTCTCAGCCCCCATCATGTGCAACAGAGCATTACGTAGACAGACCATTGCTTGGAGGCAGAGAATATACTTTTCTTCAAGATGGTCCCAGATTCAATTTTGGGAATTTCCAGTTAAGGGGTATCAGGGAGTACATGATGGGACAGACCTTTCTTTGCCTGCAATCATGACAAGACAATCTGAGAAGACGAAGGCTAGATCAACCAATGGCCTAACAGCAGGGTCATATGCTTGAAAAAATATTTTTCCCTTCATGTTATGGACTATATCTGATTAATCCTCTGCATGAGCATGGTGTAGTGGCTAAGAGTGACAGACTCTAACTTGGAGCAACAGGTTTGATTCCCCACTTCCTCACATGAAGCTTGCAGGGTCCTTGGGCTAGTCACATTTCCCTCAGAACATTCTCAGCACCACCTGCCTCACAAGAGCCCCTTCCGCACACGCAAAATAATGCGTTTTCAAACCACTTTCACAATTGTTTGCAAGTGGATTTTGCCATTCTGCACAGCTTCAAAGAGCACCGAAAACAGTTTGAAAGTGCATTATTCTGCATGTGCGGAATGAGCCATGGTGTCTGCTGAGGGGAGGAGAAAAAAGATCATTATAAGCCACTTTGAGGCTTCATGAAAAGAGCAGAGTATAAAAAACCAGCTCTTGTTCTTCTATCCACCAGGTTTATGCAGTGGGCTAAGCATAGATCCCACCAGCAAATGTTCTGCCAACTTACAGAGACTTCCTCCAACTTCAGTGATCTACTTGTGTCAGAATAGCCATTTGAGCTGGAAGAAGTATCCTAAATTTTATGACCAAAATTATACAGGCCACTGACTGGTGTTAAAACAATGAAATGGGTCTGTGTTTGAGGTGTGCATGCCAAAGTTGCAAACCCCATTGCTTTTTTAAAAGAGTCCTTTAAGCTTTTTAAAAAAATAATATTGCTTTGCCTTTTGAGTGATTTAAAAAAGACAGCAAACTTTCTCACCAATTATCTTTAAAGTATCTTAAGAGCCAACTTTACTGAAATATCTAACTCACAGCCCAAACTCTGAAATGTAACCCTCAGAAGAAAGATGTTTCCTTTTTTTTGCATATACATGGTGTTCACTTCAGATTCCACTGTAAATACCACAGGTGGGCGTTCATCATTCGCAAGGCAGATGCCCTCCCTAAGGAGTGCTGAAGCAGGTGTTGCTGGCTAAAAAAGGCTAATGTTTTTACAGAAATAGAAGAAAACAACACTTGACGACTGCGTAACTGTGCAACAGCCCATGTGACGAAATGACTATTCCAGATGGTTGTTTACAATTGTACTGGCAAGCTCCCAATGTGAATATTTGTATAATTTGTAACCCCATTTGAAGGGCTGAGGGTGGGTAAAATGATTACGTCATTGGTAGCTGTAGAGAGTTCAGAATAGGGATGCCACATTTTTAATGATCAAACTCCTGCAGTTCTAACAATGGCCTTTTTGGACACTTTGGGAATTTGAAAAAAACAGGAGGAAGAGTTTGGATTTATGCCCTACTTTTCTCAATCGTAAGGAGTCTCGAGGGGCTTACAAACTCCTTCCCTTCCTCTCTCCACAACAGACACCTTGTGAGGTAGGTGAGGCTGACAGAGGTCTGAGAAAACTGTGAGTAGTCCAAGGTTGCCCAGCTGGTTTTATGTGTAGGAGTGGGGAATCAAACCCATTTTTCGATCATTCTTAACCACTACCCCATGCTGTGCAGATAAGGGGCACTTCCCTGACCTGGATGGCCCAGGCAAGTCTTATCTTGTGAGATCTTGGAGGCTAAGCAGGGCCAGCCCTAATTAGTATTTGGTTGGAAGACCACTGAGGAGTTCCAGGGTCACTATAAAGAGGAAGACAATGTCAAACCTCCATTAGTCTCTAGCATTGAAAACCCTACGGAGTGATCATAAGTTGGATGCAACTTGACGACAACTTAAACGCACACAGTGGGCACCATCATAAAATGTCTACCATGGCTTGGGGAAGAGTGGGGGGAAAGAGACCTGAAGTCAATCACTAAATATTGGGAGCTTCCAAGCCAAGTGTTTTCCTATGATGAACAAGCTGTTTCTGAAACAGGTGCTCCCAGCAGGCAATAAAGGTGATGCCTCCTGGGTTCTTTGCAACCAATTTCAGACCCGGCCTAGATCTTAGTCCAACAGTGTAACCATTATACCAACCTGCCTGTCATCAGACTGGCTGTGATAGGAGTTGTTTTTCATTTGCATTATCAAAGTAACCAAGCTTAATCCATTGTATTTGGAATGATACAGGTTGCTACAGAATAGATAGGGAAACTTGATGAGCGTCTAAGACAGCTGAGGATGAAATGAATCCAGCTGCTCATCAGCTGTCTCAGACCAAAGGTTTGGTATACAGTTGCTAACTTTGGACAGGGAAATTCCTAGAGATTTTTTGGGGGGGAGGGGGAGTCTTGGGGCTGGGTACCATCAGCTGAGTTGTAATAATGGAGTGAAGAGAATGGAGTTTGGCATCTAACAGAACAGACTGACAGGACAAAAGACTCAATATCAGTGCTGGTTTATTTTTGAGTCAGGGTGGGGTTGCTTGTATGAAAAGGTGATATGCATTTAAGTAAAGTATGCAGATCAGTCATAATTAAAAGTCTAGCTTAACGCACATTTGGTGTCTTATTCCTTCATTGCAGGGTGCAGGGGCAAAGCAATACACAGTACAATATGCATAAAACCCCAGAGCGCAATACGCATAACACCTCCAGTATAAAATACAATTTATGGCTCATCAACTTTTATTGATAAAATACAGATGTAGTTATGTTCATAAGGCGTCTCGATCTTGTTTTCAAAGGAAGGAGAAAAAGGGGAAAGTGACTTCTTTGCATAATCTTTATTGTCATCTTACGGGATAAGTGATTGTTTTCGATAAGTTTGAAACACTCCAGGAGTTCACATGTAGCATTTTTAATGGCACATGTGGCTATGCATATTTATAGCTAGTGCAGTTGTCTCCAAATGTGACATTTCATGGAAACAAATTGATTTGGCATAATGGCGCAATCTAGAAGTGTATGAACAAAAGTTATAAGGGGGAAATGTAACACCTTCCACCAGCATTTCCCCAAGCAACTCCACTTTCTAATTAGCTGTTGCCCAATTTAGGCTACAGGTACAAAAAGTCCTCTCAATATACATCACAATTAACCTTTTCCCCACAAATACACAATTTTAAATATAGTATTCAGTTAAGCCAACACTAGGATGATGTGTGAACACTCCTCTGCTCCCAAATCAGTTAGATTAACAAAAAAATGCCTGCTCTTTTAGTGTATACTCCAAACTGGAACTCCAAAGTGTTCCAAATTGTGTTGAAAATGTTCTGTGTATTCCTGTTCTTGATGATTTGCTCACAACATGTGCCTGTATGATAAATACCACCATTTCAGCAAACCCCAAGCGAGGTTGTTGGGAAACAGCGGCTACCAACCACTGCCATGCGAACGGCAGCAGCTCGAAGGCGCCATCCCTCCCCTCGTTCCCATTCGACTTACCATCCCTGCAACCATTTGGCATGTCGCCAAGGCCGGGGGACATGCCCCCCACCCCGCGCACTGAGCGGTCACGCGAGGGCAGGGGCGTGGTCCTGGTCTCGGCTACACGCCGGATCGGTTGCAGGAAGGTACTGCCGACATCGGTGACATGCGCTGGCGCGGGCCGCCATCCTCGGTATCCTGGGACCGTTTCTCAGGTGAACGGGTCTTATGTTGGGTCGGCGTCATGTACGCCGACCCAACCCCCACCCTGGCCATGCGGAAACGGCCTTAGATTCAAAAGTACCTCCTTTTAAAAGGCACCTTTCTCATATTAAGAGAGTTACTATGGCCATTGCTGGAAATCAAAATCTAACAATGCTGTCCAAGAAATCAATTTGTAGGACCACCCTTTTGCCCACTTGGGGTGGGGAAGTGTCAGCCCCCTTCTTCAAATTCCTGTCCTTGAGCAGGGGAGAGGCTTCTACATAGTGAATCTCTAGAAATTTCCCTTAGACTCTATGGTAATTATGTTGAAGGGCCATAGGGAGGACTATGTATCCTTCTTGAAGTGTGTGTGTGTGTGTTTGAATGCCCATTTTGTTGGTTCACTTTCCATTGTATCCTTAGACACATGTGAACTTTCTAACTTGCATTCAAATCATGCAAATTCCCACAACCAGTTTGGGAAAATTAAGATCAATGTAGGGGTGGGGACAGGGACAGTGAGAGAGACTCTTCCCACTTCCACAGCCTGGCAACAGGTGAAGAACTATAAAAATTAGTGATACATTTTGGATTTAGATAATTAAAAACCCTTTTTAAAAAGGGAGACATCTCTTCTTCACATTGCCCGACAGTATCCATTTGCTTGTAACTCAGTATACAGGAATGAACCGAAGAGTGTATTATTCATTCCAGCCAGGGATCTAGCATAAGCTTATTTGCCTTCAGAGCTATAAAATTTGGAATGACATCTGAAGTTCAACATTGTATAATCCAGGATCTATTGAAATCAGTGGTGAAATCCCCTATTCTCTTCAACAGGAACAAGATTTTCCTCAAAGGTGTGAGCGAATTCAGTGCTAAATTTTACTCCTGCAAAGAGCTGCCTCAGCATTCAGTCAACAGGTGACAGGATGTCTTCATAGAAGCCGCCACATCAGTTTCAGTATGGAGAAGAATAAATGCAAGTTATGTTTTTCTTGCCTTCCAATGAAGGTAACTGATACCATTCCATCTGTGAATCTAAGTTGGTTGAGCCTGGCTAGTTCCAGGGAATGGGAGACCATCCAGAACACCCCTACATATGTTCCCTGGAAGAAAAGCTGGCCACAAATGTTACAAATAATAAACCACACAGATTTATAATGGCTTTGGCTTGGCTTGTGGTGGTCATGTTTCAGATGGCAACTACTTTGTCACATAATTTGCCCATCTGCTTGGTAAATAATTGTTTCTTTGAATAAGAAGAGTTATTGTACTGCTCTGTACTGCTGGGGCTCCATTTATTGTTGAAACCTGACTGCTGTAGAAGCATGAAAATATTGTTTTACCTTTATCCTGAAGATGAATCCACCATCTTTTCTGAGCAATAACCTGGCAAACAATTCCAGAAATTGGGGTGCTGTGTGTTTTCCGGGCTGTATGGCCATGTTCTAGCAGCATTCTCTCCTGACATTTCGCCTGCATCTGTGGCTGGCGTCTTCAGAGGATCTGATAGTAGGAATGGAAAGCAAGTGGAGTATATATACTGTGAGGTCAAAAGTGAGGCCATCTGAATACAGTAGCCTGGCATGTGAGTCACAAAGAAGTCTGTAGCATGTGAGTAACAATGAGTTGAAAAACTCTAGAATCAAGACAGTGACTAATCAGCTCACAAACACAGGACAACTATAGGCAATAGCAATCAAAGGGAACAAGACCAGGATACTTCTATTCAGATGCATTTACCTATTGACCTTGCTATCTTCATTGTTACTCACATGCTACAGACTTCTTTGTGACTCACATGCCACGCTACTCTATTCAAATGGCCTCATCTTTTGACCTCACAGTATATATACTCCACTTGCTTTCCATTCCTACTATCAGATCCTCTGAAGATGCCAGTCACAGATGCAGGCGAAACGTCAGGAGAGAATGCTGCTAGAACACGGCCATACAGCACGGAAACCACACAGCACCCCAGTGATTCCGGCCGTGAAAGCCTTCGACAATACAATTCCAGAAATGTGGATTTTTTTTTAGACTGATGGGGTCCCATGCTTTTAATAGTATAACTACCCCGGAGAACATCATGACAAATGCCTGTTGTCATGATGGGTACCCTTTCCCCTCATGTTTTATAAAGTATAAATCCAGTTTGTGGAAAGATAAATAGAAAATTGCAACTGATGTCATTGTCCGGGTGCCCGAAACCAGTGAGATAATGAACAAGTAAAGCAATCCTAAGTAAATAAAATTTTATTCAATGGGTCTTACTCTCAAGAAAGTGTTCTTAGGATTGGTGGAGAAAGAGTTGGTTTTGATACCCCACTTTTCTGGACCATAAGGAGTCTCAAAGTGGCTTGCAATCACCTTTCTTCCTCTTCCCACCAAAAAACAAAAACACCTGGTGAAATAGGTGGGGCTGATAGAGTCCTGAGAGAACTGTGACTAGCCCAAGTTCACCCAGTTTAATGTGGAGGAATGGGGAAACAAACCTGGTTCTTTAGACTGGAATCTGCCACTCCTGTGGAGGAGTGGGGAATCATACCCAGTTCCCCAAATTAGAGCACACAGCTTTTAACCACTATAGAAGAAGAAGAAGAGGGGGAGTTTGGATTTATATCCCCCCTTTCTCTTCTGCAGGAGACTCAAAGGGGCTTACA
Organism: Sphaerodactylus townsendi; assembly: GCF_021028975.2. Taxonomy (NCBI): domain Eukaryota; kingdom Metazoa; phylum Chordata; class Lepidosauria; order Squamata; family Sphaerodactylidae; genus Sphaerodactylus; species Sphaerodactylus townsendi. The sequence continues at coordinate 2,285,144 of NC_059438.1, forward strand.
ATCTCCTTGCCCTTCCCCCCTCACAACAAACACCCTGTGAGGTGGGTGGGGCTCTCCGAGAAGCTGTGACTAGCCCAAGGTCACCCAGGTGGCGTGTGTGGGAGTGTACAGGCTAATCTGAATTCTTGACCATGCTTGACAATGTTTTCTGCTGTTCCAAGCACCGGGACCAGGATTCTATGTCTTCATAGAAGCAGCCATATCAGTGGCTTCAAGGTACAGGATTCCAGGTACAGGAAAAAATATTCCACCTAAAAATTAGGAAGAACTTCTTGACACTAAGGGCTGTTCATCAGTGGCATACACTTCCTCAGGGAGTGGTGGAGTCTCCTTCTTTGGAGGCTTTTAAACAGAGGCTAGATGACCATCTGTCAGGAGTGCTTTGATGGTATATTCCTGCATGACAGGAGACTTGATGGACCATGTTGTCTCTTCCAATTCTGTGATTCTATTATTGCCATTCTTTGCAATCTGGACAAGAGTTGTAATTCTGGGGGTCCCCAAGTCCCACTTGGAGTCTGCCGTTGCTAGCTTGGATGTACCAGTGACCTATCTCAGTCTCAGGTGTTCAGCATGTTTAGGTATTCAGATTATGCCTGTATCAGCAGATTATGAACCAAACTAGAAGGTGTTTGTGTACCAGTTGTATGTTGTGTAATACTGAGGATACTTTCCTGGGAGTAAACCCTATTAAATAACAGGTGACTTACTTGTCAGCAGACCTACTTACAATTCATTTCAATGAATCATATGGGCTAGACTCAATGTAGAGGAAGGGAATATAGAGGTAGGTTGCCATCAATCTTGGCATACATTTTTATTCCAGGTGTTCATATCTGAAATGTGTCCCTTTTGGCAACTCATACCTCTTGTGTCTGACAGAGTTCCTAAAGGGTGGTTGAATAGATATGCGCCTATCACTTCACTAGTCTTTCTAATTTAAATCCCTTTAAGCTAGGTTATAATGAATGGTAGGCAGCAATTGGCTGGAATCAAAATACTCAAATATCCATGGATATAGCTGAATTAGTGCTGAATAATTGGCTGCGGTAGCAGTCATTTGATCCAAAACTAGAAGATCAGGTGTTGTGTTAATTTTCTAACGCAACAGTCTAAGTGGGAGAGGTAAACAGGAGAGGGAGATGTTCATTTCTAAATGTTATGAAATAGTTCATATGGTGCTCTGCATACTGTTTATAACAACGCAGATGATAATGTGATTGTTTCACAATGTTATAGCTCTGAATTTTATTATCTCAGTGTTAATACATTCAGTGCAGAGCAAAAATAAAATTTACGGTTAAATCAAAGCACTTATTGATTCAGTATTTTGGAATGGCTTGGAAACACATTGGATGCCAGAAATATAGAAAATAGAGGCATAATTCTTCAAGTTATTATAGTGTCATTCTGCTTGAGTATTTAGAGCCACCACTGAATTTTGCCTCTTAGCAAACATCTTGGAAATGTTAAGGTTTCAGTGGGGCACTGAAGTATGGGAAACTCAGCCATCAAACGATACTAATTTTCTAGCTATCCTCTCAATGTGCCCAAAGCTGTGTTTGTTTGTGCTACCAACATGGGCAGAACGGAGTGCTTAAGCATTATATGATGATGAATACTTCCAGAATATAGAAACAAAAAGTGTATTCATTATTCTTTACAATGGTAAAACAAATGATGAGTTTTAATTAGAAGCGGTTTTATTATTTAATTGGAAGTTATTTTATTATAAAAAATGTGGAATGTCATTCAATTCAATTTATTACAATCTCAGATCAGCAAAAGAATGTGGTTGACATTTGTAACTTTTGTAATTTATTATGATTGCTGTTGGAAGCCGCTATGAGCCCAACTTCTGCCAGGAGTTGGCAGGGTATAAATAGCTTTTTAAAACAAAAACAAAACAAAATGGTAAGGCAGAACTATGATTTCGGCTTTTAATTTCTAAAAAGGGTTTCAGTATGATGAAGAAGAAGAAGAAGAAGAAGAAGAAGAAGAAGAAGAAGAAGAAGAAGAAGAAGAAGAAGAAGAAGAAGAAGAAGAAGAAGAAGTTTGGATTTATATCCCCCCTTTCTCTCCTGCAGGAGACTCAAAGGGGCTTACAATCTCCTTGCCCTTCCCCCCTCCCAACAAACACCCTGTGAGGTAGGTGGGGCTGAGAGAGCTTTGAGAAGCTGTGACTAGCCCAAGGTCACCCAGCTGGCATGTGTGGGAGTGTACAGGCTAATCTGAATTCCCCAGATAAGCCTCCACAGTTCAGGTGGCAGAGCTGGGAATCAAACCCGGTTCCTCCAGATTAGATACACGAGCTCTCAACCTGCTACGCCACTGCTGAATTTAACCCTATTCACTTTACAACAAGAGAACTCTAGATCCCACCTTGAAGTGCACCCTGGACTTTTTTTTTTACTGATATCAAGAATGTGAGGTAGGGAGAGAGACAGGCAGCCCAGTCCAGAGCCCTGGGTAGCTAGGGATGGTGCCACTGCTACATTGCCCCACCACCTCCAGAGGGCTTTCCAGCAGTGTGGAAAGGCGGGGCGGGGGACTACTGGAAAGTCCTCCATATTCATGGACATATGCCACTCAAAAGGGTGGTGTAAGTCCAAGTCCTGGGCTGCTGTGTAACTGGCCACAAAGTTGGGGTGGATGCTAACTAACATTGGCTCCATCCCCATGAACACCTCTGGCAGGCTCCTGCTGTGCTGACAGTGTCCTGGAGGGCTGCGGTATCTGCTCATTGGTGTGATTGTCCCTTTGCCAGGATGTGTGTCCTGAAGAAGGCAAATCCACTGATATGGGCATGCGCTACCCCCACAAGATAATTCACATACCCCCTAGATCGGGCCATACATTTTTCCTACGCTTAAAAACTAGTAATGTAGAACCATCAGAAGTTTTGCAGGGAGGCCAGTGTGAAAAATCAAATAGGATTTGGTAAACTATAAATGAGATCATTAATCCTCTACTGGAGACTCTGAAAGGCACACATACCATCCCTTGCGCCATTTATAGTAAGTGACAAGACTGCAAAGGAGATATTAAACCTTTCCACCTTCAAGCTAAGTCTGGCAACTTAGGAAGCTTGACTGGGACTTAAAATTGAGTTAAAATAGAAACTAGCCCATCAAGAAAGGCATAACAGTTCATTACGTTGGATAATTTTGACAAATGCTAAAAAAGAGTGTCATAAAAAGTTTCGTGCATATTGTCAGAAAATAAGCATTAACAGAGATTGTTGGCATCCCTACGTCATCACCTGTCTCTCCCTTTCACTGAAGAATGTGCGGTAATGATAAAATCAGGTGAGGAAACTCTAAATGGTGACCAAGGAGTTCAGTTGTCACCAAAAGAGGAGGAGGAGAAGGAGAAGAAGAAGAAGAGGAAGAAGAGGAGGAGGAGGAGTTTGGATTTATATCCCCCCTTTCTCTCCTGCAGGAGACTCAAAGGGGCTTACAAACTCCTTTCCCTTCCCCCCTCACAACAAACACCCTGTGAGGTAGGTGGGGCTGAGAGAGCTCCGAAGAACTGTGACTAGCCCAAGGTCACCCAGAAGCTGGGCGGTGAGCGTGTACAGTAGCTAATCTGCAATTCCCAGCGCATCAGCCTCCACAGCCTGTTTGTCAGAGTGGGGAATCAAACCCAGTTCCTCCAGATCAGAGTACACCTGCTCTTAGCCACTACGTGACTGCTGCTCCCAAGAGAAATCTCAAAGTGAATTTAGAGGAGGAAACGTCTAAAGAATTCTTCAGGTAGCAACATTTCTGAGATTTTCAACAACACCCTTCAGCCTACAAAGCCTGGATCAGAAATACGTAACCCATGTGATCTAACAATGTATAGTGCTGAAACCTTGGCAGTAGGAAGAATTAGCTCAAGACACACACACATGCACACACACACAAATATGCACACATACACATACAGTGTGCAACTGTGCTAATGCTGCTAAAAATCGGGGGACTAATACTTAAGTTCATGTGGTTCTATAAGTTTTCAGTTTGGCTCATAGTTATAACAGGTGTGCTCCAAGAAAAAAAAAGTTGCTATAATTTCAGATCTGGGATGGGGGTGGATTTACCATAATAGATGATTTTGAAGTATGACTTTACCAATTTGGGATTCAAATCTATTTGGGGTTTTTTAATGGAAACTTGGGACCATTATTTTCCCTGGAAAATCACTTTGTGGGATTGTGGCAGCTGTGTAAAAACAATGGCACCAAATTTTGCCCAGAACATAGTCCTCCTTCTAATATAAAGAGCTCCTCAATTTCAAGCAGAATGAACATAGCAGTTTAATTATACAGACTCCCGAAATAGGTGACTCTCAGCACCGGACCTCTTCTGTCCATCAGTTTGAATAAGGGAAATGGCAGCAGACTGGCAGGAGTGACCCAGCTGCCATCTTGTTAAAAAAAAAATCCTGTCTGCATCGTTTTAAAAATGTAGTCTTAAAACAACTGTCTGACAATAAAAGAGAAAACTCTGAAAACTCTGTGTTAGTCATCCATTGGTCCATTGTTTTCTTTTACAAAGTAAGGAAGGCTTCCTTTGGAGAAAACCCATTCATACAATCTTTAAAATAGTCCAGTTTTTTTTCAAAGAACTGGTGTGTGTGTGTGAGTGAGTGAGTGAGTGAGTGATAGCATACAATTAATCAGTTACCCAGTTGCTATGAGACCAGAGGTGGGATCCAACCAGTTCTCACCACTTCTCTAGAAGTGGTTACTAATTTTTTCAGAGTGCCGAGAAGGGGTTACTAACGCAACCTCCCTGCCCAGTAGGGACTGGAGGTGCGTGTGTGCGGCGGCGCCACTGTTTGAATCCCACCACCATCGGAACCTGTTATTAAAATTTTTGGATCCCACCACTGTATGAGACCCATGTCTTCAAGCTGGGCATCCATTGTAGGAGTGCTTCACTCAGTACTACTATAATTTTTTTAGGAGGAAGATGAGTAGTAGCAATCACAAGAGGAGGCAGTGAAGGACCGGGATGTGAAGTTAGAGGACCAAGCAACATGACATGTTTGTTGGCAAGGTTTATCTCACAGTTTATCTCTCGGATCAACTCTAAAATGTCCGTTCAAAACCAATTAAAGGTGATTTTGTTAATGAGGGGCAGCCTGGGTGGAGGAGGGGCTCTTGCTTCCCCATCAGCCTTTTCCCTGGTCTTAAAGAACATCCAGTGGAAAGTTACATGGTGTAACCTGAGCATTTACAGCTGAACAAAGTCTCCTTCATGGAAATTCCTTCCTGGGGGCGTGTTTCCAAAGGTAATCACTTTCTCATACTTTGAAAGGATCTGATTGGAAGCTAGAAATGCCGTCAGGAGATTCAAAGTAAAACAACACTTCTGTTTGGGATAGTATTTGGTAAGCACCCAAACATGAAAACACAGGTTCTTCAGAGAGGTGCCCCCCCATGCCTAAGAGCCCCAGCTCTGTGTTACCTTTCCAGAAAATCACAATAATGACCTGAAACAGATATTTATTTTTGTACATGTTTGGCTCAGGAATTTGGAAATGCTCACCCCCACCTGTTACAGAATTCTTCTGTCTTTTAAATGTTTGTCACACCTCCACTTATTCATGATAACATTCAGAACTCTGAAATATGGCTGACTGTGGCATGAGAATGGCCATTTCAATGGCAGTGGAATTGGAAATTTAAGTAAGGTTCTCAGTAAAGTTTAAAGCTTTGATCTTAGATACTCAAGACAAAATTGCCCAGAACAGTAGTTACCTTTTAATACCTCATAATAACTGTAGCAATAAGCCTCCCCTCCCTGAAAAGGTGCTTTTTAAAAAAAACGTGAGGAGCATTTGTATGTCTAATGTGTTCACCTCTATGCACAGTGGTTAATCACACCATTCCACTATATAACCACATGCTCAGCTTTTAGAATTATTTGTATTAATTCTTTTGGGTCTCCCAACTGAAACCAGACAAGTTTCTCTTCACAGGTGTTCTGTGTGGTCTCTCATTTGAACTGAATTACTGATCATTTTAGTATTTTGCATTAATTGATCTCTCTTCCAAGTAAAGACATTTAGAGACAATGTCTTGTCGAAGGCTTTCACGGCTGGAATCACTGGGGTGCTGTGTGGTTTCCAGGCTGTATGGCCGTGTTCTAGCAGCATTCTCTCCTGACGTTTCGCCTGCATCTGTGGCTGGCATCCCAGAGTGATCCCGGATAGCTGGAAAGCGGCAAGTGGACTATATATACCAGTGAGTAAAGGCATGGACCTTTCGAGTCTCCACAGCTACCGGCATGGCACGGAAGAGTTACTCTCCAGCCAGGTCACTCCTATTCAGATGCCCTCACCTATTGACCTTTACTCACAGGTATATATACTCCACTTGCTTTCCTTTCCAACTATCAGATCCTCTGAAGATGCCAGCCACAGATGCAGGCGAAACATCAGGAGAGAATGCTGCTAGAACACGGCCATACAGCCCGGAAACCAGTGGTGGGATCCAAAAATTTTAATAACAGGTTCCGATGGTGGTGGGATTCAAACAGTGGCGCCGCCGCACACACGCACCTCCAGTCCCTATTGGGCAGGGAGGTTGCTTTAGTAACCCCTTCTCGGCACTCAGAAAAAAAATTAGTAACCACTTCTAGAGAAGTGGTGAGAACTGGTTGGATCCCACCTCTGCTGGAAACCACACAGCACCCCATTTAGAGACAGTGAGAAACTTAAGTATTGAAATGTTATAACTGAATACACTTCTTTAGAACTGATAAAGTGGTAAGAGTGGAACTTGGAGCATTCAAATTAAAATCCCCACTCTGCCATGGAAATTCTCTTGGGGAGCTTAGGCCAGTCACTGTTTCTCAACCTAGCCTCGCTCACAAGTTGTTGTGGTGAGAAGAAAATAATGGAGTGGAGAACAATATTGTAAGCTGCTTTGTTTCCACATTGAGGAGAAAACCATAGTATAAATATCCACATGAACACCTCAGTTGTTGTGATTTTCAGTGGCAGGTTTTCTATATGAAGGAGAAAATATTATGATAATCATCCTTTTTGGAACACTTCTTTAAACCAAGCTCAGAGCCCCTGAGGTAAGAATTAAGGTTAGACAAATGTCACTCATTCCTTTCCATATTAATTCTGAGCTTTGCTTTTGTGAAGTATTGTATTCTACATTCTTCTGATGATTAATACGAATCTTTCTAAGCTTTTTGCAGATACACACACTGTGGATATACACACACATTGCAATTTAAACTTCCAGAATGATAGCCCGTTTTCAAGTGTCTTTTTGTTACGCCTATTTCTGTCAATGGTATTCCTTTATGTGAAGCAGCAGTGGCGTAGGAGGTTAAGAGCTTGTGTATCTAATCTGGAGGAACCGGGTTTGATTCCCACCTCTGCCGCCTGAGCTGTGGAGGCTTATCTGGGGAATTCAGATTAGCCTGTGCACTCCCACACACGCCAGCTGGGCCTGACCTTGGCTAGCTGGGGTCAACAAGGCTTCTCAGAGGCTCTCTCTCTGGCCCAGTCTCACCACCCACCTCACAGGGTGTTTGTTGTGAGGGGGGAAGGGCAAGGAGATTGTAAGCCCCTTTGAGTCTCCTGCAGGAGAGAAAGGGGGGATATAAATCCAAACTCTTCTTCTACTCTTCTTCTTTGTTTCTTAATGTATTTGTATTCTGTTTTTTGCTATTTATGTGAAATTAATGCAGTGATGGTGTTGAAAATAGAATAAACTGAATGTCATAAGAGACTTTAGGAAAATAGACAAAAATAAAGATCTGTGTGTCTGATTTGCAAAAGGCAGAAGCAAGATCAAAATGGTCTTTGTAAAGTCGAATAGGTGGGGTTGTCTTAGCATCCTTAGGTTCTTCTTCGTCCCTACACCTGAAAAAAAGGGTTGATTTTCCTTCACATTCCCAGTTTTGTGGGTCCTGGCCCATTTCACAGACTTCTTTCATTCCTAACAAAAATAAAATAAATAATATAATAAGGAAGGAAGGAAGAAGGAAGAAGGAAGGGGCCAAGGCCAGCTACAAGGCCACAAGGCCGGGGCCACAAGGCTAACGCGGTCATTCGTTTGATTTTTGAACAATACAGTGTTGGAGTGGGGCAACCTGCATCCAGAATGCTTCTTAAAGCATCATTACACATCTGAGCAGGAGCATTTATATCCCGAGAAAAGGCTAGTCTTGGGTCAGGATTTACAATTGGAGCTGTCAGTTGATCAGGTTGGAGCAGGTGGCAGGGGCCGTGCGAAATCAACCCCTGAAGAAGTAAAAACAGAAAGAGACGGAGGAGGAGAAGGGATAAGTGATGGGTGAAACCAGAAGCTGCAATTGACAAATAAAAAGCTGGCAAAAGGTATACAAAATAAAAGGGAGCAGCTGTTCTTTTATGAGAGGTCACTATTGCAAGCACATGCCAATCAGAAAAGAGAATTTCCCATTATATTCTCTGTCATTCAGAACTATGCAGTAGGCTGCCATTATTTATACAAAACACTGTGCCTGTTATTTGTATTCTATTTTTTTTTATTCTGCCCTTCCTCAAAGCAACTCAAGGTAGTGAATGCAGTTCTCTCCACCTCCATTTTATCATTACAACAACCCTGAGAGGTAGATTAAGCTGATAGGTTAGTGACTGGCCCAAGATCATCCAGCAACCTTCACGGCTGAGCTGGAAATCGATCTTTAGTGTCCCCATTTCTAATCTAGCTCTCTAAACATGATAACAGTCCCTTTCAGTGGACTTAGAAGATAATAATACTGTTTTGAATTAGACAGTAAAGAACTTGCAAGGCCAAGCAGGGATCAGAGTTTGGGTTCCCCAGGCCTCAATCTGACATTTTAACCATTATACCATACTCGTTCTCTGGCTTCTTCTCTTCAATTAAAATAAATATTCCTGAAAGTGAAAAGCAAAGCAACAATACTGCAACAAAACCTCAGACAGGCACATTCCTTTTCACATAATATAGGCAAGATATTTCCTATATTCCTGCACAGAATGGAAAGTGTGAGACAGAAGGCTACATGTAAGACAGTGTTTTTATTATTATTCAATTGATGTTATTTATAGTACACCTTTCTCACTTGGACTCAAGATGGATTACACAGAGTAAGTCAGTACAATCGCTGAATGGGACATTCACGAAGCAGAGTGATAGGATTAGGTTTTTAGAGCCAATGAGAAGTCCAAAACCAGGACTGAAGCAAAGCATAGGTATAAACATGACACACTTACCATTCCCAGGGCTGTTTGATTCTCAGTGGGGGTTTCCTGATGTTTTTGTTTGTACAAGGATTCTCTCCTGCAAAGTGTCCAATTTTCCTCATTGTTTCTGTGTAACCACAGTTTGGGAAGCTTGGCTGTCATCTTTTTTCCTTGCCATCATTGGTCTACAGTTAGTCTGTCAAACCATATCAATTTCTTGACAATTTCACTTCATGAAAGAAGAAAGTCCTTATGATCCTTCTGAAATGGTGGCCTGAAAAGTGGGAGGAATGGCTATGGTGTGGACAGGGAAAGGAGGAAAGGAATGAGAAAACCCAACAAAAGTTAAATGGATTCTCATCTCCTTCACATGTTTCCTGTGAAGGGACAGGAAAAGTTGCACTTCTAGAGCTCGGGGAACCCTGAGGATTCTCTGATCTGAAGGCGGGGTGACTGCCAAAGAGGGGTAACCGAGAATCAATCCTGGAAAGAATGTATGAGACCACAAGTGCATAAATGGCAATTATGTGATGTAAAAATTACACATTAGGATCCTAGTTTCAACAAGCTATACACAGTAGTATAGACCACAGTCCCTAATATTTTTTTCCAAGTTACTTTGTGAATCAAGTGCACATCTATTGCCTGTGTAGAAAAACCTTCTTGAATAATTTAGTTTTGCATAGTTTGTGGAAAAGCAGATAAGTGACCTCCTCAGTCAAACCATTCCATAAGGTGTGTGCAGTTGTTGGTTTTGACCACTTACGGGTTGGCAAAGCCTGGTTTATCATTATCTTGCATTCTTCTTCTTCTTCTTCTTCTTCTTCTTCTTCTTCTTCTTCTTCTTCTTCTTATTATTATTATTATTATTATTATTATTATTATTATTATTATTATTATTATTATTATTATTATTATTATTATTATTGTCGTCGTCGTCGTCGTCGTCGTCCTCCTCCTCCTCCTCCTCCTCCTCCTCCTCCTTCTCCTTTTCATACAAGGTGTCCCCTTGGTCTGTCTAATTTAACCTCCTTATTGACATGAGTTACATTAAATGGGCCATACATATCAGAGCCCTAAACATCCAACCCTCAGATATGCAGTGATTAATGCCCATTTGCCATGACACAGCTTTAAATGAAGATTCAGCTCTTGGCTTTGTCTCTCTGTGTTTATGTGGTAAGCAATATTCAGAATAATGAAGTAGGGGGAAAACTAATAGTTGAGGATTATATCATCCTTGAATAAGGGGGAAGAATTAACAACAAACCATTTCAGATAAATGTGCCAGAAGTGCATGTTTGTGTGTGTGTGTCTTTCAGCCTCTCTGTAAGCAAAAACATTTGTTTTCATATTCAAAACTCAATGAATCATTAATTCCACACACTTCAGCCTAAGGGGCTGCTTCAAATAAGTTCTGGTCAATGAGAGGTTTATATATTGCTGTTTGTTATCTGGGAACTACTGATTAATGGTGCAATCCAAAGCAAAGTTATATTCTTCTAAGTCCATCCACTTCAGTGGGTTTAAAAGGATATAATTCTGTCTAGGACTGCATTGTAAATGATATATACATAAAAAACTTCTTTCAAAGTTAGTCAGAAAATGCAGTACCCTCCTCAGACCTAATTGCTTGGATTAATCTGCATTTAACAAGATGGCTATTTCTTTCTTTCTATTATTTCTGTCTTGGTTTTCAATTAAAACATTTCCAGAGCAGCAATCAAATAATGAAGCAACATCACACACACACACACACACACACAAAATTGCATCACTTATGGCCCCATCCAAAAGGGGGGGGGGCAAATCTGCCATAGGGAGTGGTGCAAGACTGCACTAGTGGATTTTCCCTTGGGCAGCGTCATAACTCAGATGCAAAAGAAATCAAGAGGACAGTTCAATTGAGGAAGCTTTGCATTCTGTTTCTTTGGACTGATGACTGATGGAGCTATTCTGTCTTAGTTTCACAATAAGTTCTGAACCCAGGTTATAAGTGAACTTTCAGAGCCATTAACCAAAAGCATATCAATATGGGAAGAACCCCTATTTCTAAGATTAACACTGCATTTGGGACACATCTAGGGAACTGGAGGAGTACCCTCAAAAATCTGGACTGTAAGATCTCCAAATAAATAACTATGTGCTCCAAAGCAGCCTAAATCTTGTACCTAAAAAAAAAATCATTTGCATGCATTTCCTTATACAAAGCTTAAATTTTCTTTTGTGGTATTTTTCCAGAGCAAGCCTTGTGCCTATTAATTCAGGGTTGTCATCCCCCCCAAACTTAATTTTGTAGGTTGACAAGGTAAAATGAAATATAAATATCATAATTATTATAATTAAAGGACCCAGCTTGCCCGTTGCTACCTTTTCGGCTGTCTGACGATGTACTCAGACATGTGAGTATAACTTAGGAATTAGCATTTTGAGTTTCAAGCTGTGCAAATGCTGCACAAAGTTCCTCCATTCTAAGCTCTCTGAAGCTGATGGATCCCTTCACTAACTTTATGTAGGACTGCTGATAAATTTCTGGAACATTTCGGCTTGTGGTTGTTAACATGCCTTGCGCAGCAGTGCTGCATGTTGATGCACATGGCACAGTGGTCCAGGGATTGAGTTAGATATTTTAGCATATTTTCATAGGGACACCTCTTTGCCAACAAGCAATAGCAAGGCCAATGAACCTTTAAAGCCTTCTCTGTCTGTTTAGATAGCTGCAGTGCCAGGCCAGCATTCAAAATGAACCAGCGAAGGGCCGCCGGAAAATGTGGCAAATTATACCGTTGCTTAGTCCAGACTAATCGTCTTCTTTGACCTCTGCAGAAACAGGCCTTTCTCATCTCGCAGTCTCATTTCCCATCCTTCTCTTTGCTTTACTCTCCCGTCCCTCCTATCTTTATTTTATTTAGTTGCAGGGAATTGGTATTATGGGGCCACTGCCGTTTAGGTGCCGTGCTGATAGGTTTCTTGTGCACCACTGGGGGCAAATCCTATTTCTCATTCCATTTCCATTGCTGACTCATTTTCATCTCAATAGCATATTCCTCAGGAGCTATCTGATATTTCTTTTTCTCCCCCTCCCTCCCTCCTTTGTATCACAATGAAAGCGTTTACTCTGATTGTCATTCCTTTGCCATTGAATGGGCGGAGAGGAGGAGAGGTACTTTTTCCAATATCCTCTCACTCCCCTTCTATTCCCAAGTATCCTGTAAAAGCTACAAATGAATGTCATTTTCTAGTTAAGTAAGTAGAAATTGTATGTTGAAAGACTGGTGTGGCTGCAGCAGTGGTAAAGATTTTGTATCAGCACTAATTACCAGGAGAAGGCTGAGCTTGGATAATACAGCGAAGTATGAATTAACAAGCAAAGCGTAAAACTGGTAATCACTGGAAGGGCCAAGTAGAGATAGCCTTTGTATCCACTGAGGTAAATCACACCTAAAAAAATGAGATCTGTGTGCCCTGTGGCTGTTTATGCAATCACACTTACCTGGGAGCTGCAGCTCTGTGGCTTCAGACTACACAGCTGGATAATGTAGGGGTTTTTTTCCCCTCAGGATGTCCAAGTGATCAGTGGTGTACCTGACGAAAATGGCATTCAGAGCAAGCACTGAACGTGCATCCCCAGCCCCCCCCCAGAAGTGCACCTCACTCTCACCTTGCTACCACCACTGGGTGCAAACCACCCTCCCCAGCATGGTGCAAAGGTCGCCTTCCAGCCTGGCATCCTCCTGGCCATGGGCACTGCTGACAAATGCTGCACAAAGCTCCAGTAGGCAGGAGTTTTTTTTCAAGGCCTGCTGCCCACAAGGCACCAAAAGGGAAAGGTTGCTGGTACTTATCTGTGGGTGGGTGTGGGGGAGAGAAAGGTGAGCAGTGGCGAAGCAGAGGCAGGCGGAAGGCCCTTCAGCACTCTGGAGGCTGCTGGGAAGAGGTGTGCTTATGGGCGGGGGAAAGAAGTGGATTCTGGATGGGCACTGTGGCAGCAGCCTGAGGGGGCAGGTGAGTGGCAGAGGCTGGTGGGTGGGAAGGGGCATATCCCCAAGATGCACTTTCCATGTGATGACTTCAAATTGCACCTGGGTCATGAAACCCCTTCCACCCCCCAAGATACAAACTGCAGGTGGTATACATGGTTCTTCTCCTTTTTATCTTCATAACCTTGCTGAAGGAGGGAGATTGGTCCCAGTAGATATTTGTCAGGGCTCCCAACTCTGGGTTGAGAAATTCCTGGAGATTTGAGAATGGAGCTTGCAGAGGGGACTCAGAAAGGTATAATGTCATACATTCCACTGTCTAAAGCAGCTATTTTCTCCAGGGGAAATGTTCTCTGAAATCTACAGATTAGTTGTAATTCCAGAAGATCTCCAGGCACCCTTTGGAGATTGGCAAGCCAAACTTATTTATGTAAATACTTGTACACCGCTTCTGTGCCCAGCAGGGCTTAAAAGTAGCTTCCAGCATTTTGTTATCACAGCAGCCCTGTCATGTAGGTTAGGCTAAGAGAGAGTCATTGGCCCAATGTTGTCCAGTGAGCTTCCAAGGCACACTGGGGGCTTGTATGTGGGTTTTCCAGATCCTAGCTCAACACTCTCCACCTGTTGGCTAATATCCATAAGTTAAGTGTTCTCTGGACAGGACAAATTGCATAGATTCTTGCTACTTCTGGGCAGTAGAGATCAGATCATAGACCATCAAATATTATCAAAGCACTATTGGGTGAAGCAAGATTAGTTAAGGTCTGTCACGGTCAGTACTGTCTGATTGATGGTGGCTCTCTGGGGTCTCGGGTGTTTCACATTGTTTACTACCTGCTCTTTTAGCGAGAGATATCAGGAGTTGATCCTGGGACCTTCTGTACATAGAAGATGCTCTCCTGGCCACAACCCTGGAAATGAGATCAGTTCCTTTCCTGATATTTCCATCTTTGCAAAAATTGGGTTCCCTGATCGTAAAAGAACATTGCATTGCATCAGGATCATTCTTTAAAGAAAACTTGTGCTTCATCATAATAAGCCCAATTTAGTGCACTTTCTTCTGACCGATTGACAGTTTTATTTTATCTTTCCAGCCACAAAAATCAAACCCAGTCCTTCCACAGCATGGTCCCCTATATTTAACAGGCAATGTATGTATCTTGGGGGGGGGGGGGGGGCATAGCTCAATCTCATCAGATCTTAAAAGCTAAAGGGGGTCAGCAGTTGGAAGGGAGTGGCCAAGGAAGACTCTGTAGAGGAGGGCAATGGCAAACACCTCTGCTTCTCAGTTGTCACAGTTAGGAATGGGCGGGGTATAAATGCAATAAAATAAATAAAATAAATAAATGAAGGACCCTTGCTGAGGTCACCATAAGTCATGTGCAATTTGACAGCATTTCACACACACAAACAAACACACACACACACACACACACACACACACACGTACCACAACTCTGATGCATTGTGTATATCAATTTCATTGATACTTGGCAAACCCTGGCTTTCTCAGCTGTTAGTGGCTGTTTATGCATTTACTTCTTACCCCATGGCTGTATGCTTCACAATAAGGTTTTCCTGCTGTATTTTGTTTACACCAGGAATCCTACTCCCGCAAAGTGTCCCTAGCCAAGCTGATCTGCCATTTCACCCACCCTCCGGTTCCCTGTTTTTCCTGTGCAAACTCCATTTGGTTGCCTGCTGCCCTCTTTTTTCCAATCTCTGGTTTAGTATTACTTTGCTAGACCATGTCAAGTACACAGGGTTTTACAGGGTCCATAGCTTCAGCAATAGACCTTCAACATTAAAATAAAAGAAAGGAAAGTTATTTTGATCCACCTGAAAGGGTAGCCTAAAGAGTGGGAGGAACTGCTGTGGGTATGGGTGGGAGGAGGTGAAAAGGAGCAAAAAAAGCCTGAAGTAAGTATAGAACATGCTGATCTCCTTTGCTTTCCTTGTGAAGGGAAAGAAAAGGTCACATTTTAAGAGCTTTCAGAAACTGGGGGGATTCTCTAATCTGAAGGGGTGTCTGCTGAAGAGGAGAAGTCATGTACATAGCCAAGAATCAAATCTGAAGGGAATTTACGCTCAGTGCAAAGGAGACCCCATGTGTGTAAAAGCTCAGTGCCTAAGAACAAAATAAGTGATCTCAGAATAACTTATTTTTCATTGTAGCACATCTGCACATGTGCCCAGAAAAGAAAGAAAGAAAGAAAGAAAGAAAGAAAGAAAGAAAGAAAGAAAGAAAGAAAGAAAGAAAGAAAGAAAGAAAGAAAGAAAGAAAGAAAGAAAGAAAGAAAGAAAGAAAGAAAGAAAGAAAGAAAGAAAGAAAGAAAGAAAGAAAGATCCTTCTAACAAGCATTCAATGGCAATTGCCTTAGTATTTGAATCATCTTATTTGGGAAACTCTGTTTGACCATTTACTGTTGCACACTTGAGGTAACGTTACCGAGTTTATCATTTACCCACCATTGAGCAAAAGTGCTTACGTGTAGCAATTTGTCATGAATGGCTTTAATAACAGAAATCATTTCACTTCCATTTAGTATTACAAGATATTGAATTTGTTACCTCAGTGGTCTTGTAAATAACTGCCCAGCAGCCCATTAAATGGGAAAGACTGAAAGACTGAAATTCTGAACACATTTCATTAATTTATCACAATGATCAGTGCCTTCTTACTCTTGGTTGTGAAGTGATCTGGAATGCTTACACCACATACGCAAGTACAATATTTTTTTTATCAGTTGACTTACTTAATATTTTCAGATTAAGGCTAATAATTTCACATGTCTCTGTTACAAAGAAGTCTGCTGTTTTATCTGGCTGGTTGCTCCATGAGTATTATTTGTTTTGTGTTGTTCATAGAAATATATTGTTCTGAAGAAAATGGCTTCTTAAGAACATGGTGTGGTCTAGTGTCCTTCAATGTGAGGTCCATGGAGTCCATCTCCTTTTCCCTCAAAGCAATACGCTAATTCTTGCTTTTTTTTCTGTCTCACTGGAGATACTTTAGAAGAGTCCAAGAAACATTTAGAAGAGTCCAAGAAACATTTGTGGCTGGCTGAGGGAGCATCCATTTGGAAACAAATGTCTCCATTATGAGAGAACATTTGGCTTGGAACATCCCAACATTCTGAGTCCAGTTCCAGTCTCGAGGCAGCCATTCTGGCCACAATATCTACTCACCTTGGTGACCATTTTATAGTGGTGCCCACTAGCTGCTCTCAAAATCAAAAATTGCCCATAGGCTCAAAAAGTTTTGGGGTCTCAGACCTAGAAAGCGTAACTATAGAGTCTGAGAGTAACAGATATGAACTGTATCCAATACCCTCTACTGAAGCAAGGACCATTCAATTTAAATCTGTTCTGTTAGACATATTTTCAAATTCCTTATTGGTTTGGGTCAGTGCTAAATACTTGTTTTAGAAGAGGAAGAAGAGTTTGGATTCATGCTCCCCCTTATCTCTTGTAAGGAGACTAAAAGGGGCTTTCCCTTCCTCTCCCCACAACAGACACCTTGTGAGGTAGGTGGGGCTGAGAGACTTCTGAGAGAACTGTGACTAGACCAAGGTCACCCAGCAGGAATGTAGGAGTGGGGAAATAAATCTGGTTCACCAGATAAGAATCCACCGCTCACGTGGAGAAGTGGGGAATCAAACCTCGTTCTCCAGATTAGAATCCACCAGCTCTTCCGCACTATATCACATTTTTAATTCCTCCATTGCATAAGAGCAGATAAAGTGAAATAAAAACAGGTTTGTTACCACTTTTGTTCAGTACATTCCATTATTTTGTATTAGGAAATATGCATCCCTCTCTATTTATATATCTTGTGACAATATTTTACTGCTAAGTAAAAACATTAGTCCCAAATGTGTACAGCTATTGTACTGAATGCATATAGAATTTTTCTTAACTTGAAAGAGGCAGACAAAGAGATCAGGAAGGGAAACTGAAATGCTGACAAGATAATAACTTGATCGAGAAATAAATCCTGATACATTTGTAAGCCTCTAATCCCAATGGGAAGTGTCAAAAGCAATATTTGTGTAAGATCAGTGTAGGCTCCCCATTCCATGCCCTGCTCCTGGCGCTCAAGTAGCCTACTGTGTAAATTAAGATATGAGATAGACATGTAATTGTTTTGCAGATGAATTTCAAATACCTATG